>NC_064835.1:45105562-45780593 GCF_024166365.1 Elephas maximus indicus | reverse complement strand
GCTTTGTAGTTTTCTTTGTATAGGTCTTTTACATCCTTGGTAAGATTAGTTCCTAAGTATTTTATCTTCTTGGGGGCTACTGTGAGTGGTATTGATTTGGTTATTTCCTCTTCGGTGTTCTTTTTGTTGATGTAGAGGAATCCAAGTGATTTTTGTATGTTTATTTTTTAACCTGAGACTCTGCCAAACTCTTCTATTAGTTTCAGTAGTTTTCTGGAGGATTCCTTAGGGTTTTCTGTGTATAAGATCATGTCATCTGCAAATAGTGATAACTTTACTTCCTCCTTGCCAATCCGGATACCCGTTATTTCTTTGTCTAGCCTAATTGCCCTGGCTAGGACTTCAAGTACGATGTTGAATAAGAGTAGTGATGAAGGGCATCTTTGTCTGGTTCCCGTTCTCAAGGGAAATGCTTTCAGGTTCTCTCCATTTAGAGTGATATTGGCTGTTGGCTTTGCATAAAAAAAAAAAAAATTTTTTTTTTTTTTTTTAGATGCCCTTTATTATGTTGAGGAATTTTCCTTCAATTCCTATTTTGGTAAGAGTTTTTATCACAAATGGGTGTTGGACTTTGTCAAATGCCTTTTCTGCATCAATTGATAAGATCATGTGGTTTTTGTCTTTTGTTTTATTTATGTGATGGATTACATTAATGGTTTTTCTGATATTAAACCAGCCTTGCATACCTGGTATAAATCCCACTTGATCATGGTGAATTATTTTTTTGATGTGTTGTTGGATTCTATTGGCTAGAATTTTGTTGAGGATTTTTGCATCTAAGTTCATGAGGGATATAGGTCTATAATTTTCTTTTTTTGTGATGTCTTTACCTGGTTTTGGTATCAGGGAGATGGTGGCTTCATAGAATGAGTTGGGTAGTATTCCGTCATTTTCTATGCTTTGAAATACCTTCAGTAGTAGTGGTGTTAACTCTTCTCTGAAAGTTTGGTAGAACTCTGCAGTGAAGCCGTCCGGGCCAGGGCTTTTTTTTGTTGGGAGTTTTTTGATTACCGTTTCAATCTCTTTTTTTGTTATGGATCTATTTATTTGTTCTGATTGTGTTAGTTTAGGTAGGTAGTGTTTTTCCAGGAATTCATCCATTTCTTCTAGGTTTTCAAATTTGTTAGAGTACAATTTTTCGTAGTAATCTGAAATGATTCTTTTAATTTCATTTGGTTCTGTTGTGATGTGGTCCTTCTCGTTTCTTATTCGGGTTATTTGTTTCCTTGCCTGTATTTCTTTAGTCAGTCTAGCCATGGTTTATCAATTTTGTTAATTTTTTCGAAGAACCAGCTTTTGGCTTTGTTAATTCTTTCAATTGTTTTTCTGTTCTCTAATTCATTTAGTTCAGCTCTAATTTTTATTATTTGTTTTCTTCTGGTGCCTGTTGGGTTCTTTTGTTGCTCACTTTCTATTTGTTCAAGTTGTAGGGACAGTTCTCTGCTTTGGGCTCTTTCTCTTTTTTTGTATGTGTGCATTTATCGATATAAATTGGCCCCTGAGCACTGTTTTTGCTGTGTCCCAGAGGTTTTGATAGGAAGTATTTTCATTCCCGTTGCATTCTATGAATTTCCTTATTCCCTCCTTGATGTCTTCTATAACCCAGTCTTTTTTCAGGAGGGTATTGTTCAGTTTCCAAGTTTTTGATTTCTTTACCCTAGTTTTTCTGTTATTGATTTCTAGTTTTATTGCCTTGTGGTCTGAGAAGGTGCTTTGTAATATTTCGATGTTTTGGACTCTGCAAAGGTTTGTTTTATGACCTAATATGTGGTCTATTCTAGAGAATGTTCCATGTGCGCTAGAAAAAAAAGTATACTTTGTAGCAGTTGGGTGGAGAGTTCTGTATAAGTCAATGAGGTCAAGTTTGTTGATTGTTGTAAGTAGGTCTTCCGTGTCTCTATTGAGCTTCTTACTGGATGTCCTGTCCTTCTCTGAAAGTGGTGTGTTGAAGTCTCCTACTATAATTGTGGAGGTGTCTATCTCACTTTTCAGTTCTGTTAAAATTTGATTTATGTATCTTGCAGCCCTGTCATTGGGTGCATAAATATTTAATATGGTTATGTCTTCCTGATCAATTGTCCCTTTTATCATTATATAGTGTCCTTCTTTATCCTTTGTGGTGGATTTAAGTCTAAAGTCTATTTTGTCAGAAATTAATATTGCTACTCCTCTTCTTTTTTGCTTATTGTTTGCTTGATATATTTTATTCCATCCTTTGAGTTTTAGTTTGTTTGTGTCTCTAAGTCTAAGGTGTGTCTATTGTAGGCAGCATATAGACGGATCGTGTTTCTTTATCCAGCCCGTGACTCTCTGTCTCTTTACTGGTGCATTTAGTCCATTTACATTCAGCGTAATTATAGATAAGTAAGTTTTTAGTGTTGTCATTTTGATGCCTTTTCATGTGTGTTGTTGGCAACTTCATTTTTCCACATACTTTTTTGTGCTGAGATATTTTTCTTAGTAAATTGTGAGATCCTCATTTTCATAGTGTTTGACTTTATGTTAGTTGAGTTGTCACGTTTTTCTTGGCTTTTATCTTGAGTTATGGAGTTGTTATACTTTTTGTGGTTACCTTATTATTTACCGCTGTTTTTCTAAGTAAAAACCTAACTTGTATTGTTCTATATCGCCTTGTATCACTCTCCATTTGGCAGTTCAATGCGTCCTGTATTTAGTCCCTCTTTTTGATTATTGTGATCTTTTACCTATTGACTTCCATGATTCCCTGTTATGTGTATTATTATTTTTAATTAATCTTAATTTGTTTGTTTTTGTGATTTCCCTATTTGAGTTGATATCAGGACATTCTGTTTTGTGACCTTGTATTGTGCTGGTATCTGATATTATTGGTTTTCTGACCCAACAATATCCTTTAGTATTTCTTGTAACTTTTGTTTGGTTTTTGCAAATTCTCTAAACTTGTGTTTGTCTGTGAATATCTTAATTTCGCTTTCATATTTCAGAGCGAGTTTTGCTCGATATATGATCCTTGGCTGGCAGTTTTTCTCCTTCAGTGTTTTGTATATGTCGTCCCATTCCCTTCTTGCCTGCATGGTTTCTGCTGAGTAGTCTCAACTTATTCTTATTGATTCTCCCTTGAAGGAGACCTTTCTTTTCTCCCTGGCTGCTTTTAAAATTTTCTGTTTATCTTTGGTTTTGGCGAGTTTGATGATAATATGTCTTGGTGTTTTTCTTTTTGGATCAATCTTAAACGGGGTTCGATGAGCATCTTGGATAGATATCCTTTCGTCTTTCATGATGTCAGGGAAGTTTTGTGTCAGGAGTTCTTCAACTATTTTCTCTGTGTTTTCTGTCCCCCCTTCCTGTTCTGGGACTCCAATCACCCACAGGTTATCCTTCTTGATAGAGTCCCACATGATTCTTAGGGTTTCTTCATTTTTTTTAATTCTTTTATCTGATTTTTTTTCAGCTATGTTGGTGTTGATTCCCTGGTCCTCCAGATGTCCCAGTCTGCATTCTAATTGCTCGAGTCTGCTCCTCTGACTTCCTATTGCGTTGTCTAATTCTGTAATTTTATTGTTAATCTTTTGGATTTCTGTATGCTGTCTCTCTATGGATTCTTGCAACTTATTAATTTTTCCACTATGTTCTTGAATAATCTTTTTGAGTTCTTCAACAGTTTTATCGGTGTGTTCCTTGGCTTTTTCTCAGTTTGCCTTATTTCGTTTATAATGTCTTGAAGCATTCTGTAAATTAGTTTTTATATTCTGTATTTGATAATTCCAGGATTGTATCCTCATTTGGGAAACATTTTGATTCTTTTGTTTGGGGGGTTGGAGAAGCTGTCGTGGTCTGCTTCTTTAAGTGGTTTGATATGGACTGCTGTCTCCAAGACATCACTGGGAAACTAGTTTTTCCAGAAAACCCGCTGACTGGTACGCTGGCTCCAGGCTCTGAAAACAATCGCTGCCTCCCCGTATTTGTTCGTTCTCCGACTCTAAATCTGTGTTTGTTGTTCAGGGTTCGTAGATTGTTATGTATGTGATCGATTCACTCGTTTTTCCGAGTCTTTGTTGCAAGAGGGATCCGCGGTAGCATCCACCTAGTCCGCCATCTTGGCCTCGCCTCCCATAAACATTTTTGAGAATCGTTAAGATGAATTATGAGATGGCTTGGCTTTCCTGTAACTAAGAAATGTTTTAGTACTAAGGCTGTTTTGTTCTGAAGGCGACTAAGGATATTGCAAAAAAATGAACTTGAGTTCCAGGGCCATTCAAAGGCCAGTGAACCAGAAGTGGTGACCCAGAGTCCACCCAAGTGGGAAGTTCAGAGTGAGATCATCCTGCATCCTGAGGTCTCATGTGGGCTCCACCTCAGGTAGGAATAAACCAGATTTAGACTGAACCCTCTGCTTTTCTCATTTTCATGGAACTGCAGAAAAAGATGCTTAGGTTTTTTCCAGAACAAGAGAGGAAAAGCGAAAGGAAGAGAGGAAAAAAGAAGCCCTCCCTAGGAAGTCCTGACTACAGATCAATCCCTGCAGGGATACGCACCCCACTCATGCATGGCCTAATTGGGTGTGACCCTTCACAAACTTAAACTTGTTTAACTGGGCCTGCTAATGTTAGTGCCCCCTAGAACCTAGCAGAAACATAGGTAAAACTTCCCAAGGAAGGTATATCTACCCTAAGTTTCAGAAATAATTTTTGAAGGGTCAATATCAGCAAGATGTTAGAGATTTCTCAATATCCAAGAAAACAAGACTTCCCGGACATGAACACCATGCGTGAAGAGCAATACAGACAGAAGTAAAGTCCCCCTTAGACATCAAATTTTAAAATTATCAGAAATAGAATTTATTCACAGAAGTGAATAACAAACATGAATGTAGGTATAGGAAGAAGAAATCTATAAGAGATGAGATTATTCTTTAAAATGTGTAATATTAAGCGTCATTTCTTGAAATTAGCTATGCAAAACCAAAATCACAAGGTAATTGGCAGCAGTAAAAGATTCACTGAGCTAGAAGATAAAGCAGAAGAAATGATCCAAAATTCAATATGGACAAAGAAAAATATGGGGGGAAAAAAGACAAAGTGGATATAGTGAAAAACAGTATGACTACCTAATATGGATTTGAAAAACAAGAGAGTTCATGGGTCTTTACAACAACTGAACAGAGAACGGTCAAGTATTAACCACAATTAGAAATAGACATCAGTCCACAGACAGGCGAGCTAGCAAACTTCAAGCTAAATAAATAAAAATGGTTTCACACCTAGACACATTTCAGAGAACTGCATTAAACCAAAAACAAAGAGAAAAGCTTAGAAGCAGACAAAGAGACAGATCACCTTCAGAGGGGCAGAGTTATACACAGATTTCATTCTCTCAGTAGCAGCAATGAAAACGAAAGGCGAGTAGAATGATATCTTCAAAGAGTTGGAAACAATATCTACATATCTAGCATTCTACACACTAGAATATTCTAGAATGAAGACTACACAAGGACATTTTTGGACAAACAAAAACTAAAATTGTTTATTACTATCAGACCATCTGTAAAGATGGCTATTGACTCATCTTTACACACAAAAACACTAAAAAAAAAAATAAAAGGCAGAATTACTCTTTACATTTTTTTTTTTGTTGTTGTTGTTAGGTGCCATTGAGTCAGTTCTGACTCAAGCGACCCAATATACAATAGAAGGAAACACTGCCCCATACTGGACATCCTCATGATCATTGAAATGCTTGAGTCCATTGTTGCAGCCAATGTGTCAATCCATCTTGGTGAAGATCTTTCTCTTTTCACTGACCCTCTCCCTTACCAATCCTGCTGTCCTTTTCCAGGAATTGATCCCTCCTGATAACATGTTTGAATTATGTGAGATGAAGTCTTACCATGCTTGCTTCTAAGAAGCATCCTGGATGGACATCTTTGAAGACAAATTTGTTCATTCTTCTGGAAGACCATGGTATATTCTGTATTCTTCGCTAGCACTATAATTAAGTCTTCATTTCTTATTCGGTCTTCTTTATTCATTGTCCAACTTTCCTATGCATATGAGACAATTGAAAATACCCTGGCTTGGATCAGGAGCACCTTAGTCCTCAAAATAACTTATTTGCTTTTTAAAACTTGTAAGAGGTCTTTTGCAGCAGATTTGCCCAATACAGTATGTTGTTTGATTTCTTGACTGCTACTTCCATAAACATTGACTGGGTATTCAATGAAAAGGAAACTCTTGACAACATAAATGTTTCCTCCATTTTTCACGATGTGGCTTATCGGTCCATTTGTGAGGATTTTTGTTTTCTTTATGTTGAAGTGTAATCCATACTGGAGGCTGTAGACTTTGAATATCATTAGTAAGTGCTTCAAGTTCTCTTTGCTTTCAGCAAACAAGGATGTGTCATCTACATATTACAGGTTGTTAATGAGACTTCCTCCAATCCTGATGCCTCATTCTTCTTGAAGGTAGAAAAGCCAAGTGAACAGATCCTTCCTTAGAGGCTCCAGAGGTGCCATAGCCCTGCCCACACCTTGACTTTACCCTAGTAAGATCTGTGTCAAAATTCTAACCTACAGAAATAAATTTGTATTGTTTAAGCCAATAGGTTTTGGGTAATTTGTTATAGCAGCTACAGGACACTACGACACAGAACTAATATATGTACTAATTAGTAGAGAGTTTAGTAGTAGGCTCTATTAGTAGACTCTCCACAACTGAGGATCAAAGAGAGCCAAACCCCTTAATAATCTCTGGAGCACTGCAATCCTTCCCAAACATAAGTCAGGAGACACAGACTCCTGGGTAGATAGAGGAAGTGTGTGAGCCCAGGACCTATGGGAAGGAAGCAGCTGCTGATACTACAGAGACTCGCTGACACACAGCCTGGATAGGAAGCTGATGTTCGAGGATGAAGCACTGTGGGAGGAGAGCTATAAACTTGCTGACAGTAGTAAACTGCTACATCTTCACCCTGGAAATTGCTAATGGTGAGAGTGAAATCCATCCCAGACCCACTGCCACTGAACCAGTCAAGGATCCCAGATGCCTAGGTGGATGCCCAAGAGATGAGCATCTTTGGAGCCTCTCCTTGTTTGTGCTGGTACCAGGCTAAGTAGTTCTTGTCAGAGCTGTAAAAAAGACTCTGGCTTGACTTGCCGTTGATGGTGACTATTTCTCCTGGAGACACAGCCAGGGAGGCTAGAAACTGGGTGATTATGATGTCCCCACTGGCACCTTCAAACAGAATGGGTAATTACCATACTTGCATACAATATGTCAACACATTTAAAGACATAGTATTTACAACATCTTTTCTGATGGTGTGACATGCTCCAAGGCCTATTTTCTGTAACAGGTCTGTTTAGGAAATAATTGTTAATTAATTCTGCATCTAAAATCAACTTCCTAATCTACAAAGATATTCATCTGGATGCATGGACATACTTATCAATTTCTCACCTGAGACCCAGAGCAGTAGCACCATGAGGAGCTGGGTCTGTGCCATCATCATTGTATTGTTGCCCTGCCTGATGGGGCTCAGTTCACACTGAGGGAACAGAGCCCATTTGTAAAGCTCTGAGTATCCTGCACGGCACAGGTGGGCCTATGCAAAGACAGTGTGTTGCAGAAGTACATAAGTAAAGAAAGGACCAAAAATATCATTACGGAAAAGTGACTGTTACTCTATGAAAGATACAATACCAATTTAGAAAGTGTTATTTCTAATAAGAGTTTAATGAAGATGGAATATAAATTACTTCCTCTTATATAACCAACAACCAACAACGTATCTGAACAAGAGCCTCTCTTAAAAAAAAAAAGTACATATATATCCAAAAAACTATACTTGTTACCATTGAGTTTGATTACCACTCATGGCAACCCCATGTATGTCAGATAGAACTGTGCTCCGTAAGGTTTTCAATGTCTGTTTTTCAGAAGTAGATCATCAGACCTTTCCTCCTGGCACTTCCGGAGAACTCAAACCACTAAGCTTTGGTTAAGGGCAAGTGTGTTAACTTTTTGCACCCTACAGGGACTGATTTATATCTGTATTTATATATAGACATAAATCCTTTATATTTACATTTTTTATAACTGTACAGGTATAGCCTTAAAAGCATTCAAGACCTGAAAAGTAAGAGAGTGGGGAGTTATGAATTTCCTGTAACCAAGAAATATTTGAGTAATAGCACTCATTATCATGAATGCATTCAAGACACTACAAAGAAGTGAGTTTGGGTTCCAGAACCATGTAAGACCAGAGTAGTACAAGTGGGGCTGCAGAGACCACCCAGATGGAATTTCTGAGGGAAATCAATCCTACATGAACCCAAGAACCCTGGGGGCTACAATCTCAGGATAAGAACAAACCAGATCTTTTCTGACCCTCACTTCCTACCTTGGAAATACAAAGTGAACTGGTTAAGTTTCTTACAGAACATGAGAGGAAAAGGGAAAGGAAGGGGGTGAAAATGAAAACTTCCTTAAGAAACTGTGATTGCAGATCTGTTTCTTCATGGATTCACACCCCACCTATACATGGCCTAAGTGGGTCTGGAACTTGGCAACAATGAACTTGGTTCAACTGTTCCACCTACTGGAAGATTCCCCAAGCACCTGGTAAAAACTGTAAATGTCTTCTTGAGAAGGTGTCATGGATTGAATTATGTCCCTCAAAAAAATGTGTGTATCAACTTGGTTAGGCTGTGATTCCTGGTATTCTGTGGTTGTCTTCCATTTTGTGATTGTAATTTTATGTTAAACAGCATTAGGGAGGGATTGTAATGCCCTTACCAAGTCACATCCATGGTCCAGTTTAAACCTTTGGACCTGAGGCTCCTGCGCTGAGATGCTCCCAGACCAAGAGAAGACTGATGACATGGATCTTCCTCCAGAGCTGACGGAGAGAGAAAGCTTTCCTCTGGAGCCGGCACTCTGAATACAGACTTTTAGCCTACAGGACTTTGAAAGAATAAACTTCTCTTTGTTAAAGCCATCCATTTGTGGTATTGCTGTTACAGCAGCACTAGATGACTAAGACAGAGGGGCACATCCATTCTAAGATGTCAGGAAGCCTCAAAAATAATGCTTAAGGATCAATATCATCATGCTGTCAGTGATTTTGGACTCTGAGGACACAACATGAACAAGAATGACATAAACAGCAACATAATTACAAACATCAGAAAAGTTCCCCTTACTCTGCAGATTTTTATGTCATTACTGAGCTTATTTATAGACATGAATAACAAACATGCAAATATTTATTTTAAAAACAGGTGTAAATGGTACATTAAACACTTAAAAAGAATCAAATAGAGAGGTGGGACCTAGATGATGGAGTAGTCAGATGTTTCTGGTGATCCCTTTTATAACAAAGACCTGAAAAAACAAATGAAACAGTTATATATATGACAAACTAAGAGCTCTGAACATCAAAGGCAAAGTTAGAAAACTGCCAGCTCCACTAACCTGGGAACCTCCGGACAGAAGTAGCTCCTGTCCAGGCAAAAATGGCCCACAGACTTTGAATGTCTTTCACCCCTGCATGGACCTGTGTGGGTCCATTTCAGGAGAATAGGTCTTTGTTGGCAGAGTGTAACTGTTTCAGCTATGTTGTGGAAGGGGAGGTGTTTGATGTTTGACACCACTTTGCCTATTAAACGGGGTTCTCTTCTAACCATATCAGGGACCTGAGGACTGGTGGCTCCACCCATGTCACCTAGCCACCCTCAACAGGGGTCCAAGGATAAGTGGTAACTCCCAGTCCCCACCACCAAAAGCATTCAGTGCCCAGGTCCAGCTACAGACTGTACCCACATGTGCACTCTAGAGGACAGGGATGCACTATCCTCACAGACAGTTGGGGGATGGTTGTCAGCCCCCTGCCTTATTCAGAGCTTGACCCCCCTGCTACAACCAGATACTTGTACCTAAACCGATCACCTCTGCCCCTCTAAGACTGTGGGACATTACCACACACTTCATGACCAACTACCTGGACACCTGAGCTGAATTCATACAAGAGAAGTGAATGGACTCCTAGGCTCATATACCTGGTAACAGTCATCTGGTGAAAGGATGTTAGAGATTCAAAGGTGAAAATAATCAAGCTAACTCATTCAAGCAGCCTACTTGGGCATATCAAAAGAAAGCTAATTTAAAGCTAGGATACCATAAAACAAACAAACAAACAAACCAAATCCAGTGCTGTCGAGTTGATTCCGACTCATAGCGACCCTATAAAACAGAGTAGAACTGCCCCGTAGAGTTTCCAGGGAGCACCTGGTGGATTTGAACTGTGGACCCTTTGGTTAGCAGCTGTAGCACTTAACCACTATGCCACCGGCTTTTCCAGGATACCATAAGGAAACATAAAATAAACTAATACAATAACTTATAGATGGCTCAGAGACAATGGTCAACAACAAATCACATAGAGAAGCAGACCACGATTGTTTCAACAAGCTCTCAGAACAAAGACTCAAGGGATATTCTAGATGAAGGTGTATTCCTGGAGTTAACAGATTTAGAATATAGAAGATTAATATACAGAATACTTCACAACATCAGGAACAAGATCAGGGAAGACATAGAACAAGCCAAGAAACACACAAACAAAGAAGCTGATGCAATTAAAAAGGTTATTCAAAAACAATGAAAAATTTAATAAGCTGCAAGAATCCATACAGAGACAGAAATCAGAAATTCAGAAAATGGACAATAAAATTAGAGAGACAACTCAGTAGAAAGTCAGAGGAGCAGAATTGAGGTCATGGAAGGCAAAATTAGTGAGATTGAAGATAAAACACTTGGCATCAATATATTCAAAGAAAAATCAGATAAAAGAATTTTCAAAAATGAAGAAAACCTAAGTATCATGTAGGACTCTATCAAGAGAAATAACCTGTGAGTGATTGCAGTACCACAACAGGGAGTAAGAACAGAAAATACAGACAGAACTGTTGAAGATTCCTTGGCAGAAAAATTCCCTAATACCATGAAAGATGAGAAGTTATCTATCCAAGATGCTCATCAAACTCCACATAAGGTAGATCTCAAAAGAATGTCACCAAGACATAATATAATCAAACTTGCCAAAACCAAAGACAAAGAGAGAATTTTAAGAGCGACTAGGGATAAACAAAAAGTCACCTACAAAGGAAGAGTCAATAAGAATAAGCTTGGACTACTCGGCAGAAACCATGGAGACCAAAAGGCAGTGGGATGACTTATATAAAGCACTGAAGGAAAAAAAATGCCAGCCAAGAATCATATATCCATCAAAACTGTCTTCCACATATGAAGTCAATATTAGGACATGTCCAGATAAACAGAAGTTTGGGGAACTTGTAAAAAACAACCCAAATCTACGCGGTATACTAAAAAGAGATCTCTGGCTAGAAAATCAGTAATAACAGGTATCGACCTAAGACTGCAACAGAGGACTGAGCACCCAGATGTCAATCCACACAGGGAAATCAGAAAAATAAATCAAGATAAAAAACACTCAAAACAGGGCAATAGCAATGTCATTGTGTAAAAGAAGACAACATTAAAACAATAGAGAGGGAATAAGAAATGTAGTCATGGATCCTCCCTATGGAGAGGAAGTCAAGGAGATATAAAGAAATAAAAGATAGGTTTCAACTTAGAAAAATAGAGGTAAATATTAAGGTAATAACAAAGGAGGCTAACAATCCTACTCATCAAAATAAAATACAAAAAGAAAAAAAGACTCAGCAAAAATAAAATCAACAACAATGAACAAGCGGAAAAGACAATAAAGATAACTACTCAGAACAAAACATTAAGTTGCAAAAAAACTGTCAACAATACACAAAAAAAGACATCAAAATGACAGCACTAAACTCATACCTATGCATAATTATGCTCAACGTAAATGGACTAAATGCACCAATGTAGAAGCAGAGAGTGGCAGAAGGGATTAAAAAAAAAAAAAAAGCACGATCCGTCTATATGCTGCCTCCAAGAGACACACCTTAGACTTAGAGGCACAAACAAACTAAAACTCAAAGGATGGAAAAAATATATATATCAAGCAAACAAAAATCAAAAAAGAGAAGGAGTGGCCATATTAATTTTTGACAAAATAGACATTATAGTTAAATCCACCATAAAGGATAAGGAAGGACACTATATAATGAATAAAGGGACAATATACCAGGAGGATATAACCATATTAATCATCTATGCACCCAATAACAGGGCAGCAAGATACATAAAACAAACTCTAACAGCACTGACAAATGAGATAGACAGCTCCAAAATAATAGTAGAAGACTTCAATACACCGCTTTTGGAGAAGGGCAGAACATACAGAAAGAAGCTCGATAAAGATGCAGAAAATCTAAATGCCACAATCAACCAACTTGACTCATAGACATGTACAGAACACTCCACCCAACAGCAGCCGAGTATAATTTCTTTTCCAGTGCACATGGAACATTCTCTAGAATAGACCACAAATTAGGCCATAAAGCAAGCCTTAGCAGAATCAAAAACATTGAAATATTACAAAGCATCTTCACTGATCATAAGGCCATAAAAGTAGAAATCAATAAAAGGAAAAGCAGGGAAAAGAAATCAAACACTTGGAAACAGAACAATACCCTGCTCAAAAACAACTGACTTATAGAAAGCACTCAGGATGGAATAAAGACATTCATAGAATCCAATGACAATGAAAACACTTCCTATCAGAACCTTTGGGACACAGCTAAAGCAGTGTTCAGAGGCCAATTAACATCAATAAATGCACACATACATAAAGAAGAAAGGGCCAAAACCAAAGTATTATCTCTACAACTTGAACAAATAGACAGAGAGTAACAAAGGAAAGCCTGAGGCACCAAAAGAAAGCAAACAATAAAAATTAGAGCAGAATTAAATGAAATAGAGAACAGAAAGACAATAGAAAGAGTTAATGAGACCAAAAGCGTTACTGAAAAAGAACAAAGTGGGAGGCCTCACACTACCTATTATACTGCCACAGTAGTCAAAACAACCTGGCAGTTGTACAACAATAGGTACATAGACCAATGAAACAGAATTGAGAATCCAGACATAAACCCATCCACACATGAACAGCTGATATTTGACAAAAGCCCAAAGTGAGTTTAATGGGGAAAAGACAGTCTGTTTAACAAATGGTGCTGGCATAACTGGATAGCCACTTGCAAAAAAAATGAAACAAGACCCATACCTCACACCATGCACAAAAAATAACTCAAAATGGATCAAAGACCTAAATATAAAATCTAAAATGATAAAGATCATGGAAGAAAAAATAAGGATAATGCTAGGAACACTAATACATGGCATAAACAGTATACAAAACATTACTGAGAATGCTCAAACACCAGAAGAGAAACGAGCTAACTGGGACATCCTAAAAATCAAACAACTATGCTCTTCCAAAGACATCACCAAAAGAGTATGAAGATTACCTATTATCTATGACCTTTCCAATCAGCGTCTGATCTCTAAAATCTACATGATACTGCAAAAACTCAATTACAAAAAGGCAACTAACCCAATTAAAAAATGGGCAAAGGATAGGAACAGGCACTTCACAAAAGAAGACGTTCGGGTAGCTAAGAGATACATGAGGAAATGTTCACGATCATTAGCCATTAGAGAAATTCAAATCAAAACTACAGTGAGATTCCATCTCACTCCAACAAGGCTGGCATTAATCCGGAAAACACAAAATAATAAATGTTGGAGAGGTTGCGGAGAGACTGGAACATTTATACACTGCTGGAGGGAATATAAAATGGTACAACCACTTTGGAAATCGATTTGGTACTTCCTTAAAAAGCTAGAAATAGAATTACCATATGATCCAGAAATCCCACTCTTTGGAATATATCTTAGAGAAACAAGAGCCTTTAGAAGAACAGATATATGTACACCCATATTCACTGCAGTGCTGTTTACAAGAGCAAAAAATGGAAGCAACCAAGTTGCCCATCAATGGATGAATGGATAAATAAATTACGGTATATTCACACAATGATAAAGAACAATGATGAATCCATGAAATATTTCATAACATGGAGGAATCTGGAAGGCATTACGCTGAGTAAAATTAGTCAGTTGCAAAAGGACAAATATTGTATAAGACCACCATTGTAAGAACTCGAGAAATAGTTTAAACTGAGAAGAAAATATTCTTTGATGGTTATGAGGGGGGAGGGAGGGGGTTTTCACTAATTAGATAGTAGACAAAAAGTACTTTAGGTGAAGGGAAACACAACACACAATACAGGGGAGATCAGCACAACTAGACTAAACCAAAAGCAAAGAAGTTTCCTGAATAAACTGAACACTTTGAAGGCTAGCATAGCATGGGTGGGGTTTTGGGGACCATGGTTTCAGGGCACATCTAGGTCAATTGCCATAATAAAATCTACTAAGAAAACATTCTGCATCCCACTTTGGAGAGTGGCATCTGGGGTCTTAAATGCTGCAAGAGGCCATCTAAGATGGATCAATTGGTCTCAAGCCACCTGGAGCAAAGCAGAATGAAGAACACCAAAGACAAGCTAATTATGAGCCCAAGAGACAGAAAGGACCACATAAACCAGAGACTTCATCAGCCTGAGAGCGGAAGAACTAGATGGTTCCCAGCTACAACCAATGCCTGCCTTGACAGAGAACACCTGAGAGAGTAGGAGAGCAGTGGGATGCACACCTCAAATTCTCGTTAAATGGCCAGACTTAATGTTCTGACTGAGACTAGAAGGACCCTGGAGTTCGTGGTCCCCAGACCTTCTGTTAGCCAAAGAAAGGAAGCACTCCCAAAGCCAACACTTCAGACAGGGATTGGACTAGGTTATATGATAGAAAATGATAGTGGTGAAGAGTGAGCTTGGATCAAGTAGACACATGAGGCAATGTGGGCAGCTCCTGCCTGGAGGGAAGATGAGACAGCAGAGGGGGACAGAAGCTGGCTGAATGCACAAAGAAAGAGAGGATAAAGACGAGTGTGCTATCTCATTAGGGGGAGAACAACTAGGAGTATATTGCAAGGTATATATAAATTTTTGTATGAGAGACTGACATGATTTGTAAACCTTCGCTTAAAGCACAATAAAAATTAAAAAAAAAAATCAAATAGAATTTCTAGAAAGTAGATCCAGAACATCTAATAATGAAATCTTAATAGAGGTAACTAAAAATGGTAAGAGATTTATTGTCTCAACTATACTGAAGTAGAAAATAAAGCAGAAGAAATGACCCAAAATATGACATGGAGACAGAAAACATAGACATGACGGAAACAGTGAAACCATGTAATACAGATTTGAATGAGAAGATAGAGAGTTAGTGGGCAGATTCAATATTTATACAAATCAAGTTTGAGAATTGCCAGAACTAGTAAAAGACACCAATTTGCAGACTCAAAAGTCCAGCAAATCCCAAACTAAATAAAAACAAAGTATTGCACAGGTAGACAAATCTCATAAAACTGCAGAAAATCAAAGCAAAAAAAAAAGAACCTTAGAAGCAAACAGAGGAAAAAGATCACCATCAGAGTGAAAACCCCAATCAACACTCCTTCCCCCCTTTCTTTGTCTTGTTAACCACAAGCTTGTTTTGAGCAGCATTTTTCAGAAAGTCGGAGCAGGTAGTGGCTCCATCCACTGAACTGGCCGAAGCTACACCTTAAAACATGCGCATAAAGAAGAAATCGCATCCTTCAGCTGCCCCCGCACCTTCCCGGACCCGATTATCCCCAGAAGGGATAATATTTCCCAGTCCATAATTTCACCCAATTCCATTTTACAAGTGAGAGGTTCCACTACACGTACATCAGCAGAAAATGATTTAACATCCAAACCCCCAAATACGGGCATGGTGAGAACTAAGGGCGGGAAATTCCAGGTACCAAATCCAACCCCTGAAGCCGTTAGAAACAAAAAGCTCCGCAGCCCCCTTAGTCAGCGAGCACGTGGCCTTGTGGTTACTAGACCCCACACTCTCTTTGTATGCGCAGACAATAAACTTGCCCCTTTCTGTTTCCCTTGCAATCAGTGTCTGTCTTATTTCAATGGGCTAGTAAGACAGGACAAGAACCCAAGTGGCGTTCGGTTACAAGAGGAGCAACCATTATACACAGAGCTGACTTTCTCTGTAGCAACTATGAAGGCAAGAGAACAGTAGAATGATATCTTCAAAATATTGCAAGACATAACTACATGCAAAGCATTCTATAGCCTAGAAACCCTGTAGGACAGTCCTGTTTTGTCCTATATGACAGAGGGTCTGCATGAGTCGGAATTGACTGCAGGGGAAGGCATTTGTTTTATGAGTTTGTTTTTTTGTTGATTTGTTTTTTTCAATATCATCCACTTCCTTTCCCTTTTACC
The DNA here is from genome assembly GCF_024166365.1 of Elephas maximus indicus. Classification (NCBI taxonomy): domain Eukaryota; kingdom Metazoa; phylum Chordata; class Mammalia; order Proboscidea; family Elephantidae; genus Elephas; species Elephas maximus. The sequence continues at coordinate 45,764,215 of NC_064835.1, read as the reverse complement.
CTCGTGTTCTCTAAAACAAAAGTAAATTAGCTACAATAATATTCAGTATATATGTACTTTAATACATAAAACCTTGCTCTAGGAAAAAGGTTCAGTTCATGATGATAAATGTTTCAATCCACCATGTAGATATAACAACTTAAATTGTACCCATTTAATGGAAGACACTGAAAGTACAACTGGGGAAGAGCCGCCTCCTGAAAGTACAGTTGACCTTAATGATGTGGATGGAGTCAAGTTTTTGGGACCTTCATGTGCTTACGTGGCATGACTGAAAATGAGAAGAAACAGCTGCAAACATCCATTAATAAATAGAACATAAAACGTACAAAGTAGGAATCTGGGAAAATTGGAAATTGTCAAAAATGAAATGGAACGTACCAACATTGATGTCTTAGGTGTTAGTGGGCTGAAATGTACTGGTATTGGCTGTTTTGACTTGGACAATCATACAGTGTACTACGCTAGGAATGACAAATTGAAGAGGAATGGCATTGCATTCACCGTCAAAAGGACCGTTTCAAGATCTATCCTGAAGTACAATTCTGTCAGTGATAGGTTAACACCCATATGCCTACAAGGAAGGCCAGTTAATATGACTATTATTCAAATTTACACAAAACACTAAGGTCAAAGATGCAGAAAGTGAAGGTTTTTACCAACTTCTGCAGTCTGAAATTCATTGAACATGCCATCAGGATGCATTGGTAACTACTGGCGACTGGGATGTGAAAGCTGGCAACAATGAGGAAGGATCAGTAGTTGAAAAATATAGCCTTGGTGTTATAAATGATGCCAGCGATTCCACGAAAGAATTTTGCAAGGCCAATGACTTCTTCATTGCAAATACCTTTTTTTTAATAGCATAAATGACAACTATACACATGGGCCTGGCCAGAATAAAATCGGCTACATCTGTGGAAAGAGACGACAGAAAAGCTCAGTATCATCAGTACCATCAGTCAGAACAGGGCCAGGGGACGGATTCAGAACAGACCATCAATTGCTCCTATGCAAGTTCGAGTTGAAGCTGAAGAAAATTAGAACAAGTCCATGACAGCCAAGTACGAACCTGAGTATAACCCACCTGAATTTAGAGACCATCTCAAAAATAAATTTGATGAATTGAACACTTTTGACTGAAGACAAGAAGAGTTGTGCAATGACATGAAAGACATTATATACGAAGGAAGCAAGGGGTCATTAAAAAGATGGAAACAATGAAAATACTAAAATGGATGTCAGAAGAGACTTTGAATCTTGCTTTTGGTGAATGTAGAAGAGCTGAAGAAGGAAGAAATGATGAAGTAAAAGCACTGAACAGATGATTCCAAAGGGCGACTCAAGAAGATAAAGTATTAAAATGAAATGTGCAAAGACGTGGAGTTAGAAAACCGAAAGGGAAGATCATGCTCAGCATTTCTCAAGCTGAAAGAACTGCAGAAAAATTCAAACCTTAAGTTGCAATAGTGAAGGATTCTATGCGCAAACTTAGAATGAAGCAGGAAATGTCAAAAGAAGATGGAAGGAATACACAGCCTCACTGTAGCACAAATAATTGGTCGATGTTCAGCCGTTTGAGGAGGTAGCATATGATCAAGAACTGAAGGAAGAAATTCAAGCGGCAATGAAGAAATTGGCAAAAAAAAAACAAGGCTCCAGGAATTGACGGAATACCAATTGAAATGTTTCAGCAAACATTCAGAGCTGCAAGTGCTCACTTGTCTATGCCAAGAAATTTGGAAGATGGCAACCTGGCCAAATGACAGGAAGAGATTCCTATTTCTACCCATTCCAAAGAAAAGTGATCAAACCTAATGAGGAAATTATCAAACAATATCATTAATGTCACGGGCAAGTAAATTTTTGCTGAAGTTCATTTAAAAGCAATTGTAGCAGTACATCCAAAGGTACTGCCAAAAATTCAAGCCAGGCTCAGAAAAGGACATGGTACAAAGGATATCATTGTTAATGCCAGATGGATCCTGACTGAAAGCAGAGAACACTAGAAAAATGTTTACTTGTGTTTTATTGACTATGCAAAGGCATTCGACTGTGTGGGTCATAACAAATTATGGATAACATCGCAAAGAATAGGAGCTCCGGAACACCTAGTTGTGCACATGAGGAACCAGTACATAGATCAAGAGGCAGTCCTTTGAACAGAATAAGGGGATACTACATGGTTTAAAGTCAGAAAACGCGTGTGTTAGGGTTGTATCCTTTCACCATACTCATTCAGTCTATATGCTGAACAAATAATATGAGGAGCTGGATTACATGATGAACGGTGGGGAATCAGGATTGGAGGAAGACTCATTATCAACCTGCATGATGCAGATGACACAACCTTGCTGGCTGAAAGTGAAGAGGAGTTGAAGCATTTACTGATGAAGATCATAGACCATAGCCATCAGTACAAATTACACCTCAACATTAAAAAAAAAAAAAAAAAAAACTTCACGAATGGGCCAATAAGTAACATCATGATAAATGGAGAAAATATTGAAATTGTCAAGGACTTTATTTTACTTGTCCACAATCGATGCCCATGGACAGAGCAGTCAAGAACACAAACAATGCATTGAGCTGGGCAAATTGGTGGCAAAAGACTTCTTTAAAGTGTTAAAAAGCAAAGATGTGAATTTAAAGACAAAGATGCACCTGAACCAAGCCATGGTGTTTTCAAGTGCCTCCTATGCATATGAAATCTGGACAATGAATAAGGAAGACAGAAGAAGAATTGACACCTTTGAATTGTGGTGTTGGCGAAGAATATTGAACATACCATGGACTTCCAGAAGAAGGAACAAATTTGTCTTGGAAGAAGTACAGCCGGAATGCTCTTTGGAAATGAGGATGGTGAGACTTGGACTCCTATACTTCGGACATATCATCAGGAGTGATTAGTACCTGGAGGAGGACATTATGCTCGGTGAAGAAGAGAGTCAACAAAAAAGAGGAAGACCCTCAACAAGATGGATTGACTCAGTGGCTGCAACAATGACATCAAGCATAACAAAAATTGTGAGGATGGCCCAGGCAGTGTTTCATTCTATTGTTCATAGGATCACTACAGTTGGAACTGATTCGATTGCACCTAACAGCAACAACGATAACAAGCAATATGCTAATGGGATTATCTTTTTGCAACTTCCAAAACAAGAAATGTAAAATGGTTAGCATAACTATAAAAATTCAAGGGAAAGAAACTTTGATGAAGATCTGACACCGTCAAAAACAGAAATACCTTCTCATCAATCAGAGCTTTTGGTTGCAAGCAACGGAAACCAACTAAGTCTAAATTAAGCAGAAAATGAAATGATTATTGGGTAACTTTCAGATTTGACTGAAAGTCTAGGGAACATGGTGTAGAAAATGTACAGGAAACCGGCTGGCATAAACACAGTCCATGACAACCCAGAGGAAGACGTTGTATATGACCCCACCACCACAGATGGATAGTGGATAATCCTACTGGCTCTACCACCACTGGACACCAGTCACGGGACATTGGATATTGGAGGCCTCTGCTGCTGTCATTCTGTTTGCAAACATTTCTGACCCCGTGAATTGAGCATTAATACAAATTATACATGAATAATTTCAGTAAGTTCTCTTCAAGAATGTATTTCCATTTTCAGAAACTGTAACCAATCAAAACCAAGCCAGCTGCCATTTAGTTGATTCCGACTCATGGCAACCACACATGTTACAGAGCAGAACTGAACTCCATAGGGTTTTCTGGGCTGTAATCTTCATGGAAGCAGACCACTAAGCCTTTCTTCTACAGCACTACTGGGTAGGTTAGTAGCCAAGTGCGAACTATTTGCACAACTCAGGGACCTTCTGCAAGTAATAACAGGAAAGGAAAATATAGCTATTTACATCAGAGAAGCCATGAAAAAAGTATTTGCCATATTCAAATAATAGTGCCATATTCGAAAAGTCAAAAAAGTGCAGCTTACAAGATGTTTAACCACAACCCTGTGTTCTGTAAGAATTTCAGTTATACTCCATGGTTCTTGCATAAATGTCTCCTTGCCACACCCCACCCTCAGGTCAGCCCTGCTGACCTGAGCCTCATGAAAAGCTGTAGAGGATAGAAACTGATGAATTGGCGTATGTTTTGTTGTATATATTTTCAAAAAAGCGACAATATGAAAATTTGAAAATAAAAAAGAGTTATGAAGGAGTCTTTCCTGGGGGATGAGGTCTGAGCAATATCACACAAACAGAAGCTGCAGGACAGGGGCACCATCCAGACGCTCAGGTTCCTGCTCTGCTGTGTTGCAGGGGAGATGGAACCTAGACATGGAGTTTTCTCTCCAGAGTGAGCCTCCTGTTCAGATAGGTCTACATTTTAAAATGAGATATGAAATAAATGTTACAAGCCACACAGTCCTGTCTAATTGTCCCAGTTAGAGACCATTTTGGTTTGATTTCCCTTCTATCCCTGGTTGCACAGTATCTCTGGATCATCCTCGGATGCCTGTCTTTTTAGGTTCCAGCAGGCAGATCCTGCTCACTAGGTGCCAGAACCTCTGCTGTCTCCCAGGAGAGAAAGTCTCCATTAGCTGCAGGGCCAGTCGGAGTCTCCTCTACACTGACTGGAAACACTACTTAGGCTGGCTTCTGCATAAACCTGAGGAGGGACCTACAGGCCTCATTCACCTCACTTCCTCTATGCAAGTTGTTGTGATGCTGAACAGGTTTCAGCAGCACTTTCAGACTAATAGAGATTAGAGAGAAAGGCCTGGTGATCTACTTCTGAAAAATCAGCCGGTGAAAACCCTATGGATCGCAACAGTCAGATTGTGCATAGGGTTATCATGAGTCAGGGGCCCATAAGATGGCAACTAACAAAGAAGAAAGAACCATGATTTCCTTCAGTCGCTAAATTAAACTTGGGGATAAATGTAAAGAGGAACTCGCAACTAACGAAAAAAGAGCATGGGAAACCTGTCATATATTTCTAGAGTGATAATGAATTAGACACTGGCCTTTGAAAGAATAAGTGCCACTGAAGGACATGGAGAGAGGAGAAAAGGGCAGTAAAAGGGGAACTTAGAGAAGGAAAACACCTTCATTGACATTGCCCAGGAAGGCTTGGTTGCCAAACAGGATCCAATGAAGGAAAAAGTAAGAGAGACATACTACCCTCTGTGAAGGAGATTTGAAATATGAAGGACCCAGGTTTAATATTGTGTTAGGTCCAGAGCTGTGAGGGGTGGTTGCAGAGAAAGGAAAAATTTCAGGAAAACCAGGAAATAAAATCGGAATGTTCCAAAGTCAGGAAGGCACAGGGAAGAGAGAACTGATCTTTCAGGGTGTAAAGCGCTCTGGGCCCTTCCCCAAATCAGTCATGTGATATATCCTTGTGAAACATGCAGGTTCCTGTGATAGGAAAATTCCTGACAAAGTCTATACGAGATTTATAGAGCATTTTCCTTCTATAATTTACCACAAAACGGGACCCAGAAGAAGCCACATTCTCTATGCATGTTGTGATGTCCTACAAATACTCCAAGGAATTCATCAGAAGATGCAGCCTTTGGGGCAGAGAGAGGAAGCGTGCATGTTCAGGGCTGAGCAGAAAGGAAGCAGCTGGTGCAGTGAAGACTCACTGGCCTGTAGCCTTTGGGAGGAGGTTTGTATTCGAGGCTGAAGCACTGTCCGTGGAGTGTTATAACTTTGTAGACAATAATAAACTGCAGCATCTTTGGCCTGGAAGTTGATGATGTCCCAGACCCACTGCCACTGATCTGGTCAGGGGCCCCGGATGCCCAGTTGGATGTCCAGTAGATGAGATGCCTAGGAGCCTGTCCTGGTTTCTGCTGGTACCAGGCTAAGAAATTGCTCACACTCTGGTTGGACTTGCAGTTGATTTTGCCTGTTTCTCCTTGAGACTTAGCCAGAAAGGCCAGAGACTGGGTCATTACAATGTCCCTGCTGGGACCTGCAATCAGAGTAGACAATTACCATGCTTTTTTTATACACACACAAACACTTTTTCATAGGCACATTGAAATATACCATTTGCATAACCCAAAAAACTCACTGCCGTCTAGTCAATCCAACTCATAGCGACCCTATAGGACCGAGTAGAACTGCCCCACAGCATATCAGCACGTAATTGGTTCCATTTTGGAAATAACCATCACTTCCTACTATGTCTTAAAATCATTTTTCAGCTCTACAAAGATACTACTGTAGAGGATGGAAGGACTTTTAGCTTCTCACCAGAGGCCCAGAGCAACAGGGACATGAGGACCAGAGTCTGTGGCACCATCTTGCTGCCCCTGCCTGCCTGATGCAGATCAGCCCCCATAGCAAAGGCCCTGTTTATTGTGTCTGAGCAGTCAGCCTGGTGTTGGAGGGGCCTATGCAAAGCAATCAGTGAACTGAAGGCAAATTTCATGAGCACTGAGTTGTGAAACTAACCAATATACATTAAAAGCCAAAAATATTATCACAGAAAGTATAGTTTTATGACCAGAAAAGACACGGAAGTTACTTAGAAGCTCTAATATCAAGTTAAAGAAACAAACAAAAAAAACTTGTTGCAATCCTATCGATTTCAACTCATGGAGACCCCAAGTGTTACAGAGTAGAACTGCTCCGTAGGGTTTTCTTGCCTGTATTCTTTATAGAGGCAGCTCGCCAGGCTTTTCTTCCATGGTACCACTAGGCGAATTCAAACTGCCTATCTTTTGCAGCTGATCACAAACTGCCTGAAACACCCATGATCTAAAGAATAGCTGCTGTTTTCACTCAGAAACAATTTTAAATGGGCTCAGGTTCCATAAATGATGGACTAGTTTCCTCAAAACAACAGTTTTGTGAAATAATAAAAAATGCTGGAAAAACAATAACAAGGGAAAGGGATGAAAGGGAAAATTTCTGCTTCAATTTTTGATAAAAAATTACAGCTAGAAAATGCCTGAGCTCTAAAGACTCTTTTATCCTGAAGGATGCTTTAAAGACAATTCTAACACTTGAGATAGGATTTCAGGGGTACACGAGGTCCAGAGAAATGGAAGACAAGCCCAGAATTTACCCTTGTGGAAAGCCCCCAGAGACCCTATTGAGCTAGGGTCCAGGAGGGCTCAAATCTCAAAGTAAGTGTGAGCCAAACAGAAAGTGGAATCTGTCATGTACACCACTACCAGGAACTGATAAGATGGCTCTAGAATTATTGTGGAAATGGACAGGAAAAAAAAAAAAAAATACAGGATTTCCTTATGAAATTGTGATTGAACATGAACTCTTCAAGGGGTTTCATTCCAGGTATGCATGGCCTTGGTGTGCCTGGAACTCTTCAGTCTTGAAGTTGTTTTAAGGTAGTTGCACTGGTAGGGCCAACAAATGGAAGCTCCTCTGGAAGAGGGCACACCCATCATAAACCTTCAGGAAACCTCACATATAATTTTTCAAGGGCCAATATCACCAAGAAGTCAGAGATTCTTGACATCCAAGAACAAAAGATAACTAGTATAACCTTCCTTGCTGAACGCACAGATTTGAAGCACTTACTGATGAAGATCAAAAACTACAGCCTTCAGAATGGATTACGACTCACATAAAGAAAACAAAAATCCTCACAACTGCACCAATAAGTAATGTCATGTTAAATGGAGAAAATATTGAAGTTGTCAAGGATTTCATTTTCTTTGGATCCAAACTCAATGCCCAGGGAAGCAGTAGTCAAGAAATCAAACAGCGTATTACATTGGACAAATTAGCTGCAAAAGACCTCTTTAAAGTGTTGAAAAGCAAACATGTCAGTAGGACCTATGGCTGCTAGCCAAAAGGTTGGCAGTTTGAATCCACTAGTCACTCCTTGGAAACCCTATGTGGCAGTTCTACTCTGTCCTACAGGGTCGCTGTAAGTCAGAATCAACTGGACGGCAATGGGTTGTTTTTATTTATTTATTTATTTATGGTCACTAACTAATATTAGGCTGCCCAAATCATGGTATTTTCAATTGCCTCATACACATGCAAAAGATGGTCAATGAATAAGGAAGACCAAAGAAGAAGTGATGCTTTTTAATTATGGTGTTGAATATACCACAAACTGCCAGAAGAAGGAAACAATCCATCTTGGAAGAATTACAGCCAGAATGCTCCTTAGATGCCAGGATGGTGAGACTTCATCTTTCTTACTTTAAACACATTATCAGGAAGGACCAGTCCTAGAAGAAGGACATCACGCTTGGTACAACAGAGGGTCAGCAAAAAAAAAAGAGGAAGACCCTAAATAAGATGGACTGACACAGTGGCTTCAACAATGGGCTTAGGATAGCAAAGATTGTGACAAAGGCGTAGGACCAGGGAGTGTTTCATTCTGTTGTTCATGTGGTCACTATGAGTTGGAACCTATTTGGTGGCACCTAACAACAACAGCAGTAGGATATGAGTACAAATGTAATGCAACACAAATAACAGAGAACAAAAGGAGTTTTACACATACTTCGGATTTGGGCATTACATGAGTTTTTTTTTTTTTAATAAATAAATGACAAACTACAGGAAACTAAAAAGGGGACACTTCACATGTGAAAAAGAACCAACTGAATTTCTAGAAATTAGATACACAATTACAAAAATTTTAAATCTCAGTGGAAGAGAGACTCCTACTTGCAGGCTAGATAGAATGACAAGGACAAGGTTTACCCTTACATGTGAAATAACCAAAAAAAAAATTAATTAGAAATAGCATGTAACAGTTAATACCCTCAGCTCCTAGTCTACCAAAAGTGACCTCAAAGGAAAAAAAAAATAGCCTGGCAATCTACCTCTAAAAATTAAAAACACTATGGGTCACAGTAATACTCTGACGCATGTGGGGTCACTATAAGTCAAAATCAACTGAACCTCAAACAGTTTTTAATCTTACAAAAGATGATTGCCAGGCCTTTCTTCCAAGGCCCCACAGGTAGATTTGAACCTCTAACTTTCCTGTAAGTAGCCCAGCATAAAACATTGGCGCCACATCACTAGATAAACCTTAGTTTTGGGCAGAGAATTCAAGATAATAAGGGGCCATAACTGCCATGTACGAAAAGTAAATCAGAAGAGACCACCCTACAAAATTTTTTCCCACAATCTTGTCCTCTAGGGCTTCACCTTCATATTCCCTGTCTCTTGGGATAAATGTCCCCTCACCACCACCCCACCCTGGGCTCAGCCCTGCTGACCTGAGCCTCATAAATGGAACCTTTTCTGGATGGTGGAACCTGAGCAACATCACACAAGAGAGAAGCTGCAGAATGATGACACCATCCAAACCCTCAGGTTCCTCCTCTGCTCTGCCCTTGGGGAGAAGATATTTGCAAACCTATAGATGGAGTTTTGTCTTCAGAGTAATGCTTCCATTCAGAGGTACAATTTTAAAATGAGTTATGAAATAAATGCTGCAGCAACGCAGGCCTGTCCACCTATCACAGTTAGACTGTTTTGGCTTCATTGTTTCTTCTACCCCTGGTTGCACAGAATCTCTGCATCATCCCGTGTGCCTGTAAGTGCAGGTTGTTGCCAGCAGATGGCGGTGACACAGTCTCCTGAGCCACAGGTGTCTCCCTGCGGGACAGTATCAGCTGAAGAGCCAGTCAGAGTCTTTTCTACAGTGACCTGTGAGGCCACTTAACCTAGACAGACCCCTAAGGCCCTGATTGACTTCGCTTCCACCCGCATTGGTGGGGTGCCCGCCTGCTTCAGTGGCAGTGGTCTGAGGCCAACTTCACTCTCACCATCAGCACCATCACATCAAAGATAGTAGAACAAACTGCTGTGTTCCAAAATCAAGATATCCTCTCAAAATAATGTGACCCCAGATATAAACCTCTTACCAGGGCAGAGGTGGGGGAAGGTCTCACTTCCTAGACACTGTCACAGAGATCGCTGTGGTTTATTTGTTTTGATCATGCAAAAAAGTTGACAAGAAGTAGTCAGAAAATCGGCAGCTGGGCCTCCTTTGGCTCCAAAAGAGAGCAGGCCTCCTGTCCTTTCCTCTCACTTCCTTCAAATTTCCTTTCAGCCCTCACCCTGGGCATCACTACGTGGTCATTTGCAGTCCCATCTGACCCTCTGTAACCTGCGTCAACCCTGACTCCCAAATGCCTTTACTGCTGCCCCGGAACAGGACCTCCTCTCTAGGCCAAAGGCTAGAGCCACTATCCCCTGGGCATTCCTGTGTTTGGGTCCCCACTGAAGTTCATGTCAGAGAAAACATCTCAGGGCTAAGAAAGTACTAGAGTCCTGTTTACGCTTGTGTAAAAGCAATGCAGGTTATGTCTTCCCAAATACATTTTCACAGCAACAACAACAAATCCAAATATTGAAGTGAGGAAGAGAAAATAAGTTCCTTCCATGAAAAAAAAAAAAAAAAAAAGGAAAATGTTGTGTCGGCTCTCTCTTGTATTTTATGAGTCAGAATTTTACCTTTTTCTGAAAAGAGGTTTTTAAAAAATCTTTTTTGGCTGTGTCTGCACCCCTCACATTCCCATTTCCCTACTTCGTGTTGTTACCTGCTGTCGAGTCGATTTTATATTTAAAATTCCAAGCTTCTCCTTTATAATAATGCCCTCAGCCAAACCAAGAACGCCATGGCCCCTCTCTTATTTCATCACATTCATCTCGCAAAACTTAAACCCTGGAAACTCCACCCTCCACATACCTGCCTCCATGGCCCTAATGTAGCTGAAGAAAAACACATAAGTATTCTGATTCTCTCATTGTAAATTTATGCACCCTACCTCAGGACAGCCCTTAATCCCACCTCACAATGGTACTTCATTTACCTGGTTGGTTCAGTCTCCAGCCTTTCTCTTTTTTCTTCAAGTTGTAGCACCGACTTCTCATCCTACCTTTCAGCAAATGACCTCATTTTTTTTTTGGAAGAGCTTCCACTAGCTTCTCTCATGCATCTTCTGATCCACAGGCGTCTACGCCCCCATGTGCTGCCTTCCTTCCTTCCTTCCTTCCTTCCTTCCTTCCTTCCTTCCTTCCTTCCTTCCTTCCTTCCTTCCTTCCTTCCTTCCTTCCTTCCTTCCTTCCTTCCTTCCTTCCTTCCTTCCTTCCTTCCTTCCTTCCTTCCTTCCTTCCTTCCTTCCTTCCTTCCTTCCTTCCTTCCTTCCTTCCTTCCTTCCTTCCTTCCTTCCTTCCTTCCTTCCTTCCTTCCTTCCTTCCTATTACTGTAGATAAGCAGATAGCCCTCCTACCTGAGGCCAGGCCTTCTGCTCCTATACTGCTGTCCCTTCCAAGGGTACCTCTTGGAATTCCTCACCTCTCTTTTCCAAAATATCCATGTTCCCCTCACTTTAGCATCATTCCTATCAGCATGAAACAGTATTTTTTCAAAAAATCTTTTGATTTCACATCTCCCTCCAGTTAAGTCCTCTTTCACTCTTCTCCTTTACCTTAAAGCTCATTGAAACACTTGTATGTAGTCATCAAACCCAGACTGTCTCTTTTCATACTCCCTTGGGCTCCCCCCATTGAAGTAGTTAACCCCACCTTTTTCTCATAGAAACTGCTCTACTCAAAGCCACCGAAGACTTCCACACTGACCAATCCAGTGGCCACTTTTGAGTCCTCTTAACAAATACCTCAGTGACATTAAACACATTGACGACACCTTCCTCCTTAATACAGCCTCCTCACTGAGCTCCCAGGCATCACACTTTTTGTTTTCCGTCCACACTGCTCCTTCTCCGACTCCTTTGCTGGTTCCTCTTTGTCTCCCTTTCCTGAAATTTCAGACCCTGGGCATCTTTTGCCCTCCATCTATGAAATACTCCTTTCATTGCTTATTAGATTTAATTCTTCAGTCCATATCTCTCTGTTGAACTCCAAATTCAAGTCCAATTTTCTACTTGACAGTCACATGTGGAGGTCTAGTATACAACTCAAACCTAAAATTCCTGATTTTCCTAGCCAAATCCACTCCTCCCAAGGTCTCTCCTATCTGAATAATTGTCAACTCTGCCCTTCTACTTACTCAGAGCAAAACCTTGAAGTCACCTCGAGACTTCTCATGCTCTTTGACAAAATCTTCAGGATACCGTAACTGACAGGGTTAAACTGTTCTCCCTGCTCCCGTCATACCCAGGTCTGTGAGCTCCTGAGGAAGCATTCTGTATAACAGCCCAATGTCCATTTTACTGGTCCTTTTCTCAAGGCCACTTCACCACCCACTGCCTCACCCCCTCCATTCAGACATGGACAATTAGCCACAAAGTTGTCCTTCCTGCTGCCATATTGCTCCCCAAATGCACTCTGATAGATGGTGTCTAGTTCCTGAAATTGCCAGCATATTCTCAGAAATTTCATGAGCTCTGCATAACCATACAGTTGCCCTAGAATCCCCAGGTTTAGGGAGCTTGATTTGAGATATGGTCTCTGAACTCCTTGCTTGCCTGGCTTGCAGTAAAGTCTAGGTTATCTTTCTCAAAGACCTGGTGTCTCTCAACTGAACTGAAGGGTCACAGAGAGCAGGACTCACCCTCATCAGATTACAATATTGTATATCTATTTTCAAAATATGCCACTCCTCATCCCCTCCACTGCTACAACCATCACCAAAGCAATTGTCCTTTCTACCTGGATGATGGTAATGGCCAGCTAACTGATACTTCTCCTGCCCTTGTCCTCCAAAGAGTTCCTGATAAGCAACAAATCAAATCATGTCCTCTTTTGAGAACTATTCCAGTCAGTATCACATCCTTTGAAATGAAAAGAAAATCCTTAAGGTAGCTTACAAATCCTACAAAATGAGCCCCTTTGTTATTTCTTTGCCCGTATCACCCACACTACCCTTCACACTGCTGCTTCACCAACACTGGCTTCCTTGCCTCTTTCCAAACATGCAGGTTACATTTCTGCCTCAGAAATGTGTGATTTCATCTAACTACAACACTTTTGCCTGTAGATATTTCTATGACTCATTTTCTCACCAACATTGAGACTTTGATCAGTTCATTCCTTCTCAGTGCAGCCTTCCATCACCATCTATTGTCGAACAATTGCAAAAACACCCCAATTCTTTATCCCTCCCTGTTTCTATACTACTGGTGATATGACTTTGTAGCTGCTCCTATTAGAGGCCAAGTGCTATTTGCCCTCTCCTTCAATAAGAGTTGGTTGTGTGAATTGTGTTGATAGATAACATGCAGCAAAAGAGACACTGTTCCAGTATTGAACCTAGACTTCAACGGTACTTATGTGCTTTTACTTACTCTCTTGGAATTCTGCCAATTGCTATCACAACAAACTAGTTTCAGTCTGCCAAGTGTTGAGAGAAATGTGACCAAGTCACCTCAATAGCCACATCTGATAGCCAGCCAACTACAGACATGTGAAAGTTACCTGAGCCTTTCTAGATGAGCTAGCACCCAGGTGACCTGCCAGATAACTAACTGTAAATGCATGAACTTTCCAGACAAGATCACTCAAGACTGGTCCATATCAACAGAACTCTTTATTGGTCCAACTCACCAATAAACATGAAAGCAATAAAAATGCTTATTGCTTTTAGCCACTGGGTTTTGTGGATGATTTATGTGGATGGCAAGAGCTAACTGATGCATCATCCTTATTGAAATTGCTACTCATCTGTTGTGGACTGAAGGGTGTCCCACAAAGATGTATGTCAACTTGGCTAGGCCATAATTTCCAGTATTATCTGGTTGTCCAAGATTTTTTGATCTGATGGGATTCTTCTATGTGTTATAAATCCTACATCTATGATGTTAATGAGGCAGGATTAGAGGCAGTTACATTAATGAGGCAAGGATAAAACTACAGGATTAGGTTTAGCTTGACTTGATCTCTTTTGAAATATAAAAGAAAGACTCGAGCAGAGACTAGAGACTTCTACCACCAAGAGTGAAGAGCCAGGAGGAGAGCTCGTTCTTTGGACTGGGTGTCCCTGTGCTGAGAAGCTCCTAGACCAGAGGAAGGTTGAAGACAAAGACCTTTCTCCAGAGTCGACAGAGATAGAAAGCCTCCTAATAGAGGTGGGATTCTTAATTCGGACTTCTAGCCTCCTAGGCTGTGAGAGAATAAACTTCACTTCAGTAAACCCATCCCCTTGTGATATTTCTGTTATAACAGCACAAGATAACAAAGACAACATTTTACACCAACCAGCTCTGATTCCTTCCCCCTCTTTATTTTTCTTCATGCCAGTTACAAAATTACTTAGTAAATTTTTTCTTATCCATGTGTTAATTTTCCCTCTTCCTCATCTAGGATGAAAGCAATGTATCTGAGTATGACAGATAGTAAGCTCTCAATTTATATATCTTGAGTGAATAAATGGCATGGAAACTTTAACATCCATTCTTTGAAAATATTTCTCATTGTTAGAGAAAAGGTGCTGTTATATACATAAGAATGTTCACAGTATACTGATCAAGTTTTTTTGAGATGACTCTGATGCCAAATTTTATCAATACATGTATTTCAGAAGGAGATACAGAAGTAACACTAGAATACCTGGAGTTTTTGTATTATTACACTGAGATGAGAATGTTAATTAAATGTTGTCAGAAGAATTCAGCTATAGCTGAACAAAGAACCTTGGATGGCAGCGATGGTTCAGTGGTAGAATTCTTGCCTCCATGCAGGAGACCTGGGTTTGATGCCCAGCCATTGGTCCTCAAACACAGGCATTACTCCTCTGTCAGTGGAGGCTTGCATATTGCTGTGAGGTTGAACAGATTTTAGGGAAACTTCCAGACTAAGACCAGCTAGGAAGAAAGGCCTGGAAATCAACATTGAAAAATGAGCCAGTGACAACCCTATGAATCACCATGACCCGATCCCATTCTGCATGAAATCACCATTGTTGTAGGAAACACAGCAGCTAACAACAAAAAAGGACCATGTTTCCTCCAGTCAACAAATTAGACTGGGTTGCCCTGGGGGTGAACCCAAAGTTGTCAGTTAATGAAAAAAGATGTGGGAATAACATCACATGTTTATAGAGTGGTAGCATTGATGAATTAGACACTAGCTTTTGAAAGAATGAATACCACTGAAAGAAATGGAGAAGAGGAAGGTCAATAAAAAAGGAGGTAGAACAAAAAAACACCATCAGTTGCATTGACCCGAAAGGTCTGGCCAAAAAAGGGGACCAGTTGAAGGAAAAAGAAAGAGAGGAATACTACCTTCTACGGGAGAGGTCCAGAATATGAAGGGTTAAAGATTTAGTCTTGGGAAAGTCAAGAGTTAAGGGGTAATTACAGAGAAAGGAAAAAGCCAGGGAAAGAAGGAATTAAATTGGGAATATTCTACAGTCAAGATAGCACAGGGAAGAGAGAACTCATCTCTCAGGGTGTTAAACTCACTGAGTGCTTCTCCATATGAGCCTTGTGATCTAGCCATGTGAAACATGCAGGTTTCTGTACTATGAAAATCCCTGACATGACAAAGGCTATAAGAAATGTTTACAGCATTTTTCTACAGTAATGTCCCAGAAAAAGGAGTTTAGAAAAGTCCGTGGCTCTTACTTTCGTCAAGAGCCCAAGGAATTAGTCAGGAGATGAGGCATGTGGGGCAGACAGAGGAAGTGTGCATGTTCAGGACTGTGTGGGAAGGAAGCAGCAGGTGCATTGAAGAGTCACAGGCCTGCAGCCCTGGTGAGGAGGCTTGTGTTCCAGGCTGAAGCACTGTGAGAGGGTAGCTATAATGTTGCTAACAGCAATAATCTGCCTCATCCTCAGCCTGGAGGCTGCTGATGCTGAGAGTGAAGTCTGTCCCAGACCTAATGCCACTAAACCTGTCAGTGATCTCAGATGTCCAGTTGGATGCCAAAGAGATAAGAAGCTTAGGAGACTATCCTTGTTTCTGCTTGCATGAGGCTAAGGCGTTGCTAACACTCTGGCTGGACTTGCTCTGATGGTGACCATTTCTCCTGGACAAACAGGGAGACAGAAGGCTGGGTTATCACAATGTCTCCACTGACACCTGCAATCAGAGAGGACAATTACCATACATACATGTATACATGCACTTTTTCATAGGCACATTAAAATATACCTTTTTAAATGTGCATTTTAGTGGACTACATTTCACACATAACTGAGTCAATTTTGGAAATAGCCATCCTTTCCCACTATGTCTTAATATCATTCTTCAACTCTAGAAAGATACTTTTCTCAAGGAATTGAGGCACTTTTCATTTCTCACCAGAGACCCAGAGCAACAGGGACATGAGGACAGGAGCATGTAACACCATCTCGCTGCATCTACCTGCCTGATAAAAATCAGCACACATTGCAAAGCCCCCATTTATATAATCTGAGCAGCCAGACTGGGCCTGGAAGGTCTATACAAAGCCATCATTGAACGTGGAAGCGAACTACATGGACAGAAAAGATAAGCAGGATTTCGTTAGAAAGTTACATCTGAAAGTCAATACTCAAAGGAGTTTAACTCCAAGTGTGTATGATCTATGTATGACTGGATGTCTCCAACCTTGAAATTAGTTTAAGATAGCACAACTGATAGAACCCACAAATGGAAACTGCTGTGTAAGAGGGCACGCCCATTATATATACACGGAACGCTTCACAAATAATTTTTTAAAGACTGATACCACCAAGAAGTCAGACTTTCTTGATATCCAAGAACATAAGATAACTAGGATATGAATATGAACGTGATGAATGTGAAATAACAGAGAACAAAAGGAGTTCTCCTTACACTTTAGATCTGGGAGTTAAGTGAGTTTTTATAAAGAAATAAATGATAACCTTTACATTCCATGCAAGGCATGGAAAACTATAAGCAGGGGTACTAGACAACTGAAAAAAAAAATTTCTAGAAATTAGATGTAGAATACACTTCTGTCAGTTTGTCATACTGTGGGGACTTGGGTGTTGCTTTGATGCTGAAAGCTATGCTGCCCATATAATAATACCAGCAGGATCACCACAGTGGACAGGTTTCAGCTGAGCTTCCAGACTAAGGCAGAGTAAAAAAAGGACCTGGTGGTCTGCTTCTGAAAGAATTAGCCAGTGAAATCTTATTAATAGCAACAGAACAATATCTGTTAAACAGTGCCAGAAGATGAGTCCTTTAGGTTGAAATACACTAAAAGGAGGGCTGGAGAAGAGCTGCTTCCTTACAGTAGAGTTGACCTTAATGAAATGCAAGGAGTCAAGTTTTCAGGACATTCATGTGCTGATGTGGCGTGACTCAAGATGAGAAGAAACAGCTCAATACATCCATTAAAATCTAAAAGTGTAATGTACAAAATATGGGTCTAGGAAAATGAACATTGTCAAAAATGCAATAGAATGCATAAACATCAATATTTTAGTCATTAGTCTACTGAAATGGACTGGCACTGGTAATTTTGAATCAGAAAATCATATGGTCTGCTATGCAGGGAACGATAACTTGAAGCGGAATGGCATCGCATTCATCATCAAAAAAAAAAAAAAATACAAAGTACGATGCTGTCAGTGATAGACTAGCATCCAGACATCTAAAGGAAGACCAGTTACCAACAAACTACTAAGGTTAAAGATGAAGAAATACAAGATTTTTATCAATTTCTGCAGTCTGAAATTGATCATATATACAATCAGGATGCACTGGTGATTACTGGTGATGGGAATGCAAAAGTTGGGGAGAAAAAATGAAGGATCAGTATTTGGAAATTATGGCCTTGGTGATAGAAATGATGCCAGAGATTGCATGACTGAATATTGCAAGGCCAAAGACTTCTTCATTGCAAATACCTTTTTCCACCAATATAAATGGTGACTATACACATGGACCCCACAAGATGGAATACACAGAAATCAAATCAACTACACCTGTGAAAAGAGATGATGGAAAAGCTCAAGATCATAAGTCAGAACAAGGTCAGGGGCTGAGTGTAAATCAGACCATCAATTACTCATATGCAAGTTCAAGTCGAAACTGAAGAAAATTAGAACAAGTACTTGAGAGCCAAAGTACAACCCTGAATACATCCCAGCTGAATTTAGAGACCATCTCAGGAACAGAGTTGACACGTTGAACACTAATGATCAAAAACCAGCCGAGTTGTTGAATGACATCAAGGACTTCATACATGAAGGAAACAAGAGGTCATGAAGAAGACAGGAGGGAAAGGAAAGACCTAAATGGATGTCAGAAGAGACTCTGAGATTTGCTCTTGAATGTCAAGGAGCTAAAGCAAAAGGAAAAAATGATGCAGTAAAAGAGCTAAACAAAAGTTTTTGAAGGGCAGCTCGAGAAGACCAAGTAAGGTATTATGATGACATGTACAAAGATCTGGAGATAGAAAATCAAAAGGGAAGCACATACTCAGCATTTCTCAGGCTGAAAGAACTGAAGAAAAAATTCAAGTCTCAAGTTGCAATATTGAGGGATTCTGTGAGGACAATACTGGTCAACACATGAAGCATCAAAAGAAGATGGAAGGAATACACGGAGTAACTATACCAAAAAGAAGAGGTCAACGTTCAAACATTTCAGGAGGTAACATATGATCAGGAACTGAAGGAAGAAGTTCAAGCTGCACTGAAAGCATTGGGGGAAAACAAGGCTCTCAGAATTGACCCAATACCAATTGAGGTGTTTCAACAAAGAGACGTAGTGCAGGAAGTTCTCAGTCATCTATGCCAAGAAACTTGAAAGACAGGTACGTGGCCAACTGACCAGAAAATTTCCATATTTATGCCTATTCCCATGAAAGGTAATCCAACCAGATGTAGAAATTATCGAACAATATTCATTCAAAAGTGGCTACAGCAGTATATTGACAAGGAACTGCCAGAAATGCAAGCCAGATTCAGAAAACAATGTGAAACAAGGTATATCATTGCTAATGTCTGATGGATCTTGGCTGAAAGCAAATAAAACCAGAAAGTTGTTTACCTGTGTTTTATCGATTATACAAAGGCATTCGACTGTGTGGTTTGTAACAAATTATGGATAACAATTGGGAAGAATGGGAATTCCAGAACACCTAAATGTACTCATGAGGAAGCTGCACATAAATCGAGAGGCAGTCATTCAAACAGAATAAGGAAATACTGCATGGTTTACAGAAAATATGGTGGCGTAGTGGTTAAGTGCTACGGCTGCTAACCAAAGGATTGGCAGTTCAAATCCACCAGGTGCTCCTTGGAAACTCTATGGGGCAGTTCTACTCTGTCGTATAGGGTCACTATGAGTCAGAATTGACTGGATGGTACCGTTTTTTTTTTTTTTTTTGGCATTATTTACAGACAAAAAATGCCTGTGTCATGGTTGTATCCTTTCACCATGCTTATTCAGTCTATATGCTGAGCAAATAATTTGAGAAGCTGGATTATATGAAGAAGAATGAGGAATCAGGATTGGAGGAACACTCATTAGCAACCTGCATGATGCAGATGACACAAACTTGTTTGCTGAAAATGAAGGGAACTTGAAGCATTTACTGATGAAGATGAAGGACCACAGCCTTCAGTACGGATTACACTTCAACATAAAGAAAAGAAAAACCCTCACTACTGGGCCAATAAGTAACATTATGATAAATGGAGAAAATACTGAAATTGTCATGGATTTCTTTTTCCTTGGATCCACAATCAATGCCCACAGAAACAGCATTCAAGAAATCAAAAGATGCATTGCACTGGGGAATTTGGCTGCAAAATGCCTCTTTAAAGTGTTAAAAAGCAAAGATGTCACTTTAAAGACTAAGACACACCTGAACCAAGCCGTGATATTTTCAATCACTTCTTTTGCATGTGAAAGTTGAGCAAGGAATAAGGAAGACTCAAGAAGAATTGATGTCTTTGAATTATTATGTTGGCGAAGAGTATTGAACATACCATGGACATCCAGAAGAAGGAACAAATTCACCTTGGAAGAAGTACAGCCAGAGTGATCCTTAGGAGGGAGAATGATGAAACTTTCTCTCACATATGTTGGATAAGTTATCAGGAGGGATCAGTTCCTGCAGAAGGCCATTGTGTTTAGTAAAGTAGAGGGTCAACGAAAAAAGAGAAAGACCCTTAATGAGATGGATTGACTCAGTGTTTGCAACAATGGGCTCAAATAACAAAAATTGTGAGAATCGCCCAGACCTGGGCAGTGTTTCATCATGTTGTTTATAGGGTCGCTAAGGGTCAGAAGTGACTGGACAGCACCTAACAATAACAACAATAAAAATGAGCAAAATACTAATGAAATTTCTTTTTTTGCAACTCCAAAAATTAGAAATGTAAAATGGTTAGTATAAAAATGAATATTCAAGGGGGAAAAATTTTGGTGAAAATCTAACTCTGTCAAATATTCAAATATGTTCTTATCAGTCAGGGATTTTGACTGCAAACAAGAGAAACCAACCAAGTCTAAACTAAGCAGAAAACGAAATGATTACTGGGTGACATGCAGATTTGACTGAAACTCTACAGACCGTGGTGTAGAAAATGTACATGAAACCAGCTGGCAAAAGCACAGTCCACGATAAAGCAGAGAAAGAGGTTGTATGTGATCCCACCACCAGCACTGATGGACTGGCTCCACCACCACTGGACACCAGCAATGGAACATTGGATATTGGAAGCCTCTGCTACCATTCTGTTTGCAAACATTTTTGATTCTGTGAATTGAGCATTAGTACCATTTCCTCAGGAACAGTTTCAATAAGTGCTCTTCAAGAATATATTTCCATTTGCAGAAAGTGTAATCAACCCAAATCAAACCCATTACCATTGACTTGATTCCAATTCATAGCAACCACATGTGTTATGGAGCAGCCCTGAGCTCCATAGACTTTTCTGTGCTGTAACCTTCATGGAAGCAGACCACTAAGCCTTTCTTCTGGGTCTCCACTGGGTGGGCTCCAACTGCCAACCTTTAGGTTAGTAGCTGAGCACAAACTTTTTGCACCATTCAGGGACCTACAGCAAATGTAAGAGGAAAACTAAAATATAACTATTTTCATCAGAGAATCCACAAAAAGAGTATATGCCATATTCAAATAGTACTGCCCTATTCAAAAATAAGAAATATGCCGTTTACAAGTTTATTAACCACAATCCTCTGATCTAAGAAGTTCACCATTACACTCCAAGGCTCTTTGCATAAATGTCCCTTTGCCACACCCCAGCCTGGGCTCATGCCTGCTGACCTGAACCTCATAAAAAGCTATGAAGGATAGAAACTGTTGAACCAGTGTGTGCTTTCTTGTGTGTATTCTCAACAGCAATAAGAACAACAAAAAAATGAAACTCTTTTCCATCGAGTCAATTCGAACCCATAGTGACATATAGAACAGAGCAGAACTGCCGCATGTAGTTTCCAAGGTGCAGCCAGTAGATTCGAACTGCTGACCTTTTGGTTAGCAAACATAGCTCTCAGCCACTGTGCAACCAGGGCTCCTACAACCAAATAAAAAATTGAAAAAAAAAAAAAAATCAAGCCATGAAAGAAAATTTCTTGGGGGATGGGATCTGAGCAACATCATACAAAGAGAAGCTGCAGGATGGGCACCACACAGATGCTAGGCTCCTGCTCTACTATGTTTCAGGTGAGAAAAAACCTAGACAGGGAATTTTCTCTCCAGAGTGATCCTCCTATTCAGATAGGTCTACGATTTGAAAAGAGATATGAAATAAATGTTGCAAGCCCCACAAGCCTGTCCACTTCTCCCAGTTAGAGGTCATTTTGGTTTGATTTTCCTTCTATCCCTGACAGCACGGTATCTCTGGATCATCCTCGGGTGCCTGTCTTTTTAGGTCCCAGCGGGCAGATCCTGCTCACTAGGTGCCAGAACCTCTGCTGTCTCCCAGGAGAGAAAGTCTCCATTAGCTGCAGGGCCACTCGGAGTCTCGTCTACACTGACTGGAAACACTACTTAGGCTGGCATCTGCATAAACCTGAGGAGGGACCTACCGGCCTCATTTACCTCACTTCCTCTATACATGTTGTTTTGTTGCTGAACAGGTTTCAGCAGCACTTTCAGACTAATAGAGACTAGAGAGAAAGGCCTGGTGATCTGCTTCTGAAAAATCAGCCAGTGAAAACCCTTTGGCTGACAACAGTCAGATCTTCTTTTTCCTTGGGCAGTCATGACTCAGGGGCTGATTAGATGGCAACTAACAACAAGAAAGAACCATGATTTCCTTCAGTCACTATATTAGTCCTGGGTGCCCAAGGGATTAATTTAAAGAGGAATTGACGACTAATGAAAATAGAACATGGGAAAGCTGTCACATGTTTCTAGGGTGATAGGGTTAATGAGTTAGAGACCGGCCTTTGAAAGAATGAGTGCCACTGAAAGACATGGAGAGAGGAGAAAAGGGTGGTAAAATGGGAGCTTAGAGCAGGAAAACACCTTCATTGACATTGACCAGGATGGCTTGCCTGAAAACAGGATCCATGGAAGGAAAAAAGTAAGAGAGGAAGATTACTTTCTGTGAGGGAGATTTTAAATATGAAGGACCCAGGTTGAATATCGGGTTAGGTGCAGAATTGTGACGGTTGATTGCAGAAAAACTAAAAAGTCCAGGAAAATAAGGAATTAAAATGAGAACTTTCTAGAGTCAAGAAGGCACAAGGAAGACAGAACTGATCCTTCAGGGTGGAAAACTCACTGGACCCATTCCTGAATCAGTCATGTGATCTATCGATGTGAAACAAGGAGCTTCCTGTGATATGAAAACACCTGAAAAAGCCTGCAAGGGATTTTTACAGCATTCTTTTTGTGTATTTTTCCACAAAAGAGGATCCAGAAGAAGCCACATCCCTTAAATTTCCCCTGGAACCTACAAATACTGTAAGGAATTCGTCAGGAGATGTGGCCTTTGGGGCAGACAGAGGAAGCGTGCATATTCAGGGCTGAGCAGAAAGGAAGCAGCTGGTGTAGTGAAGACTCACTGGCCTGTAGCCCTCGGGAGGAGGTTTGTGTTCAAGGCTGAAGCACTGTAGGTGGATTATTATAACCTTGCTGACAGTAGTAAACTGTGGCGTCTTCAGCCTGGAAGTTGCTGATGGTGAAAGTGAAGTCTGTCCCTGACCCACTGCCACTGAACCGGTCAGGGACCCCAGATGCCCGGTTAGATGCCCCAGAGATGAGTCGCTTAGGAGCCTGTCCTGGTTTCTGCTGGTACCAGGCTAAGTAGCTGCTCACACTCTGGCTGGCCTTGCAGTTGATGGTGACCGTTTCTCCTTGAGACTTAGCTAGAAAGGCTGGAGACTGGGTCAGCACAATGTTCCCATTGGCACCTGTAATCACAGTGGACAATGAATATTCAGACATATATACAGACACTTTTTCATACACACATTAAAAGATACTATTTATACCACAACATTTAGTGATATTACATATCAGCACATAATTGGTTTCATTCTGCAAATAGTAATCATTTCCCACTATGTCTTAAAACAATGTTTCAGCTCTACAGAGAAACTATTTTAGAGGGATTGAAGCACTTTTAATTTCTCACCAGAGGCCCCAAGCAACAGGGACATGAGGACTAGAGCCTGTGGCACCATCTTGCTGCCCCTGCCTTCCTGATGCAGATAAGGTCACATTGCAAAGGCCCCATTTATAATCCCTGAGCAGCCAGTCCAGGTGTGGAGGGGCCTATGCAAAGCATTTAGTGAAGTGAATGCAAATTTCATGGGCAGTGATTTGTAAAACCAACCAATAGACATTAAGAGCCAAAAATGTTATCACAGGAAGTGTAATTCTATGACTAGAAAAGACCCAGCAGTGACTTAGAAGCTCTAATACCAACTGACACAAACAAAAAATCCCGTTGCAACTCAGTGTATTTCAACTTACGGAGACCCCATGTGGTACAGTGTAGAATTGCTCCATAGGGTTTTCTTGCCTGTGTTCTTTACAGAAGCAGACCGTGAGACTTTCCTTCTATGGTAGCACTAGTTCTGTTCCAACGGCTAACCTTCAGGTTGGCAGCCCATCACAAACTGCTTGAAGCACTGTGACCTAAAGAATGGCTTCTGTTCTAACTCAGAAACAGCTTTAAATGGGTTAAGATTCCATAAATGATGGACTAGTTTCCTCAAGTCAACAGTTTTGAGGAATAATAAAAAATGCTGGAAAAAAATAACAAGAGAAATGGAAGAATACGGAAAATTTCTGCCTCAATTTTTCTTAAAAAATTATACTTAAAAAATGAGCTCTGAAGATACTTTTATCCTGAAGGATGCTTGAAAGACACTGCAAACACTTGAGATAGGTTTCCAGGACTATGCCTGGAATGCCAGGACTATGCCAGAGAAATGGAAGACAGGTCCAGAATTTACCCTTGTGGAAAGTCCTCAGGGACCCTATTAAGTAGGGTCCAGGAGAGCTCGAATCTCAAAGTAAGTGTGAACCAAAGAGAAAGTGGAATCTATCATGCCCACCATGGCTAGGAACTGATAATAAGGCTCTAGATTCATTGTAGAAACAGACAGAAAAAAAAAAAAAAAAAAAAAATATATATATATATATATATATATATATATATAGGGTTTAATTTTGAAGTTGTGATTAAACATGAACACTTGAAGGAGTTTCATTCCAGGTATGCATGGCCTTGGTGTGCCTGGAACTCTTGAATCTTGAAGTTGTTTTAAGGTAGTCCAACTGGTAGGGCCAACAAATGGAAGCCCCTCTGGAAGAGGGCATGCCCATCATAAATCTTCCAGAAACCTCACATATAATTTTTCAAGGGCCAATATCACCAAAAAGTCAGAGACTTTTGACATCCAAGGACAAAACATATAGCCTTGCTTGCTAAAGGCACAGAGGATTTGAAGCACTTAACTGATGAAGATCAAAAACTACAGCCTTCAAAATGGATTACAACTCACATAAAGAAAACAAAAATCTTCACAACTGCAACAGTAAGGAGCATTATATTAAATGGAGAAAATATTGAATTGTCAAGGATTTCATTTTAATTGAATCCGCAATCAATGCTCGTGGAAGCAGCAGTCAAGAAATCAAACAACGTATTGATTTGGACAAATTAGCTGCAAAAGACCTCTTTAAAGTGTTGAAAAGCAGACATATCACTAGGAGCTATGGCAGTTAACCAAAAGGTTGGCAGTTTGAATCTACCAGGCGTTCTGTGGAAACCCTATGGGGCAGTTCTGCTCTGTTCTATAGGGTTGGTATGAGTCGAAATGAACTGGACAGTAATTTTTTTTTTTTTTTTTTTGGTCACTAGGAGGACTAATGTCAGCCTGACCAAGCCATGGTATTTTCAATCGCCTCATACGCATGCAAAAGCTGGCCAATGAATGTAGTTGTTGTTGTTAGGTGCCATTAAGCTGCTTCCAACTCATAGCGACCCTATGTAGCATGGAAGGAAAACAGCGCCCGGTCCTGCTCCATCTTTATAATCATTGTTATCCTTGAGCCCATTGTTGAAGCCGCTGTGTCAATCCATCTTGGTGAGGGCCTTCCTCTTTTCCACAGACCCTGTAGTTTACCAACCATGATGTCCTTGTCCAGGGACTGATCCCTCCTGACGACATGCCCAAATTGTGTAAGACACAGTCTCACCATCCTTTCCTCTAAGGAGCATTGTAGTTGTACTTCTTCCAAGACAGGTTTGTTCATTCTTTTGGCAGTCCATGAACAATTCAATATTCTTCAGCAATGCCACAAACCAAAGGCATCAGTTCCTCTTTGGTCTTGTTTTTTCATGTCCACCTTTCACATGCATGTGATTCGATTGAAAATACCACGGCTTGGATCAGGCGCACCTTCGTCTTCAAGGAGACATCTTTGTTTTCAACACTTTAAAGAGGTCCTTTGCATCAGAGTTGCACAATGCAATGCATCTTTTGATTTCTTGACAGCTGCTTTCATGGGTGTTGATTGTGGATTCAAGGAAAATGAAATCCTTGACAACTTCAGTCTTCTCTCTGTTCATCATGGTGTGGCTTATTGGTGTAGTTGTGAGGATTTTTGTTTTCTTCATGCTGAGGTGTAATCCATACTGAAGGCTGTGGTCTTTGATCTTCATCAGTCAGTGCTTGAAGTCCTCTTCACTTTCAGCAAGCAAGGTTGTGTCATCTGGATAACACAGGTTGTTCATGAGTCTTCCTCCAACCCTTAGGCCATGGTTTTCTTCATATGGTCCAGCTTCTCAGATTGTTTGCTCAGCATACAGATTAAATAGGTATGGTGAAAGAATACAAACCTGACGCACAACTTTCCTGACTTTAAACCCCTCAGTATCGCCTTGTTCTGTCCGAACAACTGCCTCTTGATCTATGTACAGGTTCCTGATGACCACAGTTAAGTGTTATGGGATTCTCATTCTTCCCAGTGTTATTCATAATTTGTCATTATCCAGACAGTCAAATTCTTTTGCGCAGTCAATAAAACACAGGTAAACATCTTTCTGGTATTCTCTGCTTTCAGCCAGGACCCACCTGACCTCAGCAATGACATCCCTGGTTCCACATCCTCTTCTGAATCCAGCCTGAGTTTCTGGCAGTTGCCTGTCAATATACTACTGCTGCAGCTGTTTTGAATGATCTTAAGCAACATTTTGCTTGTGTGTGATATTAATGACATTTTTTGATAATTTCCTCATTCTGTTGGATCAACTTTCTTGGGAATAGGCATAAATGTGGCTCTCTTCCAGGTGGTAGGTCAGGTAGCTGTCTTGCAAATTTCTTGGCATAGAGGAGTGAGCACTTCCAGTACTGCATCCATTTGCGGAAACATCTCAATTGATATTCTGTCATATTCCTGGAGCCTTGCTTTTCGCCAATGCCTTCAGTGCAGCTTGGACTTCTTCCTTTAGCACCACTGGTTCCTGATCATATACTACCTATTGAAATGGTTGAACACCAATGAATAAGAAAGACCAAAGAAGAATTGATGCTTTTAAATTATGGTGTTGAGTATACCATGAACAGACAGAAGAATGAACCAATCTGTTTTGGAGCCAGAATGGCCCTGGCCAATGATTCCAGCTCTCCTGGGCCCTAGCTCAATAGGGTCCCTGAGGACTTTCCACAAGTGTGAATTCTGGGCCTGTCTTCCATTTCTCTGGCATAGCCTTGGCACTCTAGGCACAGTCCTTGAATCCTATCTCAAGGGTTTTCAGTGACTTTTAAGTATCCTTCAGGATGGCAAGACTTCATCTCTCTTACTTTGGACATTTTATCAGGAAGGACCAGTTCCTGGAGAAGGACGTCATTCTTGGTAAAGCAGAGGGTCAGCAAAAATAGAAAGACCCTAAATGAGATGGATTGACGCAATGGCTACAAAAATGGGCTTGAAGATAGCAAAGATTTTGAGAATGGCGTAGGACCAGGGAGTGTTTTGTCCTGTTGTACTTATGGCACCTAACAACAACAACAGGATATGAATACAAATGTGATGCAACAGAAGTAACAAAAAAAAAGGAGTTCTATTCACACTTCAGATCTGGGCATTATAGGAGTTTTTTGTAAAGAAATAAATGAGGAACTACAGGAAACTAAAACAGGGACACTTCAGATCTGAAAAACAACCAATTGAATTTCTAGAAATTAGAAATGGAAATACCAAAGTTTTAAAAGTTAAAAGTCAGTGGAAGAAAGACTTCCACTTGTAGGCTAGATGCAATAACAAGGACAAAGTTTACCCTCACACATGAGAAACCAAAAAAAGAATTAATTAATAAAACTTACATGTAACGTTTAACATCCTCAGCTCCTAGGCTATCAAAAGTGATCTCAAAAACAGAAAAAAACAAACACACGAGCAAACAAAATGCCTGGCAATCTACTTCTGAAGAATCAGCCTTTGAAAACACTGTGGTCACAGTACTACTCGGACACAGGTGGGGTCACCATAAGTCAGAATCTACTCAACTGCAGACAATTTTTAATCTTATAAAAGAAGACTGTCAGGCCTTTCTACCAAGGCCTCATGTGTGGATTCGAACTGCTAATTTTCTCTGTAAGAGTTCCAGCTTGAAACAGTTGCTCCACATCTCTAGATAAATCTTAGTTTTGGGCCGAGAACACAAGGTGAAAGGTGGCCATGAATGCCATATTTAAAAAGGAAGTTAGAAGGGAGCACCCTACAAGATTTTCTACCACAATCTTGTGCTCTAAGACGTCACCATCATACTCCCTGTGTCTTGGCGTAAAGGTCTGCTTGCCAGCACCCCACCTGGGCTCAGCCCTGCTGACCTGAGCCTCATAGTGGAGCCTTTTCTGGAGGGTGGAACCTGAGCAACATCACACGAGAGAAAAGCTGCAGGATGGTGACACCATCCAGACTCTCAGGCTCCTCCTCTGCTCTGTTCCAGGGGAGAGGATATGTGGAATCCTAGAGACGGAGTTTTCTCTCCAGAGTAATCCTTCCATTTCCATCTACAATTTTAAAATGAGATATGAAATAAGTGCTGCAGCAACACAGTCCCGTCCACCTATCGCAGATATAGATTATCTTGTTTTGGTTATTTCTTCTATCCCTGATTGCCCAGCATCTCTGCATCATACCCCTGTGCCTGTCATTACAGGTTTCTGCCAGCAGATGGCGAAGACACAGGCACCAGAACCCCTGGCTGTCTCCCAGGGAGAGAGTCTCCATCAGCTGAAGGGCCAGTCAGAGTCTAGGAAGACTCCTAGGGTCTTCATTTACCACACTTCCACCAACGTTGATAGTGTGTCCACCCGCTTCACTGGCAGTGGATCTGAGGCCAACTTCACTCTTGCTATCAGCACCATCGGAGCAAAGATAGTACAACAAACTGCTGTGTTCCAAAATCAAGATATCCTCTCATAATAATGTGACCCCAGATATAAACCTCTTACCAGGGCAGAGGTGGGGGGGAGGGTCCCACTTACCAGACACTGTCACAGGGATTGCTGTGGTTTATTCGTTTTGCTCATGCAAAAAAGTTGGCATGAAGTAGTCAGAAAATCGGCAACTAGACCTTCTCTGGCTCCAAAAGAGAGCAGACCTCCTGCCCTTCCTGCTCACTTCCTTCAAATCTGCTCTCAGCCCTCACCCTGGACGTCACTAGGTGGCCATTTGCAGTCCCATCTGATCGTCTCTAACCTGTGTCAACCCTGACTCCCAGGCGCCTTTAGCTGCTGCGCTGGAACAGCACCTCCTCTCTAGGGCAAAGGCTAGAGCCACTAACACCTGAGCATTCCTGTCCCTGTTTCCCCACTCAAGTTTATGTCAGAGAAAACATCTCCGGAATGAAAATACTAGATCCCTGCTTGCCTTTTGTATAAAAGCAATGCAAGTTATATTATCCCAAATACATTAAAAAAAAAAAAAATTCCTAGTATAAAACTGAGGAACAGAAAACAAGGTCCTTCAATCATAAGAAAAATTAAAAAACGTAGTGTCTCCTTTTTTTTTTTGCATTTCCTAAGACAGAATTTTATCTTTTTCTTAAAAGAATATTTGAATAAATCTATTTTGGCTTTCTCTGCACCCTCATATTCCCATTTCCCTACTTTTTTTGTGTATAGCTGCCATTGAGTTCACATTCAATTCATAAAACCACTGTGAATTCCAATCTTCTCCTTTATAATAATGCCCTCACCCAAACGAAGAATGCCATGGCCCCTCCCTTATTCCATCACATTCATCTTGGAAAACCTAAACCCTGGAAAAAACTCCACCCTCCACACTCCTGCATCCATATTCGTAATGTGGCTGGAGAAAAAGACATAATTATTCCGTTTAATCTCACCACATATTTATGCACACTACCTCAGGACAGCTCTTAGTCCTGCCTCGCAATCTTACCTCATTTACCTGGTTCATTCAGTCTCCACCCTTTGTCTTTTCTTTTCTCTTCAAGTTTTAACATCTACTTCTCATCCTGCCTTTCAGCAAATGACCTCATTTCCTGTGTCTTGGAAGAGCTTCCACTAGCTCCTCTCACGCATCTTCTGACCCACAGGCGTCTACACCCTCATGTGCTGCCTTCCTTCCTTCCTATTACTGTAGATGAGCAGACAGTCCTCCTACCTGAGGCCAGGCCCTCTGCTCCTAAACCCCTGTGCCTTCCAAGGGTATCCTGGCATTCATCACCTCTCTTTTCTGAACTATGCATGTTCCCCTCACTTTAGCATCATTTCTGTCAGCATGAAACATTATTTTTAAAAACTCTCCTGATTTCACATCCCCCTCCAGTTATGTCCTGTTTCACTCATTGAAAGACTTGTATGTAGTTACCAAACCAAGACCATCTCTTTTCATACTCCCCAAATTATGCAATCTCCACAATTCTTTCTACCACCAAGGCCATATTTTGCATGTGCTGATCGTTCTTTATTGCCAACTTTCTCATTCCAATCACCATCCTGATTGCATATTCAACCAATTTCAGGCCACAGAACTTGGTAAAAGTCTTCTATTTCTTCATCTTTGGCCTTAGTGGTTGGTGGGTAAATTTGAATACTACTTGTATTAACTGGTCTTATTTGTGGGCCTTTTAGAAGTTATACTATCACTGTGAGCCTTGTACTTCAGGATAGATTTTGAAATGTTCTTCTTGATGATAAGTGCAATGCCATTCCCTTCAAGTTCTCCTTCCCTGCATAGTAGGCCATATGATTTTCCGACTCAAAACGACCAATACCAGTCCATTTCAGCTGACTAATATCTTGGATATTGATCTATTTCAAGTTTGACAATTTCTCATTTTCTAAGACTCTTACTTCATACATTCCACATTTCAATTATTATTGGATGTTTTCAGCTGTTTTTTCTCATTTTGAGTCATGCCACATCACCATACCAGTGTCCCGAAAGCTTGATTCCATGTATGTCATTAAGGTCAACTCTAAGGAGGCAGCTCTTCCCCAGTCGTCTTTTGAGTGCCTTCCAGCCTGAGGGGCTCATCTTCTGGCGCTGTAACAGACATTGTTCTGCTGCTATTAATAAGGCTTTCCCTGGCTGATTCTTTCAGAAGCAGACCACCAGGTCCTTCTTCCTAGTTTGTCTTGGTCTCGAAGCTCAGCTGAAATCTGTCCACTGTGGTGACCCTCCTGGTATTTGTATATCAGCAGCATAGCTACCAGCATCACAGCAATACGCAAGCCCCCACAGTATGACAAACTGACAGACGTGAATTCTGTATCTAATTTCTGGAATTTTTTTTTTCAGAAATGGAGTACCCTGCTTTTAGTTTTTGTGCCTTGTATGATATATAAAGTTTATCATTTATTTTTTTAAATAAACTCACACAGCTCCCAAATCTAAAGTGTGAAGAGGATGCCTTTTGTTCCCTGTTCTTTCAGTAGTATCACCTTCATATTCATATCCCAGTTATCTCATGTTCTTGGGTGTTGAGGATCTCTGACTTCTTGGGGGTATCAGTCTTTGAAAAATTATTTGTGAGGTGTCCTGAGGATTTATGATGGGTGTGCCCTCTTCCAGAGCAACTTCCACTTGTTGGACCTATCTACTGGGCTTTCTTAAACTAATTTCCAGGTCGGAGAGTTCCAGAATCACCTAGGGCATACACACCTGGAGTGAAACTCCTTGGAAGGTTGACTTTGAGACACAACTTCCCAAGGAAATCTTGCTTATTTTTTCCTGCCCATTTCCACAATGACCCTAGAGCCCTTCGATCATTTCCTAGAAGCTGTGGGAAGGATAGGGTCACTTTCTTTGCTTCACACTGACTTTGGGATTACAGCCCTCCCCCTTGGCTCTAGTGCAACATAGGGTCTCTCAGGACTCCCCAGATGGGTAATTTCTGGGCCTTTCTTCCATTTCCCTGGATCTTACATACCCTAGAATTAAATCTTTAGTGTATGCAGTGACCTTAAACTGTCCTTCAGGATAAAAAGTGGCTATAGAGCTCAGACATTTTCTGGCCATAAACTTTTTTCAAAAAGTGAGCCAAAAGTTCTCCACTGTCATCTAGTCTTTCTTTTATATATTTCTAGCATTTTGTATTATTTCACCAGGATTGTAGATCTCAGGAAACTAGCCCATCATTTATGGACCTTGAACCCATTTCAATTTTTTTTTTTTCCTTATTTCAAATAGAAACTCTTTTTCAGAGAAGCTAATGCTTGTAGTTTTAGAGCTTCTTAGTTGATATTAGAGTTTCTAAGTTGACTATTTTGTCTTTTCTAGTCATTGGCTCTTGATTTACACTGGTTAGTTTCACAACCCACTGTCCATGTACTTTGCTTCCATGTTCAATGATGGCTTTGCATAGTCCCTCCAAGCCCAGTCTGGCTGTTCATATTTTATAAAGAGAGGCTTTGCAAGGTGAACTGATCTTTATCAGGCAGGTGAAGGCAGCAAGATGGTGTTACAGGCTTCTGTCCTTATATTCCTGTTGCTCTGGGTCTCTGGTGAGAGTTGAAAAGTGCTTCAATTCCCTTTAGAGAAGTTTCTTTGTAGAGCTGAAAAATGATTTTAGGACGTTGTTGTAAATAATGGGTTAATTATGTGCGATATGTATTCCACTGAAATACACATTCAAAATGGTGTATTTTAATATGCCTAGGAAAAAGTGTGTGTATGCATGTATACTAATTGTTGTCTTTGATCGCAGGTGCCAGTGGGGACATCATGGTAATACAGTCTCCTGTCTCCTTGACTGTGTTTCCAGGAGGAAAGGTCACCATCAGTACAAGCCCAGCCAGAGTGTTAGCAGCGTTTTAGCCTGGTACCGGCAGGAAGCAGCACAGGCTCCTAAACTGCTTACCTCCGTTGCATCCCACTAGGCATCTGAGATCCTTGACCGGTGTCGTGGCAGTGGGTCTGGGGCAGACTTCACTCTCACCATCAGGAGCCTCCAGGCTGAGGATGAGGCAGATTATTGTTGTTAGCAACATTATGGCTGCCTTCTCACAGTGCTTCAGCCTGGAACACAGGCCTCCTCCCAGGGCTGGAGGTCTGTGAGTCTTCACTGCACCAGCTGCTTCCTTCCTCCATAGTCCTGAATGTGCACACTTCCTTTATCTGCCCCAGAAGCCTCATCTCCCAGACATGGAGTTTTCTCTCCCGAGTGATCCACCTATTCAGATAGGCCTACATTTTGAAACGAGACATGAAATAAATGGTACAAGCCAACCAGGCCTGTCCACTTGTCCCAGTTAGAGACCATTGGTTTGACCTTCCTTCTCTCCCTGATTACACAGCATCTCTGGATTATCCTCGTGTGTCTGATATTTTAGATTCCAGAGGGCAGATCCTGCTGAGTAGGTGGCAGAATCTCTGCTGTCTCCGAGGAGATACAGTCTCCCTAGCTGCAGGGTCAGTCAGGGTCTCATCTATACTGACCGGAAACACTACTTGGGTTGTGAGCATAAACCGGGGCAGGGACCGACGGGCCTCGTTTACCACACTTCCTCTACACATCTTGTTGTGATGCTGAACAGGTTTCTGTAGCACTTGCAGATTAATGCAGACTAGAAAGAAAGTGTGGTGATCTACCTCTGAGAAATCAGCCAGTGAAAACCCTGTGGATCACAACAATAATATTGTTCATTGAATTGTCATGAGTCATGGAGTCACAAGATGGCAACTAACAACAGGAAAGTACCATGATTTCCTTCAGGTACTAAATTAAACTTGGGCACCCAAGGGATTAATGTAAAGAGGAATTGACAACTAATGAAAAAAACATGGGAAAGCTGTCACATGTTTCTAGAGTAATAGGGTTAATGAGCTAGAGTCTGGCCTTTAAACGAATGAGTGTCACTGAAGGAAATGGAGAGAGGAGAAAAAGGCAGTAAAATGGGAGCTCAGACCAAGAAAACACCTTCATTGACATTGACCAGGAAAGCTTTGTGGGAAAACAGGATCCATTGAAGGAAAAAATAAAAGAGCATTATTTTGTCCTCTGAGGGAGATGTTAAGTATGAAGGGCCCAAGTTTAATACTTGGTTAGGTCCAGAGTTGTGAGTGGTGATTGCATGGAAAGTAATAAGTCCAGGAAATCTAAGAATTAAAAAGAGAACATTTCAGAGGCAAGGAAGCACAGGGAAGAGAGAACTAACTGATCCATGAGGAGGAAAAACTCACCAGACACCTCCCCAAATTAGCCATGTGATCTATCCTTGTGAAACAAGCAGGTTCTTGTGATATGAAAACTCCTGACAAAACTTACAAGAGATTTTTAGAGTTTTCTTTTTTCTATAATTTACCACAAAATGGGGTCCAGAAGAATCCACATCCCTTAATTTTCCCTTGGAACCTGCAAATACTCCAAGGAATTCCTCAGCAGATGTGTTCCTTGGGGCAGACAGAGGAAGAGTGCATGTTGAGGGCTGAGCAGAAAGGAAGCAGCTGATGCAGTGAAGAGTCACTAGGCTGTAGCCCTCAGGAGGAGGTTTTTGTTCGAGGCTGAAGCACTGTGGGTGTAGCACTATAATAAGTGTGCTGACAATAATAAACTGCGACGTCTTCAGCCTGGAAGTTGCTGATGGTGAAAGTGAAGTCTGTCCCTGACCCACTGCCACTGAACCGGTCAGGGACCCCAGATCCCTGTTTCGATGCATAGTAGATGAGCAGCTTAGGAGCCTGTCCTGGTTTCTGCTGGTACCAGGCTAAGTTCTTGCTCACACTCTGGCTGGCCTTGTAGTTGATGGTGACCGTTTCTCCTTGAGACTTAGCCACAGAGGCTGGAGACTGGGTCAGCACAATGTCCCCACTGGCACCTGCAATCAGAGTAGACAATTACCATGTATACATATATACACACACTTTTTCACACACAGATTAAAATATACCACAACATCTAGTGATATTACATATCAGCAAGTTATTGGTTCCATTTTACAAATAACTGTCATTTCCCACTATATGTTAAAATCATTTTCCTACTCTAGAAAGATACTACTCTGGAGAGATTGAAACAGTTTTAATTTCTCACCAGAGGCCCAGAGCAACAGGGACGCGAGGACCAGAGTGTATGGCACCATCTTGCTGCCCCTGCCTGCCTGATGCTGATCAGCTCCCATAACAAAGGCCCTGTTTATAGTATCTGACCAGCCAGCCTGGTGTTGGAGGGGCCTATGCAAAGCAGTCAGTGAATTGAAAGCAAATTACATGGGCGATAGGTTGTGAAACTAGCCAACGTACTTCAAGTGCCAAATATATCACAAAGTATAATTTTATGACTATAAAAGACAAAGCAGGTTGATAGGAGCTCTAATATCTTAAAAAAAAAAAAAAAAAAAAAAAAAACTTGCAGTCCAGTGGATTCCAACTCATGACAACCGCATGTGTTATGCACCAGAGGTGCTCCATAGGGTTTTCTTGCCTGCATTCTTTATAGAAGCAGACTGACAGGCTTTTCTTCCAGGGTAGCCTGAGTGTGTTCAAACTGCCAACCTTTAGGTTAGGAGCCTGTCACAACTACTTGCAACACCTAAAATCTAATGAAGAGCTACAATTTTAACTTAAAAACAATTTTAAATCAGTTCAGGTTACATAAATGTTGGCCTAGTTTCCTTACAAGAACAGTTTCAGAACACAATAAAAAAACGCTGGAAAAAAATAGAAGGAGAGGGGAGAATATGGGAAATTTTTGCCTCATTGCTACATAAAAATTTATAGCTAGAAAATGTCTGAGCTCTGAAGATACTTGTATCCTGAAGGATACCGAAAAGACACTGCACGTACTTCAGATTGGATTCCAGGGCTTATGGAGGGGCCAGAGAAATGGAAGACAGGCCCCGAATTTACTTGAAATGAACGTCCTCAGGGAGCCTATATTGAGCTAGCATCCAGAGGGCTTAGATCACAAAGGAAATGTGAACCAAAGAGAAAGTGGAACTTTTCAGGCCCACAGTGGGTAGGATTTGAAAAGAGGGCTCTAGAATCATTTGTGGAAATGAGAGGAAAAAACAAGCAGGATTTCCTTGTAAAGTTGTGATTGAATGCCAACTCTTCAAAGAGTTTCTTTCCAGGTATGGATGGCTTCAGTGGACCTGGAGCTCTTCAGCCTTGAAGGTGAGACTTCATTTCTCTTACTTTGGACGTATTATCAAGAGGGACCAGTCCCTGAAGGAGATCATGCCTCATAAGTAGAGGGTCAGCAAAAAGAGAAAGAGCCTCAAAGAAATGGGTTGACACAGTGGCTGCAACATTGGGCTCAAACACAGCAAAGGCTATGAGGACGGCTCAGGACCAGGGGGTGTTTTGGTTTGTTGTACACAGAGGGTCACTATCAGTTGGACCCAATGTGATGATGCAGAACAACAACATGATATGAATATGAATGTGATACAACAGAAATAACAGGGAACAAAAGGATTCTGATCATACTTCACATTTGGCATTATGCGAGTTTATTCAAAGAAACAAATGACGAACTAAACATTGCATGCAAGGTACGGAAATAAAAAATGAGGACACTTCAGAACTGAAGATGAATAAGTTGAATTTCTACAATTTAGAAATAGAGTAACCAAAATTTTGAAACTCATTGGAAGACAGACTTCCACTTGTAGGCTAGATGGAATAACAAGGGCAAGATTTACCATCACACATGAAACAATCAAAAAATTATTAACTCATTAAAAATTATATTTAACACTTAATGTGCTCAGCTTCTAGTCCAAAAACAGTAGCATCAAAACTAAATAAAATAAAATAAACAAAAAACCTGGCGATCTACCTCTGAGAAATGAATCATTGAAAATCATACCATTGACACACGTGGGGTCACCGTGCGTCAGAATCAAGTCAACAGCAAACGGCTTTTCATCTCACAGAAGTGCATTGCTAGGCCTTTCTTCCAAGGCCCCAGGGGTGGATTTGAACTGCTAACCTTTAAGTAGTGGTCAAGCACAAAACATTAGCTCCACATCGCTAGTTAAATCTTCATTTGGGGAAGATAATCCAAGATCAAAGGTGCCCATCACTGCCGTATTCAAAGAGTAAGTCAGAAAAGAGCACCTATAGATTTTTTACCACAACCCTGTGCTCTGAGACTTTCACCATCGCACTCCCTGGCTCTTGCCGTAAATGTCCCCTCACCACCACCCCACCCTGGGCTCAGCCCTGCTGACCTGAGCCTCATAAACGGAGCCTTTTCTGGAGAATGGAACCTGAACAACATCACAGGAGAGAGAAGCTGCAGGATGGTGACACCATCCGGAACCTCCGGCCCCTGCTCTGCTCTGTTCTAGGGAAGAGGATATTTGCAAACCCAGAGATGGAGTTTTCTCTTCAGAGTAATCCTTCCATTCAGAGCTACAATTTTAAAATGAGATATGAAATAAATGCTATCAGCAACACAGGCCTGTCCGCCTATCGCAGATAGAGATTATTTTGGTTTGGTTGTTTCTTGCATCCCTGATAGCACAGCATCTCTGCATCATCCCATGTACCTGTCATTGCAGGTTCCTGCCAGCAGGTGGCGATGACACAGTGTCCAGAACCCCTGGCTCTCTCCCTGGGAGAGAGTCTCCAGCAGCTGAAGGGCCATAATTCCCATGATTTGAAATCATTGTATTTTATCGAGAGTTGTTATAGGCCATAACGTGGCCTATTTTATCAAGTGTTTCAAAAGAAAAGTGTTTCCTGCTGTTGTTTGAAGAGTGTCCTCTAAGTGTCAGTTATGTCAGGATGGTTGATAGCCTTGTTCAGTCTCCTACATCCTAAATGGCCGCACTACATCCTGGACCTGCTACAGAGCCTTTACTACTCTGAGCCCCTCTCAATGCTGGCCAACTCCATATACCTGGTGTATGGGCCACACCAGTATACCTGGGGGTGGAATGAAGGTCCAGAACTCAAAGAGGCATACCAGTTGCTTTTTTCCTTTAAGAAAAAAGGCACATGGTAAAGATGCAGAGATGGAATGCAGATTCCCCCTTACACCTTGTCTATAGGGCGCACGACATTTATAGTGGGGACAATACTTCTTGTCATTTTGTGCCAGCTACAGAGGACAGTTCTCAGAAATAAAAGCTTAAGATCACCTTCAACTAGGGGACATTAGCCACCAGACCTCAGCCAACATGTTGCCTGGCATTCCAGGAAAAGCCGCCAGGTCGTTTTCAGACCCCGTAGCTCATCTTGTAGCTCATCTTGACATGAACTCTGGGTTTGTGCTCTGCTTAACCAGGTAATGTGCTGTCAGCTGGGACTCATGGTGACCCCATGTGTGTAAGAGTAGAGCTGTGCTACATAGGGTTTTCAGTGGCTGACTGGTCTGAATCAGGCCAACTTGCCTTTCTCCTGATAAGCCTCTTGGAGACTCAAACTTCCAGCCTTTTGCTTAGCAGCCAAGTATTTGAACTGCTTGCACCACCCATGGACTCCTGAGCTCTAGTTTAATAACTTCCTGCTGTTGAGTCAATTCCGAGTCATAGAAACCTTTTTGGACAGAGTAGAACTACCCCATAGGGTTTCTTTATGGAAACAGGTGCTCTAGTTAACCCACTGCCCTTGAGTTGATCCTGACTCATAGTGGCCCTCTAGGACAGAGCTGAAATGCTCCATAGAGTTTCCAAGGCTGTAAATCTTTAACAGAAGAGGACTGCCCCATCTTTCTCCTGCAGAGCGGATGGTGGGTTCAAACCAAAGACCTTTTGGTTACCGTCAAGCACTTTAACCACTGCAAAACCAGGGTTCCTTGTTAGGAGGGCCAAACATTGGAGAGTGTAGATTCTGTACTTCTTTTGTATTTAGGAAACCCTGGTGGTGTAGTGGTTAAGAGTTCGGCTGCTAACCAAAAATTTGGCAGTTTGAATCCACCAGGTGCTCCTTGAAAACCTTATGGGGTGATTCTACTCTGTCCTATAGGGTCACTATGAGTCTGTTTCCACTCCACCACAAGTTTGGTTTTTGGTCCTATGTCAACAGCACACTAGGGGGCACTCAGGTCATATTCTTGACATGTTTCTCCTGTTTCAGCTTGCAGTGCAAAATGTTTTTTGTATTTGTTTAAATTATTAAAGTGTTAATGTTATAAAACCAAAAAATCCAAACCAAAATTACTGTCATTGAGTCAAATTCTTCTTCTCTCTCTTTCTCTGTCTCCTTTTTCCTCTCCTCCCCTTCTGTTTCCCTGCAAATGTTAATCTCGGGCAACTTTCCTAAGAGGTTTTCCACTATCTTTTTTTTTGCCTACAAATTCTGAGGGTAGGAGAGCTGGTGTTACTGCCAATATTAATTGTATAGTTTGAATCCAAGGTAAATCAGTTTTACTGAATCTTGTAACTTTAGTATCAAGCCAGAAACAAAAGTTGTTGCTCTTTTGCTACTCAGAAATACTATTGAAAAGCAAATCTTTGCTATAATTTTTTTCATATAATCAACAAGTTTTCCCTTTTTAAAAACAATAATAATAATAATAAAAATAATAAAATACCAAACCATTGTCTTCATAGTCCTTCCAAATAATGGTTACCCCATGTGTGTCACAGCAGAAGTGAGCTCCACAGGGTTTCCTTTCCTGTAATCTTTATGGAAACTGATTTCCTGGCCTTTCTTTGGTGGCACCGCTGGGGGGGGGGTTTGAGTCATCAATGTTTCGATTAGTGGGTGAGTGCAAACTGTGCCACCCAGGGACTACTTGAACATTTACTTTGCCTTAAATTAATACTGCTGGTGCTTTCTGGGATGGACGATGAAGATTAATTCTCAGAATCATTTTCAAATTTCACCCAGGGCTGCCAAGATATTCGCCTATGAGAGAACCAAAGGAGGAGGTTCCTAATTTCCAAGGAAAAGAATATGAAAGAAGAGTGAGATCTGCCCAAGCAAGTCTCTATCTAGTTCTTATAGCCTCTAAATTTCTGTTCAGTTTTATGGTTTTATACCCTGACTATTCTAGGGAGCTCAAATTTGTTTGATTTGCTTTCATTTTTATCTTGTTGTCTTATTTCCTTCTATCCTATTTAATTCAATTTGATTTGATTCAAATTGATTAGATTATATTCAATTTATTACTGACCCTCCATTCTCACCTTGGCCTATGAGCTGTTGTAGAGGGGTCAACATAAAAATTTCTAGAAGTGCTCTGAGTCATCTGGTGCTGCTGTAACAGAAATACCACAGGTAGATGACTTTCACAAAGAGAAATTTATTCTCTCACAGTCTAGTAGGTTTCAAGTCCAAACTCAGTGTGTCGGCTCCAGGAGAAGGCTTTTTCTCTTTATTGGCTCTGGAGGAATAGTCCTTGTCATCAATCTTCCCCTGGTGTAGGAGTTTCTCAGGCTGAGGCACCCAAGGTCCAAAGGAAGCACTCTTGCTCCTGGTGCTGCTTCCTTGGTGGTCTAAAGTCCCCAACTCTCTACTTCCTACCCTTTCTTTTTCTCTCTTGAGAGATAAATGGTGGTTCATGCCACACCCCAGGGAAATTCCCTTTATCTTGGATCAGGGGAGTGACCAGAATAAGGGTGGTGTTACAGACCCATCCTAATCCTCTCAACATGAAATTACAATCACAAAATGGAAGACAACC
The DNA here is from genome assembly GCF_024166365.1 of Elephas maximus indicus. Lineage (NCBI taxonomy): Eukaryota > Metazoa > Chordata > Mammalia > Proboscidea > Elephantidae > Elephas > Elephas maximus. The sequence continues at coordinate 45,723,809 of NC_064835.1, read as the reverse complement.
ACACAATACTGGGAATCATGGCCTAACAAGTTGATACACACATTTTTTGGGGGACAGAGTTCAATCCATGACATACTGAAGGATGACTAGTTTATGTTTCAAAGAGCAGTAGCTTTGGGTTATCCTTGGTTCCTGACAAGAAGTCCAAGATAGGGCTGAAGTTTACTGCTGAGAGAATGCTTCCTTCTTAAAGCTGAAAGTTACTGTTGTCACTTCCTAATGAAGAGATTGTATTATTATTATAAGACAAAGAATGGTTACTAAATAGTTCATTGAGCCCTTGACTCGTGCTTTCAGTTTTCAATGTTTGCTAATAGGCGATGAGACAAAGTGGTTAAGGCAGAATCAACTGACTTCAGAAATCATTTTAAGTAATTTAACTGGTTTTTGATTTTCCTAGATGGTCTTAAAATCTCCTTTTTATAATTCATATAAGCAGTTTTTTAAATTCTTGAAACTGTTTAATATGAAAGAAGAATCATGGAATTGGAGAAGTCTCAGTCTATATTCTCCTTTTTTTCTGTAGGTAAACCATACTATCCAAAATAAAACTATTACAAAAATAACATTGTCTTTGTCATCTTGGTATATCCATACAAATCCTCATGCCAAAGGTAGTTTCAGCAACAATTTAAAAAGACTAGAATTCCCTTTTGGCACCCAAGGTTTTCTTGGGTCCTCCACTCTCCATCTCTAAGGTGAAACAGGCCTTCTTACAAGGTCAGACAAACAGACAGACATCACCATCAAACTTGCAGGCAAGTTGTGACTTCTAAGGAGGCCATGTTTTGAAGACAGAGGCCCCTTTCCTCAGGGGTGAGTCCTGAGAGTGGATCTCAGATGAGGTAACTTACAAGGCAGAGAATGCCAAGACAGTCAATGGAATGAATGTCCCCTTTGGAGTGAGCTGGGGATCAACTGAAGGAATCAGCAAATGTTTCCCCCACCTATCTTAAGACTCAGTTGTGTATCTCTACCAGATCTTTCCATGTATTCTAGGAAAAAAAAAAAAGAAAAAGAATTCAGACATTTGGAAACAGACTCAGATTAGGAAGATGGAGAATAGGGTCTTGAGCCTCCACAAAAGTCTGGCATGTTAACATCCTTGTTTTTCACAGAGTTTAGAGAGAACATCTAAACTCAGAAGATAAACATATTCACAGAGCTGTCCTGAGCTGCCTGCAGTCAGAATATTTATCCATGAATGTATCCCCTAGTGGGTGACAATTTGCTGTTTGTAAATAGCAGCAAATTGTTATTTGTAATGCCTTGGAGCTAAGGAATCCATTCATGCCCACCTGCAGGTGGAAATCTCCTTCTGCTGGGGGCTTAATCTCAAGTCCTACCAAAGGAAAAATCTCACCTTTTATCAGAAAGAACCTCCATTTGGGTCCAGGTGGGAAATGGACCTGTTGTGTAAATCTGTGAGGGTTTGGGCTATTTGGGTAACAAAGTCTACAAAACAAAGTCTACAGAATCTGTGAGAATATCACACTCTCTGCCCCATAAACACTGACACAAGGGTAACAGGCTTAAAGCGTTCCACCCCCACAGCTTTTTCCCAAGTCCTACAAATCACACCCTAGCTTCCAAATCAATGTACACCAATTCAGTGTACACCAAACTGCAACCCTAGCTTCCATTTCAATGTACACCAAACTACAGTAGATAATCTACTATGTGACCTATTTATACAAGTTTCAACGTTCCTTTGAGTGTGATCAAGATGAGAGAATTAGTGAGATCTGCTGCTCCCCATAGGAACGAATGGAGGTTATTTCTAACATTCTTTTACCAGCCCTTGTTATTTGTGTCTGGTGGGGGGTGACCATCTTTGACTGTTGGTCAGTTTTGTTGTCCAAGCCAGAGTATGGTTTCCTAACTTACAGGAGACAGTGATTCTTTTAGAATTAGGAATATTATACTGTCTGTGCACAGGTAACATAAGAACATTACAAAGCCATTTTCTAAGCAAGAATTATTTTTGACAAGATTTTTCAATTTCTGGATATTTTAGTTCAATATGTTAAGAAATCAAACAATCCTTCATAATGGAATTTCAGAACACTTAATTGTGGACATGAGAAAATTGTACATAGACCAAGAGGCAGTCATTGGAACAGAGCAAGGAGATACTGCATGGTTTAAAATCAGAAAGGATATACATCAGGGTAGTATCTTTTCACCATACTTATTCAATCTGTATGCTGAGCAAATAGTTTGAAAAGCTGGACTATATGAAGAAGAATACAGATTCAGGATTGGAGGAAGACTCATTAACAACCTACAATATGCAGATGACACAACCGTGCTTGTAGAAAGAAAAGGCTTGAAGCCACTTACGGATGAAGATCAAAGAGTACAGCCTTCAGTTTTGATTGCACTTCAACATGAGGACAACAAAAATCCTCACAAATGGATCAATCATCGTCATCATAAGTGGAGAAAAGATTGACATCGTCAAGGATTTCATTTTACTTGAGTCCACAAACAACGCTCATGGAAGGAGCAGTCAGGAAATCAAACAACTTATTTCATTGGGCATATCTCCTGCAAAAGAACTCTTTGAAGTTTTAAAAAGCAAAGATGTCACTTTGAGAACTATAGTGTACCTGACCCAAACCATGGCATTTTCAGTTGCCTCATTTTCATGTGAAAGCTGGACAATCAATAAGGAAGACTGAAGAAAAAATTAATGCCTTTGAATTATGCTGTGGAAAAAGATATTCACTATGTCATGAACTTCCAGAAGAACAAACAAATCTGTCTTGGAAGAATTAGAGCCAGAATGCTCCTTAGAAGCCAGAATGAGAAGAATTCATCTCATGTACTTTGGATATGTTATCAGGAAGGACCAGTCCCTGGAGAAGGACTTCATGGTTAGAACAAGATGGCTTGACACAGTGGCTGCAACAATGGGCTCAAAGATAGCAATGATTCTAAGGCTGCTGCAGGACTGGGCACTGACTCCTTGTGGTGTCCACAGGTTTGCCATAAATCAGAACAGACTTCCAGCACCTAACAACAATGACTTCATATATACATACACAGAAAGAGAAATAAGAAGGAATATTCATCAAGTTTAACAAGTGGTTACCAGGAATATCATATTCACTACCTGAGGCATAAAAATTCCTTCCTCTTTTCCCCTTGCCTTAAACTGGGCTATTAGCTAACTATGTATAAGACACAAATTTTTTCTTCCCTATCAAGCTCTATTGACTTGAGGCTCTTTAGGAGTTGCCTTCACTGGGCCCCAGCGAAAGAAAGTTGTAGCACTAGATTCAAACATTCTTAAACAATTAACCTGGTATCAGCAGATACTAGACAATAGTTTTTACTAGGAATCTGTTTTTTATTGCTTGTTTGTTTGTTTTTAATTGTACTTTAGATGAAGATTTACGGAATAAGCTACTTTTTCATGAAACATTTAGTACACACAGTGTTCTCTGACATTAGTTGACCACCCCATGACATGACAACACTGTCCCTTCTCAACACTTTGTGCCCTATTACCATCTTTCCTATTCTGTCCTGACTTTCAATTCCTGTCCCAAGGCTGGTGCACTCTTTTAGCCTTGTTTTGTTCCCTGGGTCTGTTCAATCTTTGGCTGAAGGGAAAATTGAGGAGTGAATTCATTACTGAGCTGAAAGTGTTTTGGGGGCCATACTCTTAAGGTTTCTCTAGTCTCTGTCAGGGCAGCAGGTCTGGTCTTTCTTTTTGAGTTGGAATTTTTTTCTACGTTTTTATCCAACTCTTTATGGGACCCTCTATTGTGATCTCTGTCACAGCAGTCAGTGGTGGTAGCAGGACACCGTCTCATTGTACTGGACTTAGTCTGGTGAAAGCCGTGGTAGATGTGGTCCATTAGTCATTTGGACTAATCTTTTCCTTGTATCTTTAGATTTCTTCATTATTCCTTAGTCCCAAAGGGGTGAGACAAGTGGAATATCCTAGATGGCTCCTCACAGGCTTTTAAGACCCCAGACACTACTCACCAAAGTAGAATGTAGAACATATTCTTTACAAACTATGTTATGGCAATTGAGCTAGATATTCCCCGAGATCACAGTGCCCTCAGCCCTCAGCCCAGCAATTCGGTCCCTTAGGGAGTCTGGATGCATCTATGCAGTTACCATGACCTTCTCTTGTACAATTTCTGCTGCCTTCCCCACTATTGTGTACTGTCTTACTCTTCACCAGAGTTTCCACTTACCTATTGGATACCAGACAAACTTGAATGATCTCAAGTCCAACTCATTATCTGCACACACAGTGTGGATCAGCATGGTGGGTGTAGGGAATAATTTCTTTTTTAGATTAGCTGAGAGAGAACCATGCAGGATGGCCCTAGACACCCATGTGTCCATCTTCAGGGTCTCTGATGTTTTCTTACAGTGTCAGGGCCATGTGCCTTGTGTCCTTGACATGAATACAGCCTTTTACACTCCAAAGTGACCACTATTGCAGGCAGTACTAGCTTTATTTCTGTTGGTTTTCCTCCAAACACAGAAGACTCTTTGTTATTTGCTCACAGGAGAGGTCCACCCTCCCCTTGGTTCTCTCCACACTGCTGCACCCACCAAGGGATTTGCATATTGTTCCCCAGGGAGGACCTTCCCTGGCCAAGTCTGAGATAAAAGGTCAGCTCTAATCTGCCTTTTCTGATCAGGATTTATCCATTCAACTTCTCAAAATGAGGTTTCCTGCTCAGCTCCTGGGGCTGTTAATGCTCTGGATCCCTGGTGAGGACAGAGGGGGGATGGGAAAGGAGAAGGAGGTGGAGAGGGTCAGCACTGGGGGCACCACAGGTTCCTGTGTGCGTTCTGTTCTCAAGTTAGAGGCCTATGTCACAGCCGCTAGGAGAGTCATGTGGTGTTCAGATCTGTGAAACAGAAGAGAACGCAAGAGTAAGAGGGACCTGCTCTCTGGTGAAGATTTTAGCATAGAAAGAAGTTCTTTTATGCCTGACATTCTCAGGCTTTTTCTTTTTTTTTTTAATTGTCTCGTTTGGGGTATGAACAAAAATTTCACACACACAGACTCATACACTCACACACACACACACAATTAATTAGCCTGAAATAAATTGTGAAAGGGAATCTTGAAAATCATTTTTAATAGTGGTAGTGACCTTTCTCTTCTCTCTCACAATTTTTATTTCCAGTGGGGATGTTGTGGTGACTCACAGTCCAGTCTCTCTACCAGTCATGCTCAGAGAGCCAGCCACCATCTCCTGCAATCCAAGTCAGAGCCTCCAACATAGTGATGGTTACACCTGCCTGAACTAGGACCAGCAGAAGCCGGGCCAGCCTCCACAGCTCCTATTCTATACGGCATCAAGCCTGTTCTCTCGGGTCCCAGGGGGTCGGGACCAGATTTCACTCCGAAAATCAGCAGGGTGGAGGCTGAGGATGTTGCAGTTTATTAGTGCCAGCAAAGTACACAAGGTCCTCCCACAGTCGACCAGCCCTGCACACAAACCTCTCTGCTTGGGGTGGCCCAGCTGCCCAAATGTGTGGCCTGTGTGGGGAGCAGTTCCAGCAGATTCTCTGAGGCTGCTAAGAGGAAGATGTTGGAGACCTCAGGGGAATGGGTTTCCAGCTGAGGACTCTGGACCATGAGTGCCTCTGCTACACCTTAGATACTGCCTGTTCGTGGCCGGTCAGCTGCACCAGTCTTGACATGGCAGAGCCAGCAGGGAGGATGGAGGAGGTCCAGGCGCCTCTGAGCAACTAGGTCAGATGCCAGGAGAGCTGACTGAGAGCTCATCCTAATCCTCCTGCCCGTGTCCATTTGTCAGTTAAATTTAGTCACCATGGCAGGCAGACACTTGACACAGACAGTGACATCATAAGTTGAATACATGTGGAGGTTAAGTAGCCTTTTTGTGTATTTCATCAGGATAGTATTTGGTGATATTTAGCCATTAGTATTTTCCCACTTTCCCAACCCCCTGATTCTCATTTTACCACTTACACTTCCCCTAGAATTAAGATACTTAAAATATCATTCTATATTAGATGTCCTGGGGTGGGGGGTGTGCCTGAGAAGAATTTGTGAAGATGCTGGTTTTTGAGCTTCCAGAAAGACTTTTGTAAATGTATAGGAGGCACAAGATGCTAATTCTGCAAGCGTTGAATTTCCCCAATTACTTCGTGTTGAGAAAAATGATTTCTGGGAATAAGCTGGGTTTTAAAAATAAAAAACAAACTAAAAGTTGTAGGACAACATTTACTCCATAAAATACTAGAATGATACAGAATGACAGAAATGTTTTTCTTTCTAAAGGTCAGAATTTTAAAACTGTGTCCATATTTATGCCTATTCCCAGGAAATGTAATCCAGCTGGATGTGGAAATCATTGAACAATATTCATTCAAAAGTGGCTACAGCAGTGTATTGGCAGGGAACTGCCAGAAATGCAAGCCAGATTCAGAAAACAACCTGGAAGAAGGGATATCATTGCTAATGTCAGATGGATCCTGGCTAAAAGCAGGTAATACCAGAAGGATATTTACCTGTGTTTTATTGACTATGCAAAGGCATTGAACTGTGTGGTTTGTAACAAATTATGGGTAACATTGTGCAGTGTGGGAATTGCAGAACACCTAAATGTGAGCATGAGACCTGTACATAAGTCAACAGGCAGTCATTCAAAGAGAATAAGGAGGTGCTGCATGGTTTAAAGTAAAAAACATGTGTGTGTCACAGTTGTACCCTTTCACCATACTTATTCAGTCTCTATGCTGAGCATATAATTTGAGAAGATGGATTATATGAAGAGAACGAGGAATCAGGGTTGGAGAAAGACTCTTTAGCAACCTGCATGATGCAGATGACACAAACTTGTTTGCTGAAAATGAAGAAGACTTGAAGCATTTACTGAAGAAGATCAAGGACCACAGGCTTCTGTGTGGATTACACCTCAACGTAAAGAAAACAAAAATCCTCACAACTGGGCCAATAAGTAACACCATGATAAAAGAGAAAATACTGAAATTGTCATGGATTTCATTGTCCTTGGATCCCTAATCAATGCCTATGGAAGCAACATTCAAGAAATCAAAGGATGCATTGCACTGGGAACATTGGCTGCAAAACACTTCTCTAAAATCTTAAAAAGCAAAGACTTCACTTTAAAGGCTAAGGTGCATGTGAACCAAGCCATGATGTTTTCAATCGCCTCCTATGCATGTGAAAGTTGGGCAATGAATAAGGAAGACCAAAGAAGAATTAACGCCTTTGAATTATTGTGTTGGCGAAGAATATTGAACATACTGTGGACTTCCAGAAGGAACAAATTTGTCTTGGAAGAAGTACAGCCAGAGTGATCTTTAGGAGGGAAGGTGGAGAAACTTCATCTCACATACTTTGGGTATGTTATCAGGAGGGATTGGTCGCTGCAGAAGGACATTATGCTTGGTAACGTAGAGGGTCAACAAAAAAGAGGAAGACCCTCAATGTGATGGACTGACTCAGTGGCTGCAACAATGGTCTCAAGCATAACAAGAATTATGAAGATGGCCTAGGACTGGGCAGTGTTTCATTGTGTTGTTCATACGGTCGCTAAGAGTTGGAACTGACTGTACAGCACCGAACAACAACAGAAATGAGCAATATACTGACTTTTTTTTTTTTTTTTTGGGCAAATCCAAAAATCAGCAATGTAAAATGGTTAGTATAAACAGTAATATTCATTGATGAAGATTTAATTCTGTCAAATATTGAAATATATTCTTATCAGTCAGGAATTTTGACTGCAAACAAGAGAAACCAACCAAATCTAAACTAAGCAGAAAACGAAATGATTACTGGGTGACATGCAGATTTGACTGAAAGTCTACAGAACATGGTGTAGAAAATGTACATGAAATGAGCTGGCAAAAGCATAATTCACGATAAATCAGAGAAAGAAGTTGTATGTGATCCCACCACCACCACAGATGGACTGGGTCCACCACCACTGGACACCAGTGATGGCACATTGGCTGTTGGAAGCCTCTGCTACCACTCTGTTTGCAAACATTTTTGACTCCCTGATTGAGCATTAGTACCAATTTCTCATGAACAGTTTCAATAAGTTCTCTTCAAGAATATATTTCCATTCCCAGAAAGTGTAATCAACCAAAATCAAACCCATTACCATTGACTTGATTCCAATTCCCAGCAACCACATGAGTTACAGAGCAGCCCTGAGCTCCATAGACTTTTCTGTGCTTCAATCTTCATGGAAGCAGACCACTAAGCCTTTCTTCTGTGGCTCCACTGGGTGGGTCCCAACTGCCAAGCTTTAGGTTAGTAGCTGAGCACGAACTGTCTGCACCACTCAGCAACATCAGCAATTATGGCAGGAAAACTAAAATATAACTATTGTCATCAGAGAATCCAAAAAACTCGTATCTGCCATATTCAAATAGTACTGCCCTATTCAAAATGTAAGAAGCCTGCACTTTAGAAGTTTTTGAACCACAGTCCTTTGATCTATGAACTTCAACATTAGACTTCTTGGTTCTTTACATAAATGGTCGCTTGGCACACCCCAAACTGAGCTCACACCTGCTGAACTGAACCTCATAAAAGGCTGCAAATATAGAAACTGTTGAATTAGTGTGTGCTTTCTTGTGTGTGTTCTCAGCAGTGACAACAAGAAAACGAAACCCTTTCCCATCAAGTTGATTCCAACACACAGTGACATATAGGACAGAGTAAAACTGCCCCATAAAGTTTCCAAGGTGCGGCCAGTAGATTCAAACTGCTAACGTTTTCATTAGCAACCATAGCTCTTAACCACTGTGCAACCAGGGTTAACACAACCAAATTGAAAAAGAAAAAAAAAAAAGCTATGAAATGGAGTTTCTTGGGGATGGAATCTGAGCAACATCACACAAAGAGAAGCTGCAGGATGGGCACCACCTAAATGCTAGGCTCCTGCTCTTCTGTGTTCCAGGTGAGAAAAAACCTAGACATGGAGTTTTCTCTCCAGAGTGAGCCTCCTATTCAGATAGGTCTACAATTTGAAAAGAGTTATGAAATAAATGTTACACACCACACAGACCTGTCCACTTGTCCCAATTAGAGGCCAATTTGGTTTAGTTTCCCTTCTATCCCTCATTGCACACTGTTTCTGGATCGTCCTCATGTGTCTGTCATTTTAGGTTCCAACGGGCATATCCTGCTCACTAGGTGCCAGGATCTCTGCTGTCTCCCAGGAGAGAAAGTCTCCATTAGCTGCAGGGCCAGTTAGACTCTCGTCTACACTGACTGGAAACACTACTTGGGCTGGTGTCTGCATAAACCTGAGGAGGGACCTACAGGCCTCATTCACCTCACTTCCTCTATGCATGGTGTTCTGATGCTGAACAGGTTTCAGCAGCACTTTCAGACTAATAGAGACCAGAGAGAAAGGTCTGGTGATCATATTCTGAAAAATCAGCCAGTGAAAATCGTATGGATGACAACAGTCAGATCTTATTGTTCATTGGGTTGTCATGGCTCAGGGGCTGACAAGATGGCAACTAAGAAGAAGAAAGAACCATGATTTCCTTCAGTCACTAAATTAATCTTGGGTGCCAAAGGGATTAATTTAAAGAGGAATTGAAAACTAATGAAAGTACAACATGGGAAAGCTGTCACATGTTTCTAGGGTGATAGGGTTAATGACTTAGAGACTGGCCTTTGAAAGAATGAATGCCACTGAAAGACATGGAGAGAGGAGAAAAGGGCGGTAAAATAGAAGCTTAGAGCAGGAAAATACCTGCATTGACATTGACCAGGATGGCTGGGCTGGAAAACAGGATCCATGGAAGGAAAAAAGCTGCTTTCTGTGAGGGAGATTTTAAATATGAAGGACCCAGGTTTAATATTGGGTTAGGTGCAGACTTGTGAGGGTTGATTGTAGAAAAAGGAAAAAGTCCAGGAAAATAAGGAATTAAAATGAGAACTTTCTAGAGTCAAGAAGGCACAAGGAAGAGAGAACTGATCTTTCAGGGTAGAAAACTCACTGGACCCTTTCCCGAATCAGTCATGTGATCTATCCATGTGAAACAAGGAGCTTCCTGTGATATGAAAAGTCCTGAAAAAGCCCACAAGGCACTTTTACAGCATTCTTTTTTCTATATTTTACCATAAAACGGGATCCAGAAGAAGCCACATCCCTTAATTTTCCCCTGGAACCTACAAATACTGTAAGGAATTCGTCAGGAGATGTGGCCTTTGGGGCAGAGAGAGGAAGCCTGCACGTTCAGGGCTGAGCAGAAAGGAAGCAGCTGGTGCAGTCAAGGCTCACTGGCCTGTAGCCCTCGGGAGGAGGTTTGTGTTCGAGGCTGAAGCACTGTAGGTGGATTATTATAACCTTGCATACAGTAGTAAACTGCGGCGTCTTCAGCCTGGAAGTTAGTGGTGGTGAGAGTGAAGTCTGTCCCAGACCTACTGCCACTGAACCGGTCAGGGACCCCAGGATCCCGGTTAGATGCCCCAGAGATGAGTTGCTTAGGAGCCTGTCCTAGTTTCTGCTGGTACCAGGCTAAGTAGCTGCTCACACTCTGGCTGGCCTTGCAGTTGATGGTGACCGTTTCTCCTTGAGACTTAGCCAGAGAGGCTGGAGATTAGGTCAGCACAATGTCCCCAGTCGCACCTGTAATCACAGTGGACAATTACTATTCAGACATATATACACACACATTAAAAGGTACTATTTATACCACAACATTTAGTGATATTACATATCAGCATGTAATTGGTTTCATTTTGCAAATAGCAATCGTTTCCCACTATGTCTTAAAACCATTTTTCAGCTCTACAAAGAAACTATTTTAGAGGGATTAAAGAACTTTTAATTTCTCACCAGAGGCCCCGAGCAACAGGGACATGAGGACTAGAGCCTGTGGCTCCATCTTGCTGCCCCTGCCTGTCTGATGCAGATAAGGTCACATTGCAAAGGCCCTATTTATAATCCCTGAGCAGCCAGTCCGGGTGTGGAGGGGCCTATGCAAAGCATTCAGTGAAGTGAATGCAAATTTCATGGCAGTGATTTGTAAAACCAACCAATAGACATTAAGAGCCAAAAATATTATCACAGGAAGTGTAATTCTATGACTAGAAAAGACCCAGTAGTGACTTAGAAGCTCTAATATCAACTTACACAAATAAAAAATCCTGTTGCAACTCATTGTATTCCAACTTTCGGAGACCCCAAGTGGTACATCATAGAATTGCTCCATAGGGTTTTCTTGCCTGTGTTCTTTACAGAAGCAGACCGTCAGACTTTCCTTCTATGGTAGCACTAGTTGGGTTCCAACTGCTAAACTTCAGGTTGGCAGCCCATCACAAACTGCTTAATGCACTGTGATCTAAAGAATGGTTTCTGTTCTGTTTTAAATGGGTTAAGATCCCACAAATGATAGACTAGTTTCCTCAAGTCAACAGTTTTGAGAAATAACAAAAAACCCTGAAAAAAAATGGCAAGAGAAATGGAAGAATATGGAAAATTTCTGCCTCAATTTTTCATAAAAAATTATACTTAGAAAATGAGCTCTAAAGATACTTTTATCCTGAAGGATACTTGAAAGGCACTGCAAACACTTGAGATGGGATTCCAGGGCTATGCCTGGAATGCCAGGACTATGCCAGAGAAATGGAAAACAGGTTCAGAATTTACCCTTGTGAAGAGTCTTCAGGGACCCTATTAAGTAAAGGGTCCAGGAGAGCTCCAATCTCAAAGTAAGCGTGAACCAAAGAGAAAGTAGAATCTATCATGCCCACCATGGCTAGGAACTGATAATAAGGCTCTAGATTCATTGTGGAGGTACCCACTAAAACCCACAGGAAAAAAAAAATACAGGATTTCATTTTGAAGTTGTGATTAAACACGAACACTTGAAGGAGTTTCATTCCAGGTATGCATGGCCTTGGTGTGCCTGGAACTCTTCAATCTTGAAGTTGTTTTAAGGTAGTCCAACTGGTAGGGCCAACAAATGGAAGCCCCTCTGGAAGAGGGCACGCCCATCATAAATCTTCAGGAAGCCTCACAAATAATTTTTCAAGGGCCAACATCACCAAGAAGTCAGAGACTCTTGACATCCAAGGACAAAACATAACTAGTATAGCCTTGCTTGCTAAAAGCACAGAGGATTTGAAGCACTTACTGATGAAGATCAAAAACTACAGCTTTCAGAATGGACTACAACTCACATAAAGAAAACAAAAATCTTCACAACTGCACCAGTAAGGAACATTATATTAAATGGAGAAACTATTGAATAGTCAAGGATTTCGTTTTAATTGAATCTGCAATCAATGCTCGTGGAAGCAGCAGTCACGAAATCAAAGAACGTATTGATTTGGACAAATTAGCTGCAAAAGACCTCTTTAAAGTGTTGAAAAGCAAAAATGTCACTAGGAGCTACGGCTGCTAACCAAAAGGTCGGCAGTTTGAATCTACCAGGAGTTCTGTGGAAACCCTATGGGGCAGTTCTACCCTGTTCTGTGAGTCGAAATGAACTGGACGATAATTTTTTTTTTTTGATCACTAGGAGGACGAACATTAACCTGACCAAGCCATGGTATTTTCAATCACCTCATATGCATGCAAAAGCTGGCCAATGAATGTAGTTGTTGTCGTTAGGTGCCGTCAAGTCAGTTGCAACTTATAGTGACCCTATGTAGCACAGAGCGAAAACAGCGCCCAATCCTGCGCCATCCTTATAATCATTGTTATGCTTGAGCCCATTGTTGAAGCCGCTGTGTCAATCCATCTTGTTGAGGGCCTTCCTCTTTCCCACTGACCCTGTACTTTTACCAACCATGATGTCCTTGTCCAGGGACTGATCCCTCCTGACAACATGTCCAAAGTATGTAAGACACAGTCTCACCATCCTTGCTTCTGAGGGGCATTCTAGTTGTACTTCTCCCAAGACAGTTTTTTTCGTTCTTTTTTTTTTTTTGGTAGTCCATGAACTATTCAATATTCTTCAGCAATGCCACAAATCAAAGGCATCAATTCTTCTTTGGTCTTCCTTCTTCCTTTTTCATGTCCAGCTTTCAGATGCATGTAATGCAATTGAAAATACCACGGTTTGGGTCAGGCGCACCTTTGTCTTCAAGGCGATATCTTTGTTTTCAACACTTTAAAGGGGTCCTTTGCAGCAGAGTCGCGCAATGCAACACATCTTTTGATTTCTTGACAGCTGCTTCCGTGGGTGTTGATTGGAGATCCAAGTAAAATGAAATCCTTGACAACTTCAGTCTTCTCTCTGTTTATCATGACGTGGCTTATTGGTCTAGTTGTGAGGATTTTTGTTTTCTTCATGTTGAGGTGTAATCCATACTGAAGGCTGTGGTCTTTGATCTTCATCAGTAAGTGCTTGAAGCCCTCTTCACTTTCAGCAAGCAAGGTTGAGTCATCTGCGTAACACACGTTGTTAATGAGTGTTCCTCCAGCCCTGAGGCCATGTTTTTCTTCATATAGTTCAGCTTCTCAGATTATTGCTCAGCATACAGATTGAATAGGTATGGTGAAAGAACACAACCCTGACACACAACTTTCCTGACTTTAAACCACTCAGTATCCCATTGTTCTGTCCTAACAACTGCCTCTTGATCTATGTACAGGTTCCTGATGACCGCAATTAAGTGTTCTGGAATTCTCATTCTTTGCAGTGTTATCCATAACTTGTCATTATCCACACAGTCAAGTGCTTTTGCACAGTCAATAAAACACAGGTAAACATCTTTCTGGTGTTCTCTCCTTTCAGCCAGGGCCCACCTGACCTCAGCACTGACATCCCTGGTTCCACATCCTCTTCTGAATCCAGCCTGAGTTTCTGGCTGTTACCTGTCGATACACTACTGCCGCAGCTGCTTTTGAATGATCTTCAGCAACATTTTGCTTGTGTGTGATATTAACGATATTGTTTGATAATTTCCTCATTCTGCTGGATCAACTTTCTTGCGAATAGGCATAAATGTGGACCTCTTCCAGTCGGTAGGTCAGGTAACTGTCTTGCAAATTTCTTGGCATAGAGGAGTGAGCACCCTAAATGAGATGGATTGACACAATGGCTTCAAAAAAGGGCTTGAAGATAGTAAAGATTTTGAGAATGGCGTAGGACCAGGGAGTGTTTTGTTCTGTTGTACTTATGGTCACTATGAGCTGGAACAGATTTGATGGAACCTAACTTAACACCAACAACAACAGGTTATGAATACAAATGTGATACAATAGAAGTAACAAAAAAAAAAGGAGTTCTATTCACACTTCAGATCTGGGCATTATAGGAGTTTTTTTTTTTAAAGAAATAAGTGATGAACTACAGGAAACTAAAACAGGGACACTTCAGATCTGAAAACAACCAATTGAATATCTAGAAATTAGAAATGGAATTACCAAAATTTTAAAAGTCAGTGGAAGAAAGACTTCCCCTTGTAGGCTAGATGCAAAGAGAAGGACAAAGTTTACCCTCACACATGAAACAACCAAAAAAAGCATTAATTAATAAAACATATATTCAACGGTTAACATCCTTAGCTCCTAGGCTATCAAAAGTCACCTCAAAAACAGAAAAAAGCAAACAAACAAACAAACAAAATCCCTGGGAATCTACTTCTGAAGAATCAGCCTTTGAAAACACTGTGCTCACAGCATTACTAGGACACAAGTGGGGTCACCATAAGTCAGAATCTCCTCGACTGCAAACAGTTTTTAATCTTGTAAAAGAAGACTGTCAGTCCTTTCTTCCAAGGCCTCATGGGTGGATTTGAACTGCTAACTTTCTCTGTAAGAGTTCTAGCATGAAACATTTGCTCCATATCTCTAGAAAAACCTTAGTTTTGGACAGAGAACCCAAGGTGAAAGGTGTCCATGACTGCCATATTTAAAAAGGAAGTTAGAAGAGAGTGCCCTATAAGATTTTCTACCACAACCCTGGGCTCTAAGATGTTACCATCATACGCCCTGGTCTTGGAGTAAAGGTCTCCTTGCCTGCACCCCACCTGGGCTCAGCCCTGCTGACCTGAGCCTCATAGTGGAGCCTTTTCTGGAGGGAGGAACCTGAGCAACATCACACGAGAGAGAAGCTGCAGAATGGTGACACCACCCAGAACCTCAGGCTCCTGCTCTGCTCTGTTCCAGGGGAGAGGATATTTGCAAACTTAGAGACAGAGTTTTCTCTCCAGAGTAATCCTTCCATTTCCATCTACAATTTTAAAATAAGATATGAAATAAGTGCTACAGCAACACAGTCCCGTCCACCAATCGCAGATATAGATTCTTTTGGTTTGGTTGTTTCTTCTATCCCTGATTGCCCAGCATCTCTGCATCATACCCCTGTGTCTGTCATTACAGGTTTCTGCCAGCAGATGGCGAAGACACAGGCACCAGAACCCCTGGCTGTCTCCCAGGGAGAGAGTCTCCATCAGCTGAAGGGCCAGTCAGAGTCTTCTCTGCCATGACCTGAGACAGCACTTAACTGGGAAGACTCCTAGGGTCCTCATTTACCACACTTCCACCAACGTTGAGAGTGTGTCCACCTGCTTCACTGGCAGTGGATCTGAGGCCAACTTCGCTCTTGCTATCAGCACCATCGGATCAAAGATAGTACAACAAATTACTGCGTTCCAAAATCAAGATATCCTCTCAAAATAATGTGACCCCAGATATAAACCTCTTACCAGGGCAGAAGTAGGGGAAGGGTCCCACTTACTAGACACTGTCACAGAGATTGCTCTGGCTTATTTGTTTTGATCACACAAAAAAGTTGGCATGAAGTAGTCAGAAAATCGGCACCTGGGCCTTCTCTGGCTCCAAAAGAGAGCAAGCCTCCTGCCCTTCCTGCTCACGTCCTTCAAATCTGCTTTCAGCTCTCACCCTGGGCGTCACTAGGAGGGCATTTGCAGTGCCATCTGACACTCTCTAACCTGCGTCAACCCTGACTCCCAAAGGCCTTTATTGCTGTCCTGGAACAGCACCTCCTCTCTAAGCCAAAGGCTAGAGCCACTATCCCCGGAGCATTCCTGTCCCTATTTCCCCACTCAAGTTTATGTCAGAGAAAACATCTCAGGAATGAAAAATACTAGATCCCTGCTTGCCTTTTGTATAAAAGCAATGCAAGTCATATTATCCCAAATACATTAAAAAAAAAAATTCCTAGTATAAAACTGAGGAACAGAAAATAAGGTCCTTCAATCATAAGAAAAATTAAAAAACAGAGTGTCTCCTTTTTTTTTTGTATAAGACAGAATTTTACCTTTTTCTTAAAAGAAGTTTTTAACAAATCTATTTTGGCTTTCTCTGCACCCCTCATATTCCCATTTTCTTGTTTCTTGTTGCTAGCTGCCATTGAGTTCATATTCCAAGCTTCTCCTTTATAAAAATGCCCTCACCCAAACCAAGGACACCACGGCCTCTCCCTTATTTCATCACATTCACCTTGCAAAACCTAAGCCCTGGAAAAAACTCCACCCTCCACACACCTGCATCCATGTTCCTAATGTGGCTGGAGAAAAACACGTAATTATTCTCATTCTTTCATTGTAAATTTATGCACACTACCTCAGGAGAAGCCTTAATCCTGCCTCACAATCATTCTTCATTTACCTGGTTCATTCAGTCTCCACCCTTTGTCTTTTCTTTTCTCTTCAAGTTTCAACACCTACTTCTTATCCTACCTTTCAGCAAATGACCTGATTTCCCGTGTCTTGGACAAGCTTCCACTAGCTCCTCTCACGCATCTTCTGATCCACAGGCGTCTACACCCCCATGTGCTGCCTTCCTTCCTTCCTTCCTGTTACTGTAGATGAGCAGACAGTCCTCCTACCTGAGGCCAGGCCCTCTGCTCCTATACCGTGTCCCTCCAAGGGCATTCTGGCATTTCTCACCTCTCTTTTCTGAGTTATCCGTGTTCCCCTCACATTAGCTTCATTTCTCTCAGCATGAAACATCATTTTTAAAAACTCTGCTGATTTCACATCCCCTCCAGCTATGTCCTGTTTCACTCATTGAAAGGCTTCTATGTAGTCACCAAACCGAGACCGTCTCCTTTCATACTCCCCTAATTTTGCAATCTCCGCAGTGCTTTCTATCACCAAGGCCATATTTTCCATATACTGATCCTTCTTTATTTCCAACTTTCTCATTCCAAACACCATCCTGATTGCATATTCAATCAATTTCAGTCCACAGAACTTGGTAAAAATCTTCTATGTCTTCGTCTCTGGCCTTAGTGGTTGGTGGGTAAATTTGAATATTACTCGTATTAACTGGTCTTACTGGTAGGCCTGTAGATGTTATTCTGTCACTGTCAGCCTTGTACTTCAGGATAGATTTTGAAATATTCTTCTTGATGAAAAGTGCAACGCCATTCCCTTCAGGTTGTCATTCCCGGCATAGTAGGCCATACGATTTTCCGAATCAAAATGACAATACCAGTCCATTTCAGCTGACTAATGCCTAGGGTATTGATCTTTATGCATTCTACTTCACTTTTGACAATTTCTCATTTTCTAAGAGTCGTACTTCATACATTCCACATTTCAATTATTAATGGCTGTTCAGCTGTTTCTTCTCATTTTGAGTCATGCCACATTGCCACACCAATGTCCCGAAAGGTTGACTCCATGAGTGTCATTAAGGTCAACTCTAAGGAGGCAGCTCTTCCCCAGTCGTCTTTTGAGTGCCTTCCAGCCTGAGGGGCTCATCTTCTGGCGCTGTAACAGACATTGTTCTGCTGCTATTAATAAGGCTTTCACTGGCTGATTCTTTCAGAGGCAGACCACCAGGTCCTTCTTCCTAGTTTGTCTTGGTCTCGAAGCTCAGCTGAAATCTGTCCACTGTGGTGACCCTCCTCGTATTTGTATATCAGCAGCATAGCTACCGGCATCACAGCAATACGCCAGTCCCCACAGTATGACAAACTGACAGACATGAATTCTGTACCTAATTTCTGGAAATTTTTTTTCAGATCTGTAGTGCCCTGCTTTTAGTCTGTGTGCCTTGCGTGCAATATAAAGTTTATCATTTGTCTAAATAAACTCACACAGCTCCCAAATCTAAAGTGTGAAGAGAATGCCTTTTGTTCCCTGTTATTTCAGTTGCATCACCTTCATATTCATATCCCAGTTATCTCATGTTCTTGGGTGTTGAGGATCTCTGACTTTTTGGTGGTATCAGTTTTTGAAAAATTATTTGTGAGGTGTCCTGAGGATTTATGATGGGTGTGCCCTCTTCCAGAGCAGCTTCCACTTGTCGGACCTATCTATGGGGCTTCCTTAAACAAATTTCAAGGTTGGAGAGTTTCAAAATCACCTAGGCCATACACACCTGGAGTGAAACTCCTTGGAAAGTTGACTTTGAGACACAACTTCCCAAGGAAATCTTGCTTATTTTTTCCTGTCCATTTCCACAATGGCCCTAAAGCCCTTTGATCGTTTTCTAGGAGCTGTGGGAAGGATAGGGTCACTTTCCTTGCTTCACACTGACTTTGGGATTATAGTCCTCCTCCCTTGGCTCTAGCACAACATAAGGTCCCTCAGGACTCCCCACACAGGTAATTTCTAGGCCTGTCTTCCATTTCCTTGGATTTTAGATACGCTAGAATAAAATCTTTAGTGTATGTAGTGACCTTAAACTGTTCCTCAGGATACAACGTGGCTTTAGAAATCAGACATTTTCTGGTCATAAATTTTTATCAAAAAGTGATCCAAAAGTTCTCCATTGCCATCTGTTCTTTCTTTTATATCTTTCTAGCTTTTTGTATTATTTCACCACGATTGTATATCTCAGGAAACTAGCCCATCATTGAACCCATTTCATTTTTTTTTTTCCTTATTTCAAATAGAAACACTTCTGAGGAGAAGCTCGTGTTTGTAGTTTTAGAGCTTCTTAGGTGGTATTAGAGCTTCTAAGTTGACTACTTTGTGTTTTCTCGTTATTGGATCTTGATTTACATTGCTTAGTTTCACAACCAATTGCCCATGTACTTTGCTTCGATATTCAATGATGGCTTTGCATAAACTCTCCAGGCCAAGTCTGGCTGCTCATATTTTACATATGGGGACTTTGCAATGTGAGCTGATCTTTAACAGGCAGGTGAAGGCAGCAAGATGGTGTTACAGGCCCCTGTCCTCCTATTCCTGTTGCTCTGGGTCTCTGGTGAGAGTTGAAAAGTGCTTCAATCCCTTTAGAGAAGTTTCTTTGTAGAGCTGAAAAATGATTTTAGGATGTAGTGGTAAATAATGGGTTAATGATGTGTGACATGTATTCCACTGAAATGCACATTTAAAATGTTGTATTTTAATGTGCCTAGGAAAAAGTGTGTATATGTATGTATAGTAATTGTCCTCTCTGATCACAGGTGTCAGTGGGGACATCATGGTAACACAGACTCCTGTCTCCTTGACTGTGTCTCCAGGAGGAAAGGTCACCATCAGTACAAGTCCAGTCAGACTGTGAGCAGCATTTTAGCCTGGTACCGGCAGGAAGCAGCACAGGCTCCTTAGCTGCTTATCTCTTTTGCATCCCAGTAGGCCTCCGAGATATCTGACCGGCGTCCTGGCAGTGGGTCTGGGGCAGACTTCACTCTCACCATCAGCAGCCTCCAGGCTGAGGATGAGGCAGGTTATTGCTGTGAGCAACATTATGGCTACCCTCTCACAGTGCTTCAGCCTGGAACACAAGCCTCCTCCCAGGGCTGGAGGTCTGTGAGCCTTCACTGCACCAGCTGCTTCTTTCCTCCACAGTCCTGAACATGCACACTTCCTCTATCTGCCCCAGAAGCCTCATCTCCTAGACATGGAGTTTTCTCTCCATAGTGATCCTCCTATTCAGATAGGCCTACATTTTGAACTAGGATATGAAATAAATGTTACAAGCCAATCAGGCCTGTCCACTTGTCCCAGTTAGAGACCATTGGTTTCATCTTCCTTCTCTCCCTGATTACACAGCTTCTCTGGATTATCCTCGTGTGTCTGATATTTTAGGTTCCAGAGGGCAGATCCTGCTGAGTAGGTGCCAGAATCTCTGCTGTCTCCGAGGAGAGACAGTCTCCCTAGCTGCAGGGCCAGTCAGGGTCTCATCTACACAGAATGGAAACACTATTTGGGTTGTCAGCATAAACTGGAACAGGGACCTACAGGCCTCATTTACCACCCTTCCTCTACACATCTTGTTGTGATGCTGGACAGGTTTCTGTAGCACTTGCAGATTAATACAGACTAGAAAGAAAGCCTGGTCACCTACTTCTGAGAAATCAGCCAGTGAAAACCCTGTGGATCACAACAATAATATTGTTCATTGAATTGTCATGAGTCATGGAGTCACAAGGTGGCAGCTAACAACAGGAAAGGACCGTGATTTCCTTCAGTCACGAAATTAAATTTGGCACCCAAGGGATTAATGTAAAGAGGAATTGAGAACTAATGAAAAAGAACATGGGAAAGCTGTCACATGTTTCTACAGTAAAAGGGTTAATGAGTTAGAGTCTCACCTTTGAAAGAATGAGTGTCACTGACGGAAATGAAGAGGAGAAAAGGGCAGTCAAATGGCAGCTTAGAGCAAGAAAACACCTTCATTGACATTGACCGGGAAAGCTTTGTTTGAAAACAGGATCCATGGAAGGAAAAAGTAAGATAGGAATATTTCGTCCTGTAAGGGAGATTTTAAGTATGAAGGGCCCCAGTTTAATACTGGGTTAGGTCCAGAGTTGTGAGGGGTGATTGATAAGAAAGAAAAACGTCCAGGAAATCTAAAAATTAAAATGAAAACATTTCAGAGGCAAGGAAGCACAGGGAAGAGAGAAGTAACTGATCTTTCAGGGGGTAAAACACACTGGATGTTTCCCCAGATCAGTCAAGTGATCTATCCTTGTGAAACAAGCAAGTTCCTGTGATATGAAAACTCCTGACAAAGCTTATGAGAGATTTTTAGAGCTTTCTTTTTTCTATAATTTCCCACAAAAGGGGATCCAGAAGAAGCCACATCCCTTAAGTTTCTCCTGAAACCTGCACATACTCCAAGGAATTAGTCAGGAAATGTGGTCTTTGAGGCAGAGAGAGGAGGCGTGCACTTTCAGGGCTGAGCAGAAAGGAAGCAGCGGGTGCAGTGAAGACTCACTGGCCTTTACCCTCGGGAGGAGGTTTTTGTTCGAGGCTGAAGCACTGTGGGAGCTTGATAACTATAATCTTGCTGACAATAATAAACTGCGGCGTCTTCAGGCTGGAAGTTGCTGATGGTGAAAGTGAAGTCTGTCCCTGACCCACTGCCACTGAACCGCTCAGGGACCCCAGATGCCCGGCTGGATGCAGCATAGATGAGCAGCTTAGGAGCCTGTCCTGGCTTCTGCTGGTACCAGTTGAAGTAGTTGCTGCTCACACTCTGGCTGGCCTTGCAGTTGATGGTGACCGTTTCTCCCTGAGACTTAGCCAGAGAGGCTGGGGACTGGGTCAGCACAGTGTCCCCACTGGCACCTGCAGAGTACACAATTACCATGTATACATTTATAGACACACTTTTTCACACATACATTAAAATACACCATTCATACCACAACATCTAATAATATTACTTATCAGCAAATAAAATTGTTTCCATTTTTCAAATAACTGTCATTTCCCACTATTTGTTAAAACCATTTTTCAACTCTAGAAAGATACTACTCTAGAGAGATTGAAACACTTTTCATTTCTCACCAGAGGCCCAGAGCAACAGGGACATGAGGACCAGAGTGTGTGGCACCATCTTGCTGGCCCTGCCTGCCTGATGCAGATCAGCTCCCATAGCAAAGGCCCTGCTTATAGTATCTGAGCAGCCAGCCTGGTGTTGGAGGGGCCTATGCAAAGCAGTCAGTGAATTGAAAGCAAATTACGTGGGAGATAGGTTGTGAAACTAGCCAATGTACTTCAAGAGCCAAATATATCACATAAACTATAATTTTATGAAGAGAAAAGACAAAGCAGGATAGTAGAAGCTCTAATACCTCTCAAAAAAACAAAAAAAAACTTGCAGTCCAGCACATTCCAACTCATGAAAACCAGATGTGTTACACAGTAGAGCTGCCCCATAGGGTTTTCTGGCCTGCGTTCTTTATAGAAGCAGACTGACAGGCTTTTCTTCCAGGATAGCCCTGGGTGTGTTCAAAGGGCCAATCTTCAGGTTAGCAGCCCATCCAGCTGCTTGAAACACCTAAAATCTAATGAATACCTTCAATTTTAACTAAAAAACCATTTGAAATGGGTTCAGGTTCCATAAATATTGGACTAGTTTCCTCAAATCAACGGTTTTGTGAAACAGTAAAAAATGCTGGAAAAAAAATAGAAGGAAAGGGAAGAATACGGGAAATTTTTGCCTCAGTGTTTGATCAAAATTTATAGCTAGAAAATGTCTGAGCTCTGAAGATACTGTATCCTGAAGGATACCTAAAAGACACTGCAAGCACTTGACATTGGATTCCAGGGCTACGGAAAAAAAAAAGAGAAATGGAAAAAAGGCCCCGAATTTACTCGTATTGAAAGTCCTCAGGGAGCCCATACTGAGCTAGGGTCCGGGAGGGCTCAGATCACAAAGGAAATGTGAACCAATGAGAAAGTGGAAGCTATCATGCCCACAGTAGGAAGGACCTGATAACAGGGTTCTGGAATCATTTGTGGAAATGGAGAGGAAAAAACAAGCAGGATTTTCTTGTAACGTTGTGACTGAATGCCGACTCTTCAAAGAGTTTCATTCCAGGTAGGGATGGCCTCGGTGTGCCTGGAACTCTTCAGCCTTGAAAGTGAGACTTCATTTCTCTTACTTTTGATATATTATCAGGAGGGATCAGTCCTTGCAGGAGATCATGGGTCCTAAGGTAGAGGGTCAGAGAAAAAGGGAAAGAGCCTCAAGGAAATGGGTTGACACAGTGGCTGTAATATTGGGCTCAAACATAGCAAAGGCTGTGAGGACGGCTCAGGACCAGGGGGTGTTTCGGTTTGTTGTACACAGAGGGTCACTATCAATCGGACCCAATGTGATGATGCAGAACAACAACATGATATGAATACGAATATGATGCAACAGAAATAACAGAGAACAAAAGGAGTTCTGTTCATACTTCACATTTGGGCATTATACGAGTTTATTCAAAGAAACAAATGACTAACTTAACTTTGTAGGCAAGGCACGGAAAACTAAAATGGGGACACTTCAGAACTGAACAAGACCAACTTGAATTTCTACAATTTAGAAATAGAGTTACCATAATTTTAAAACTCAGCGGTAGGCAGACTTCCACTTGTAGGCTAGATGGAATAACAAGGGCAAGATTTATCATCATGCATGAAACAATAGAAAAATAATTAACTTATTAAAAATTATATTTAACAGTTAATACACTCAGCTCCTAGTCCTAGCCTCAAAACCAAAGAAAATAAAATAAACAAAAAACCTGGTGATCTACTTCCGAGATTAATCATTGAAAACCATACCATTGACACACGTGGGGTCACCATGAGTCAGAATGAAGTGGCTTTTCATCTTACAGAAGTGCATCGCTAGGCCTTTCTTCAAGGACCCAGAGGTGGATTCGAACTTCTAACCTTTCTGTAGTAGTCAAGCACAAACATTAGCTCCACATCACTAGTTAAATCTTCATCTGGGGAGGATAATCCAAGACCATAGGTGCCCATCACTGCCATATTCAAAGAGTAAGTCAGAAAAGAGCACCTACCAGATTTTTTACCACAACCCTGTGCTCTGAGACTTTAACCATCACACTCCCTGGCTCTTGCTGTAAATGTCCCCTCACCACCACCCCACCCTGGGCTCAGCCCTGCTGATCTGAGCCTCATAAATGGAGCCTTTTCTGGAGGGTGGAACCTGAACAACATCACACGAGAGAGAAGCTGCAGGATGGTGACACCACCCAGAACCTCAGGCTCCTGTTCTGCTCTGTTCCAGGAGAGAGGATATTTGCAAACCTAGCGATGGAGTTTTCTCTTCAGAGTAATCCTTCCATTCAGAGCTACGATTTTGAAATGAGACATGAAAAAATGCTACAAGCAACACGGGCCTGTCCACCTATCGCAGATAGAGATTATTTTGGTTTGGTTGTTTCTTGTATCCCTGATTGCACAGCATCTCTGCATCATCCCATGTGCCTGTCAATGCAGGTTCCTGCCAGCAGATGGTGGTGACACAGTCTCCAGGACCCTGACTGTCTCCCTGGGAGAGACTTCCCAGCAGCTGAAGGGGAATAATTCACATGATTTGAACTCATTGAATTTGATTGAGTGTTGTTATAGGCCTATCTTAGCAAGTGTTTGAAAAGAAAAGTGTTTCCTGCTGTTGTTTGGAGGGTGTCCTCTAAGTGTCAGTTATGTCAGGACGGTTGATTGCCTTGTTCAGTCTCCTACATCCTAACTGACCGCACTGCATGCTGGATGTGCTACAGAGCCTTTACTGCTCTGAGGCCCTCTCGACGCTGGCCGAGTCCATGTACCTGGTGAAGGGGCCACACCAGTATACCTGGGGGTGGAATGAAAGTCCAGAACTCAAAGAGGCCTACCAGTTGCTTTGTTCCTTTAAGAAAAAAGGCACACAGTAAAGATGCTGAGGTAGAATGTATATTCCTCCTTACACCTTGTCTACTGGGCACACAACAAAAATGGGGGGGACAATATTTCACACCATTTTGTGCCAGCTTATAGAGGACAGTTCTCATAAATAAAAGCTTAAGATCACCTTCAACTAGGGGGCATCAGCCACCAGACCTCAGCCAACATGCTGCCTGGCATCCCAGGAAGAGCCTCCGGGTCGTTTTCAGACCCCCGAGCTCATCTCGACTTGATCCCTGGATTCGTGCTCTACTTAGCCAGTTGCCATGTTGTCAGCTGAGACTCCTGGTGACCCCGTGTGTGTAAGAGTAGAACTGGGCTCCGTAGGGTTTTCAGTGGCTGACTGGTCTGAAGCAGGCCAACTTGCCTTTCTCCTGATAAGCCTCTTGGAGACTCAAACTTCCAGCCTTTTTCTCAGCAGCCAAGTGTTTGAACTGCTTGCACCACCCAGGGCCTCCTGAGCTCCAGTTCAATAACCTGCTGCTGTTGAGTCACTTCTGAGTCATAGAAACCTTTTTGGACCGAGTAGAGCTGCCCCATAGGGTTTCTTTATGGAAGCAGGAGCTCTAGTTAACCCACTGCCCTTGGGTTGATCCTGACTCACAGCGGCCCTCTAGGACAGAGTTGAAGTGCTGCATAGAGTTTCCAAGGGTGTAAATCTTTAACGGAAGAGCACTGCCCCATCTTTCTCCTGCAGAGTGGATGGTGGATTCAAACCAAAGACCTTTTGGTTACCA
The DNA here is from genome assembly GCF_024166365.1 of Elephas maximus indicus. NCBI lineage: Eukaryota > Metazoa > Chordata > Mammalia > Proboscidea > Elephantidae > Elephas > Elephas maximus. Next base: position 45,698,492 of record NC_064835.1, on the reverse strand, counting down.
TTCGAGCACTTTAACCACTGCAAAACCAGGGCTCCTTGTTAGGAGGGCCAAACATTGGAGAGTGGAGATTCTGTACTTCTTTTGTATTTAGGAAACCCTGGTGGCGTACTGGTTAAGGGTTAGGCTGCTAATGAAAAGGTTGGCAGTTTGAATCCACCAGGCGCTCCTTGGATACCTTATGGAGTGATTCTACTCTGTCCTTTGGGATCCCTATGAGTCCCTTTCCACTCCACCACAAGTTTGCTTTTTGGTTTTTGGTTTTTGGTCCTAAGTCAACAGCACACTAGGGGGCACTCAGGTCAAATTGTTGACATGTTTCTCCTGTTTCAGCTTGGAGTCCAAAATGTCTGTATTTGCCTGACACATTAAAGTGTTACTGTTATAAAACCAAAAAAACCAAACTCACTGCCATTGAGTCAAATTCTTCCTGTCTCTCTGTCTCCCTTTTCCTGTCCCTGTCCCTCTGTTTGCCTGCAGATATCAATCTCAGGCAACTTTTATAAGAGTTTTTCCACTATCTTTTTTTTGGTACAAGTTCTGAGGGTAAAAGAGCTTTGTTACGAGCAATATTAATTGTACAGTTTGAATCCAGGGTACATCAGTTTTAATGAATCCTGTAACTTTAGTATCAACACAGAAATAAAAGATATTGCTCTTTTGCTACTCAGAAATATTATTGACAAGTAAACATTTGCTATACTTTTTTTAATATAATCAACAAGTTTTGCCCTTTTAAAAATGAAAATAATTCATAAAAAAAAAAACCAAACCCATTATCTTCATGCTACTTCCAAATAATGGTTACTCTATATATGTCACAGCAGAAGTGAGCTCCAGAGGGTTCCCTTCCCTGTAATCCTTATGGAAGCTGATTTCCTGGCCTTTCTGTGGTGGCACCGATGGGGGGTTTATGAGTCATCAATCTTTGGTTTAGTAGGTGAGTGCAATCTGTTTGTGCCACCCAGAGACTCCTTGAATCTTTACTTTGCCTTAAATAAATAATGCTGGTACATTCTGGGACGGACAATTAAGATTAATTCTCATAATTAGTTTCAAATTTCACCCAGGACTGCCAAGATATTCGGGTATAAGAGAACCAAATAAGGAGGTTTCTAATTTCCAAGGAAAAGAATATGAAAGTGGAGTGAGATCTGCCCAAGGAAGTTTCTATCTAGGTCTTATAGCCTCTAAATTTTTGTTCAACTGTATGGTTTTCCCTGACTATTTTAAAAAAAAAAAAAAAAATTTTTTTTTTTTAATTCTAGGGAGCTCAAATTTCTTTGATGAGGTTTCATTTTATCATATCCTGTTATTTCATTCTATCCCTTTTAATTCAATTTGATTTGATTCAAATTGATTCCATTATATTTGATTCATTACTGAACCTAACAGAACAACTTTATATATATGCATGTAAAGAAAGAGAAATAAGATAGAATATTCATCAAGGTCAACAAGTGGTTACCAGGAATATCATATTCACTACCTGAGGCATAAAAATTCTTTCCTCTTTTCCCCTTGCCTTAAACTGGGCTATTGGCTGTGTATGTACGAGAGACAATTTTTTCTTTCCTATCAAGCTCTTTTGACTTGAGGCTCTTTAGGAGTTTCATTCACTGAGTCCCAGGGAAAGAGAGTTTGTAGCACTAGATTCCAACATTCTTAATCAATTAACCTGGTATCACCATATACCAGACAATATTTTTTAGCAGGAATCTGTTTTTTGTTTTTTTAATTGTACTTTAGATGAAGGTTTACAGAACAAACTTTTTTTTCATCAAACATTTAGCACACACAGTGTTCTATGACATTAGTTGACCACCCCATGACATGTCAACACTTTTCCTTCTCAATCCTTTGTTCTCTATTGTTATCTTTCTTATTCTCTCCTGCCTTTCAATTCCTGTCCCAGGGCTGGTGCACTCCTTTAGCTTTGTTTTGTTCCTTGGGTCTGTTCAACCTTTGGCGGAAGGGTAAACTTCAGGAGTGAACTCATTACTGAGCTGAAAGCATGTCAGGGGCCATACTCTCAGGGTTTCTCTAGTCTCTGTCAGGCCAGCAGGTCTGGTCTTTCTTTCTGAGTTTGAATTTTTTCTACATTTATCTCCAGGTCTTTCTGGGAACCTCTATTTTAGTCTCTGTCACAGCAGTCAGTGATGGTAGCAAGACACCCTCTCGTTGTACTGGACTCAGTCTGGTGGAAGCTGTGGTAGATTTGGTCCATTAGTGCTTTGGACTAATCTTTCCTTTGTATCTTTAGTTTTCTTCATTATTCCTTACTCCCAAGGCAGGGAGACAAGTGGAGTACCCTAGATGGCAGCTCACCGGCTTTTAAGGCCCCAGACACTACTCACCAAAGTAGAATGTAGAACATATTCTTTACAAACTATGTTATGGCAGTTGAGCTAGATATACCCCAAGATCACAGTCCTCTCAGCCCTCAGCCCAGCAATTCGGTCCCTTAGGGAGTTTGGATGCATCTACAGAGCTACCATGACCTTGTCTTGTACAAGTTGTGCTGGCTTCTGTGCTATTGTGTACTGCCTTACCCTTCACTAAAGTTTCTACTTAACTACTGGATACCAGACAATCTCGAATGATCTCAGGTCCAGCTCATTATTTGCAGACACTCTGTGGATCAGCATGGTGGGTGTGGGGAATGATTCCTTTTTTAGGTTACCTGAGCGAGAACCATGCAGGATGGCCCTAGACACTCATCTGTCCATCTTCAGGGTCTCTGATGTTTTCTTACACTGTCAGGGCCATGTGCAATGTGTCCTTGACATGAATACTGCATTTTACAATCCAAAGTGACCACTACTCTAGGCAGGACCAACTTTCTGTCTGTTGGTTTTCCTCTAAACACAGAAGACACTTGTTTAATTTCTCATAGGAGAGGCCCACCCTCCCCTTGGTCCTCTCCACACTGCTGCACCCACCAAGGGATTTGCATATTGTTCCCCAGGGAGGACCTTCCCTGGCCAAGTCTGAGATACAAGTTGAGCTCTAATCTGCCTTTCCTTACCAGGACTCAGCAGATCAACTTCTAAAATGAGGTTTCCTGATCAGCTCCTGGGGCTGTTAATGCTCTGGATCCCTGGTGAGGATAAAGGGGGGATGGGAAAGAAGAAGGAGATGGGGAGGGTCAGCTCTCAGGGCACCACTGCTTCCCCTGTGCATTCTGTTCTCAAGTTAGGGGAGGATGTCACACACACTGTGGGAGAAATGTGGTGTTCAGACCTGTGAAACTCAGGAGAACAAGAACAAGAGGGACCTGATCTCTGGTGAAGATTTTAGAAAAGAAAGGGGCTCTTTTATGCTTGGCATTCTCAGGCTATTTTTCTTTTTTTTAATTGTCTGGTTTAGGGTATGTATAGTAATTTCACACACACACAAAAACACTCACACAAAACAATTAATTAGTCTGAAATAAATAGCAAAAGGGAATCTTGAAAATCCTCCTTAATATTGGCATGTAACCTTTCATTTCTCTCTCATAATTTTAACTTGCAATGGGGATACTGTGGTGACTCACACTCCAGTCTCTCTGTCAGTCATGCTTAGAGAGCCAGCCACCATCTCCTACAAGTAGAGTCAGAGCCTCCTACGTAATGATGGTTACACTTATCTGAACTAGGACCAACAGAAGCCGGGCCAGCCTCCACAGCTCCTAATCTATAGGGCATCAAGCCTGTTCTCTCAGGTCCCAGTGGGTCAGGAGCAGATTTCACTCGGAAAATCAGCAGGGAGGAGGCTGAGGATGTTCCAGTTTATTACTGACAGCGAAGTATACGACTTCCTCCCACAGTAGTCCAGCCCTGCACGCAAACCTCTCTGCTTGGGGTGTCCTAGCTGCCCAAATGTGTGGCCTGTGTGGGGAGCAGTCCCAGCAGATTCTCTGAGGCTGCTAAGAGGAAGATGTCGGAGACCTCAGGGGAATAGGTTGAAGCTGAGGACTCTAGACCATGTGTGCCTCTGCTACACCTCAGATGCTGCCTGTTCGTGGCCGGTCAGCTGCACCAGTCTTGACCTGGCAGAGCCAGCAGGGAGAATGGAGGACGTCCAAGTGCCTCTGAGCAACTAGACAAGATGTCAGGAGAGCTGACTGAGAGCTCATCCTAATCCTCCTGCCTGTGTACATTTGTCAGTTAAATTTGTTCAGTATGACAGGCATACATTTGACAGAGACAGTAGCAACACAAGTTGAATACATGTGGAGGTTAAGTAGGCTTTTTGTATATTTCATCAGGATAATATTTGATGATATTTAGCCATTAGTATTTTCCCACTTTCCCAACACCCCATTTCTTATTTTACCACTTGCGGTTCCCCTTGAATTAAGATAGTTGAAATATGATTCTCTATTAGATGTCCTCAGGGGGAGTGTGGCTAAGAAGAATTTGTGAAGATGCCGGTTTTTGAGCTTCCAGAAATCCTTTTGTAAATATATAGGAGACACAAGATGCTAATTCTGCAACCGTTGAATTTCCCCAATTACTTTGTGTTGAGAAAAATGATTTCGAGAAATTTTATAAGTTGGGTTTTAAAAATAAAAAGCAAAGTGAAAGATGTAGAATGACATTTACTCCATAAACTACTAGAAGGACACAGAATGAAAGAAATGTTTTTTCTTTCTAAAGGTAAGATTTTTAAGACTCTGTCCATATTTATGCCTATTCCCACGAAAGGTAATCCAACTGAATGTGGAAATCATCGAACAATATTCTTTCAAAAGTGGCTACAGCATTATATTGGCAGTGAACTGCTAGAAATGCAAGCCAGATTCAGAGAGCAACCTGGGACAAGGGATATCATTGCTAATGTCAGATGGATCCTGGCTAAAAGCAGATAATACCAGAAAGATATTTACCTGTGTTTTATTGACTATGCAAAGGCATTCCACTGTGTGGTTTGTAACATATTCTGGATAACATTGCGAAGAATGGAATTTCCAGAACACCTAAATGTGTGCTTGAGGACCTGTGCATAGGTCAACAGGCAGTCATTCAAAGAGAATAAAGAGGTGCTGCATGGTTTAAAGTCATAAAATGTGTGTGTCACAGTTGTATCCTTTCATCATACTTATTCAGTCTCTATGCTGAGCATATAATTTGAGAAGGTGGATTATATGAAGAAGAATGAGGAATCAGGGTTGGAGGAAGACTCTTTAGCAACCTGCATGATGCAGATGACACAAACTTGTTTGCTAAAAATGAAGAGGACTTGAAGCATTTACCGATTAAGATCAAGGACCATAGCCTTCAGTATGGATTACACCTCAACATAAAGAAAGCAAAAATCCTCACAACTGGGCCAAGAAGTAACATCATAATAAAAGCACAAAACACTGAAATTGTCATGGATTTCATTGTCCTTGTATCCATGATCAATGACCATGGAAGCAACATTGAAGAAATCAAAGGATGCATTGCACTGGGAACATTGGCTGCAAAAGACCTGTTTAAAGTGTTAAAAAGCAAACGCTTCACTTTAAAGACTTAGATGCATGTGAACCAAGCCATGATGTTTTCAATCGCCGCCTGTACATGTGAAAGTTGGGCAATGAATAAGGAAAACCAAAGAAGAATTGATGCCTTTGAATTATTGTGTTGGTGAAGAATATTGAAGATACCATGGACTTCTAGAAGGAACAAATTTGTCTTGGAAGAAGTACAACCAGAGTGATCTTTACTCCTAAAGGAGGGAGGGTGGCGAAACTTCGGCTCACATACCTTGGATATGTTCTCAGAAGGGATCAGTCCCTGCAGAAGGACATTATCCTTGGTAAAGTAGAGGGTCAACAAAACAGAGGAAGGTCCTCAAAGTGATGGATTGACTCAGTGGCTACAACAATGGGCTCAAGCATAACAAGAACTATGAGGATGGCCTAGGACTGGGCAGTGTTTCATTGTGTTGTTCATATGGTTGCTAAGAGTTGGAACTGACTGGATAGCACCTAACAACAACAACAACAAAAATGAGTAATATACTGATGAGATTTTTTTTTTCTGCAACTCCAAAAATCAGAAATGTAAAATGGTTGGTATGAATAGTAACATTCAAGGTGAAAAAACATTGATAAAAATCTGGTACTGTCAAATATTGAAATATATCCTTATCAGTCAGGGATTTTGATTGCAAAGAAGAGAAACCAACCAAGTCTAAACTAAGCAGAAAATGAAATGATTCCTGGGTGACATGCAGATTTGAGTGAAATTGTACAGATCATGGTGTAGAAAATGTACATGAAACGAGCTGGCAAAAGCACAGTTCATGATAAATCAGAGAAAGAAGCTGTTTGTGTATGATCCCACCACCGCCACAGATGGACTGGCTCCATCACCACTGGACACCAGTGATGGAACACTGGATATTGGAAGCCTCTGCAACCATTCTGTTTGCAAACATTGTTGACTCTGTGAATTGAGCATTAGTACCATTTCCTCATGAGCAGTTTCAATAAGTGCTCTTCAAGAATGTTTTTCCATTCCAAACTGTAATTGACCAAAATCAAACCCATTACCATTGACTTGATTCCAATTCCTAGCAACCATATGAGTTACAGAGCAGACCCGAGCTCCATAGACTTTTCTGTGCCGTAATCTTCATGGAAGCAGACCTCTAAGGCTTTCTTCTGCGGCTCCGCTGGGTGGGTCCCAACTGCCAAGCTTTAGTTTAGTAGCTGAGCGCGAACTATTTGCACCACTCAGTGACCTGCAGCAATTATGGCAGGAAAACTAAAATATAACTATTGTTATCAGAGAATCCCAAAAAAAACATTTTTACCATATTCAAATAGTACTGCCCTATTCAAAAAGTAAGAAGCATGCAGTGTGGAAGTTTTTGAACCAGAATCCATTGATCTAAGGATTTCACCATTACACTCTGTGGTTCTTTGCATAAATGTTTGTTTGGCACACCCCAACCTGAGCTCACACCTGCTGATCTGAACCTCATAAAGAGCTACGAAGTACAGAAACTGTTGAATCAGTGTGTGCTGTCTTGGGCATGTTCTCAACAACAACAACAAGAAAACAACACCCTTTCCCATCGAGTCGATTCCAACACAGAGTGACATATAGGACAGAGCAAAACTGCCCCATAACGATCCCAAGGTGCGGCCAGTAGATTTGGACTACTAACCTTTTCGTTAGCAACCATAGCTCTTAGCCACTGTGCAATCAGGGATAACACAACCAAGTTGAAAAAAAAGAAAAAACAAAGCTATGAAATAGAATTTCTTGGGGGATGGAATCTGAGCAACATCACACAAAGAGAAGCTGCAGGATGGGCACCACCCAGATGCTAGGCTCCTGCTCTACTATGTTCCAGGTGAGACAAAACCTGAACATGGAGTTTTCTCTCCAGAGTGATCCCCCTATTCAGATAGGTCTACGATTTGAAAAGAGATGTGAAATAAATGTTACAAGCCACACAGGCCTGTCCACATTACCCAGTTAGAGACCATTTTGGTTTGATTTTCCTTCTATCCCTGATGGCACAGTATCTCTGGATCATCCTTGGGTGCCTCTCATTTTAGGTCCCAGGGGGCAGATCCTGCTCCCTAGGTGCCAGAATCTCTGCTGTCTCCCAGGAGAGAAAGTCTCCATTAGCTGCAGGGCCAGTCAGAGTCTCCTCTACACTGACTGGAAACACTACTCAGGCTGGCAACTGCATAAACCCGAGGAGGGGCCTACAGGCCTCATTCACCTCACTTCCTCTATGCATGTTGTGATGCTGAAGAGGTTTCAGCAGCACTTTCAGAATGGTAGAGACTAGAGAGAAAGGCCTGGTGATCTAGTTCAGAAAAAGCAGCCAATGAAAACCCTTTGGATGACAACATTCGGATGTTATTGTGCATGGGGTCATCATGAGTCAGGGGCTGACAAGATGGCAACTAACAAGAAGAAAGAACCATGATTTCCTTCAGTCACTAAATTAATCTTGGGCGCCCAGGGTATTAATTTAAAGAGGAATTGAAAACTAATGAAAATAGAACATGAGAAAGCTGTCACATGTTTCTAGGGTTATACGGTTAATGAGTTACAGGCTGGCCTTTGAAAGAATGAGTCCCACTGAAAGACATGGAGAGAGGAGAAAAGGTCAGTAAAATAGAAGCTTAGAGCAGGAAAACACCTTCATTGACATTGACCAGGATGGCTTGGCTGGAAAACAGCATTCATGGTAGGAAAAAGTAAGGCAGAAATACTATCTTCTGTGAGGGAGGTTAAAAATATGAAGGATCCAGGTTTAATACTGGGTTAGGTGCAGACTTGTGAGGGATGATGGTAAAAAAAGGAAAAAGTCCGATAAAATAATGAATTAAAATGAGAGCTTTCTAGAGTCAAGAAGGCACAAGGAAGAGAGAACTGATCTTTCAGGGTAGAAAACTCACTGGACCCTTTCCCGAATCAGTCATGTGATCTATCCATGCGAAACAAGGAGGTTTCTGTGATATGAAAGGTCCTGAAAAAGCCCACAAGGGATTTTTGCAGCATTCTTTTTTCTATATTTTACCACAAAAGGGGATCCAGAAGAAGCCACATCCCTTAATTTTCCCTTGGAACCTAGAAATCCTGTAAGGAATTCTTCAGGAGATGTGGCCTTTGGGGCAGACAGAGGAAGCGTGCATATTCAGGGCTGAGCAGAAAGGAAGCAGCTGGTGCAGTGAAGACTCACTGGCCTGTAGCCCTTGGGAGGGTTTGTGTTCGAGGCTGAAGCACTGTGGGAGGTGGATTATCATAATCTTGCTGGCAATAATAAACTGAGATGTCTTCAGCCTGGAAGTTGGTGATGGTGAGTGAAGTCTGTCCCAGACCCACTGCCACTGAACCGGTCAGGGACCCCAGAACCCCGTTTCGATGCATAGTAGATGAGCAGCTTAGGAGCCTGTCCTGGCTTCTGCTGGTACCAGGCTAAGTAGCTGCTCACACTCTGGCTGGCCTTGCAGTTGATGGTGACTGTTTCTCCTTGAGACTTAGCCAGAGAGGCTGGAGACTGGGTCAGCGCAATGTCCCCACTGGCACCTGCAAGCAGAGTAGATAATTACCATGCATATATGTATACACACACTTTTTCACGTATACATTAAAAGATACCATTTATACCACAACATTTAGTGATATTATATATCAGCAAATAGTTGGTTCCATTTTACAAATAACTGTCATTTCCCACTCTATGTTAAAGTCATTTTTCAACTCTAGAAAGATACTACTCTAGAGAGATTGAAACACTTTTCATTTCTCACCAGAGGCCCAGAGCAACAGGGACATGAGGACCAGAGTGTGTGGCACCATCTTGCTGGCCCTGCCTGCCTGATGCAGATCAGCTCCCATAGCAAAGGCCCTGTTTATAGTATCTGAGCAGCCAGCCTGTTGTTGGAGGGGCCTATGCAAAGCAGTCAGTGAATGGAAAGCAAATTACATGGGCGACAGTTTGTGAAACTAGGCAATGTACTTCAAGAGCCAAATATATCACATAAAGTATAATTTTATGATTAGAAAAGACAAAGCAGGTTCACAGAAGCTCTAAAATCTCTCAAAGAAAAAAAAAAGAAAACTCGTAGTCCAGTGGATTCCAGCTCATGACAACCACATGTGTTACACAGTAGAGCTGCTCCATAGGGTTTTCTTGCCTGTATTCTTTATAGAAGCAGACTGACAGGCTTTTCCTCCAGGGTACCACTGGGTGTGCTCAAACTGCCAACCTTTAGGTTAGCAGCCCATCACAACTGAATTGCTTGAAACACCTAAAATTTAATGAAGAGCTTCAATTTTAACTTAAAAACAATTTTAAATCAGTTCAGGCTACATGAATGTTGGATTAGTTTCCTTAAAACAACAGGTTCGTAAAGCAATAAAAAAAGCTGGAAAAAAAATTGAAGGAAAGGGAAGAATATGGGAAATTTTTTCCTCAATGTTTGATAAAAAATTTATAGCTAGAAAATATCTGAGCTCTGAAGATACTTGTATCCTGAAGGATACCTAAAAGACACTGCAAGCACTTGATATTAGATTCCGGGGCTGTGGAGGGGCCAGAGAAATGGAAGACAGGCCCCGAATTTACTCGTATTGAAAGTCCTCAGGCAGTCTATATTGAGGTAGCGTCCAGGAGGGCTTCGATCTCAGAGGAAATGTGAACCAAAGAGAAAGTGGAATCTTTCATGCCCACATTGGGTAGGACATGATAAGAGGGCTCTAGAATCATTTGTGGAAATGGAGAGGGAAAAAGAAGCAGGATTTCCTTGTAAAGTTGTGATTGAATGTCAACTCTTCAAAGAGTTTCTTTCCAGGTATGGATGGTCTCGGTGGGCCTGGAACTCTTCAGCCTTGAAGGTGAGACTTCATCTCTCTTACTTTGGATGTATTATCAGGACGGATCAGTCCCTGCAAGAGATCATGCGTCATAAAGGAGAGTGTCTGAGAAAAAGAGAAAGAGCCTCAAGGAAATGGGTTGACACAGTGGCTGCAACATTGGGCTCAAACATAGCAAAGGCTGTGAGGTCGGCTCAGGACCAGCGGGTGTTTCTGTTTGTTGTACACAGAGGGTCACTATCAGTTGGCCCCAATGTGATGATGCAGAACAACAACATGATATGAATACGAATGTGATTCAACAGAAATAACAGGGAACAGAAGGAGCTCTGTTCATACTTCACATTTGGCCATTATATGAGTTTATTCAAAGAAACAGATGACATACTTAACATTGTATGCAAGGTACAGAAAACAAAAATGGGCACACTTCAGATCTGAAGAAGAACGAGTTGAATTTCTACAAATTAGAAATAGAGTCACCAAAATTTTAAAACTCAATAGCAGACAGACTTCCACTTGTAGGCTAAATGGAATAACAAGGAGAAGATGTACCGTCATGCATGAAACAATCGAAAAATAATTAACTCATGAAAAATCATATTTAACAGTTAATGCACTCAGCTCCTAGTCCAAAAACAGTAGCCTCAAAATCAAGAAAAATAAAATAAACAAAAACCTGGCGATCTGCTTCTGAGAAATGAATCATTGAAAATCACACCATTGACGCACGTGGGGTCACCATGAGTCAGAATCAAGTCAACAGCAAATGGCTTTTCATCTTACAGAAGTGCATCACTAGGTCTTTCTTCCAAGCCCTTCAGGGTGGATTCGAACTGTTAACCTTTCAGTAGTAGTCTAGCACAAAACATTAGCTCCAAATTGCTAGCTAAATCTTCATTTGGGGAAGATAATCCAAGACCATAGGTGCCCATCACTGCCATATTCAAAGAGTAAGTCAGAAAAGAGCACCTTCAATATTTTTTTACCACAACCCTGTGTCCTAAGACTTTCACCATCAAAGTCCCTGGCGCTTGCCGTAAATGTCCCCTCGCCACCACCCCACCCTGGGCCCAGCCCTGCTGACCTGAGCCTCATTAATGGAGCCTTTTCTGGAGAATGGAACCTGAACAACATCACAGGAGAGAGAAGCTGCAGGATGGTGACACCATCCAGAACCTCAGGCTCCTGCTCTGCTCTCTTCCTGGAAGAGGATATTTGCAAACCTAGAGAGGGAGTTTTCTCTCCAGAGGAATCCTTCCATTCAGAGCTACAATTTTAAAATGAGACATGAAATAAATGCTACAGCAACACAGGCCTGTCCACCTATCGTAGACAGAGTTCATTTTGGCTTCACTCTTTCTTCTATCCCTGATTGCACAGAATCTCTGCATCATCCCGTGTGACTGTCATTGCAGGTTCCTGCCAGCAGGCGGCGGTGACACAGGCCTCACAGGTCTCCCTGGAAGAGCTTCTATCAGCTGAAGGGCCAGTCAGAGTCTTCTCTACACTGACCTGAGAGGCCACTTAACCTAGACAGACTCCTAAGGCCCTCACTGACTTCACTTCCACCCGCGTTGATGGGGTGCCCGCCCGCTTCAGTGGTGGTGGTCTGAGGCCAACTTCACTCTCACCATCCTCACCCTCAGATCAAAGGTAGTACAACAAACTGCTGTGTTCCAAAATCAAGATATCCTCTCATAATAATGTGACCCCAATCATAAACCTCTTACCAGGGCAGAGGTGGCAGAAGGTCTCACTTACTAGACACTGTCACAGAGACTGCTGTGGTTTATTTCTTTTGATCACGCAAAAACGTTGGCATGAAGTAGTCAGAAAATCGGCAGCTGGGCCTTCTCTGGCTCCAAAAGAGAGCAGGCTTCCTGCCCTTCCTGCTTGCTTCCTTCAAATCTGTTTCCAGCCCTCACCCTGGGTGTCACTAGGTGGCCATTTGCAGTCCCATCTGACCCTCTCTAACCTGTGTCAACCCTGACTCCCAAATGCCTTTACTGCTGCCCCAGAACAGCACCTCCTCTCTAGGGCAAAGGCTAGAGCCACTATCCCCTGGGCATTCCTGTCCTTCTGTCCCTGATCAAGTTTATGTCAGAGAACACATCTCAGGGTTGAGAAAGTACTAGAGCCCTGCTTACTCTTGTGTAAAAGCAATGCAAGTTATGTCTTTCCAAACACATTTTCACAACAACAACAACAAATCCAAATATGAAAGTGAGGAAGAGGAAATAAGTTCCTTCCATCGGGGGAAAAACAAAATGTTTCTTGTATTTTATGAGTCAGAATTTGACCTTTTTCTGAAAAGAGGTTTTTACAAAATCGATTTTGGCTGTGTCTGCACCCCTCACATTCCCTTTTCCCTACTTCTTGTTGTTAGTTGCTGTTAAGTCGATTTGATATTTAAAATTCCAAGCTTCTCCTTTATAATAATGCCCTCAGCCAAACCAAGAACGCCATGGCCCCTCTCTTATTTCATCACATTCATCTCGCAAAACCTAAACCCTGGAAACTCCACCCTCCGCATACCTGCCTCCATGGCCCTAATGTGGCTGGAGAAAAACACACGATTATTCTGATTCTCTCACCACAAATTTATGCACACTACCTCAGGACAGCCCTGAATCCTGCCTCACACTGGTACTTCATTTACCTGGTTGGTTCAGTCTCCACCCTTTCTCTTTTCTTTTCTCTTCAAGTTTTAACACCTACTTCTCATCCTACCTTTCAGCAAATGACCTCATTTCCTGTGTCTTGGATGAGCTTCCGCTAGCTCCTCTCATGCTTCTTCTGATCCACATGCGTCTACACCCCCATGTGTGTGCTTCCTTCCTTCCTTCCTTCCTTCCTTCCTTCCTTCCTTCCTTCCTTCCTTCCTTCCTTCCTTCCTTCCTTCCTTCCTTCCTTCCTTCCTTCCTTCCTTCCTTCCTTCCTTCCTTCCTTCCTTCCTTCCTTCCTTCCTTCCTTCCTTCCTTCCTTCCTTCCTTCCTTCCTTCCTTCCTTCCTTCCTTCCTTCCTTCCTTCCTTCCTATTACTGTAGATGAGCAGACAGCCTTCCTACCTGAGGCCCGGCCCTCTGCTCTTAAACCCCTGTCCCTTCCAAGGGTATTTCTTGGCATTCCTCACCTCTCTTTTCTAAACTGTCCATGTTCCCCTCACTTTAGCATCATTCCTATCAGCATGAAACAGTATTTTAAAAAAAATCTTTCAATTTCACACCTCCCTCCAGTTATGTCCTCTTTCACTCTTCTCCTTTACCTTAAAGCTCATTGAAACACTTGTATGTAGTCACCAAACACAGACTGTCTCTTTTCATACTCCCTTGGGCTCCCTCCATTAAAGTTGTTAACCCCAACTCCTCATAGAAACTGCTCTACTCAAAGCCACCGAAGACTTCCACACTGGCCAATCCAGTGGTCACTTTTCAGTCCTCTTACCAAATACACCAGTGACGTTAAACACATTGGTGACGCCTTCCTCCTTAATACAGCCTCCTCACTGAGCTCCCAGGCATCACACGTCTTCTTTTCCGTCCACACTGCTCCTTCTCAGACTCCTTTGCTGGTTCCTCCTTGTCTCCCTTGCCTGAAAGCTCAGTCCCTGGGCATCTTTTGCTCTTCATCTATGCAACACTCATTTCATTGCTTATCAGATTTAATTCTCCAGCCCATATCTCTCTGCTGAACTCTAAACTCAAGTCCAATTGTCTACTTGACAGCCAGAGGTCGAGGTCTAATACACAACTCAAACCTAAAATTCCTGATTTTTCTCCCCAAATCCACTCCTCCCAATATCTTTCCTATCTGAATAATTGTCAACTCTGCCCTTCTAGTTACTCACAGTGAAACCTTGAAGTCATCTTGAGACTTCTCATGCTCTTTGACAAAATCTTCAGGGTGCTGTACCGACAGGGTTAAACGGTTCCCCCTCCTCCCATCATATCAGGGCCTGTGAGCTCCTGATGAAGCATTCTGTGTAACAGCCCAACGTGCAACTTACTGCTGCTCTTCTCCAGACCGCTTCACCGCCCACTGCCTCACCCCCTCCATTCAGACAGGGGCAATTAGCCACAAAGCTGCCCTTCTTGCTGCCATATTGCACCCCTAGTGCACTCTGATATGTGGTGTCCAGTTCCTGAAAATGCCAACGTATTCTCAGAAATTTCATGAGCTCTGCATAACCCTACAACTGCCCTAGACTCCCCAACCTCGGGGAGCTTGATTTTAAACTTAGTCTCTGAACTCCTGGCTTGACTGGCTTGCAATAAATTCTACCTAATCTTTCTCAAAGGCCTGGTGTCTCTCAATTGAATTGAAGGGTCACAGGGAGCAGGACTCACCCTCGTCAGATTACAATATTGTATATTTATGTTCAAAATATGCCACTCCTCATCCCCTCCACTGCTACTACCATCACCAAAGCAATTGTCCTCTCTACCTGGATGATGGTAATGGCCAGCTAACTGATACTTCTCCTGCCCTTGTCCCCCAAAGGGTTCCTGTTAAGCTACAAATCAAATCATGTCCTCTTTTGAAAACTACTCCAGTCATTCTCACATCCTTTAAAATGAAAAGAAAATCCTTAAAGTAGCTTACAAATCCTACAAAATGAGCCCCTTCATTATTTTTTTGACCTTATCGCCCACACTACCCTTCACAACGCTGCTTCACCAACACTGGCTTCCTTGCCTCTTTCCCAACATACTGGTTACATTTCTGCCTCAGAAATGGGTGATTTCCTCTAACTACAGCACTTTTGCCTGGAGTTAATCCTATGACTCATTTTCTCACCAACACTGAGTTCATTTCTTCTTAGTGCAGCCTTCCATCACCATCTATTGTACAGGAATTGCAAAAACACCCCGATTCTCTGTCCCTCCCTGTTTCCATACTCCTGGTGACATGACTTCGTAGCTGGTCCTATTAGGGCATAAGTGCTATTTGTCCTCTCCTTAAATATGAATTGGCTGTGTGAATTGTGTTGATAGATAACATGCAGCAAAATAGACACTGTGCCAGTATTGAACCTAGACTTCAACAGTACTCATGTGCTTTTACTTACTCTCTTGGAATTCTGCCAATTGCTATCACAACAAACTAGTTTCACTCTGGCAAGTGTTTAGAGAAATGTGGCCAAGTCACCTCAATAGCCACATCTGATGGCCAGCCAACTACAGACATGTGAAAGTGACCTGAGCCTTTCTACATGAGCTAGCACCCACCTGACTTGCCAGATAACTGTAAATGCATGAACTTTCCAGACAAGATCAGTCAAGACTGGTCCATATCAACAGAACTCTTTATTGGTCCAACTCACCAATAGGCATGAAAGCAATAAAAATACTTATTGCTTCTAGCCACTGGGTTTTGTGGATGGTTTATGTGGATGGCAAGGGCTAACTGATACATCATCCTTATTCAAAGTGCTACTCATCTGTTGTGGATTGAAATATGTCCCACAAAAATGTTTGTCAACTTGGCTAGGCCATGATTTCCAGTATTGTGTGGTTGTCCAAGATTTTTTGATCTGATGTGATTAACCTATGTGTTATCAATCCTACATCTATGATGTTAATGAGGCAGAATTAGAGGCAGTTACATTAATGAGGCAGGACTCAAACTACAGGGTTAGGATTATCTTGACTTGATCTCTTTTGAAATATAAAAAAGAGACTCAAGCAGAGAGTAGAGACTTCTACCACCAAGAGTGAAGAGCCCGGAGGGGAGCTAGTTCTTTGGACTGGGTGTCTCTGTGCTGAGAAGCTCCTAGACCAGGGGGAAGATTGATGATAAAGACCTTTCTGCAGAGCTGACAGAGAGAGAAAGCCTTCTACTAGAGCTGGCATTCTGAATTGGGACTTCTAGGCTCCTAGACTGTGAGAGAATAAATTTCACTTCATTAAACCCATCCCCTTGTGATATTCCACTTATAGCAGCACTAGATAAATAAGACAACATCTTACACCAGCAAGCTCTTATTCCTTCCGCCTCTTTATTTTTCTTCATTTCAGTTACAAAATTACTTAGTAAATTTTAACTTCTCCATGTGTTTATTTTCCATCTTCCCCATCTAGGATGAAAGCAATGTATCTGAGTATGACACATAGTAAGCTCTCAATGAATATATCTTGAGTGAATAAACGACATGGAAACTTTAACATCTATTCTTTGAAAATATTTCTCATTGTTAGAGAAAAGATGTTGTTATGTACATAAGAATCCTCACAGTATACTGATCAAGTCTTTTTGAGATGACTCTGATGCCAAATTTTATCAATACATGTATTTGAGAAGGAGATACAGAAATAACACTAGAATACCTGGAGTTTTTGTATTATTACACTGAGATGAGAATGTTAATTAAATGTTGTCAGAAGTATTCAATTATAGCCGAACAAAGAACCCTGGGTGGCAGCAGTGGTTCAGTGGCAGAATTCTTGCCTCCATGCAGGAGACCTGGGTTTAATGCCCAGCCAATGCTCCTCAAACACAGGCACTACTCCTCTGTCAGTGGAGGCTTGCATATTGCTATGACATTGAACAGATTTTAGGGAAACTTCCATACTAAGACCAACTAGGGAGAAAGGCATGGAGATCAACATAGAAAAATCAGCCAGTGACATCCCTATGAATTACCATGACCCGATCCCATTCTGCATGAAATCACTATTGTTGTAGGAACCACAGCAACTAACAAGAAAAAAGAAACATGATTTCCTTCAGTTAACAAGTTAGACTGGGGTGCCCAGGGAATGAACTTAAAGTTGTCAGTTAATGAAAAAAGATGTGGGAATAATATCATTTATTTCTAGAGTGAAAGCTTAATGAATTAGACACTTGCTTTTGAAAGAATGAAAACCACTGAAAGAAGTGGAGAGAAGAGAAAGGTCAATAAAAAAGGAGGTACAACAGAGAAACACCATCAGTGACACTGACCAGAAAGGCTTGGCCAAAAAGGGGATGTGTGGAAGGAAAAAGAAAGAGAAGAATACTTCCTTGTATGGGGGAGGTTCAGAAAATGAAGGGTTAAAGATTTAATCTTGGGATAGTCAAGAGTTAAGGGGTAATTACAGGGAAAGGAAAAAGTCAGGGAGACAAGGAATTAAACTGGGAATATTCCAGGGTGAAGATGGCACAGGGAAGAGAGAACTCAACTCTCAGGGTGTAAAACTCACTGAGTGCTTCTCCAGATGAGCCTTGTGATCTAGCCATGTGAAACATGCAGGTTTCTGTACTATGAAAATTCCTGACATGAGAAAGGCTATAAGAAATGTTTATAGCATTTTTCTATAGTAATGTCCCACAAAAAGGAGTTTAGAAAAGTCCTTGACTCTTACTTTCCTCAAGGGCCAAAGGAATTAGTCAAGAGATGCAGTATCTGGGTCAGACAGAGGAAGTGTGTATGTTCAGGACTGTGTGGGAAGGAAGCAGGCAGTGCAGTGAAGACTCATAGGCCTCCAGCCATGGGGAGGAGGCTTGTGTTCCAGGCTGAAGCGCTGTGAGAGGGCAGCCATAATGCTGCTAACAATAATCTGCCTCATCTTCAGCCGGGAGGCTGCTGATGGTGAGAGTGAAGTCTGTCCCAGGCCCACTGCCTCTAAAGGAGTCAGGGATCTCAGATGCCCAGTTGGGTGCCAGGGAGATAAGCAACTTAGAAGAGTGGCCTGCTTTCTGCTGGTACCAGGCTAAGGTGATGCTAACACTCTGGCTGGACTTGCTCTGATGGTGACCGTTTCTCCTGGAGACACAGTCAGGGAGACTGGAGGCTGGGTTATCACGATGTCTCCACTGTCACATGCAATCAGAGAGGACAATTACCTTGCATGCATGTATACACACACTTTTTCATAGGCACATTAAAATATGCCATTTTAAATGTGCATTTTACTGGAATACATTTCACACATAAATGAGTCAATTTTGGACATAGCCATCATTTCCCACTAGGTCTTAATATCATTGTTCAGCTCTACAAAGATACTTCTATCAAGGGATTGAGGCACTTTTCATATCTCACCAGAGACCCAGAGCAACAGGGACATGAGGGCAGAGCCTGGAACACCATCTTGCTGCCTCCACCTGCCTGATAAAAATCAGTGCACATTGCAAAGCCCCCATTTATATAATCTGAGCAGCCAGACTGGGCTTGGAGGGTCTATGCAAAGCCATCATTGAACGTGGAAGCAAACTCCATGGACAGAAAAAATAAGCAAGTTTTCCTTGGAAAGTTGCATGTGAAAGTCAATGCTCCAAGGAGTTTAACCCCAAGTGTGTATGGTCTATGCGTGTCTGGACCTCTCCAACCTTGAAATTAGTTTCAGACAGCCCAAATGATAGAACCAACAAATAGAAGCTGCTCTGGAAGAGGGCACACCCATCATGAATCCACAGAACACCTGACAAATAATTTTTCAAAGACTGATACCACCAAGAAGTCAGACATTCTTGATATCCAAGAGAATAAGATTACTAGGTTATGAATATGAATGTGATGAAAGTGAAATAACAGAGAAAAAATCGAGTCCTCCTTACACTTCAGACTTGGAAGTTACTTGAGTTTTTATAAAGAAATTAATGAAAACCTTTTTTTTTTTTTTACATTCCATGCAAGGCACAGAAAACTAAAAGCAGGGGTACTAGAGATCTGAAAAAACATTTTTCTAGAAATTACATATAGAACACACTTCTGTCAGTTTGCCATCCTGTGGGGAATTATGTGTTGCTTTGATGCTGGAAGTTATTCTGCCAGTATAATAATACCAGCAGGATCACGACAGTGGACAGATTTCAGCTGAGCTTCCAGACTAAGACAGACTAGAAAAAGGACCTGGTGGTCTGCTTCTGAAAGAGTTAGCCAGTGAAATCTTATTAATAGCAACAGAACAATATCTGCTAAATAGTGCCAGAAGATGAGTCCCTGAGGTTGAAAGACGCTCAAAAGAGGGCTCAGGGAGAGCTGCCTCCTTAAAGTAGAGTTGACCTTAATGAAATACATGGAGTCAAGTTTTCAGGACATTCATGTGCTGATGTGCCATGATTCAAAAGGAGAAGAAACAACTCAACACATCCATTAATAATCTAAATGTGGAGTGTACAAAATACGAGTCTAGGAAAACGAACACTGTCAAAAATGAAATAGAAAGCATAAACATCAATATTTTAGTCATTACTCAGCTGAAATGGACTGGCACTGGTCATTTTGAATCAGAAAATCATAAGGTCTACTATGTAGGGAATGATAACTTGAAGAGGAATGGTATTGCATTCATCATGAAAAAAAAAATACAAAGTACAATGCTGTCAGGGATAGACTAATATCCAGACATCTAAAAGGAAGACTGGTTAATTTGACTATTACTCAAATTTATCCACAAACTACTCAGGTCAAAAACGAAGAAATACAAGATTTTTACCAACTTCTGCAGTCTGAAATTGATCGTATATGAAATTAGGATGCACTGATAATTACTGGTGATTGGAATGCAAAAGCTGGAAAAAAAAGGGTCATTATTTGGAAAATATGGCCTTGGTGATAGAAATGATGCCAGAGACTGCATGATTGAATATTGCAAGACCAAAGACTTCTTCATTGCAAATACCTTTTTCCACCTGTATAATGGTGACTATACACATGGACCCCACAAGATGGAATACACAGAAATCAAATTAACTACGTCTGTGGAAGGAAAGGAGTGAAAAGCTCAATATCATAAGTCAGAACAAGGTCAGGGGTTGACTGCAAATCAGAACATCAATTACTCATATGAAAGTTCAAGTCAAAACTGAAGAAAGTTAGAACCAGTCCTTGAGAGCCAAAGAATGACCTTGAGTATATCTCACCTGAATTTAGAGACCGTCTCAGGAACAGAGTTGACACATTGAACACTAATGACTAAAAACCAGGTGAGTTGTTGAATGACATCAAGGATATCATACATGAAGGAAGCAAGAGGTCACGAAGATGACAGGAGGGAAAGGGAGACATAAATGGATGTCAGAAGAGACTCTGAGAATTGCTCTTGAATGTCAAGTAGCTAAAGCAAATGGAAAAAATGAGGAAGTAAAAAAGCTAAACAGAAGTTTTTGAAGGGCAGCTCGAGAAGACAAAGTAAAGTATTATGCTGACATGCGCAAAGGTCTGGAGATAGAAAATCAAAAGGGAAGCACATGCTCAGCATTTCTCAGGCTGAAAGAACTGAAGAAAAAATTCAAGTCTCAAGCTGCATTACTGAGGGATTCTACGAGGACAATACTAAACAACACATGAAGCATCAAAAGAATAGGTCAACTTTCAAACATTTCAGCAGGTAACATATGATCAGGAACTGATAGCAATGAAGGAAGAAGTTCAAGATGCACTGAAAGCATTGGGGAAAAACAAGACTCTGGGAATTGACCCAATACCAATGGAGATGTTTCAACAAACAGATGCAGTGCTGGCAGTTCTCAGTTGTCTATGCCTAGAAACTTGGAAGACAGGTATGTGGCCAACCTACCAGAAAAGTTCCATATTTATGCCTATTGTCATGAAAGGTAATCCAACTGGGTGTAGAAATTATTGAACAATATTCATTCAAAAGTGGCTATAGCAGTATATTGACAGGGACCTGCCAGAAATGCAAGCCAGATTCAGAAAACAATGTGGAACAAGGGATATCATTGCTAATGTCAGATGGATCTTGGCTGAAAGCAGAGAATACCAGAAAGTTTTTACCTGTATTTTATTGACTATGCAAAGCATTCAACTGTGTAGTTTTTAAAAAATTATGGATAACAATTGGGAAGAATGGGAATTCCAGAA
Organism: Elephas maximus indicus; assembly: GCF_024166365.1. Lineage (NCBI taxonomy): Eukaryota > Metazoa > Chordata > Mammalia > Proboscidea > Elephantidae > Elephas > Elephas maximus. The sequence goes on along the minus strand of NC_064835.1, from coordinate 45,677,367 downwards.
CGCCTAAATGTGCTCATGAGGGACCTGTACATAGATCAAGAGGCAGTCGTTCAAACAGAAAAACGAAATACTAGGTGGTTTACAGAAACGCTGTTGACGTAGTGGTTAAGTGCTACAGCTGCTAACCAAAGGGTCAGCAGTTCGAATCTGCCAGGCGCTCCTTGGAAACTCTATGGGGCAGTTCTACTCTGTCCTATGGGGTCGCTATGAGTCGAAATTGCCTCAATGGTACTACGTGTTTTATTTATTTTTTTGGCATGGTTTACAGTCAAAAAATGTGTGTGTCACAGTTGTATCCTTTCACCATACTTATTCAGTCTCTCTGCTGAGCAAACAACCTGACCAGATGGATTCTATGAAGAAGAATGAGGAATCAGGATTGGAGGAAGAGTCATTAGCATCCTGTATGATGCAGACGGCACAAACTTGTCTGCTGAAAATGAAGAGGACTTGAAGCATTTACTGATGAAGGTCAAAGACCACAGCCTTCAGTACGGATTACGCTTCAACATAAAGAAAACAAAAATCCTCACAACTGGGCCAGTAAGTAACATCATGATAAATGGAGAAAATACTGAAATTGTCATGGATTTCATTGTCCTTGGATCCACAATCAATGCCCACAGAAACAGCATTCAAGAAATCAAAGGATGCATTGCACTGGGCAATTTGGCTGCAAAAGACCTCTTTAAAGGGTTACAAATCAAAGATGTCATTTTAAAGACTAAGGTGTATAAGAACCAAGCCATGATGTTTTCAATCACTTCTTTTTCATGTGAAAGTTGGGCAATGAATAAGGAAGACCAAAGAAGAATTGACGTCTTTGAATTAACGTGTTGGCGAAGAATATTGAACAGACACCATGGACGTCCAGAAGAAGGAACAAATTTGTGTTGGAAGAAGTACAGCCAGAGTGATCTTTAGGAGGGAGGATGGAGAAACTTCGTCTCACATACGCTGGATAAGTTATCAGGAGGGATCAATCCCTGCAGAAGGACATTATGCATAGGAAAGTAAAGAGTCAACAAAAAAAGAGAAAGACCCTCAACGAGATGGATTGACTCAGTGCTTGCAACAATGGGCTCAAATAACAAAATTGCAAGAATGGCAATGTTTCATCATCTTGTTCATAGGGTCACTAAGAGTCGGAATTGACTGGACAGCACCTAATACCAACAACAAAATGAGCAATATACTAATGAAATTTTTTTTTTTGCAACTCCAAAAATCAGAAATGTAAAATGGTTAGTATAAATATTAATATTCAAGGACAAAAATTTTGATGAAGATCTAACACTGTCAAATATTGAAATATATTCTTATTAGTCAGGGCTTTTGATTGCAAACAAGAGAGACCAACCAAGTCTAAACTAAGCAGAAAATGAAATGATTACTGGGTGACATGCAGTTTTGAATGAAAGTCGACAGAACATGGTGGAGAAAATGTACATGAAATGAGTTGGCAAAAGCACAGTTCACGATAAAGCAGAGAAGGAGGTTGTATATGATCCCACCACCATCACAGATGGAGTGGCTCCACCACTACTGGACACCAGTGATGGAACACTGGACATTGGAAGCCTCTGCTACCATTCTGTTTGCAAACATTTTTGACTCTGTGAATTGAGCTATATCAGTACCATTTTCTCATGAAGAGTTTCAATAAGTGCTCTTCAAGTATATATTTCCATTCCCAGAAACTGTAATCAACCAAAATCAAACCCATTACCATTGACTTGATTCCAATCCATGGCAACCACATATGTTACAAAGCAGCCCTGAGCTCCATATACTTTTCTGTGCTGTAATCTTCATGGAAGCGGACCACTCATTAAGCCTTTCTTCTGTGGCTCCACTGGGTGGGTCCCAACTGCCGAGCTTTAGGTTAGTAGCTGAGCACAAACTATTTGCACCACTCAGGGTCCTACAGCAAGTGGAATAGGAAAACTAAAATATAACTATTTTCATCAGAGAATCCACAAAAGAGTATATGCCATATTCAAATAGTATATCCCTATTCGAAAGGTAAGAACCATGCAGTTTACAAGTTTATGAACCACTATCCTGTGATCTAAGAAGTTCACCATTACACTTCAAGGTTCTCTGCATAAATGTTCCCTTGCCACACCCCAACCTGAGCTCACACCAGCTGACCTGAACCTCATAAAAAGCTATGAAGGATAGAAACTGTTGAACCTGTGTGTGCTTTCTTGTGTATGTTCTCAACAGCAATAACAACAACAACAAAAAAGAAACCATTGCCAATTGAGTCAATTCCAACTCATAGGGACCTATAGGACAGAGTAGAACTGTCCCATAGAGTTTCCAAGGAGCAGCCAGTAGATTCGAACTGCTTATCTTTTGGTTAGCAAACATAGCTCTTAGCCACTGTGCAACCAGGGCTCCTACAACCAAATAAAAAATTAAAAAAAAAAAAAAAAGCTATGAAACAGAATTTCACGGGGGATGGAATCTACGCAACATCACACAAAGAGAAGCTGCAGGACGGGCACGACCCAGACGCTAGGCTAATGCACTACTATGTTCCAGGTGAGATAAAACCTAGACATGGAGTTTTCTCTCCAGAGCAATCCTCCTATTCAGAAAGAACCATGATTTCCTTCAGTCACTAAATTAATCTTGGGTTCCCAAGGGATTAATTGACAGAGGAAGTAATGAAAAAAGAACATGGTAAAACTGGCCCGTGTTTCTAGAGTGATAGGGTTAATGAGTTAGAGACTGGCCTTTGAGAGAAGGAGCGCCACTGAAAGACATGGAGAGAGGAGAAGAGGGCAGTAAAATGGGAGCTTAGAGCAGGAAAACACCTTCATTGACATTGCCCAGGAAGACTTGGCTGGAAAACAGAATCCATGGAAGGAAAAAGTAAGACAGGAAGATCACCTTCCATGAGGGAAGTTTTAAACACGAAGGGCCCAGATTTATTTATTTATTTATTTATTTAGGGCCAGAGCTCTGAGGGGTAACTGCAGAAAAGGAAGGAGTCCAGGAATATACGGAATTAAAATGAGAATGTCCTAGAGCAAAGAAGGCACAAGGAATATAGAACTAATCTTTCAGGGCATAAAACTCACTGGACCCTTCCCCAAATCAGTCATGTGATCTATCCTTGTAAAACAAGCAGGTTCCTGTGATATGAAAACTCCTAACAAAGCCTACAAGAGATTTTTAGAGCATTCTTTTTTGTATAATTTACCACAAAAGGGGATCCAGAAGAAGCCAAATCCCTTATGTTTCTCCTGGAACCTGCAAATACTCCAAGGAATTAGTCAGGAGATGTGGCCTTTGGGGCAGACAGAGGAAGCCTGCATGTTCAGGGCTGAGCAGAAAGGAAGCACTTGGTGCACAGAAGATTCACTGGCCTGTAGCCCTCTGAAGGAGGTTTGTGTTCAAGCCTGAAGCACTGTGGGAGGTGGGTTATTACCTTGCAGGCAATAATAACCTGCGGCATCATCAGCCTGGAAGTTGCTGATGGTGAGAGTGAAGTCTGTCCCAGACCCACTGCCACTGAACCGGTCAGGGACCCCAGATCCCCGTTTCGATGCATCATAGATGAGCAGCTTAGGAGCCTGTCCTGGTTTCTGCTGGTACCAGGCTAAGTAGCTGCTCATGCTCTGGCTGGCCTTGCAGTTGATGGTGACCATTTCTCCTTGAGACTTAGCCAGAGAGGTTGGAGACTGGGTCAGCACAATGTCCCCACTGGCACCTGCAATCGGAGTGGACAGTTACCATGGATACATTTATACACACACTTTTTCACACATACATTAAAATATACCATTCATACCACAGCATCTAATAATATTACATATCAGCAAATAAAATTGTTTCCATTTTGCAACTAACTGTCATTTCCCACTATTTGTTAAAACCATTTTTCAACTCTAGAAAGATACTACTCTAGAGAGATTGAAACACTTTTCATTTCTCACCAGAGGCCCAGAGCAACAGGGACATGAGGACCAGAGTGTGTGGCACCATCTTGCTGGCCCTGCCTGCCTGATGCAGATCAGCTCCCATAGCAAAGGCCCTGTTTATAGTATCTGAGCAGCCAGCCTGTTGTTGAAGGGCCTATGCAAAGCAGTCAGTGAATGGAAAGCAAATTACATGGGCGACAGTTTGTGAAACTAGGCAATGTACTTCAAGAGCCAAATATATCACATAAAGTATAATTCTATGACTAGAAAAGACAAAGCAGGGTCATAGAAGCTCTAATGTCTCTCAAAAAAAAGAAAAGAAAAGAAAACTTGCAGTCCAGTGGATTCCAACTCATGACAACCCCATGTGTTACACAGTGGGGCTGCTCCATAGGGTTTTCTTGTCTGTATTCTTTATAGAAGCAGATTGACAGGCTTTTCTTCCAGGGTACCACTCAGTGTGTTTATACTGCCAAAGCGTAGGTTAGCAGCCCATCACAACTGCTTGAAACACCTATAATCTAATGAAAAGCTTCAATTTTAACTTAAAAACAATTTTAAATGGGTTCAGATTCCATAAATGTTGGACTAGTTTTCTCAAATGAACAGTTTTGTGAAACAATAAAATAAGCTGGAAAAAAAAAAAAAAAAAAAAAAACAAGGAAAGGGAAGAATATGGGAAATTTTTGCCTCAGTGTTTGATAAAAATTTATAGCTAGAAACTGTCTGAGCTCTGAAGATACTTGTATCCTGAAGGATACCTAAAAGACACTGCAAGCACTTGTGATTGGATTCCAGGGCTATGGAAGTGTAGAGAAATGGAAAACAGGCCCAGAACTTACTCGTATTGAAAGTCCTCAGGGAGCCTACATTGAGCTACAGTCCAGGAGGGCTCTGATCACAAAGGAAGTGTGAACCAAAGAGAAAGTGGGATCTATCATGCCCACAGTGGATAGGACCTGATAAGAGGGCTCTAGAATCATTTGTGGAAATAGAGAAGGAAAAACAAGCAGGATTTCCTTGTAAAGTTGTGATTGAATGCCATCTCTTCAAAGAGTTTCAGTCCAGGTATGGATGGCCTCGGTGGGCCTGGAAGTCTTCAGCCTTGAAGGTGAGACTTCAGCTCTCTTACTTGGGATATATTATCAGGAGGGACCAGTCCTTGCAGGAGATCATGCGTCAGAAAGGAGAGTGTCAGAGAAAAAGGGAAAGAGCCGCCTCAAAGAAATGGGTTGACACAGTGGCTGCAACCTTGGGCTCAAACATAGCAAAGGCTGTGAGGACGGCTCAGGACCAGGGAGTGTTTCGGTTTGTTGTACACAGAGGGTCACTATCAGTTGGACCCAATGTGATGATGCAGAACAACAACATGATATGAATACGAATGTGATGCAACAGAAATAACAGGGAACGAATGTTCTGTTCACACTTCACATTTGGGCGTTATACGAGTTTATTCAAAGAAACAAATGACAAACTTAACATTGCATGCAAGGCACAGAAAACAAAAGTGGGCACACTTCAGATCTGAAGAAGAACAAGTTGAATTTCTACAAAGTAGAAATAGAGTCACCAAAATTTTAAAACTCAGTGGAAGACAGACTTCCACTTGTAGGCTAGATGGAATAACAAGGGCAAGACTTACCGTCACTCATGAAGGAAACAAAAAATAATCAACTAATTAAAAATTATATTTAACAGTTAATACACTCAGCTCCTAGTCCTAGCCTCAAAACCAAAAAAAAAAAATGAAATAAACAAAAACCTGGCCATCTACTTCCGAGATTAATCTTTGAAAATCATACCATTGACACACATGGGGTCACCATGAGTCAGAATCAAGCCAAGAGCAAATGACTTTTCATCTTACAGAAGTGCATGGCTAGGTCTATCTACCAAGGCCCCACGGGTGGATTTGAACTGCTAACCTTTCTGTTGTAGTCTTGCAGAAACATTAGCTCCACATCACAAGTTAAATCTTCATTTGGGGAAGATAATCCAAGACCATAGGTGCCCATCACTGCCATATTCAAAGAGTAAGTCAGAAAAGAGCACCTACAAGATTTTTTTTACCACAAACCTGTGCTCTAAGACTTATACCATCAAAGTCCCTGGCTCTTGCCATGAATGTCCACTCACCACCACCCACCCTGGGCTCACCCCTGCTAATCTGAGCCTCATAAATGGAGCCTTTTCTGGAGAGTGGAACCTGAACAACATCACAGGAGAGAGAAGCTGCAGGATGGTGACACCATCCAGAACCTCAGGCTCCTGCTCTGCTCAGTTCCAGGGGAGAGGATATTTGCAAACCTAGCAATGGAGTTTTCTCTTCAGAGTAGTCCTTCCATTCAGGGATAAAATTTTAAAATGATATATGAAAAAATGCTACCAGCAATAGAGGCCTGTCCACTTAAAGCACATAGAGATTATTTTGGTTTGGTGGTTTCTTCTATCCCTGATTGCACAGAATCTCTGCAACATCCCATGGGCCTGTCATTGCAGGTTCCTGCCAGGAGATGGCGGTGACACAGTCTCCAAAACCCCTGGCTGTCTCCCTGGGAGAGAGTCCCCAGCAGCTGAAGGGCCATAATTCACATGATTCGAACTCACAGAATTTTATTGAGAGATGTTATAGGATATAACATGGTCTGTCTTAGCAAATGTTTTAAAACAAAGGCGTTCCTTGCTGCTGTGTGGAGAGTGTCCTCTAATGTCAGTTATGTCAGGATGGTTGATAGCATTGTTCAGTCTCCTACATCCTAACTGGCCGCAGTGCATGCTGGACCTGCTACAGAGCCTCTACTATGAGGCTGTCTCAACGCTGGCCGACTCTATGTACCTGGTGTATGGGCCACACCGGTATACCTGGGGGTGGAATGAAGGTCCGGAACTCAAAGACGCCTACCAGGTGCTTCCTTCCTTTAAGAAAAAAGGCACACAGTAAAGATGCTGAGGTAGAATGTATATTCCCCCTTACACCTTGTCTATGGGGCACACAACATTTATCTTATTGTGGGGACAATATTTCACGCAATTTTGTGCCAGCTATAGAGGACAGTTCTCAGAAATAAAAGCTTAAGATCACCTTCAACTAGGGGACATCAGCCACCAGACCTCAGCCAACATGTTGCCTGGTAACCCAGGAAGAGCCACCGGGTTGTTTTCAGACCCCCTAGCTCATCTTGACACGATCCCTGGATTTGTGGTCTTCCTAACCAGTTATCATATTGTCAGGTGAGACTAATGGTGATCCCGTGTTTGTAAGAGTAGAACTGGGCTCCATAGGGTTTTCAGTGGCTGACTGGTCTGAAGCAGGCCAACTTGCCTTTCTCCTGATAAGCCTCTTGGAGACTCAAACTTCCAGCCTTTTGCTCAGCAGCCAAGTGTTAGAACTGCTTGCACCACCCAGGGACTCCTGAGCTCTAGTTTAATAACCTGCTGCTGCTGAGTCAATTTCGAGTCATAGAAACCTTTTTGGACAGAGTAGAGCTGCCCCATAGGGTTTCTTTATGGAAGGAGGTGATCTAGTTAACCCACTGCCCTTGAGGTGATTCTAACTCATAGCGACCCTCTAGGACAGAGTTGAAGTGCCCACGGAGTTTCCAAGGGTGTAAATCTTTAACAGAAGAGGACTGCCCCATCTTTCTCCTGCAGAGCGGATGGTGGGTTCAAACCACAGACCTTTTGGTTACCATCAAGCACTTTAACCACTGCAAAACCAGGGCTCCTTGTTAGGAGGGCCAAACATTGGAGAGCGTAGATTCTGTACTTCTTTTTTGTTTAGGAAACTCTGGTGGCGTATTGGTTAAGAGTTTGGCTGCTAACCCAAAGGTTGGCAGTTTGAATCCACCAGGTGCTCCTTGGAAACCGTATGGGGTGATTCTACTCTGTCCTATAGGGTCACTATGAGCCCCATTCCACTCCACTCCAAGTTTGGTTTTCGGTCCTAAGTCAACAGCACATTAGGGGGCACTTGGGTCAAATTCTTGACATGTTTCTCCTGTTTCAGCTTGCAGCCAAAATGTTCTCTGTATTTGCCTGACACATTAAAGTGTTACTGTTATAAAACCGAAAAAACAAACCAAACTCACTGCCATTGAGTCAAATTCTTCCTCCCTCTCTTTCTCTCTCTGTCTCCCTTTTCCTCTCTCCCTCTCTCTGTTTGCCTGCAAATGTTAATCTCAGGCAACTTTCGTAAGAGGTTTTCCACTATCTTTTTTTCTGTACAGGTTCTGAGAGTAGAAGAGCTACTGTTACGACCAATGTTAATTGTATAGTTTGAATCCAAGGTACATCAGTTTTACCAAATCTTGTAACTTTAGTATCAAATCAGAAACAAAAGATATTGCTTTTTTGCTACTCAGAAATATTATTGACAAGCAAACATATGCTATACTTTTTTCATATAATCAAATTTTGCCCTTTTTAATATGAAAATCATTAAAAAAAAAATACCAAACCCATTGTCTTCGTGGTATTTCCAAATAATGTTTACCCCAGTGTGTCACAGCAGAAGTGAGCTCCACAGGGTTTCCTTCGCTGTAATCTTTATGGAAACTGAGTTCCTGGCCTTTCTTTGGTGGCAGCAGTGGGAGGATTTGAGTCATCAATGTTTCGATTAGTTGATGAGTGCAAACTGTTTGTGCCACCCTGAGACTACTTGAATCTTTGCCTTGAAAAAATACTGCTGGCGCATTCTGGGATGGACAATGAAGATTAATTCTGATAATCAGTTTCAAATGTCACCCAGGGCTGCCAAGATATTTGCCTATGAGAGAACCAAATAAGGAGGTTCCTAATTTCCAAGGAAAAGAGGATGAAAGAGGAGTGAGATCTGCCCAAGTAAGTTTCCATCTAGTTCTTATAGCCTCTAAATTTTTGTTCAACTTTATGGTTTTATCCTCTGACTATTCTAGGGAGTGCAAATTGATTTGGTTTGGTTTCATTTTATCTTATTGTATTATTTCATTCTATCCTATTTAATTCAATTCGATTTTACTCAAATTGATTCAATTATATTCAATTTATTACTGACCCTCCATTCTCCACTTGGCCTAAGAGCTGTTCTGGAGGGGTCAACATACAAATTTCTAGAAGTACTCTGAGTCATCTAGTGCTGCTATAACAGAAATACCACCAGTAGATGACTTTAACAAGGAGAAATTTATTCTCTCACAGTCTAGTAGGTTTCAAGTCCAAACTCAGGATGTCGGCTCCAGGAGAAGGCTTTTTCTCTCTATTGGCTCTGGAGGAAGAATCCTTGTCATGAGTCTTTCCCTGGTGTAGGAGCTTCTCAGGCTGAGGGGCCCAAGATCCAAAGGAAGCACTCTTGGTCCCGGTGCTCCTTGCCTAGTGGTCTGAGGTCCCCAACTCTCTGCTTGCTTCCCTTTCCTTTTATCTCTTGAGAGATAAAAGGTGGTTTGGGCGACACCCCAGGGAAATTCCCTTTACCTTGGATCATGGGGGTGACCAGAGTAAGGATGGTGTTACAAACTTACCTTGATCCTTTCAACATATAATTTAAAACACAAAATGGAGGACAACCACAAAATACTGGGAATCATGACCTAATCAAGTTGATACACACATTTTTGGGGGAACAGAATTCAGTCCTTGGTATACTGAATGATATTCATGTTTCAAAGAGCAGTAACTTTAGGTTATCCTTGGTTCCTGACAAGAAGTCCAAGATAGGGCTGAAGTTTACTGCTGAGAGAATGCTTCCTTCTTAAAGCTCACTATTTCCACTTGCTAAGGAAGAGACTGTACTATTACTATAAGACAAAAAATGACTACTAAATAGTTCATTGAGCCCTTGACTCTTGCTTTCAGTTTTCAATATTTGCTAACAGGCGATGAGACAAAGTGGTTAAGGCAGAATGAACTAATTTCAGAAATCATTTTGAGTGATTTAATTGGTAATTGACTTTCCCAGAGGGTCTTAAAATCTCCTTTTTAAAATTCATATAAGCAGTTTTTTTAATGCTTGGAACTATTTAGTATGAAAGAAGAATCATGGAATTGGAGAAGTCTCAGTCTATATTCTCCATTTTTCTGTAAGTGATCCATAATCTCCAAATAAAACTATAACAAAAATAACATTTTCTTTCTCATCTTGGTGTATCCATACAAATCCTCACGGCAAAGGAAGTTTCAGCAACATTTAAAAAAGACTAGAATTCCCTGTTGGCCCCCAAATTTTTGGGGGCCCTCCACTCACCATTTCTAAGGTGAACCAGGCCTTCTTACAAGGCCAAACAGACAGACCTCACCATCAAACTTCCAGGTAAGTTGTTACTTCTTAGGAGGCCATGTTTTGAAAACAGAGGCCCCTTTCCTCAGGGGTGAGTCCTGAGAGGAGATCTCAGATGAGGTAACTTACAAGGCAGAGAATGCCAAGATAGTCAATGGAATGAATGTCCCCTTTGCAGTGAGCTGGGGATCAACTGAAGGAGCCAGCAAATATTTCCCCTGCCTTTTATCTTAAGACTCAGATGTGTGTCTCTACTGGATCTTTCCACTTATACTAAGAAAAAAGAAAGAAGAATAATTCAGACGTTTGGAAACAGACTCAGATTAGGAAGATGGAGAATAGGGTCTCGAGCCTCCAGAAAAGTCTGGCCTGTTAACATCCCTGTTTTTCACAAAGGTTAGAGAGAACATCTAAACTCAGAAGATAAACATATTCCCAGAGCTGTCCTGAGGTCCCTGCAGTCAGAATATTTATCCCTGAATGTATCCCCTAAAAAGTGAAAATTTGCTGTTTGTAAAGAGCAGCAAATTGTTACTTGTAATGCCTCAGAGCTAAGCTGTCACCTTTTATCAGAAAGTACCTCCATTTGGGTCCAGGTGGGAAATGGACCTCTTCTGTAAATCAGTGTAGGTTTGGGCTATTTGGGGAAGAAAGTCTACAGAACAAAGTCTACAGAATGTGTGAGAATATCACGCTCTCTGCCCCATAAACACTGACACTAGGGTAACAGACTCAAAGAGCTCCACCTCCACAGCTGTTTCCCAAGTCCTACAAATCACACCCTAGCTTCCAATTCAAAGTACACCAATTCAATGTACACTAAACTGCCCCCTAGCTTCCAATTCAATGTACACCAAACTGCAGTAGAGATATTCTACTATGTGACCTACTTATATAAGTTTCCACAATCCTTTGTGTATGAACAAGATGAGAGAATTAGTGAGATCTGCTTCTCCCCACAGGGACCAAACGGAGGTTATTTCTAACATTCTTTTACCAGCCCTTGTTATTTGTTTCTGGTGGGGGGTGACCGTCTTTGACTGTTGATCAATTTTGTTGTCCAGGCCAGAATATGGCTTCCTAACTTCCAGGAGACAGTGATTCTTTTAGGATGAGGAATATTATACTGTCTGTGTATAGGGAACAGAAGAACATTTCAAAGCCATTTTCCAAACAAGAAATAGTTTTTACAGTATTTTTCATTTTCTGGATATTTTAGTTCAATATGTTAAGAAACCAAACAATCCTTCATAATGGAATTTCAGAACACTTAATTGTGCACATGAGAAAACTACAGAGAACAGGAGGCAGTCATTCGAACAGAGCAAGGAGATACTGCATGGTTTAAAATCAGAAAAGATATACATCAGGGTAGTATTTTTCCACCATACTTATTCAATCTGTATGCTGAGCAAATAGTTTGAAAAACTGGACTATGTGAAGAAGAATACAGATTCAGGATTGGGGGAAGGCTCATTAACAACCTGCAATATGCAGAGGACACAACCATGCTTGTGGAAGGAAAGACTTGAAGCCACTTACAGATGAAGATAAAAGACTACAGCCTTCAGTTTTGATTGCACTTCATCATAAAAAAAGCATGGATCAATCATCATCATCATGATAAATGGAGAAAAGATTGACATTCTCAAAGATTTCATTTTACTTGAGTCCACAAACAACGCTCATGGAAGGAGCAGTCAGGAAATCAAACAACTTATTGCATTGGGTAAATCTCCTGCAAAACAACTCTTTAAAGTATTAAAAAGCAAAGATATCACTTTGAGAACTACAGTGCACCTGACCCAAACCATGGCATTTTCAGTCGCCTCATTTTCATGTGAAAGCTGGACAATCAATAAGGAAGACTGAAGAAAAAATTGATGCCTTTGAATTATGCTGTGGAAAAAGATATTCACTGTGTCATGAACTTCCAGAAGAATGAACAAATCTGTCTTGGAAGAATTAGAGCCAGAATGCTCCTTAGAAGCTAGAATGACGAGAATTCAACTCATGTACTTTGGATATGTTATCAGGAAGGACCAGTCCCTGGAGAAGGACTTCATGCTTAGTAAAGTAGGGGACCAGTGAAAAAGAGGAACAAGATGGCTTGACACAGTGGCTGCAACAATGGGCTCAAAGATAACAGTGGTTCTAAGGCTGCTGCAGGACTGGGCACTGTCTCCTTGTGGTGTACACAGGGTTGCCATAAGTCAGAACCGACTTCCAGCACCTAACAACAGTGACTTTATATATACATATACAGAAAGAGAAGTAAGATGGAATATTCATCATGTTTAACCAGTGGTTACCAGGAATATCATATTCACTACCTGAGGCATAAAAATTCCTTCCTCTTTTCCCCTTGCCTTAAACTGGGCTATTAGCTGCCTCTGTGTAAGAGACAAATTTTTTCTTCCCTATCAAGGTCTTTGGACTTGAGGCTGTTTACGAGTTGCCTTCACTGGGCCCCAGGGAAAGAAAGTTTGTAGCATTAGATTCAAACATTCTTTAACAATTAACCAGGTATCAGCAAATACCAGATAACAGTTTTTACTAGGAATCTGTCTCTTCTGTTTGTTTTTAATTGTACTTTAGATGAAGATTTACAGAATAAAGTACTTTTTCATGAAACATTTAGTACACACAGTGTTCTATGACATTTAGTTGACCATCCCACAACATGTCAACACTCTCCCTTTTCAACCCTTTCTTCCCTATTACCATCTTTCCTATTCTCTCCTGCCTTTCAATTCCTGTCCCAGGGCTGGTGCACTCCTTTAGCCTTATTTTGTTCCGTGGGTCTGTTCAATCTTTGGCTGAAGGGTAAATTCAGGAGTGAACTCATTACTGAGCTGAAAGTGTTTCGGGGGCCATACTCTTAGGGTTTCTCCAGTCTCTGTCAGGCCAGCAGGTCTGGTATTTCTTTTTGAGTTAGATTTTTTTCTACATTTTTCTCCAGCTCTTTATGGGACCCTCTATTGTGATCTCTGTCACAGCAGTCAGTGGTGGTACTGTCTCATTGTACTGGACTCAGTCTGGTGGAAGCCATGGTAGATGTGGTCCATTAGTCCTTTGGACTAATCTTTCCCTCGTATCTTTAGATTTCTTCATTATTCCTTACTCCCGAAGGGGTGAGACTAGTGAAGTATCCTAGATGGCTCCTCACAGGCTGTTAAGACCCCAGACACTACTCACCAAAGTAGAATGTAGAACATATTCTTTACCAACTATGTTATGGCAATTGAGCTAGATATTCCCTGAGATCACAGTTTCCTCAGCCCTCAGCCCAGCAATTCAGTCTCTTAGGGAGTCTGGATGCATCTATGCAGTTACCATGACCTTCTCTTGTATAAGTTGTGCTGGCTTCTGCACTATTGTGTACTTTCTTATCCTTCACCAAAGTTTCCACTTATCTATTGAATACCAGACAATCTCGAATGATCTCAAGTCCAACTCATTATTTGCAGATGCTGTGTGAATCAGCATGGTGGGTGTGGGGAATGATTCCTTTCTTAGATCAGCTGAGAGAGAACCATGCAGGATGGCCCTAGACACCCAACTGTCCATCTTCAGGGTCTCTGATGTTTTCTTACAGTGTCAGGGCCATGTGCATTGTGTCCTTGACATGAATACAGCCTTCTACAATCCAAAGTGACCACTACTCTAGGCAGTACCAACTTTCTGTCTGTTGGTTTTCCTCCAAACACAGAAGACACTTTGTTATTTGCACACAGGAGAGGTCCACCCTCCCCTTGGTTCTCTCCACACTGCTGCACCCACCAAGTGTTTTGCATATTGTTCCCCAGGGAGGACCTTCCCTGGCCAAGTCTGAGATAAAAGGTCAGCTCTAATCTGACTTTTCTTATCAGGATTTATTCATTCAACTTCTGAAAATAAGGTTTCCTGCTCAGCTTCTGGGGCTGTTAATGCTCTGGATCCCTGGTGAGGACAGAGGGGGCATGGGAAAGGAGAAGGAGGTGGGAGGGTGAGCTCTGGGGGCACCACAGGTTCCTGTGTGGATTCTGTTCCCAAGTTAGATGCCTATGTCACAGCCACTGGGAGAGTCATGTGGTGTTTAGATTTGTGAAACAGAAGAGAATACAAGAGTAAGAGGGACCTGCTCTCTGGTGAAGATTTTAGCAAAGAAAGACATTCTTTTATGCCTGACATTCTCAGGCTTTTTTTTTTTTTTTTAATTGTCTCGTTTGGGGTATGAATAAAAATTTCACACACACACACACACACACACAGAATTAATTAGTCTGAAATAAATAGTGAAAGGGAATCTTGAAAATCATTTTTAAGAGTGGTAGTGACCTTTCTCTTGTCTCTCATAATTTTTATTTTCAATGGGGATATTGAGGTGACTCACACTCCAGTCTCTCTACCAGTCATGCTCAGAAAGCCAGCCACCATCTCCCACAATTCGAGTCAGAGCCTCCAACATAGTGATGGTTACACCTATCTGAACTAGGACCAGCAGAAGCCAGGCCAGTCTCCACAGCTCCTATTCTATAGGGCATCAAGCCTGTTCTCTCGGGTCCCAGTGGGTCAGGAACAGATTTCACTCTGAAAATCAGCAGGGTGGAGGCTAAGGATGTTGTAGTTTATTAGTGCCAGCAAGGTACACAACTTCCTCCCACAGTGGTCCAGCCCTGCACACAAACCTCTCTGCTTGGGGTGGCCCAGGTGCCTAAATGTGTGGCCTGTGTGGGGAGCAGTCCCAGCAGATTCTCTGAGGTTGCTAAGAGGAAGATGTTGGAGACCTCAGGGGAATGGGTTTCCAGCTGAGGACTCTGGATCATGAGTGCCTCTGCTACACCTTAGATACTGCCTGTTCGTGGCTGGTCAGCTGCACCAGTCTTGACATGGCAGAGCCAGCAGGGAGGATGGAGTGGGTCCAGGTGCCTCTGAGCAACTAGGTCAGTTGCCAGGAAAGCTGACTGAGAGCTCATCCTAATCCTCCTGCCTGTGTCCATTCGTCAGTTAAATTTAGTCAGCATGGCAGGCAGACATTTGACACAGACAGTGGCATCATAAGTTGAGTACATATGGAGGTTAAGTAGCCTTTTTGTGTATTTCATCACGATAGTATTTGGTGATATTTAGCCATTAGTATTGTCCCACTTTCCCAACACCCTGCTTCTCATCTTACCACTTACACTTCCCCTTGAATTAAGATAGTTGAAATATCATTCTATGTTAGCTGCCCTCAGAGGGAATGTGGCTGAGAAGAATTTGTGAAGATGCTGGTTTTTGAGCCTCCGCAAAGCCTTTTGAAAATGTGTAGCGAAAACAAGATGATAATGCCGCAAGTGTTGAATTTCCCCGTTTACTTCGTGTTGAGAAAAATGATTTCTAGGAGTAAACTGGATTTTAAAAATAAAAAAAACAAACTGAAAGTTGTAGGACAACATTTACTACATAACCTACTAGAAGGATACAGAATGACAGAAATGTTTTTCTTTCTAACAGTGAGAAATTTAAGACTGTGTCCATATTTATGCCTATTCCCATGAAAAGTAATCCAACTGAATGTGGAAATCATTGAACAATATTCATTCAAAAGTGCTTATAGCAGTATATTGGCAGAGAACTGCCAGAAATGCAAGCCAGATTCAGAAAACAACCTGGAAGAAGGGATATCTTCTCTAATGTCAGCTGGATCCTGGCTAAAAGCAGATAATACCAGAAAGATATTTACCTGTGTTTTATTGACTATGCAAAGGTATTCAACTGTGTGGTTTGTAACAAATTATGGATACCATTGTGAAGAATGGGAATTCCAGAACACATAAATGTGTGCGTGAGGACCTGTACATAGGTCAACAGGCAGTCATTCAAAGAGAATAAGGAGGTGCTGCATGGTTTAAAGTAAAAAAAAAAATGTTTGTGTCACAGTTGTACCCTTTCACCATACTTATTCAGTCTCTATGCTGAGCATATAATCTGAGAAGATGGATTATATGAAGAGAATGAGGAATCAGGATTGGAGGAAGACTCTTTAGCAAACTGCGTGATGCAGATGACACAAACTTGTTTGCTAAAAATGAAGAGGACTTGAAGCATTTACGGATGAAGATCAAGGACCACAGCCTTCAGTATGGATTACACCTCAACATAAAGAAAACAAAAATCCTTACAACTGGGCCAATAAGTAACATCGTGATAAATGGACAAAACACTGAAATTGTCATGGATTTCATTGTCCCTGGATCCATAATCAATGCCTATGGAAGCAACATTCAAGAAATCAAAGGATGCATTGCACTGGGAACATTGGCTGCAAAACACTTCTCTAAAGTGTTAAAAAGCAAAGACTTCACTTTAAAGACTAAGGTGCATGTGAACCAAGCCATGATGTTTTCAATTCCCTCCTACGCATGTGAAAGTTGGGCAATGAATAAGGAAGACCAAAGAAGAATTGATGCCTTTGAATTGTTGTTTTGGCAAAGAATATTGAAGATACCATGGACTTCCAGAAGGAACAAATTTGTCTTGGAAGAGGTACAGTCAGAGTGAACTTTAGGAGGTTGGGTGGCGAAACTTCGGCTCACATACTTTGGAAATGTTCTCAGGAGGGATCAGTCCCTGAAGAAGGACATTATGCTTGGTAAAGTAGAGGGCCAACAAAAAAGAGGAAGACCCTCAATGTGATGGATCGACTCAGTGGCTACAACAATGGTCTCAAGGATAACAAGAATTATGAGGATGGCCTAGGACTGGGCAGTGTTTCATTGTGTTGTTCATATGGTCACTAAGAGATGGAACTTACTGGACAGCACCTAACAACAACAAAAATGAGCAATATACTGACAACTTTTTTTTTTTTTGTAATTCCAAAAATCTGAAATGTAAAATGGTTAGTACACACAGTAATATTCAAGGTGAAAAAACATAGATGAAGATCTAATGCTGTCAAATATTGAAATACATTCTTATCAGTCATGGATTTTGATTGCAAACAAAAGAAACCATCCAAGTCTAAACTAAGCAGAAAATGAAATGATTACTGCGTGACATGCAGATTTGAGTGAAATTGTACAGATTATGGTGTAGAAAATGTACATGAAATGAGCTGGCAAAAGCACAGTTCACAAGAAATCAGAGAAGGAAGTTGTATATGATCCCACCACCACCATAGAGGGACTGGATCCCCCACGACTGAACACCAGTGATGGAAGACTGGATATTGGAAGCCTCTGCTACCATTCCTTCTGCTAACATTTTTGACTCTGTGAATTGAGCATTAGTACCATTTTCTCATGAACAGTTTCAATAAGTTCTCTTCAAGAATATATTTCCATTCCCAGAAAGTGTAATCAACCAAAATCAAACCCATTACCATTGACTTGATTCCAATTCCTAGCAACCACACGAGTTACAGAGCAGCCCTGAGCTCCATAGACTTTTCTGTGCTGCAATCTTCATGGAAGCAGACCACTAAGGCTTTCTTCTGTGGCTCTGCTTGGTGGGTCCCAACTGCCAAGCTTTAGCTTAGTAGCTGAGCACAAACTATTTGCACCACTCAGGCACCTTCAGCAATTATGGCAGGAAAACTGAAATATAACTATTGTCATCAGAGAATCCAAAAAAAAACGTTTACCATATTGAAATAGCACCGCCCTGTTCAACAAGTAAGAAACATGCAGTTTAGAAGTGTTTGAACCACAATCCTTTGATCTAAGAACTTCACCATTACACTCCTTGGTTCTTTACATAAATGGTCGCTTGGCACACCCCAACCTGAGCTCACACCTGCTGTCCTGAACCTCAAAAAAGGCTATGAATATAGAAACTGTTGAATCAGTGTGTGCTTTCTTGTGTATGTTCTCAGCAGCAACAACAAGAAGATGAAACCCTTTCCCATCGAGTTGATTCCAACACACGGTGACATATAGGACAGAGTAAAACTGCCCCATAAAGTTTCTAAGGTGCGGTCAGTAGATTCAAACTGCTAACCTTTTTGTTAGCAACCATAGCTCTTAGCCACTGTGCAACCAGGGTTAACACAACCAAATTGAAAAAGAAAAGAAAAAACAAAACTATGAAATAGAGTTTCTTGGGGGATGGAATCTGAGCAATATCACAGAAAGAGAAGGTACAGGATGGGCACCACCCAGATGCTAGGCTCCTGCTCTACTATGTTCCAGGTGAGAAAAAACCTAGACATGGAGTTTTCTCTCCAGAGTGATCCTCCTATTCAGATAGGTCTACAATTTGAAAAGAGTTATGAAATAAATGTTACAAGCCACACAGGTCTGTTCACTTTTCCCAGTTAGAGACCATTTTAATTTGATTTTCCTTCTATCCCTGATTGCACAGTAACTCTGGATCATCCTCGTGTGCCTGTCATTTTAGGTCCCGGGGCAGACCCTGCTCACTAGGTACCAGAATCTCTGCTGTCTCCTAGGAGAGAAAGTCTCCATTAGCTGCAGGGCCAGTTGGAGTCTCCTCTACACTGACTGGAAACACTACTTGGGCTGGCATGTGCATAAACCTGAGGAGGCACCTACAGGCCTCATTCACCTCACTTCCTTTATGCATGGTGTTGTGATGCTGAACAGGTTTCATCAGCACTTTCAGACTAATAGAGACTAGAGAGAAAGGCCTGGTGATCTACTTCTGAAAAATCAGCCATTGAAAATCCTATGAATGACAACAATCAGATCTTATTGTTCCTTGGATTGTCATGACTCAGGGGCTGACAAGATGGCAACTAACAAGAAGAAAGAACCATGATTTCTTTCCGTCACTACATTAATCTTGGGTGCCAAAGGGATTAATTTAAAGAGGAATTGAAAACTAATGAAAGTACAACATGGGAAAGCCGTCACATGTTTCTAGGGTGATAGGGCTAATGAGTTAGAGGCTGGCATTTGAAAGAATGAGTGCCACTGAAAGACATGGAGAGGGGGGAAAGGGGCAGTAAAAATAGAAGCTTAGAGCAGGAAAACACCTTCATTGACATTGACCAGGATGGCTTGGCTGGAAAACAGGATCCATGGAAGGAAAAAAGCTACCTTCTGTGAGGGAGATTTTAAATATGAAGGACCCAGGTTTAATATTGGGTCAGGTGCAGACATGCGAGGGTTGATTGTAGAAAAAGGAAAAAGTCCAGGAAAATAAGGAATTAAAATGACAACTTTCTAGAGTCAAGAAGGCACAACGAAGAAAGAACTGATCATTCAGAGTAGAAAATTCACTGGACCCTTTCCCGAATCAGTCATGTGATCTCTCCGTGTGAAACAAGCAGGTTCCTGTGATATGAAAAGTCCTGAGAAAGCCCACAAGGGATTTTTTTTTTTTTTTTTAATATACAGAGAGAGATTTATTTCAAGGAAATGGCTCACACAATGGTGGAGGCCGGCAAGTCTCAAATCCGTGGGTCAAGGTGTCAGGCTGAAATCTCCCCCTGACTCACATGATTGCAGGGGCTAATGAACCCAAAATCTGCAGGTCACGCTGCTGGCTCAAATGGTTGCAGGACCTGGTAAATCCAAAATCTGCAGGTCAGGCAGCAGGCCTCCCAAGAACCAGAGGTCAGAGGATGACAAGACAAATACAGAATCAAGAGAGAGAGGGAGCTTTGCAGATCATTTGTTTCTATGATGAATGCAAGCCACATCCCCAAGGAAACTCCTCTTCCAACTGATTGGCTGCTCACATCAGATCACAAAATGAAAGATTACTTGTTGTTGTTGTTAGATGCTGTCGAGTTGGTTCTGACTCATAGCGACCCCATGCACAACAGAACGAAACACTGCCCGGTTCTGAGCCATCCTTACAGTCGTTGTTATGCTTCAGCCCATTGTTGCAGCCACTGTGTCAGTCCACCTCATTGAGGGTCTTCCTCTTTTCCGCTGATCCTGCACTCTGCCAAGCATGATATCCATCTCCAGAGACTGATAGTTCCTGACAACATGTCCAATGTATGTAAGATGCAGTCTCGCCATCTTTGCTTCTAAGAAGCATTCTGGTTGTACTTCTTCCAAGACAGATTTCTTCATTCTTCTGGCAGTCCATGGTATATTCAATATTCTTTGTCAACACCACAATTCAAAGGTATCAACTCTTCTTCGGTCTTCCTGATTCATTGTCCAGCTTTCACATGCATAAGATGCGATTGAAAATACCATGGCTTCGGTCAAGTACACCTTAGTCTTCAGGGTGACATCTTTGCTCTTCAACATTTTCAAGAGGTCATTTGCAGCAGATTTGCCCAATGCAATGCGTCTTTTGATTTCTGGACTGCTGCTTCCATGGCTGTTGATTGTGGATCCAAGTAAAATGAAATCATTGACAACTTCAGTCTTTTCTCCGTTTACCATGATGTTGCTCGTTGGTCCAGTTGTGAGGATTTTTGTTTTCTTTATGTTGAGGTGCAAGCCATACTGAAGGCTGTGGTCTTTGATCTTCATCAGTAAGTGCTTCAAGTCCTCTTCACTTCGGCAAGCAAGGTTGTGTCATCTGCATAACGCAGGTTCTTAATGAGTCTTCCTCCAATCCTGATGCCCGGTTCTTCTTCCTATAGTCCAGCTTCTCAGATTATTGGAAACCCTGGTGGTGTAGTGGTCAAGTGCTATGGCTGCTAACCTAAAGGTCAGCAGTTCAATTCTGCCAGGCGCTCCTTGGAAACTCTATGGGGCAGTTCTACTCTATTCCATAGGGTCGCTATGAGTCAGAATCGACTCGATGGCAATGGGTTTGGTATATTTTTCTTTTGGTTCTCAGATTCTTTGCTCAGCATATAGATTGAATAGGTATGGTGAAAGAACACAACCCTGGCACACACCTTCCCTGACTTTAAACCAATCAGTATCCCCTTGTTCTGTCCGAACAACTGCCTCTCGATCTATGTAAAGGTTCCTCATGAGCACAATTAAGTGTTCTGGAATCCCCATTCTTCGCAATGTTATCCATAACTTGTTATGATCCACACAGTCGAATGCCTTTAAGTCTGGCCTTTTTATGAGAATTTGAGGTCTGCATCCCACTGCTCTCTAGCATCCTTAGGGGTTCTCTGCTGTGTTCCCTGCCAGGACAGTCATCAGTTGTTGCCAGGCACCATCTAGTTCTTCTGGTCTCAGGCTGATGTAGTCTCTGGTTTATGTGGCCCTTTCTGTCTCTTGGGCTCATAATTACCTTGTGTCTTTGGTGTTCTTCATTATTCTTTGCTCCAGGTGGGTTAAGACCAATTGATGCATCTTAGATGACTGTTTGCTAGTATTTTAGGCCCCAAACTCCTCTTGCCAAATTGGGATGCAGAACGTTTTCTTAATAGACTTTATTATGCCAATTGACCTAGATGTCCCCTGAAACAATGGTCCTCAAACGCCTGCCCCTGCTACGCTGGCCTTTGAAGCTTTCAGTTTATTCAGGAAACTTCCTTGCTTTTGGTTGAGTCCAGTTGTGCTGAGCTCTCCTGTATTGTATGTTGTCTTTCCCTTCACCTAAAATAGTTCTTGTCTACTATTTAATTAGTGAATACCCCTCTCCCTCCCTCCCTCCCTCCTCAGTCTCATAACCATCAAAGAATATTTTCTTCTCTGTTTAAACTGTTTCTTGAGTTATTGTAATAGTGGTCTCACACAATATTTGTCCTTTTACAGTTGACTAATTTCACTCAGCATAATGCCTTCCAGATTCCTCCATGTTATGAAATGTCTCACGGATTCATCATTGTTCTTTACCGATGTGTAGCCACAAGGGATTTTTACAGCATTCTTTTTTTCTATATTTTACCACAAAAGGGGATCCAGAAGAAGCCACACCCCTTAATTTTCCCCTGGAACCTGCAAATACTATGAGGAATTCGTCAGGAGATGTGGCCTTTGGGGCAGAGAGAGGAAGCGTGCATGTTCAGGGCTGAGCAGAAAGGAAGCAGCTGGTGCAGTGGAGGCCCACTGGACTGTAGCCCTCGGGAGAAAGTTTATGTTTGAGGCTGAAGCCCTGTGGGTGGATTATTATAACCTTGCTGACAGTAATAAACTGCGGCGTCTTCAGCCTGGAAGCTGGTGATGGTGAAAGTGAAGTCTGTCCCTGACCCACTGCCACTGAACCGATCAGGGACCCCAGGATCCCGGTTAGATGCCCCAGAGATGAGTCGCTTAGACGCCTGTCCTAGTTTCTGCTGGTACCAGGCTAAGTAGCTGCTCACACTCTGGCTGGCCTTGCAGTTGATGGTGACCGTTTCTCCTTGAGACTTAGCTAGAGAGGCTGGAGATTAGGTCAGCACAATGTCCCCAGTCGCACCTGTAATCACAGTGGACAATTACTATTCAGACATATATACACACACTTTTTCATACACACATTAAAAGATACTATTCATACCACAACATTTAGTGATATTACATATCAGCACGTAATAGGTTTCATTTTGAAAATAGCAATCATTTCCCACTATGTCTTAAAACCATTGTTCAGCTCTACAAAGAAACTATTTTAGAGGGATTGAAGAACTTTTAATTTCTCAGCAGAGGCCCAGAACAACAGGGGCATGAGGACTAAAGCCTGTGGCACCATCTTGCTGCCCCTGCCTTCCTGATGCAGATAAGGTCACATTGCAAAGGCCCCGTTTATAATATCTGAGCAGCCAGTCTGGGTGTGGAGGGGCCTATGCAAAGCATTCAGTGAAATGAATGCAAATTTCATGGGCAGTGATTTGTAAAACCAACCGATAGACATTAAGAGCCAAAAATATTATCACAGGAAGTGTAATTCTATGACTAGAAAAGACCCAGCAGTGACTTAGAAGCTCTAGTATCAGCTTACACAAATAAAAAATCCTGTTGCAACTCGGTGTATTCCAACTTATGGAGACCCCATGTGGTACAGTGTAGAACTGCTCCATAGGGTTTTCTTGCCTGTGTTCTTTACAGAAGCAGACCGTGAGACTTTCCTTCTATGGTAGCACTAGTTGGGTTCCAACTGCTAACCTTCAGGTTGGCAGCCCATCACAAACTGCTTGAAGCACCGTGATCTAAAGAATGGTTTCTGTTCTAACTCACAAACAGCTTTAAATGGGTTAAGATTCCATAAATGATGGACTAGTTTCCTCAAGTCAACAGTTTTGAGGAACAATAAAAAATGCTAGAAAGAAATGACAAGAGAAATGGAGGAATACGGAAAATTTCTGCCTCAATTTTTCATAAAAAATTATACCTAGAAAATGAGCTCTAAAGATACTTTTATCCTGAAGGATACTTGAAAGACACTGGAAACACTTGAGATGGGATTCCAGGACTATGCCTGGAATGCCAGGACTATGCCAGAGAAATGGAAGACAGGTTCAGAATTTACCCTTGTGGAGAGTCTTCAGGGACCCTATTAAGTAGGGTCCAGGAGAGCTCCAATCTCAAAGTAAGTGTGAACTACAGAGAAAGTGGAATCTATCATGCCCACCATGGCTAGGAAATGATAATAAGGCTCTAGATTCATTGTGGAAGTACCCACAAAAACCCACAGGAAAAAAAAAAATACAGGATTTCATTTTGAAGTTGTGATTAAACATGAACACTTCAAGGAGTTTCATTCCAGGTATGCGTGGCCTTGGTGTGCCAGGAACTCTTCAATCTTGAAGTTGTTTTAAGGTAGTCCAGCTGGTAGGACCAACAAATGGAAGCCCCTCTGGAAGAGGGCACGCCCATCATAAATCTTCAGGAAATCTCACAAACAATTTTTCAAGGGCCAATATCACCAAGAAGCCAGAGACTCTTGACATCCAAGGACAAAACATAACTAGTATAGCCTTGCTTGCTAAAAGCACAGAGGATTTGAAGCACTTACTGATGAAGATCAAAAACTACAGCCTTCAGAATGGATTACAACTCACATAAAGAAAACAAAAATCTTCACAACTGCACCAGTAAGGAACATTATATTAAATGGAGAAAATATTGAATTGTCAAGGACTTCATTTTAATTGAATCCGCAATCAATGCTCGTGGAAGCAGCAGTCAAGAAATCAAACAACGTATTGATTTGGACAAATTAGCTGCAAAAGACCTCTTTAAAGTGTTGAAAAGCAAACATGTCACTAGGAGCTACGGCTGTTAACTAAAAGGTAGGCAGTTTGAATCTACCAGGAGCTCTGTGGAAACACTATGGGGCAGTTCTACTCTGTTCTATGAGTCAAAATGAACTGGATGATAATTTTTTTTTTTTTCTTGTCACTAGGAGGACTAACGTTAACCTGACCAAGCCATGGTATTTTCGATCACCTCATATGCATGCAAAAGCTGGCCAATGAATGTAGTTGTTGTTGTTAGGTGCCGTCAAGTCGGTTTCAACTCATAGCGACCCTATGTAGCACAGAACGAAAACAGCGCCCAGTCCTGTGCCATCCTTATAATCATTGTGATGCTTGAGCCCATTGTTGAAGCCACTGTGTCAATCCATCTTGTTGAGGGCCTTCCTCTTTTCCACTGACCCTGCACTTTACCAACCATGATGTCCTTGTCCAGGGACTGATCCCTCCTGACAACATGTCCAAAGTATGTAAGGCACAGTCTCACCATCCTTTCTTCTGAGGTGCATTCTAGTTGTACTTCTCCCAAGACAGTTTTTTCGTTCTTTTTCTAGTCCCTGAACTATTCAAAATTCTTCAGCGATGCCACAAATCAAAGGCATCAATTCTTCTTTGGTCTTCCTTCTTCCTTTTTCACGTCCACCTTTCAGATGCATGTGATGCGATTGAAAATACCATGGCTTGGGTCAGGCGCACCTTTGTCTTCAAGGCCATATCTTTGTTTTCAACACTTTAAAGAGGCCCTTTGCATCAGAGTTGCACAAGGCAACGCATCTTTTGATTTCTTGACAGCTGCTTTCATGGGTGTTGATTGTGGATCCAAGTAAAATGAAATCCTTGACAACTTCAGTCTTCTCTCTGTTTATCATGATGTGGCTTATTGGTCTAGTTGTGAGGATTTTTGTTTTCTTTATGTTGAGGTGTAATCCATACTGAAGGCTCTGGTCTTTGATCTTGATCAGTAAGTGCTTGAAGCCCTCTTCGCTTTCAGCAAGCAAGGTTGTGTCATCTGCGTAACACACTTTGTTAATGAGTGTTCCTCCAGCCCTGAGGCCATGTTTTTCTTCATATAGTCCAGCTTCTCAGATTATTGCTCAGCATACTGTTTGAATAGGTATGGTGAAAGAATACAAACCTGACGCACAACTTTCCTGACTTTAAACCACTCAGTATCCCATTGTTCTGTCCTAACAACTACCTCTTGATCTATGTACAGGTTCCTGATGACCGCAATTAAGTGTTCTGGAATTCTCAGTCTTCACAGTGTTATCTATAATTTGTCATTATCCACACAGTCAAATGTTTTTGCACAGTCAATAAAACACAGGTAAACATCTTTCTGGTGTTCTCTCCTTTCAGCCAGGGCCCACCTGACCTCAGCACTGACATCCCTGGTTCCACATCCTCTTCTGAATCCAGCCTGAGTTTCTGGCAGTTGCCTATTGATACACTACTGCCGCAGCTGCTTTTGAATGATCTTCAGCAACATTCTGCTTGTGTGTGATATTAACAATATTGTTTGATAATTCCCTCATTCTGTTGGATCAACTTTCTTGGGAATAGGCATAAATGTGGCTCTCTTCCAGTCAGTAGGTCAGGCAGCTGTCTTGCAAATTTCTTGGTATAGACAAGTGAGCACTTCTAGCACTTCATCCATTTGTTGAAATATCTCAATTGATATTCTATCAACTCCTGGAGCCTTGCTTTTAGCCAATGCCTTCAGGGCAGCTTGGACTTCTTCCTTTAGCACCACTGGTTCCTGATCATACACTACCTCTTGAAATGGTTGAACACCAATGAATAAGAAAGACCAAAGAAGAACTGATGCTTTTAATTTATGGTGTTGAGTGTACCATGAACTGACAGAAGAATGAACCAATCTGTTTTTGAGCCAGAATGGTCCTGGCCAATGATTCCAGCTCTCCTGGACTCTAGCTGACTGATCCCTCCTGACAACATGTCCACAGTATGTAAGACACAGTCTCATCATCCTTGCTTCTAAGGAGCATTCTAGTTGTACTTCTTCCAAGACAGATTTGTTCGTTCTCTTGGTACTCCATGAACTCTTCAATATTCTTCAGCAACGCCACAAATCAAAGGCATCAATAGTTCTTTGGTCTTCCTTTTTCATGTTCAGCTTTCACATGCTTGTCATGTGATTGAAAATACCACGGCTTGGGTCAGGCGCACCTTCGACTTCAAGGCGACTTCATTGCTTTCAACACTTTAAAGAGGCCCTTTGTAGCAGAGTTGCACAATGCAATGCATCTTTGGATTTCTTGACAGCTGCTTTCATGTGATTGTGGATCCAAGGAAAATGAAATCCTTGACAACTTCTGTCTTCTCTCTGTTTATCATGATGTGGCTTATTGGTCTAGTTGTGAGGATTTTTGTTTTCTTTATGTTGAGGTGTAATCCATACTGAAGGCTGTGGCCTTAGGACTTCATCAGTAAGTGCTGGAAGTCCTCTTCACTTTCAACAAGCAAGGTTGTGTCATCTGCATAACAGAGGTTGTTAATGAGTCTTCCTCCAACCCTGAGGCCATGTTTTTCTTCATATAGTCCAGCTACTCAGATTATTTGCTCAGCATACAGATTGAACAGGTATGGTGAAAAAATGCAACCCTGACGCACAACTTTCCTGA
This sequence comes from Elephas maximus indicus, assembly GCF_024166365.1. Taxonomy (NCBI): domain Eukaryota; kingdom Metazoa; phylum Chordata; class Mammalia; order Proboscidea; family Elephantidae; genus Elephas; species Elephas maximus. The sequence goes on along the minus strand of NC_064835.1, from coordinate 45,650,499 downwards.
CTTGAAGCCACTCTGTATCCCGTTGTTCTGTCCTAACAACTACCTCTTGATCTATGTACAGGTTCTTGACGAGCGCGATTAAGTGTTCTAGAATTCCCATTCTTCGCAAAGCTGTCCATAATTTGTCATTATCCAGACAGTCAATTGCTTTTCCACAGTCAATAAAACATAAGTAAACATCTTTCTGGTGTTCTCTCCTTTCAGCTAGGCCCACCTGACCTCAGCACTGACATCCCTGGTTCCACATCCTCTTCTGAATCCAGCCTGAGTTTCTGGCAGTTGCCTGTCGATACACTACTGCCGCAGCTGCTTTTGAATGATCTTCAGCAACATTCTGCTTGTGTGTGATATTAACAATATTGTTTGATAATTCCCTCATTCTGTTGGATCAACTTTCTTGGGAATAGGCATAAATGTGGCTCTCTTCCAGTCAGTAGGTCAGGCAGCTGTCTTGCAAATTTCTTGGCATAGACAAGTGAGCACTTCTAGCACTTCATCCATTTGTTGAAATATCTCAATTGATATTCTGTCAACTCCTGGAGCCTTGCTTTTAGCCAATGCCTTCAGGGCAGCTTGGACTTCTTCCTTTAGCACCACTGGTTCCTGATCATACACTACCTCTTGAAATGGTTGAACACCAATGAATAAGAAAGACCAAAGAAGAATTGATGCTTTTAAATTATGGTGTTGAGTGTACCATGAACTGACAGAAGAATGAACCAATCTGTTTTTGAGCCAGAATGGTCCTGGCCAATGATTCCAGCTCTCCTGGACCCTAGCTCAATACGGTCCCTGAGGATTTTCCACAAGTGTAAATTCTGGGCCTGTCTTCCATTTTTCTGACATAGTTCTGGCATTCCAGGCACAGTCCTTGAATCCTATCTCAAGGGTTTCCAGTGACTTTAAAGTATCCTTCAGGCAAGACTTCATCTCTCTTACTTTGGACATGTTATCAGGAAGGACCGGTAATTGGAGAAGGACGTCATTCTTGGTAAAGCAGAGGGTCAGCAAAAAAGAGGTAGACCCTAAATGAGTTGGATTGACACAATGGCTGCAAAAAAGGGCTTGAAGATAGTAAAGATTTTGAGAATGTCGTAGGACCAGGGAGTGTTTTGTTCTGTTGTACTTATGGTCACTATGAGTTGGAACAGATTTGATGGCACCTAACAACAACAACAACAGGTTATGAATACAAATGTGATGCAACAGAAGGAATAAAAAAAAAAAAAAAGGAGTTCTATTCACACTTCAGATTTGGGCATTATAGGAGTTTTTTTTTTTTTTTTTTTTTAAAGAAATAAATGAGGAACTACAGGAACACTTCTGATCTGAAAAACAACCAATTGAATTTCTAGAAATTAGAAATGGAATTACCAAAATTTTAAAAGTCAGTGGAAGAAAGACTAGGCTAGATGCAATAACAAGGACAAAGTTTACCCTCACACATGAAACAACCAAAAAAAGAATTAATTAATAAAACGTATATTTAACGGTTAACATCATCAGCTCCTAGGCTATCAAAAGTCACCTCAAAAACAGAAACAAGCAAACAAACAAACAAAATCCCTGGGAATCTACTTCTGAAGAATCAGCCTTTGAAAACTGTGGTCACAGCACTACCAGGACACAGGTGGGGTCACCATAAGTCAGAATCTCCTCAACTGCAAACAGTTTTTAATCTTGTAAAAGAAGACTGTCAGTCCTTTCTTCCAAGGCCTCATGGGTGGATTCAAACTGCTAACTTTCTCTGTAAGTGGTCCAGCATGAAACATTTGCTCCATATCTCTAGGTAAACCTTTTTTGGGGCAGAGAACACAAAGTGAAATGTGTCCATGCCTGCCATATTTAAAAAGGAAGTAAGAAGAGAGTGCCCTATAAGATTTTCTACCCCACCCTGTGCTTTAAGATGTTACTATCATACTCCCTGGGTCTTGGCAAAAATGTCTCCTTGTCAGCACCCCACCTGGGCTCAGCCCTGCTGACCTGAGCCTCATAGTGGAGCCTTTTCTAGGGGGTGGAACCTGAGCAACATCACACGAGAGAGAAGCTGCAGAATGGTGACACCACCCAGAACCTCAGGCTCCTGCTCTGCTCTGTTCCAGGGGAGAGGATATTTGCAAACCTAGAGACGGGTTTTTCTCTCCAGAGTAATTCCTCCATTCCCATCTACAATTTTAAAATGAGATATGAAATAAGTGCTACAGCAACACAGGCCCTTCTACCTATCGCAGATATAGATTCTTTTGGTTTGGTTATTTCTTCTATGCCTGATTGCCCAGCATCTCTGCATCATACCCCTGTGCCTGTCATTACAGGTTTCTGCCAGCAGATAGTGAAGACACAGGCACCAGAACCCCAGGCTGTCTCCCAGGGAGAGAGTCTCCATCAGCTGAAGGACCAGTCAGAGTCTTCTCTGCAATGACCTGAGACACCACTTAACTGGGAAGGCTCCTAGGGTCCTCATTTACCACACTTTCACCAACGTTGATAGTGTGTCCACCCGCTTCACTGGCAGTGGATCTGAGGCAAACTTCACAATTGCTATCAGCACCATCGGATCAAAGATAGTACAACAAACTGCTGTGTTCCAAAATCAAGATATCTTGTCAAAATAATGTTACCTCAGATATAAACCTCTTACCAGGGCAGAAGTGCAGGAAGGGTCCCACTTACTAGACACTGTCACAGAGATCGCTGTGGTTTATTTGTTTTGATCACAAAAAAAGTTGGCATGAGGTAGTCAGAAAATCGGCAACTGGGCCTTCTCTGGCTCCAAAAGAGAGCAAGCCTCCTGCCCTTCCTGCTCACGTCCTTCAAATCTGCTTTCAGTCCTCACCCTGGGCATCACTAGGCGGCCATTTGCAGTCCCATCTGACCCTCTCTAACCTGCGTCAACCCTGACTCCCAAAAGCCTTTATTGCTGCCCCGGAACAGCACCTCCTCCCTAAGCCAAAGGCTAGAGCCACTATCCCCTGAGCATTCCTGTCTCTATTTCCCCACTCAAGTTTATGTCAGAAAAAACATCTCAGGAATGAAAAGTACTAGACCCCTGCTTGCCTTTTGTATAAAAGCAATGCAAGTTATATCATTTCAAATACATTAAAAAAAAAAAAAAATCCTAGTATAAAACTGAGGAACAGAGAATAAGGTCCTTCAATCATAAGAAAAATGAAAAAACAGAGTGTCTACTTTTTTTTTTTTTTGTATAAGACAGAATTTTACCTTTTTCTTAAAAGAAGTTTTTTAGAAATCTATTTTGGCTTTCTCTGCACTCCTCATGTTCCCATTTCCCTGTTTTTTGTTGTTAGCTGCCATTGACTTCATATTCAATTCGTAAAATTTCATACCCACTGTAAATTCCAAGCTTCTCCTTTATAAAAATGGCCTCACCCAAACCAAGGACGCCACGGCCCCTCCCTTATTTCGTCACATTCGTCTTGCAAAACCTAAACCCTGGAAAAAACTCTACCCTCCACACACCTGCATCCATGTTTGTAATGTGGCTGGAGAAAAACCCACAATTATTCTGATTCTCTCATCGTAAATTTATACACACAACCTCAGGACAGCCCTTAATCCTGCCTCACAATCCTACTTCATTGACCTGGTTCATTCAGTCTCCACCCTTTGTCTTTTCTTTTCTCTTCAAGTTTTAACACCTACTTCTCATCCTGCCTTTCAGCAAATGACCTCATTTCCTGTGTCTTGGACGAGCTTCCACTAGCTCCTCTCATGCGTCTTCTGACCCACAGTCATCTACACCCCATGTGCTGCCTTCCTTCCTTCCTATTACTATTGATGAGCAGACAGCTCTGCTACCTGAGGCCAGGCCCTCTGCTCCTATACACCTGTCCCTCCAAGGGCGTCTTGGCATTTCTCACCTCTCTTTTCTGAGTTATCCATGTTCCCCTCATATTAGCTTCATTTCTGTCAGCATGAAACATCATTTTTAAAAACTCTGCTGATTTCATATCCCCTCCAGCTATGTCCTGTTTCACTCATTGAAAGGCTTCTATGTAGTCACCAAACCGAGGCTGTCTCTTTTCATACTCCCCAAATTTTGCAATCTCTGCAGTGCTTTCTATCACCAAGGCCGTATTTTCCATATGCTGATCCTTCTTTATTTCCAACTTTCTCATTCCAATCACCATCCTGGTTGCATATTCAATCAATTTCAGACCACAGAACTTGGTAAAAATCTTCTATTTCTTTGTCTTTGGCCTTAGTGATTGGTGGGTAAATTTGAATACTACTTGTATTAACTGGTCTTACTTGTAGGCCTGTAGATGTTATTCTTTCACTGTCAGCCTTGGACTTCAGGATAGATTTTGAAATATTCTTCTTGATGACAAGTGCAATGCCATTCCCTTCAGGTTGTCATTCCTGGCATGGTAGGCTATATGATTTTCGGACTCAAAACGACCAATACCAGTCCATTTCAGCTGACTACTGCCTAGGATATTGATCTTTATGCATTCTATTTCATTTTTGACAATTCCTCATTTTCTAAGACTCGTATTTCATACGTTCCACATTTCCATCATTAATGGATGTTCAGCTGTTTCTTCTCATTTCGAGCCATGCCACATCATCACATCAATGTCCCGAAAGCTTGACTCCATGCGTGTCATTAAGGTCAAGTCTAAGGAGGCAGCTCTTCCCCAGTCGTCTTTTTGAGTGCCTTCCAGCCGGAGGGGCTCATCTTCAGGCACTGTAACAGACATTGTTCTCCTGCTATTAATAAGGCTTTCCCTGGCTGATTATTTCAGAAGCAGACCACCAGGTCCTTCTTCCTAGTTTGTCTGAGTCTGGAAGCTCAGCTGAAATCTGTCCACTGTGGTGACCCTCCTGGTATTTGTATATCAGCAGCATAGCTACCAGCATCACAGCAATACGCAAGCCCCCACAGTATGACAACCTGACAGACGTGAATTCTGTGTCTAATTTCTGGAAATTTTTTTTCAGATCTGTAGTGCCCTGCTTTTAGTTTTTGTGCCTTGAGTGCAATCTAAAGTTTATCATTTATTTGTCTAAATAAACTCACACAGCTCCCAAATCTAAAGCGTGAAGAGGATGCCTTTGTTCCCTGTTCTTTCAGTTGCGTCACCTTCAGATTCATATCCCAGTTATCTCATGTTCTTGGATGTTAAGGATCTCTGACTTCTTGGGGGTATCAGTCTTTGAAAAATTATTTGTGAGGAGTCCTGAGCATTTACGATGGGTGTGCCCTCTTCCAGAGCAGCTTCCACTTGTCGGACCTATCTATTGGGCTTTCTGAAACAAATTTCAAGGTTGGAGAGTTCCAGAATCACCTGGGCCATACACGCCTGGAGTGAAACTCCTTGGAAAGTTGACTTTCAGACACAACTTCCCAAGGAAATCTTGCTTATTTTTTCCTGTCCATTTCCACAATGACCCTAGAGCCCTTTGATCATTTTCTAGGAGTTGTGGGAAGGATAGGCTCTCTTTCTTTGCTTCACACTGAGTTTGGGATTATAGTCCTCCTCCCTTGGCTCTAGCACAACATAAGGTCCCTCAGGACTCCCCACACAGGTAATTTCTGGGCCTATCTTCCATTTCCTTGGATCTTATATAAGCTAGAATTAAATCTTTAGTGTATGTAGTGACCTTAAATTCTCTGTCAGGATACAACGTGACTTTAGAATTCAGACATTTTCTGGCCATAAATTTTTATCAAAAAGTGAGCCAAAAGTTCTCCATTGTCATCTGTTCTTTCTTTTATATATTTCTAGCATTTTGTATTATTTCTCCTGGATTGTATATCTCAGGAAACTAGCCCATCATTGAACCCATTTTATTTTCTTTTTTCTGTTATTTGAAATAGAAACTCTTCTTAGGAGAAGCTCATGTTTGTAGTTTTAGAGCTTCTCAGTTGATATTAGAGCTTCTAAGTTGACTACTTTGTCTTTTCTAGTTATTGGATCTTGATTTACATTGCTTGGTTTCACAACCAGTTGCCCATGTGCTTTGCTTCCATATTCAATGATGCCTTTGCATAGACCCTCCAGGCCAAGTCTGGCTGCTCGTATTTTATAAATGGGGACTTTGCAATGTGAGCTGATCTTTATCAGGCAGGTGAAGGCAGCAAGATGGTGTTCCAGGCTCCTGTCCTCATGTTCCTTTGCTCTGGATCTCTGGTGAGAAATGAAAAGTGCTTCAATCCCTTTAGAGAAGTTTCTTTGTAGAGCTGAAAAATGATTTCAGGACGTAGTGGTAAATAATGGGCTAATGATGTGTGACACGTATTCCACTGAAATGCACATTTAAAATGGTGTATTTTAATGTGCCTAGGAAAAAGTGTGTGCATGTATGTATACTAATTGTCCTCTCTGATTGCAGTGTCAGTGGGGACATCATGGTAACACAGACTCCAGTCTCCTTGACTGTGTCTCCAGGAGGAAAGGTCACATTCAGTACAAGTCCAGCCAAAGTGTTAGCAGCATTTTAGCCTGGTATGGGCAGGAAGCAGCACAGGCTCCTAAGCTGTTTATCTCCTTTGCATCCCACTAGGCATCCGAGATCCCTGATGGGCGTCCTGGCAGTGGGTCTGGGGCAGACTTCACTCTTACCATCAGCAGCCTCCAGGCTGAGGATGAGGCAGGTTATTGCTGTTAGCAACATTATGGCTACAGTCTCACACTGCTTCAGCCTGGAACAGGAGCCTCCTCCCAGGGCTGGAGGTCTGTGAGTCTTCACTGCACCAGCTGCTTCCTTCCTCCACAGTTCTGAACACGCACACTTCCTCTATCTGCCCCAGAAGCCTCATTTCCCAGACATGGATTTTTCTCTCCAGAGTGCTCCTCCTATTCAGATAGGCCTGCATTTTGAAATGAGATATGAAATAAATGCTACAAGCTAACCAGGCCTGTCCCCTTGTCCCAGTTACAGACCATTGGTTTGATCTTCCTTCTCTCCCTGATTACACAGCATCTCTGGATTATCCTCGTGTGTCTGACGTTTTAGGTTCCAGAGGGCAGATCCTGCTGAGTAGGTGCCAGAATCTCTGCTGCCTCCGAGGAGAGACAGTCTCCCTAGCTGCATGGCCAGTCAGGTTCTCATCTACACTGAATGGGAACACTATTTGTGTTGTCAGTGTAAACCGGAGCAGGGACCTACAGACCTCATTTACCACATGTCCTTTACACATCTTGTGATGCTGGACAGATTTCTGTAGCACTTGCAGATTAATACAGACTAGGAAGAAAGGCCTGGTCATCTACTTCTGAGAAATCAGCCAGTGAAAACCCTGTGGATCACAACAATAATATTGTTCATTGAATTGTCATGAGTCATGGAGTCACAAGGTGGCAGCTAACAACAGGAAAGAACCATGATTTCCTTCAGTCACTAAATTAAACTTGCCCACCCAAGGGATTATTGTAAAGAGGAATTGAGAACTAACGAAAAAAGAACATGGGAAAGCGGTCACATGTTTCTAGAGTAAAAGGATTAATGAGTTAGAGTCTCACCTTTGAAAGAATGAGTGTCACTGACGGAAATGGAGAGGAGAAAAAGGCAGTAAAATGGGAGCTTAGAGCAAGAAAACAACTTCATTGCCATTGACCAGGAAAGCTTTGTTGGAAAACAGGATCCATGGAAGGAAAAAGTAAGAGAGGAATATTTCGTCTTGTAAGGGAAATTTTTAAGTATGAAGGACCCCAGTTTAATACTGGGTTAGGTCCACAGTTGTGAGGGGTGACTGATAAGAAAGAAAAAGTCCAGGAAATCTAAGAATTAAAATGAGAACATTTCAGAGGCAAGGAAGCACAGGGAAGAGAGAACTAACTGATCTTTCAGGGGGTAAAACACACTGGATATTTCCCCAAGTCTGTCACGTGATCTATCCTTGTGAAACAAGCAAGTTCCTGTGATATGAAAACTCCTGACAAAGCCTATAAGAGATTTTTAGAGCATTCTTTTTTCTATAATTTCCCACAAAAGGGGATCCAGAAGAAGCCACATCCCTTAAGTTCTCCTGAAACCTGCACATACTCCAAGGAATTAGTCGGGAAATGTGGTCTTTGAGGCAGAGAGAGGAGGCGTGCACTTTCAGGGCTCAGCAGAAAGGAAGCAGCTGGTGCACTGAAGACTCACTGGCTTTAACCTTCGGGAGGAGGTTTTTGTTCGAGGCTAAAACACTGTGGTAGCTTCATTATAAGAATCTGCGAAACAGTAATAAACTGCGGCGTCTTCAGGCTGGAAGTTGCTGATGGCGAAAGTGAAGTCTGTCCCTGACCCACTGCCACTGAACCGGTCAGGGACCCCAGATGCCCGGCTGGATGCAGCATAGATGAGCAGCTTAGGAGCCTGTCCTGGCTTCTGCTGGTACCAGCCTAAGTTCTTGCTCACACTCTGGCTGGCCTTGCAGTTGATGGCGACCGTTTCTCCTTGAGACTTAGCCAGAGAGGCTGGAGACTGGGTCACCACAATGTCCCCACTGGCACCTGAAATCAGAGTAGACAATTACCATGTATACATTTATACACACACTTTTTCACGCATACAACAAAATATACCATTTATACCACAACTTCTAGTGATATTAAATATCAACAAATAATTGGTTCCATTTTACAAATAACTGTCATTAACATTATATGTTAAAATCCTTTATCAACTGTAGAAAGATACTACTCTGGAGAGGTTGAAACACTTTTCATTTCTCACCAGAGGCCCAGAGCAACAGGGACATGAGGACCAGAGTGTGTGGCACCATCTTGCTGCCTCTGCCTGCCTGATGCAGATCAGCTCCCATAGCAAAGGCCCTGTTTATGGTATCTGAGCAGCCAGCCTGGTGTTGGAGGGGCCTATGCAAAGCAGTCAGTGAATGGAAAGCAAATTACATGGGGGATAGGTTGTGAAACTAGCCAATGTACTTCCAGAGCCAAATATATAACATAAAGTATAATTTTATGAAGAGAAAAAACAAAGCAGGATAGTAGAAGCTCTAATACCTCTCAAAAAAACAAAAAAAAAACTTCCAGTCCAGCACATTCCAACTCATGAAAACCAGATCTGTTACACAGTAGAGCTGCCCCATAGGGTTTTCTTGCCTGCATTCTTTATAGAAGCAGACTGACAGGCTTTTCTTCCAGGGTAGCCCTGGGTGTGTTCAAACTGCCAATCTTCATGTTAGCAGCCCATCCAGCTGCTTGAAACACCTAAAATCTAACGAATAGCTTCAATTTTAACAAAAAGCATTTGAAATGGGTTCAGGTTCCATAAATGTTGGACTAGTTTCCTCAAATCAACGGTTTTGTGAAACAGTAAAAAATGCTAGAAAAAAAATAGAAGAAAAGGAAAGAATACGGGAAATTTTTGTCTCAGTGTTTGATAAAAATTTATAGCTAGAAAATGTCTGAGCTCTGAAGATACTGTATCCTGAAGGATACCTAAAAGACACCGTAAGCACTTGAGATTGGATTCCGGGGCTATGGAAGGGCCAGGGAAATGGAAGACAGGCCCTGAATTTACTCGTATTGAAAATCCTCAGGAAGCCCATCCTGAGCTAGGGTTCCGGAGGGCTCAGATCAGAAAGGAAATATGAACCAATGAGAAAGTGGAACCTATCATGCCCACAGTGGGTAGGACCTGTTAAAAGGGCTCTAGAATCATTTGTGGAAATGGAGAGGAAAAATCAAGCAGGATTTCCTTGTAAAGTTGTGAGTGAATGCCAACTTTTCAAAGAGTTTCATTCCAGGTATGGATGGCCTCTGTGGGCCTGGAACTCTTCAGCCTTGAAGGTGAGACTTCACTTCTCTTACTTTGGATATATTATCAGGAGGGACCAGTCCTTGCAGGAGATCATGCGTCATAAGGTAGAGGGTCAGAGAAAAAGGGAAAGAGCCTCAAAGAAATGGGTTGACACAGTGGCTACAACATTGGGCTCAAACATAGCAAAGGCTGTGAGGACGGCTCAGGACCAGGGGGTGTTTCGGTTGGTTGTACACAGAGGGTCACTATCAGTTGGAACCAATGTGATGATGCAGAACAACAACATGATATGAATACAAATGTGACGCAACAGAAATAACAGGGAACAAAAGGAGCTCTGTTCACACTTCACATTTGGGCATTATACGAGTTTATTCAAAGAAACAAATGACATACTTAACATTCTATGCAAGGTACAGAAACCAAAAATGGGGACACTTCAGATCTGAAGAAGAACAAGTTGAATTTCTACAAATTAGTAATGGAGTTACCAAAATTTTAAAACTCAGCAGCAGGCAGACTTCCATTTGTAGGCTAGATGGAATAACAAGGGCAAGATTTACCACCACGCATGAAACAATCAAAAAATAATTAACTAATTAAAAATTATATTTAACAGTTAATACACTCAGCTCCTAGTCCTAGCCTCAAAACAAATAAAATAAAATAAACAAAAACCTGGCGATCTACTTCCAAGATTAATCATTGAAAACCATACCATTGAGACACATGGGGTCACCATGAGTCAGAATGAAGTGGCTTTTCATCTTACAGAAGTGCATCGCTAGGCCTTTCTTCAAGGACCCAGAGGTGGATTTGAACTGCTAACCTTTCAGTAGTAGTCTAGCACAAACATTAGCTCCACATCACTAGTTAAACCTTCATTTGGGGAAGATAATCCAAGATCATAGGTGCCCGTCACTGCCATATTCAAAGAGTGAGTCAGAAAAGAGCACCTACAAGATTTTCTCCCACAACCCTGTGCTCTGAAACTTTCACCATCAAACTCCCAGGCTCTTGCCGTAAATGTCCCCTCACCACCACCCCACAATGGGCTCAGCCCTGCTGATCTGAGCCTCATAAATGGACCCTTTTCTGGAGAGTGGTAGCTGAACAACATCACACGAGAGAGAAGCTGCAGGATGGTGACATCATCCAGAACCTCAGGCTCCTGCTCTGCTCTGCTCTGTTCTAGGGGAGAGGGTATTTTTAAACACGGAAATGGAGTTTTCTATTCAGAGTAATCCTTCCATTCAGAGCTACGATTTTAAAATGAGATATGAAAAAATGCTACAAGTGACACGGGCCTGTCCGCCTATCGCAGATAGTGATTATTTTGGTTTGGTTGTTTCTTCGATCCCTGATTGCACAACATCTCTGGATCATCCCATGTGCCTGTCATTGCAGGTTCCTGCCAGCAGATGGCGATGACACAGTCTCCAGGACCCTGGCTGTCTCCCTGGGAGAGAGTCCCCAGCAGCTGAAGGGCCATGATTCACATGATTTGAACTCATTGATTTTAATTGAGAGATGTTATAGGCCTATCTTAGCAAGTGTTTTAAAAGAAAAGTATTTCCTGCTGTTGTTTGGAGGGTGTCCTCTAAGTGTCAGCTATGTTAGGATGGTTGATAGCCTTGTTCAGTCTCCTACATCCTAACTGACCGCACTGCATGCTGGATGTGCTACAGAGCCTTTACTGCTCTGAGGCCCTCTCGACGCTGGCCGAGTCCATGTACCTGGTGAAGGGGCCACACCAGTATACCTGGGGGTGGAATGAAAGTCCAGAACTCAAAGAGGCCTACCAGGTGCTTCCTTCCTTTAGGAAAAAAGGCGCACAGTAAAGATGCAGAGATAGAATGTATATTCCCCCTTACACCTTGTCTATGGGGCACACAACATTTATCTTAAGGGGGGACAATATTTCACACCATTTTGTGCCAGCCGTAAAGGGTACTTCTCAGAAATAAAAGCTTAAGATCACCTTCAACTAGGGGACATCAGCCACCAGACCTCAGCCAACATGCTGCCTGGCATCCCAGGAAGAGCCTCCGGGTCGTTTTCAGACCCCCGAGCTCATCTCGACTTGATCCCTGGATTTGTGCTCTACTTAACCAGCTGCCATGTTGTCAGCTGAGACTCCTGGTGACCCCGTGTGTGTAAGAGTAGAACTGGGCTCCGTAGGGTTTTCAGTGGCTGACTGGTCTGAAGCAGGCCAACTTGCCTTTCTCCTGATAAGCCTCTTGGAGACTCAAACTTCCAGCCTTTTGCTCAGCAGCCAAGTGTTTGAACTGCTTGCACCACCCAGGGCCTCCTGAGCTCTAGTTTAATAACCTGCTGCTGTTGAGTCAATTCCGAGTCATAGAAACCTTTTTGGACAGAGTAGAACTGCCCCATAGGGTTTCTTTATGGAAGCAGGTGCTCTAGTTAACCCACTGCCCTTGGGTGGATTCTGACTCATAGCGGCCCTCTAGGACAGAGTTGAAGTGCTCCATAGAGTTTCCAAGGGTGTAAATCTTTAACGGAAGAGGACTGCCTCATCCTTCTCCTGCAGAGCGGATGCTGGGTTCAAACCATAGACCTTTTGGTTACCCTGCAAGCACTTTAACCACTGCAAAACCAGGGCTCCTTGTTAAGAGGGCCAAACATTGTAGAGTAGAGATTCTGTACTTCTTTTGTATTTAGGAAACCCTGGTGGCATACTGGTTAAGGGTTAGCCTGCTAACCAAAAGGTTGGCAGTTTGAATCCACCCGGCGCTCCTTGGAAACCTTATGCAGTGATTCTACTCTGTCCTTTGGGATCACTATGAGTCCCTTTCCACTCCACCACAAGTTTGGTTTTTCGTTTTTGGTCCTAAGTCAAAAGGACACTAGGAGGCACTCAGGTCAAATTCTTGACATGTTTCTACTGTTTCAGCTTGGAGTCCAAAATGTCTGTATTTGCCTGACACATTAAGGTGTTACTGTTATAAAACCAAAAAAACCTAACTCACCGCCATTGAGTCAAATTCTTCCTGTCTCTCTGTCTCCCTTTTCCTGTCCCTGTCCCTCTGTTTGCCTGCAGATATCAATCTCAGGCAACTTTTATAAGAGTTTTTCCACTATCTTTTTTTTTGTACAAGTTCTGAGGGTAAAAGAGCTATATAAGTAATATTAATTGTACACTTTGAATCCAGGGTACATCAGTTTTAATGAATCCTGTAACTTTAGTATCAAGCCAGAAATAAAAGATATTGCTCTTTTGCTACTCAGAAATATTATTGACAAGTAAACATTTGCTAAACTTTTTTAATATAATCAACAAGTTCTGCCCTTTTAAAAATGAAAATAAATAATAATAATAATAATAAACCATTATCTTCATGGTCCTTCCAAATAATGGTTACTCTATGTGTGTCACAGCAGAAGTGAGCTCCACAGGGTTCCCTTCCCTGTAATCCTTATGGAAGCTGATTTCCTGGCCTTTCTGTGGTGGCACCGATGGGGGGTTTGAGTCATCAATCTTTGGTTTAGTAGGTGAGTGGAATCTGTTTGTGCCACCCAGAGACTCCTTGAATCTTTACTTTGCCTTAAATAAATAATGCTGGTGCATTCTGGGATAGACAATTAAGATTAATTCTCATAATTAGTTTCAAATTTCTCCCAGGGCTGCCAAGATAATTGCCTATGAGAGAACCAAATAAGGAGGTTCCTAATTTCCAAGGAAAAGAATATGAAAGAGGAGTGAGATCTGCCCAAGTAAGTTTCCATCTAGGTCTTAAAAAAAAAAAAAAAAAAAATTTTTTTGTTCAACTTTATGGTTTTCCCTGACTATTCTAAGGAGCTCAAATTTCTTTGATGAGGTTTCATTTTATCATATCTTGTTATTTCATTCTATCCCTTTTAATTCAATTCGATTTGATTCAAATTGTTTCGATTATATTTGATTCATTACTGAACCTAACAGAACAACTTTATATATGCATGTAAAGAAAGAGAAATAAGATAGAATATTCATCAAGGTCAACAAGTGGTTACCAGGAATATCATATTCACTACCTGAGGCATAAAAATTCTTTCCTCTTTTCCCCTTGCCTTAAACTGGGCTATTGGCTGTGTATGTATAAGAGAAAATTGTTTCTTTCCTATCAAGCTCTTTTGACTTGAGGCTCTTTAGGAGTTTCATTCACTGAGTCCCAGGGAAAGAGAGTTTGTAGCACTAGATTCCAACATTCTTAATCAATTAACCTGGTATCACCATATACCAGACAATATTTTTTAGCAGGAATCTGTTTTTGTTTTTTTAATTGTACTTTAGATGAAGGTTTACAGAACAAACTTTTTTTTCATCAAACATTTAGCACACACAGTGTTCTATGACATTAGTTGACCACCCCATGACATGTCAACACTTTTCCTTCTCAATCCTTTGTTCTCTATTGTTATCTTTCTTATTCTCTCCTGCCTTTCAATTCCTGTCCCAGGGCTGGTGCACTCCTTTAGCTTTGTTTTGTTCCTTGGGTCTGTTCAACCTTTGGCGGAAGGGTAAACTTCAGGAGTGAACTCATTACTGAGCTGAAAGCATGTCAGGGGCCATACTCTCAGGGTTTCTCTAGTCTCTGTCAGGCCAGCAGGTCTGGTCTTTCTTTCTGAGTTTGAATTTTTTCTACATTTATCTCCAGGTCTTTCTGGGAACCTCTATTTTAGTCTCTGTCACAGCAGTCAGTGATGGTAGCAAGACACCCTCTCGTTGTACTGGACTCAGTCTGGTGGAAGCTGTGGTAGATTTGGTCCATTAGTGCTTTGGACTAATCTTTCCTTTGTATCTTTAGTTTTCTTCATTATTCCTTACTCCCAAGGCAGGGAGACAAGTGGAGTACCCTAGATGGCAGCTCACCGGCTTTTAAGGCCCCAGACACTACTCACCAAAGTAGAATGTAGAACATATTCTTTACAAACTATGTTATGGCAGTTGAGCTAGATATACCCCAAGATCACAGTCCTCTCAGCCCTCAGCCCAGCAATTCGGTCCCTTAGGGAGTTTGGATGCATCTACAGAGCTACCATGACCTTGTCTTGTACAAGTTGTGCTGGCTTCTGTGCTATTGTGTACTGCCTTACCCTTCACTAAAGTTTCTACTTAACTACTGGATACCAGACAATCTCGAATGATCTCAGGTCCAGCTCATTATTTGCAGACACTCTGTGGATCAGCATGGTGGGTGTGGGGAATGATTCCTTTTTTAGGTTACCTGAGCGAGAACCATGCAGGATGGCCCTAGACACTCATCTGTCCATCTTCAGGGTCTCTGATGTTTTCTTACAGTGTCAGGACCATGTGCAATGTGTCCTTGACATGAATACTGCATTTTACAATCCAAAGTGACCACTACTCTAGGCAGTACCAACTTTCTGTCTGTTGGTTTTCCTCTAAACACAGAAGACACTTGGTTAATTGCTCATAGGAGAGGCCCACCCTCCCCTTGGTCCTCTCCACACTGCTGTACCCGCCAAGGGAATTGCATATTGTTCCCCAGGGAAGACCTTCCCTGGCAAAGTCTGAGATATAAGTTCAACTCTAATCTGCCTTTCCTTACCAGGACTCATGAGATCAACTTGTAAAATGAGGTTTCCTGCTCAGCTCCTGGGGCTGTTAATGCTCTGGATCCTTGGTGAGGATAGAGGGTGGATGGGAAAGGAGAAGGAGGTGGGGAGGGTCAGCTCTCAGGGCACCACTTCCCCTGTGCATTCTGTTCTCAAGTTAGGTGAGGATGTCACACACACTGTGGGAGAAATATGGTGTTCAGACCTGTGAAACTCAGGAGAACAAGAACAAGAGGGACCTGATCTCTGGTGAAGATTTTAGAAAACAAAGGGGCTCTTTTCTTTTTCTTTTTTTTAATTGTCTGGTTTAGGGTATGTATAATAATTTCACACACACACAAACACACTCACACAAAACAATTAATTAGCCTGAAATAAATAGCGAAAGGGAATCTTGAAAATCCTCCTTAATATTGGCATGTAACCTTTCACTTCTCTCTCATAATTTTAACTTGCAATGGGGATACTGTGGTGACTCACACTCCAGTCTCTCTGTCAGTCATGCTTAGAGAGCCAGCCACCATATCCTACAAGTAGAGTCAGAGCCTCCTACATAGTGATGGTTACACTTATCTGAACTAGTACGAGCAGAAGCCAGGCCAGCCTCCACGGCTCCTAATCTATAGGGCATCAAGCCTGTTCTCTCAGCTCCCAGTGGGTCAGGAACAGATTTCACTCTGAAAATCAGCAGGGTGGAGGCTGAGGATGTTCCAGTTTCTTACTGACAGCGAAGTATACGACTTCCTCCCACAGTGGTCCAGCCCTGCACGCAAACCTCTCTGCTTGGGGTGGCCTAGCTGCCCAAATGTGTGGCCTGTGTGGGGAGCAGTCCCAGCAGATTCTCTGAGGCTGCTAAGAGGAAGACGTCGGAGACCTCAGGGGAATAGGTTGAAGCTGAGGACTCTAGACCATGTGTGCCTCTGCTACACCTCAGATGCTGCCTGTTCATGGCCGGTCAGCTCCACCAGTCTTGACATGGCAGAGCCAGCAGGGAGAATGGAGGAGGTCCAAGTGCCTCTGAGCAACTAGACAAGATGTCAGGAGAGCTGACTGAGAGCTCATCCTAATCCTCCTGCCTGTGTACATTTGTCAGTTAAATTTGTTCAGCATGACAGGCATACATTTGACAGAGACAGTAGCAACACAAGTTGAATACATGTGGAGGTTAAGTAGGCTTTTTGTATATTTCATCAGGATACTATTTGATGATATTTAGCCATTAGTATTTTCCCACTTTCCCAACAACCTGCTTCTTATTTTACCATTTGCGGTTCCCCTTGAATTAAGATATTTGAAATATCATTCTATACTAGATGTCCTCAGGGGGAGTGTGGCTGAGAAGAATTGGTGAAGATGCCGGTTTTTGAGCTTCCAGAAATCCTTTTGTAAATGTATAGGAGACACAAGATGCTAATTCCGCAACCGTTGAATTTCCCCAATTACTTTGTGTTGAGAAAAATGATTTCGAGAAATTTTATAAGTTGGGTTTTAAAAATAAAAAGCAAAGTGAAAGATGTAGAATGACATTTACTCCATAAACTACTAGAAGGATATAGAATGAAAGCAATGTTTTTTCTTTCTAAAGGTAAGAATTTTAAGACTCTGTCCATATTTATGCCTATTCCCATGAAAGGTAATCCAACTGAATGTGGAAATCATCAAACAATATTCATTCAAAAGTGGCTACAGCATTATATTGGCAGGGAACTGCTAGAAATGCATGCCAGATTCAGAGAGCAACCTGGGACAAGGGCTATCATTGCTAATGTCAGATGGATCCTGGCTAAAAGCAGATAATACCAGAAAGATATTTACCTGTGTTTTATTGACTATGCAAAGGCATTCCACTGTGTGATTTGTAACATATTCTGGATAACATTGCAAAGAATGGGAATTCCAGAACACCTAAATGTGTGCTTGAGGACCTGTGCATAGGTCAACAGGCAGTCATTCAAAGAGAATAAAGAGGTGCTGCATGGTTTAAAGTCATAAAATGTGTGTCTCACAGTTGTATCCTTTCACCATACTTATTCAGTCTCTATGCTGAGCATATAATTTGAGAAGATGGATTATATGAAGAAGAATGAGGAATCAGGATTGGAGGAAGACTCGTTAGCAACCTGCATGATGCAGATGACACAAACTTGTTTGCTAAAAATGAAAAGGACTTGAAGCATTTACTGATTAAGATCAAGGACCATAGCCTCCAGTATGGATTACACCTCAACGTAAAGAAAGCAAAAATCCTCACAACTGGGCCAAGAAGTAACATCATAAAGAAAGGACAAAACACTGAAATTGTCATGGATTTCATTGTCCTTGGATCCATAATCAATGACCATGGAAGCAACATTCAAGAAATCAAAGGATGCATTGCACTGGGCACATTGGCTGCAAAAGACCTGTCTAAAGTGTTAAAAAGCAAAGGCTTCACTTTAAAGACTGAGATGCATGTGAACCAAGCCATGATGTTTTCAATCGCCTCCCGTACATGTGAAAGTTGGGCAATGAATAAGGAAAACCAAAGAAGAATTGATGCCTTTGAATTATTGTGTTGGCGAAGAATATTGAAGATACCATGGACTTCTAGAAGGAACAAATTTGTCTTGGAAGAAGTACAACCAGAGTGATCTTTACTCCTAAAGGAGGGAGGGTGGTGAAACTTCGGCTCACATACCTTGGATATGTTCTCAGGAGGGATCAGTCCCTGCAGAAGGACATTGTCCTTGGTAAAGTAGAGGGTCAACAAAACAGAGGAAGGTCCTCAAAGTGATGGATTGACTCAGTGGCTACAACAATGGGCTCAAGCATAACAAGAACTATGAGGATGGCCTAGGACTGGGCAGTGTTTCATTGTGTTGTTCATATGGTTGCTAAGAGTTGGAACTGACTGGATAGCACCTGACAACAACAACAAAAATGAGTAATATACTGATGAGATTTTTTTTTCCTGCAACTCCAAAAATCAGAACTGTAAAATGGTTGGTATGAATAGTAACATTCAAGGTGAAAAAACATTGATAAAAATCTGGTACTGTCAAATATTGAAATATATTCTTATCAGTCAGGGATTTTGATTGCAAAGAAGAGAAACCAACCAAGTCTAAACTAAGCAGAAAATGAAATGATTACTGGGTGACATGCAGATTTGAGTGAAATTGTACAGATCATGGTGTAGAAAATGTACATGAAATGAGCTGGCAAAAGCACAGTTCATGATAAATCAGAGAAAGAGGTTGTTTGTATATGATCCCACCACCACCACAGATGGACTGGCTCCACCACCACTGGACACCAGTGATGGAACATTGGATATTGGAAGCCTCTGCAACCATTCTGTTTGCAAACATTGTTGACTCTGTGAATTGAGCATTAGTACCATTTCCTCATGAGCAGTTTCAACAAGTGCTCTTTGAGAATGTATTTCCATTCCAAACTGTAATTGACCAAAATCAAACCCATTACCATTGACTTGATTCCAATTGCTAGCAACCACATGAGTTACAGAGCAGACCTGAGCTCCATAGACTTTTCTGTGCCGTAATCTTCATGCAAGCAGACCACTAAGACTTTCTTCTTCAGCTCCACTGGGTGGGTCCCAACTGCCAAGCTTTTAGTTTAGTACCTGAGCACGAACTATTTGCACCACTCAGTCACCTGCAGCAATTATGGCAGGAAAACTAAAATATAACTATTGTTATCAGAGAATCCAAAAAAAAAAAAACATTTTTACCATATTCAAATAGTACTGCTCTATTCAAAAAGTAAGAAGCATGCAGTGTAGAAGTTTTTGAACCAGAATCCTTTGATCTAAGAATTTCACCATTACACTCTGTGGTTCTTTGCATAAATGTTTGTTTGGCACACCCCAACCTGAGCTCACACCTGCTGATCTGTGAAGTACAGAAACTGTTGAATCAGTGTGTGCTGTCTTGGGCATGTTCTCAACAGTAACAACAAGAAAACAACACCCTTTCCCATCGAGTTGATTCCAACACACAGTGACACATAGGACAGAGAAAAACTGCCCCATAATGATCCCAAGGTGCGGCCAGTAGAGTTGGACTACTAACCTTTTCATTAGTAACCATAGCTCTTAGCCACTGTGCAACCAGGGTTAACACAACCAAGTTGAAAAAAAAGAAAAAACAAAGCTATGAAATAGAGTTTCTTGGGGGATGGAATCTGAGCAACATCACACAAAGAGAAGCTGCAGGATGGGCACCACCCAGATGCTAGGCTCCTGCTCTACTATGATCCAGGTGAGACAAAACCTAAACATGGAGTTTTCTCTCCAGAGTGATCCCCCTATTCAGATAGGTCTATGATTTGAAAAGAGATGTGAAATAAATGTTACAAGCCACACAGGCCTGTCCGCATTACCCAGTTAGAGACCATTTTGGTTTGATTTCCCCTCTATCCCTGATGGCACAGTATCTCTGGATCATCCTCGGGTGCTTGTCATTTTAGGTCCCAGGGGGCAGATCCTGCTCCCTAGGTGCCAGAATCTCTGCTGTCTCCCAGGAGAGAAAGTCTCCATTAGCTGCAGGGCCAGTCAGAGTCTCCTCTACACTGACTGGAAACACTACTCAGGCTGGCAACTGCATAAACCCGAGGAGGGGCCTACAGGCCTCATTCACCTCACTTCCTCTATGCATGTTGTGATGCTGAAGAGGTTTCAGCAGCACTTTCAGAATGGTAGAGACTAGAGAGAAAGGCCTGGTGATCTAGTTCAGAAAAAGCAGCCAATGAAAACCCTTTGGATGACAACATTCGGATGTTATTGTGCATGGGGTCATCATGAGTCAGGGGCTGACAAGATGGCATCTAACAAGAAGAAAGAACCATGATTTCCTTCAGTCACTAAATTAATCTTGGGCGCCCAGGGAATTAATTTAAAGAGGAATTGAAAACTAATGAAAATAGAACATGAGAAAGGTGTCACATGTTTCTAGGGTGAAAGGGCTAATGAGTTAGAGGCTGGCCTTTGAAAGAATGAGTCCCACTGAAAGACATGGAGAGAGGAGAAAAGGTCAGTAAAATAGAAGCTTAGAGCAGGAAAACACCTTCATTGACATTGACCAGGATGGCTTGGCTGGAAAACAGGATTCATTGAAGGTAAAAGTAAGGCAGAAATACTATCTTCTGTGAGGGAGATTATAAATATGAAGGATCCAGGTTTAATATCGGGTTAGGTGGAGACTTGTGAGGGTTGATGGTATAAAAAGGAAAAAGTCCCATAAAATAATGAATTAAAATGAGAACTTTCTAGAGTCAAGAAGGCACAAGGAAGAGAGAACTGATCTTTCAGGGTAGAAAACTCACTGGACCCTTTCCCGAATCAGTCATGTGATCTATCCATGCGAAACAAGGAGGTTTCTGTGATATGAAAGGTCCTGAAAAAGCCCATGAGGGATTTTCACAGCATTCTTTTTTCTATATTTTACCACAAAAGGGGATCCAGCAGAAGCCACATCCCTTAATTTTCCCCTGGAATCTGGAAATACTGTAAGGAATTCGTCAGGAGATGTAGCCTTTGTGGCAGACAGAGGAATCGTGCACGTTCAGGGCTGATCAGAAAGGAAGCAGCTGGTGCAGTGAAGACTCACTGGTCTGCAACCCTCGGGACAAGGTTTGTGTTCGAGGCTGAAGCACTGTGGGAGGTGGATTATTATAACTCTGCTGACAATAATAAACTGCGGCGTCTTCAGGCTGGAAGTTGCTGATGGTGAAAGTGAAGTCTGTCCCTGACCCACTGCCACTGAACCGGTCAGGGACCCCAGATGCCCGGCTGGATGCAGCATAGATGAGCAGCTTAGGAGCCTGTCCTGGCTTCTGCTGGTACCAGGATAAGTAGCTGCTCACACTCTGGCTGGCCTTGTAGTTGATGGTGACTGTTTCTCCTTGAGACTTAGCCAGAGAGGCTGGAGACTGGGTGATCACAATGTCCCCACTGGCACCTGAAATCAGAGTAGACAATTACCATGTATATTGATACACACTCTTTTTCACACATACATTAAAATATACCATTTATACCAGAACATCTAGTGATATTACATATCAGCAAATAACTGGTTCCATTTTGCAAATAACTGGCATTTCCCACTATATGTTAAAGTCATTTTTCAACTCTAGAAAGATACTACTCTAGAGAGATTGAAACACTTTTAATTCCTCACCAGAGGCCCAGAGCAACAGGGACGTGAGGATCAGAGTGTGTGGCACCATCTTGCTGGCCCTGCCTGCCTGATGCAGATCAGCTCCCATAGCAAAGGCCCTGTTTATAGTATCTGAGCAGCCAGCCTGGTGTTGGAGGGGCCTATGCAAAGCAGTCAGTGATTTGAAAGCAAATTACATGGGCGACAGGTTGTAAAACTAGCCAATGTACTTCAAGAGTCAAATATATCACATAAAGTATAACTTCATGACTAGAAAAGACAAAGCAGGGTCATAGAAGCTCTAATATCTAAAAAAACAAAACTTGTACTCCAGTGAATTCCAACTCATGACAACCACATGTGTTATGCAGTAGAGCTGCTCCGTAAGGTTTTCTTGCCTGTGTTCTTTATAGAAGCAGACTGACAGGCTTTTCTTCCAGGGTACCACCTGGTGTGTTCAAACTCCCAACCTTCAGGTTAGCAGCCCATCACAACTGCTTGAAGCACCCAAGATCTAATGAAGAGCTTCAATTTTAGCTTAAAAACAATTTTAAATGGGTTCAGGTTCCATAAATGTTGCACTAGTTTCCTCAAATCAACAGTTTTGTGAAACAATAAAAAATGCTGGAAAAAAAAAAACAACAAGGAAAGGGAAGAATATGGGAAATTTTTGCCTCAGTGTTTGATAAAATTTATAGCTAGAAAATGTCTGAGCTCAGATGATACTTGTGTCCTGAAGGATACCTAAAAGACATTGCAAGCACTTGAGATTGGATTCCAGGGTATGGAAGGGCCAGAGAAATGGAAGACAGGCCCCGAATTACTCGTATTGAAAGTCCTCAGGGAGCCTATATCGAGCTAGGGCCCAGGACGGCTAGATCACAAAGAAAGTGTGAACCAAAGAGAAAGTGGGACCTATCATGCCCATAGTGGGTAGGGCCTGATAAGAGGGCTCTAGAATCATTTGTGGAAATGGAGAGAGAAAAAAACAAGCAGGATTTTCTTGTAAAAGTGTGATTGAATGACAACTCTTCAAAGAGTTTCTTTCTAGTTATGGATGACCTCAGTAGGCCTGGAAGTCTTCAGCCTTGAAGGTGAGACTTCATCTCTCTAACTTTGGATATATTATCAAGAGGGACCAGTTCCTGCAGGAGATCATGAGTCATAAAGCAGAGGGTCAGCAAAAAAGAGAAAGCCTCAAAGAAATGGATTGATGTGAAATAAATGCTACAGCAACAGAGACATGTCCACCTATCACAGTTAGACTATTTTGGCTTCATCGTTTCTTGTATCCCTGATTCCACAGAATCTCTGCATCCTCCTGTGTGACTGTCATTGCAGGTTCCTGCCAGCAGATGGCGGTGACACAGGACTCACATGTCTCCCTGGAAGAACTTCCATCAGCTGAAGGGCCAGTCAGAGTCTTCTCTACACTCACCTGAGAGGCCACTTAACCTGGACAGGCTCCTAAGGCCCTCATTCGCTTCACTTCCATCCGTGTTGATGGGGTGCCTGCCCGCTTCAGTGGTGGTGATCTGAGGCCAACTTCACTCTCACCATCCTCACCATAAGATCAAAGATAGTACAACAAACTGCTGTGTTCCAAAATCAAGATGTCATCTCAAAATAATGTGACCCCAGATATAAACCTCTTACCGGGGCACAGGTGGGGGAAGTTCTCACTAGGAACTCTCACAGAGATTGCCGTTGTTTATTTGTTTTGATCACGCAAAAAAGTTGGCATGAAGTAGTCAGAAAATTAGCAACTGGGCCTTCTCTGGCTCCAAAAGAGAGCAGGCCTCCTGCCGTTCCTGCTCACATCCTTCAAATCTGCTCTCAGCCCTCACTCTGGGCGTCACTAGGTGGCCATTTGCAGTCCCATCTGACCGTCTCTAACCTGTGTCAACCCTGACTCCCAAATACCTTTACTGCTGCCCAGGAACAGCACCTCCTCTCTAGGCCAAAGCTAGAGCCACTATCCCCTGGGCATTCTTGTCCCTGTTTCCCCATTCAAGTTTATGTCAGAGAAAACATCTCAGGAATGAGAAAATACTAGATCCCTGCTTGCCTTTTGTATAAAAGCAATGCAAGTTATATTATTCCAAATACGTTAAAAAAAAAAAAGAATTCCTAGTACAAAACTGAGTAACAGAAAATAAGGTCCTTCAATTATAAGAAAAATTAAAAAATGGAGTGTCTCCTTTTTTTTTTTTTTTGTATTTTATAAGACAGAATTTTACCTTCTTCTTAAAAGAAGTTTTTAGCAAATCACTTTTGGATTTCTCTGTACCCCTCATATTCCCATTTCCCTGCTTCTTGTCTTTAGCTGCCACTATGTTGTTATTAAATTCATACCCAGTGTAAATTCCAAGCTTCTCCTTCATAATAATACCCTCACCCAAACCAAGGATGCCACGGCCCTCCCTTATTTCATCACATTCATTTTGCAAAACCTAAACCCTGGAAAAAAGTCCACCCTCTACACACCTCCATCCATGTTCACAATGTGGCTAGAGAAAAACACATAATTATTCTGATTCTCTCATTGTAAATTTATGCACACTACCTCAGGACAGCCCTTAATCCTGCTTCACACTGGTACTTCATTTACCTGGTTGGTTCAGTCTCCAGCCTTTCTCTTTTCTTTTCTCTTCAAGTTGTAGCACCTACTTCTCATCCTACCTTTCAGCAAATGACCTCATTTCCTGTTTCTTGGAAGAGCTTCCACTAGCTCCTCTCATGCTTCTTCTGATCCACAGGCATGTACATCCCCATGTGCTGCCTGCCTGTCTGCCTGCCTGCCTGCCTGCCTCCCTCCCACCCTTCCTTCCTTCCTTCCTTCCTTCCTTCCTTCCTTCCTTCCTTCCTTCCTTCCTTCCTTCCTTCCTTCCTTCCTTCCTTCCTTCCTTCCTTCCTTCCTTCCTTCCTTCCTTCCTTCCTTCCTTCCTTCCTTCCTTCCTTCCTTCCTTCCTTCCTTCCTTCCTTCCTTCCTTCCTTCCTTCCTTCCTTCCTTCCTTCCTTCCTTCCTTCCTTCCTTCCTATTACTGTAGATGGGCAGACAGCCCTCCTTCCTGAGGCCAGGCACTCTGCTCCTAAACCCCTGTCCCTTCCAAGGGTATCTCTTGGCATTCCTCACCTCTCTTTTCTGAACTATACATGTTCCCATCACTTCAGCATCATTCCTATCAGTATGAAACAGTATTTTTTTCAAAAAATTTTTTGATTTCACATCTCACTCCAGTTATGTCCTCTTTCACTCTTCTCCTTTACCTTAAAGCTCATTGAAACACTTGTATGTAGTCACCAAACCCAGACTGTCTTTTTTCATACTTCCTTGGGCTCCCTCCCCTGAAGTTGTTAACCCCACCTTCTCATAGAAACTGCTCTACTCAAAGCCACCGAAGACTTCCACACTGACCAATCCAGTGGCCACTTTTGAGTCCTCTTACCAAATACCTCAGTGACATTTAACACATTGATGACGCCTTCCTCCTTAATACAGCCTCCTCACTGAGCTCCCAGGCATCACACTTTTTGTTTTCCGTCCACATTGGTCCTCCTCAGACTCCTTTGCTGCTTCCTCTTTGTCTCCCTTGCCTGAAAGCTCAGACCCTGGGCATCTTTTGCCCTTCATCTATGCAACACTCATTTCATTACTTATCAGATTTAATTCTTCAGTCCATATCTCTCTGCTGAACTCCAAATTCAAGTCCAATTTTCTACTTGACACTCACATGTGGAGGTCTAGTACACAACTCAAACCTGAAATTCCTGATTTTCCTCACCAAATCCACTCCTCCCAAGGTCTTTCCTATCTGAATAATTGTCATCTCTGCCCTTCTACTTACTCAGAGCAAAACCTTGAAGTCACCTCGAGACTTCTCATGCTCTTTGACAAAATCTTCAGGATACTGTAACTGACAGGGTTAAACTGTTCTCCCTGCTCCCATCATACCCGGGTCTGTGAGCTCCTGAGGAAGCATTCTGTATAACAGTCCAACGTCCTTCTTACTGGTCCTCTTCTCAAGGCCACTTCACCACCCACTGCCTCACCCCCTCCATTCAGACATGGACAATTAGCCACAAAGTTGTCCTTCCTGCTGCCATATTGCTCCCCAAATGCACTCTGATATATGGTGTCTAGTTCCTGAAATTGACAGCATATTCTCAGAAATTTCATGAGCTCTGCATAACCTTACAACTGTCCCAGAATCCCCAAGTTTAGGGAGCTTGATTTGAGGTTTGTTCTCTGAACTCCTTGCTTGGCTGGCTTGCAGTAAAGTCTAGTTTATCTTTCTCAAAGGCCTGGTGTCTCTCAACTAAATTGAAGAGTCACAGGGAGCAGGACTCACCCTCATGAGATTACAATACTGTATATTTATTTTCAAAATATGCCACTCCTCATCCCCTCCACTGCTACTACCATCACCAAAGCAATTGTCCTCTCTACCTGGATGATGGTAATGGCCAGCTAACTGGTACTTCTCCTGCCCTTGTCCTCCAAAGAGTTCCTGATAAGCTACAAATCAAATCATGTCCTCTTTTGAAAACTATTCCAGTCATTATCACATCCTTTAAAATGAAAAGAAAATCCTTAAAGTAGCGTACAAATCCTACAAAATGTGCCCCTTCATTATTTTTTTGTCCTTATTACCCACACTACCCTTCACAATGCTGCTTCACCAACACTGGCTTCCTTGCCTCTTTCCCAACAAGCTGGTTGCATTTCTACCTCAGAAGTGTGTAATTTCGTCTAACTACAACACTTTTGCCTGGAGATATTCCTATGACTCATTTTCTCACCAACATTGAGACTTTGATCAGTTCATTCCTTCTTAGTGCAGCCTTCCATCACCATCTATTGTAGAGCAATTGCACAAACACCCCAATTCTTTATCCCTCTCTGTATCCATACTACTGGTGACATGAAATTGTAGCTGCTCCTATTAGGGGATAAATGTTATTTGCCCTCTCCTTCAATATGAATTGACAGTGTGAATTGTGTTGATAGATAACATGCAGCAAAAGAGACACTGTGCCAATATTGAACCAAGACTTCAACAGTACTTACGTGCTTTTACTTACTCTCTTGGAATTCTGCCAATTGCTATCACAACAAACTAGTTTCAGTCTGGCAAGTGTTTAAAGAAATGCGGCCAAGTCACCTCAATAGCCGCATCTGATGGCCAGGCAACTACAGACATGTGAAAGTTACCTGAGTCTTTCTAGATGAGCTAGCACCCAGGTGACACACCAGAGAACTGTAAATGCATCAACTTTCCAGAAAAGATGACTCAAGACTGATCCATATCAACAGAACTCTTTATTGGTCCAACTCACCAATAAACATGAAAGATAAAAATGCTTATTGCTTTTAGCCACTGGGTTTTGTGGATGATTTATGTGGAGGGCAAGAGCTAACTGATACATCACCCTTATTCAAATTGCTACTCCTCTGTTGTGGATTGAATTGTGTCCCACAAAAATGTATGTCAAATTGGCTAGGCCATAATTTCCAGTTCTGTCTAGTTGATCAAGGTTTTTTGATCTGAAGGGATTCTTCTATGTGTTATAAATCCTACATCTATGATGTTAATGAGGCAGAATTAGAGGCATTTACACTACTGATTCAGGGCTCAAACTACAGGATTAGGTTTACCTTGACTTGATCTCTTTTGAAATATAAAAGAGAGACTCAAGCAGAGAGTAGAGACTTCTACCACCAAGAGTGAAGAACCAGAAGGGGAGCTCATTCTTTGGACTGGGTGACCCTGCACTTAGAAGCTCCTAGACCAGGGGAAGGTTGATGACAAAGACCTTTCTCCAGAGCCGACAGAGAGAGAAAGCCTCCTACCAGAGCTGGCATTCTTAATTGGGTCTTCTTTTATCCTCCTAGACTGTGAGAGAATAAACTTCACTTCATTAAACCCATCCCCTGGTGATATTTCAGTTATAACAGCACAAGATAACAAAGACAACATCTTACACCAGAAAGCTCTTATTCCTTCCCCCTCTTTATTTTTCTTCATGCCAGTTACAAAATTACTTAATAAATTTATTCCTATCCATGTGTTACTTTTCCCTCTTCCCCAACTAGGATGAAAGCAATGTATCTGAGTATGACACATAGTAAGCTATCAATTTATATATCTTGAGTGAATAAATGACATGGAAACTTTAACATCCAGTCTTTGAAAATATTTCTCATCTTTAGAGAGAAGGTGCTTTTATATACATAAGAATGTTCACAGTATACTGATCAAGTTTTTTTGAGATCACTCTGATGCCAAATTTTATCAATACCTGTATTTCAGAAGGAGATACAGAAGTAACACTAGAACACCTGGAGTTTTTGTATTATTACAGTGAGATGAGAATGTTAATTAAATGTTGTCAGAAGGATTCAGCTATAGCTGAACAAAGAACCTTGGGTGGCAGCGATGGTTCAGTGGTGGAATTCTTGACTCCATGCAGGAGACCTGGGTTTGATGCCCAGCCAATGCTCCTCAAACACAGGCCCTACTCCTCTGTCAGTGGAAGCTTGCATATTGCTATGGCGTTGAACAGATTTTAGGGAAACGTCCAGACTAAGACCAACTAGGAAGAGAGGCCTGGAGATCAACATAGAAAAATTAGCCAGTGACAAGCCTATGAATCACCATGACCCGATCCCATTCTGCATGAATTCACCATTGTTGTAGGAACCACAGCAGCTAACAACAAAAAAGGACCATGATTTCCTTCAGTCAACAAATTAGATTGGGTTGCCCAGGGGGTGAACTTAAAGTTGTCAGTTAATGAAAAAAGATGTGGGAATAATATCAGATATTTATAGAGTGGTAGAGGTTGATGAATTAGACACTAGCTTTTGAAAGAATGAATACCACTGAAAGAAATGGAGAGAAGAGGAAGGTCAATATAAAAGGAGGTAGAACAAAAAAACAACATCAGTGGCATTGACCAGGAAGGTCTGGCCAAAAAGGGGACCTGTTGAAGGAAAAAGAAAGAGAGCAATACTACCTTTTTCGGGGGAGGTTCAGAATAAAAAAATATATATATACAAAGGTTTAAAGATTTAATCTTGGGAAAGTCAAGAGTTAAGGGGTAATTACAGAGAAAGGAAAAAGCCAGGAAAAGAAGGAATTAAATTGAGAATATCCCACAGTCAAGATGGCACAGGGAAGAGACAACTCATCCCTCAGGGTGTAAAACTCACTGAGTGCTTCTCCATATGAGCCTTGTGATCTAGCCATGTGAAACATGCAGGTTTCTGTACTACGAAAATCCCTGGCATGACAAAGGCTATAAGAAATATTTACAGCATTTTTCTACAGTAATGTCCCAGAAAAAAGGAATTTAGAAAAGTCCGTGGCTTTTACTTTCCTCAAGAGCCCAAGAAACTAGTCAGGAGATGAGGCATGTGGGGCAGTTAGAGGAAGTGTGCATGTTCAGGACTGTGTGGGAAAGAAGCAGCAGGTGCATTGAAGAGTCACAGGCCTGCAGCCCTGGTGAGGAGGCTTGTGTTCCAGGCTGAAGCACTGTGAGAGGGTAGCCATAATGTTGCTAACAGCAATAGCCTGCCACATCCTCAGCCTGGAGGCTGCTGATGTTGAGAGTGAAGTCTGTCCCAGACCTAATGTCACTAAACCTGTCAGGTATCTCAGAAGTCCAGGTAGATGCAAAGGAGATAAGAAGCTTAGGAGATTATCCTGGTTTCTGCTTGTAAGAGGTTAAGGCGTTGCTAACACTCTGGCTGGACTTGCTCTGATGGTGACCGTTTCTCCTGGAGACACAGTCAGGGAGACAGGAGGCTGGGTTATCATGATGTTTCCACTGACACCTGCAATCAGAGAGGACAATTACCATACATACATGTATACATGCACTTTTTCATAGGCACATTAAAATATACCTTTTTAAATGTGCATTTTAGTGGAATACACTTCACACATAATTGAGTCAATTTTGGAAATAGCCGTCCTTTCCCACTACATCTTAATATCATTCTTCAACTCTACAAAGATACTTCTCTCAAGGAATTGAGGCACTTTTCATTTCTCACCAGAGACCAGAGCAACAGGGACATGAAGACAGGAGCGTGTAACAACATCTTGCTGCCTCCACCTGCCTGATAAAAATCAGCGCACATTGCAAAGCCCCCATTTACATAATCTGAGCAGCCAGACTGGGCCTGGAGGGTCTTTACAAAGCCATCATTGAACGTGGAAGCGAACTACATGGGCAGAAAAAATAAGCAGGATTTCCTTAGAAAGTTGCATCTGAAAGTCAATACTCAAGGGAGTTTAACTCCAAGTGTGTATGGTCTCTGTGTGTCTGGATGTCTCCAACCTTGAAATTAGCTTAACATAGCACAACTGATAGAACCCACAAATGGAAACTGCTGTGTAAGAGGGCACGCCCATTATCAATACACGGAACGCTTCACAAATATTTTTTTAAAGACTGATACCACCAAGAAGTCAGACTTTCTTGATATCCAAGAACATAAGATAACTAGGATATGAATATGAACGTGATGAATGTGAAATAACAGAGAACAAAAGGAGCCCTCCTTACACTTTAGATTTGGGAGTTAAGTGAGTTTTTATAAAGAAATAAATGATAACCTTTACGTTCCATGCAAGGCAAGGAACACTATAAGCAGGGGTACTAGAGATCTGAAAAAAAATTTTTCTAGAAATTAGATATAGAATACACTTCTGTGAGCTTGTCATCCTGTGGGGACTTGGGTGTTGCTTTGATGCTGAAAGCTATGCTGCCCATGTAGTAATACCAGCAGGTTCACCACAGTGGACAGGTTTCAGCTGAGCTTCCAGACTAAGGCAGAGTAAAAAAAGGACCTGGTGGTCTACTTCTGAAAGAATTAGCCAGTGAAATCTTATTAATAGCAACAGGACAACATCTGTTAAATAGTGCCAGGAGATGAGTCCTTTAGGTTGAAATGCACTAAAAGGAGGGCTGGAGAAGAGCTACTTCCTTACAGTACAGTTGATCTTAGTGAAATACAAGGAGTCAAGTTTTCAGGACATTCATGTGCTGATGTGGCATGACTCAAGATGAGAAGAAACAGCTCAATACATCCGTTAAAATCTAAAAGTGGAATGTACAAAGTATGGGTCTAGGAAAATGAACATTGTCAAAAGTGAAATAGAATGCATAAACATCAATATTTTAGTCATTAGTCTACTGAAATGCACTGGCACTGGTAATTTTGAATCAGAAAATCATATCGTCTGCTATGCAGGGAACGATAACTTGAAGAGGAATGGCATTGCATTCATTGTCAAAAAAAAAAAAAATACAAAGTACAATGCTGTCAGTGATAGACTAGCATCCAGACATCTAAAGGAAGACCAGTTAATACGACTATTACTCAAATTTGCCAACAAACTACTAAGGTCAAAGATGAAGAAATACAAGATTTTTACCAAATTCTGCAGTCTGAAATTGATCGTATATGCAATCAGAATGCACTGATAATTACTGGTGACGGGAATGGAAAAGTTAGGGAAAAAAAAAGAAGGATCAGTATTTGGAAAATATGGCCTTGGTGATAGAAATGATGCCAGAGATTGCATGATTGAATGTTGCAAGATCAAAGACTTCTTCACTGCAAATACCTTTTTCCACCAATATAAATGGTGACTATACACATGGACCCCACAAGATGGAATACACAGAAATCAAATCAAAAGCTCAATACCATAAGTCAGAACAAGGTCAGGGGCTGAGTGCAAATCAGACCATCAATTACTCTTATGCAAGTTCAAGTCGAAACTGAAGAAAATTAGAAGAAGTACTTGAGAGCCAAAGTACAACCTTGAGTATATCCCACCTGAATTTAGAGACCATCTCAGGAACAGAGTTGACACGTTGAACCCTAATGACCAAAAACCAGCCGAGTTGTTGAATGACATCAAGGACACCATACATGAAGGAAAGAAGAGGTCACGAAGAAGACAAGAGGGAAAGGAAAGACCTAAATGGATGTCAGAAGAGACTCTGAGAATTGCTCTTGAATGTCAAGTAGCTAAAGCAAAAGGAAAAAATGATGCAGAAAAAGAGCTAAACAGAGGTTTTTGAAGGGCAACTCGAGAAGACAAAGTAAAGTATTATGATGACATGTACAAAGATCTGGAGATAGAAAATCAAAAGGGAAGCACATGCTCAGCATTTCTCGGGCTGAAAGAACTGAAGAAAAAATTCAAGTCTCAAGTTGCAATATTGAGGGATTGTATGAGGACAATACTAGACAACACATGAAGCATCAAAAGAAGATGGAAGGAATACACAGAGTAACTATACCAAAAAGAACAGGTCAATGTTCAAACATTTCAGGAGGTAACATATGATCAGGAACTGAAGGAAGAAGTTCAAGCTGCACTGAAAGCATTAGGAAAAACAAGGCTCTCGGAATTGACACCATAGGAATTGAGGTGTTTCAACAAACAGATGCAGTGCTGGAAGTTCTCAGTCATCTATGCCAAGAAACTTGGAAGACAGGTATGTGGCCAACCGGCCAGAAAATTTCCATATTTATGCCTATTCCCATGAAAGGTAATCCAACTAGGTGTAGAAAATATTGAACAATATTCATTCAAAAGTGGCTACAGGACAAAAGTGACAAGGAACTGCCAGAAATGCAAGCCAGAGTCAGAAAACAATGTGAAACAAGGGATATCATTGCTAATGTCTGATGGATCTTGGCTGAAAGCAGATAACACCAGAAAGATGTTACCTGTGTTTTATCGACTATGCAAAGGCATTCAACTGTGTGGTTTGTAACAAATTATGGATAACAACTGGGAAGAATGGGAATTCCAGAACACCTAAATGTACTCATGAGAAGGGTGTACATAAATCGAGAGGCAGTCATTGAAACAGAATAAGGAGATAGTGCATGGTTTACAGAAAATGTGGTGGCTTAGTGGTTAAGTGCTACGGCTGAGAAGGAAAGGATTGGCAGTTCGAATCCACCAGGCGCTCCTTGGAAACTCCATGGGGCAGTTCTACTCTGCCGTACAGGGTCTCTATGAGTCAGAACTGACTGGATGGTACTGGTTTTTTTTGGCATGATTTACAGACACAAAATGCCTGTGTCATGGTTGTATCCTTTCACCATGCTTATGCAGTCTATATGCTGAGCAAATAATTTGAGAAGCTGGATTATATGAAGAAGAATGAGGAATCAGGATTGGAGGAACACTCATTAGCAACCTGCATGATGCAGATGACACAAACTTGTTTGCTGAAAATGAAGGGGACTTGAGGCATTTACTGATGAAGATGAAGGACCACAGCCTTCAGTACGGATTACACTTCAACATAAAGAAAACAAAAACCCTCACTACTGGGCCAATAAGTAACATCATGATAAATGGAGAAAATACTGAAATTGTCATGGATTTCTTTTTCCTTGGATCCACAATCAATGCCCACAGAAACAGCATTCAAGAAATCAAAGGATGCATTGCACTGGGGAATTTGGCTGCAAAAGACCTCTTTAAAGTGTTAAAAAGCAAAGATGTCACTTTAAAGACTGAGATGCACCTGAACCAAGCCATGATGTTTTCAATCACTTCTTTTGCATGTGAAAGTTGGGCAAGGAATAAGGAAGACTCAAGAAGAATTGACGTCTTTGAATTCTTATGTTGGCGAAGAGTATTGAACATACCATGGACATCCAGGAGAAGGAACAAATTTGCCTTGGAAGAAGTACAGCCAGAGTGATCCTTAGGAGGGAGAATGATGAAACTTCATCTCACATATGTTGGATAAGTTATCGGGAGGGATCAGTCCCTGCAGAAGGACATTATGCTTAGTAAAGTAGAGGGTCAACGAAAAAAGAGAAAGACCCTCAATGAGATGGATTGACTCAGTGCTTGCAATGATGGGCTGAAATTTCAAAAATTGTGAGGATGGCCCGGGCCTGGGCAGTGTTTCATCATGTTGTTCATAGGGTCGCTAAGGGTCAGAAGCAACTGGACAGCACCTAACAGTAACAACAACAGAAATGAGCAAGATACTAATGAAATTTCTTTTTTTGCAACTCCAAAAATTAGAAATGTAAAATGGTTAGTATAAAAATTAATATTCAAGGGGGAAAAATTTTGGTGAAAATCTAACTGTCAAATATTCAAATATGTTCTTATCAGTCAGGGATTTTGATTGCAAACAGGAGAAACCAACCAAGTCTAAACTAAGCAGAAAACAAAATGATTACTGGGTGACATGCAGATTTGACTGAAACTCTACAGACTGTGGTGTAGAAAATGTGCATGAAACCAGCTGGCAAAAGCACAGTCCACGATAAAAGTAGAGAAAGAGGTTGTACATGATCCCACCACCAGCACCGATGGATTGGCTCCACCACCACTGGACACCAGCGATGGAATATTGGATATTGGAAGCCTCTGCTACCATTCTGTTTGCAAACATTGTTGACTCTGTGAATTGAGCATTAGTACCATTTCCTCAGGAACAGTTTCAATAAGTGCTCTTCAAGAATACATTTCCATTTAGAAAGTGTAATCAACCAAAATCAAACGCATTACCATTGACTTGATTCCAATTCATAGCAACCACTTGTGTTACACAGCAGCCCTGAGCTCCGTAGACTTTTCTGTGCTGTAATCTTTATGGAAGCAGACCACTAAGCCTTTCTTCTGGGGCTCCACTGGGTGGGTTCCAACTGTCAACCTTTCAGTTAGTAGCTGAGCACAAACTATTTGCACCATTCAGGGACCTACAGCATGTGTAAGAGGAAAACTAAAATATAACTATTTTCATCAGAGAACCCTCAAAAAGAGCATATGCCATATTCAAATAGTACTGCCCTATTCAAATATAAGAAACATGCAGTTTACAAGTTTATTAGCCACAATCCTCTGATCTAAGAAGTTCACCATTACACTCCAAGGTTCTTTGCATAAATGTCCCCTTGCCACACCCC
Organism: Elephas maximus indicus; assembly: GCF_024166365.1. Classification (NCBI taxonomy): domain Eukaryota; kingdom Metazoa; phylum Chordata; class Mammalia; order Proboscidea; family Elephantidae; genus Elephas; species Elephas maximus. The sequence continues at coordinate 45,616,050 of NC_064835.1, read as the reverse complement.
AACCTGAGCTCATGCCTGCTGACCTGAACCTCAAAAAAAGCTATGAAGGATAGAAAATGTTGAACCAGTGTGTGCTTTCTTGTGTGTATTCTCAACAGCAATAAGAACAACAACAAAGAAACGAAACCCTTTTCCATCGAGTCAGTTCTAACTCATAGTGACATATAGGACAGAGTAGAACTGCCCCATGGAGTTTCCAAGGTGCAGCCAGTAGATTCGAACTGCTGACCTTTTGGTTAGCAAACATAGCTCTTAGCCACTGTGCAACCAGGGCTCCTACAACCAAATAAAAAATTGAAAAAAAAAAATAAAGCCATGAAAGAGAATTTCTTGGGGGATGGAATCTGAGCAACATCATACAAAGAGAAGCTGCAGGATGGGCACCACCCAGATGCTAGGCTCCTGCTCTACTATATTCCAGGTGAGGCAAAACCTAGACAGGGATTTTTCTCTCCAGAGTGATCCTCCTATTCAGATAGGTCTACAATTTGAAAAAAGATATGAAATAAGTGTTACAAGCCACACAGTCCTGTGCACTTGTCTCAGTTAGAGACCATTTTGGTTTGATTTTCCTTCTATTCCTGATTGCACAGTATTTCCGTATCATCCTCGTGTGCCTGTTTTTTTAGGTTCCAGCAGGCAGATCCTGCTCACTAGGTGCCAGAACTTCCGGTGTCTCCCAGGAGAGAAAGTCTCCATTAGCGCAAGGCTAGTCAGAGTCTCCTCTACACTGACTGGAAACACTACTTAGGCTGGCATCTGCATAAACCTGAGGAGCAACCCTCAGGCCTCATTTACCTCACTTCCTCTATGCATGTTGTTGTGATGCTGAACAGTTTTCAGCAGCACTTTCAGACTAATAGAGACTAGAGAGAAAGGCCTGGTGATCTGCTTCTGAAAAATCAGCCAATGAAAACCCTTTGGATGACAATAGTCAGATCTTCTTTTTCCTTGGGCTGTTATGACTCAGGGGCTGATAAGATGGCAACTAACAACAAGAAAGAACCATGATTTCCTTCAGTCACTAAATTAATCTTGTGTGCCCAAGGGATTAGTTTAAAGAGGAATTGACAACTAATGAAAATAGAACATGGGAAAGCTGTCACATGTTTCTAGGGTGATAGGGTTAATGAGTTCGAGACTAGCCTTTGAAAGAATGAGTGCCACTGAAAGACATGGAGAGAGGAGAAAAGGGCGGTAAAATGGGAGCTTAGAGCAGGAAAACACCTTCATTGACATTGTCCAGGATGGCTTCCCTGAAAACAGGATCCATGGAAGGAAAAAAGTAAGAGAGGAAGATTACCTTCTGTGAGGGAGATTTTAAATATGAAGGATCCAGGTAAAATATCGGGTTAGGTGCAGAGTTGTGAGGGTTGATTGCAGAAAAAGTAAAAAGTCCAGGAAAATAATGAATTAAAATGAGAACTTTCTAGAGTCAAGAAGGCACAAGGAAGACAGAACTGATCCTTCAGGGTGGAAGACTCACTGGACCCATTCCTGAATCAGTCATGTGATCTATCCATGTGAAACAAGGAGGTTTCTGTGATATGAAAACACCTGAAAAAGCCTACAAGGGATTTTTACAGCATTCTTCTTGTGTATTTTACCACAAAAGAGGATCCAGAAGAAGCCACATCCCTTAAATTTCCCCTGGAACCTGCAAGTACTATAAGGAATTCGTCAGGAGATGCGGCCTTTGGGGCAGACAGAGGAAGCGTGAGTGTTCAGGGCTGAGCAGAAAGGAAGCAGTTGGTGCAGTGAAGACTCACTGGCCTGCAGCCCTCGGGAGGAGGTTTGTGTTCGAGGTTGAAGCACAGTGGGTGGATTATTATAACCTTGCTGACAGTAATAAACTGCGGCGTCTTCAGCCTGGAAGTTGCTGATGGTGAAAGTGAAGTCTGTCCCTGACCCACTGCCACTGAACCGATCAGGGACCCCAGGATCCCGGTTAGATGCCCCAGCGATGAGTCGCTTAGACGCCTGTCCTAGTTTCTGCTGGTACCAGGCTAAGTAGTTGCTCACACTCTGGCTGGCCTTGCAGTTGATGGTGACTGTTTCTCCTTGAGACTTAGCTAGAGAGGCTGGAGACTGGGTCAGCACAATGTTCCATTGGCACCTGTAATCACAGTGGACAATTACTATTCAGACATATATACAGACACTTTTTCATACACACATTAAAAGATACTATTTATACCACAACATTTAGTGATATTACAAATCAGCACGCAATTGGTTTCATTTTGCAAATAGCAATCGTTTCCCACTATGTCTTAAAACCATGTTTCAGCTCTACAGAGAAACTATTTTAGAGGGATTGAAGCACTTTTAATTTCTCACCAGAGGCCCTGAGCAACAGGGACATGAGGACTAGAGCCTGTGGCACCATCTTGCTGCCCCTGCCTTCCTGATGCAGATAAGGTCACATTGCAAAGGCCCCGTTTATAATATCTGAGCAGCCAGTCTGGGTGTGGAGGGGCCTATGCAAAGCATTCAGTGAAGTGAATGCAAATTTCATGGGCAGTGATTTGTAAAACTAACCAATAGACATTAAGAGCCAAAAATATTATCACAGGAAGTGCAATTCTATGACTAGAAAAGACCCAGTAGTGACTTAGAAGCTCTAATACCAACTGACACAAACAAAAAATCCCGTTGCAACCCAGTGTATTCCAACTTACGGAGACCCCATGTGGTAGAGCATAGAACTGCTCCATAGGGTTTTCTTGCCTGTGTTCTTTACAGAAGCAGACCGTGAGACTTTCCTTCTATGGTAGCACTAGTTGGGTTCCAACTGCTAACCTTCAGGTTGGCAGCCCATCACAAACTGCTTGAAGCACCGTGATCTAAAGAATGGCTTCTGTTCTAACTCACAAACAGCTTTAAATGGGTTAAGACTCCATAAATGATGGACTAGTTTCCTCAAGTCAACAGTTTTGAGGAATAATAAAAAATGCTGGAAAAAATAACAAGAGAAATGGAAGAATATGGAAAATTTCTGCCTCAATTTTTCTTAAAAAATTATACTTAAAAAATGAGCTCTGAAGATACTTTTATCCTGAAGGATGCTTGAAAGACACTGCAAACACTTGAGATAGGTTTCCAGGACTATGCCTGGAATGCCAGAACTATGCCAGAGAAATGGAACACAGGTCCAGAATTTACCCTTGTGGAAAGTCCTCAGGGACCCTATTAAGTAGGGTCCAGGAGAGCTCCAATCTCAAAGTACGTGTGAACCAAAGAGAAAGTGGAATCTATCATGCCCACCATGGCTAGGAACTGATAATAAGGCTCTAGATTCATTGTAGAAACAGACAGAAAAATATATATATATATATATATATATATATATATATAGGGTTTAATCTTGAAGTTGTGATTAAACATGAACACTTGAAGGAGTTTCATTCCAGGTATGCATGGCCTTGGTGTGCCTGGAACTCTTCAATCTTGAAGTTGTTTTAAGGTAGTCCAACTGGTAGGGCCAACAAATGGAAGCCCCTCTGGAAGAGGGCATGCCCATCATAAATCTTCAGGAAACCTCACAGATAATTTTTCAAGGGCCAATATCACCAAAAAGTCAGAGACTTTTGACATCCAAGAACAAAACATAACTAGTATAGCCTTGCTTGCTAAAGGCACAGAGGATTTGAAGCACTTAACTGATGAAGATCAAAAACTACAGCCTTCAAAATGGATTACAACTCACATAAAGAAAACAAAAATCTTCACAACTGCACCAGTAAGGAACATTATATTAAATGGAGAAAATATTGAATTGTCAAGGATTTCATTTTAATTGAATCTGCAATCAATGCTCGTGGAAGCAGCAGTCAAGAAATCAAACAACGTATTGATTTGGACAAATTAGCTGCAAAAGACCTCTTTAAAGTGTTGAAAAGCAGACATATCACTAGGAGCTATGGCAGTTAACCAAAAGGTTGGCAGTTTGAATCTACCAGGCGTTCTGTGGAAACCCTATGGGGCAGTTCTGCTCTGTTCTATAGGGTTGGTATGAGTCGAAATGAACTGGACAGTAATTTTTTTTTTTTTTTTGGTCACTAGGAGGACTAATGTCAGCCTGACCAAGCCATGGTATTTTCAATCGCCTCATACGCATGCAAAAGCTGGCCAATGAATGTAGTTGTTGTTGTTAGGTGCCATTAAGCTGCTTCCAACTCATAGCGACCCTATGTAGCATGGAAGGAAAACAGCGCCCGGTCCTGCTCCATCTTTATAATCATTGTTATCCTTGAGCCCATTGTTGAAGCCGCTGTGTCAATCCATCTTGGTGAGGGCCTTCCTCTTTTCCACAGACCCTGTAGTTTACCAACCATGATGTCCTTGTCCAGGGACTGATCCCTCCTGACGACATGCCCAAATTGTGTAAGACACAGTCTCACCATCCTTTCCTCTAAGGAGCATTGTAGTTGTACTTCTTCCAAGACAGGTTTGTTCATTCTTTTGGCAGTCCATGAACAATTCAATATTCTTCAGCAATGCCACAAACCAAAGGCATCAATTCCTCTTTGGTCTTGTTTTTTCATGTCCACCTTTCACATGCATGTGATTCGATTGAAAATACCACGGCTTGGATCAGGCGTACCTTCGTCTTCAAGGAGACATCTTTGTTTTCAACACTTTAAAGAGGTCCTTTGCATCAGAGTTGCACAATGCAATGCATCTTTTGATTTCTTGACAGCTGCTTTCATGGGTGTTGATTGTGGATTCAAGGAAAATGAAATCCTTGACAACTTCAGTCTTCTCTCTGTTCATCATGGTGTGGCTTATTGGTGTAGTTGTGAGGATTTTTGTTTTCTTCATGCTGAGGTGTAATCCATACTGAAGGCTGTGGTCTTTGATCTTCATCAGTCAGTGCTTGAAGTCCTCTTCACTTTCAGCAAGCAAGGTTGTGTCATCTGGATAACACAGGTTGTTCATGAGTCTTCCTCCAACCCTGAGGCCATGGTTTTCTTCATATGGTCCAGCTTCTCAGATTGTTTGCTCAGCATACAGATTGAATAGGTATGGTGAAAGAATACAAACCTGACGCACAACTTTCCTGACTTTAAACCCCTCAGTATCCCCTTGTTCTGTCCTAACAACTGCCTCTTGATCTATGTACAGGTTCCTGATGACCACAGTTAAGTGTTATGGGAGTCTCATTCTTCCCAGTGTTATCCATAATTTGTCATTATCCAGACAGTCAAATTCTTTTGCGCAGTCAATAAAACACAGGTAAACATCTTTCTGGTATTCTCTGCTTTCAGCCAGGACCCACCTGACCTCAGCAATGACATCCCTGGTTCCACATTCTCTTCTGAATCCAGCCTGAGTTTCTGGCAGTTGCCTGTCAATATACTACTGCTGCAGCTGTTTTGAATGATCTTCAGCAACATTTTGCTTGTGTGTGATATTAATGACATTTTTTGATAATTTCCTCATTCTGTTGGATCAACTTTCTTGGGAATAGGCATAAATGTGGCTCTCTTCCAGGCGGTAGGTCAGGTAGCTGTCTTGCAAATTTCTTGGCATAGAGGAGTGAGCACTTCCAGTACTGCATCCATTTGCTGAAACATCTCAATTGATATTCTGTCATATTCCTGGAGCCTTGCTTTTCGCCAATGCCTTCAGTGCAGCTTGGACTTCTTCCTTTAGCACCACTGGTTCCTGATCATATACTATCTATTGAAATGGTTGAACACCAATGAATAAGAAAGACCAAAGAAGAATTGATGCTTTTAAATTATGGTGTTGAGTATACCATGAACAGACAGAAGAATGAACCAATCTTGTTTTGGAGCCAGAATGGCCCTGGCCAATGATTCCAGCTCTCCTGGGCCCTAGCTCAATAGGGTCCCTGAGGACTTTCCTCAAGCATAAATTCTGGGCCTGTTTTCCATTTCTCTGGCATAGTCCTGGCATTCCAGGCACAGTCCTTGAATCCTATCTCAAGGGTTTTCAGTGACTTTTAAGTATCCTTCAGGATGGCAAGACTTCATCTCTCTTACTTTGGACATTTTATCAGGAAGGACCAGTTCTTGGAGAAGGACGTCATTCTTGGTAAAGCAGAGGGTCAGCAAAAATAGGAAGACCCTAAATGAGATGGTTTGACACAATGGCTAGAAAAATGGGCTTGAAGATAGCACAGATTCTGGGAACGGCGTAGGACCAGTGAGTGTTTTGTTCTGTTGTACTTATGGCACCTAACAACAACAACAGGATATGAATATAAATGTGATGCAACAGAAGTAACAAACAAAAAAAAAAGGAGTTCTATTCACACTTCAGATTTAGGCATTATATGAGTTTTTTTAAAAAAAATAAATGAGGAACTACAGGAAACTAAAACAGGGACACTTCAGATCTGAAAAACAAACAATTGAATTTCTAGAAATTAAAAATGGAAATACCAAAGTTTTAAAAGTTTAAAGTCAGTGGAAGAAAGACTTCCACTTGTAGGCTAGATGTATAAACAAGGCCAAAGTTCACCCTCACACTTGAAACAACCAAAAAAAGAATTAATTACTAAAACTTACATATAACGGTTAACATTCTCAGCTCCTAGGCTATCAAAAGTGACCTCAAAAACAGAAAAAAACAAACAAACAAGCAAACAAAATGCCTGGCAATCTACTTCTGAAGTATCAGCCTTTGAAAACACTGTGGTCACAGTACGACTCAGACACAGGTGGGGTCACCATAAGTCAGAATCTACTCAACCGCAAACAATTTTTAATGTTATAAAAGAAGACTGTCAGGCCCTTCTACCAAAGCCTCATGGGTGGATTCGAACTGCTAACTTTCTCTCTAAGAGTTCCAGCTTGAAACAGTTGCTCCACATCTCTAGATAAATCTTAGTTTTGGGCAGAGAATCCAAGGTAAAAGGTGTCCATGACTGCCGTACTTAAAACGGAAGTTAAAAGAGAGCGCCCTACAAGATTTTTTACCACAACCCTGTGCTCTAAGACGTCACCATCATACTCCCTGGGTCTTGACGTAAAGATCTCCTTGCCAGCACCCCACCTGGGCTCAGCCCTGCTGACCTGAGCCTCATAGTGGAGCCTTTTCTGGAGGGTGGAACCTGAGCAACATCACAAGAGAGAAAAGCTGCAGGATGGTGACACCATCCAGACCTTCAGGCTCCTCCTCTGCTCTGTTCCAGGGGAGAGGATATGTGGAATCCTAGAGACGGAGTTTTCTCTCCAGAGTAATTCCTCCATTCCCATCTAGGATTTTAGAAAGAGATATGAAATAAGTGCTACAGCAACACAGGCCCTTCCACCTATCGCAGATATAGATTCTTTTGGTTTGGTTGTTTCTTCCATCCCTGATTGCCCAGCATCTCTGCATCATACCCCTGTGCCAGTCATTACAGGTTTCTGCCAGCAGATGGCGAAGACAGAGGCACCAGAACTCCTGGTTGTCTCCCAGGGAGAGAGTCTCCATCAGCTGAAGGGCCAGAGTCTTCTCTACAATGACCTAAGACACCACTTAACTGGGAAGACTCCTAGGGTCCTCACTTACCACACTTCCACCAACGTTGATAGTGTGTCCACCCGCCTCACTGGCCGTGGACCTGAGGCCAACTTTACTCTTGCTATCAGCACCATCGGATCAAAGATAGTACAACAAACTGCTGTGTTCCAAAATCAAGATATCCTCTCATAATAATGTGACCCCAGATATAAACCTCTTACCAGGGCACAGGTGGGGGGAGGGTCCCACTTACTAGACACTGTCACAGAGATTGCTGTGGCTTATTTGTTTTGATCATGCAAAAAAGTTGGCATGAAGTAGTCAGAAAATTGGCAGCTGAGCCTTCTCTGGCTCCAAAAGAGAGCAGGCCTCCTGCCCTTCCTGCTCTCTTCCTTCAAGTCTGCTCTCAGCCCTCACCCTGGGCATCACTAGGTGGCCATTTGCACTCCCATCTGACCCTCTCTATCCTGTGTCAACTCTGACTCCCAAATGCCTTTACTGGTGCTCCAGAACAGCACCTCCTCTCTAGGCCAAACGCTAGAGCCACTATCCCCTGAACATTCCTGTGTCTGTTCCCCCACTCAAGTTTATATCAGAGAAAACATCTCCGGAATGAAAAATACCAGATCCCTGCTTGCCTTTTGTATAAAAGCAATGCAAGTTATATTATCCCAAATACATTAAAAAAAAAAAAAATTCCTAGTATAAAACTGAGGAACAGAAAATAAGGTCCTTCAATCATAAGAAAAATTAAAAAATAGAGTGCCTTCTTTTATTTTGTATTTTCTAAGACAGAATTTTACCTTGTTCTTAAAAGAAGGTTTGAACAAATCGATTTTGGCTTTCTCTGCACTGTCATATTCCCATTTCCCTACTTCTTGTGTATAGCTGCCATTGAGTTCATAGTCAATCCATAAAACCACTGTGAATTCCAATCTTCTCCTTTATAATAATGCCCTCACCCAAACGAAGAATGCCACGGCCCCTCCCTTATTCCATCACATTCATCTTGCAAAACCTAAACCCTGGAAAAAACTCCACCCTCCACACTCCTGCATCCATATTCGTAATGTGGCTGGAGAAAAACACATAATTATTCTCTTTAATCTCACCACATATTTATGCACACTACCTCAGGACAGCCCTTAATCCTGCTTCACAATCTTACCTCATTTACCTGGTTCATTCAGTCTCCACCCTTTGTCTTTTCTTTTCTCTTCAAGTTTTAACACCTACTTCTCATCCTACCTTTCAGCAAATGACCTCATTTCCTGTTTCTCAGAGGAGCTTCCACTAGCTCCTCTCATGCATCTTCTGACCCACAGGTGTCTACACCCTCATGCGCTGCTTTCCTTCCTTCCTTCCTATTACTGTAGATGAGCAGACAGTCCTCCTACCTTTGGCCAGGCCCTCTGCTCCTATACCCCTGTCCCTCCAAGGGCATCTTGGCATTCCTCACCTCTCTTTTCTGAGTTATCCATGTTCCCCTCACTCTAGCAACATTTCTGTCAGCATGAAACGTCATTTATAAAAACTCTGCTGATTTCACATCCCCCTCCAGTTATGTCCTGTTTCACTCATTGAAAAACTTCTATGTAGTCACCAAACTGAGGCTGTCTCTTTTCATACTCCCCAAATTACTGAATCTCCACAATTCTTTCTACCACCAAGGCCATATTTTGCATGTGCTGCTCGTTCTTTATTGCCAACTTTCTCATTCCAATCACCATCCTGATTGCATATTCAATCAATTTCAGGCCACAGAACTTGGTAAAAGTCTTCTATTTCTTCATCTTTGGCCTTAGTGGTTGGTGGGTAAATTTGAATACTACTCGTATTAACTGGTCTTACTTGTGGGCCTGTAGATGTTACTCTATCACTGTCAGCCTTGTTCTTCAAGATAGATTTTGAAATGTTTTTCTTGATGCTAAGTGCAATGCCATTCCCTTCAAGTTCTCCTTCCCTGCATAGTAGGCCATATGATTTTCGGACTCAAAACGACCAATACCAGTCCATTTCAGCTGACTAATATCTAGGATAGTGATCTGTTTCATGTCTGAGAATTTCTCATTTTCTAAGACTTTTACTTCATACATTCCACATTTCAATTATTATTGGAAGTTTTCAGCTGTTTCTTCTCATTTTGAGCCATGCCACATCACCACACCAGTGTCCCGAAAGCTTGATTCCATGCATATAATTAAGGTCATCTCTAAGGAGCAGCTCTTCCCCAGTCGTCTTTTGAGTGCCTTCCAGCCTGAGGGGCTCATCTTCTGGCACTGTAACAGACATTGTTCTGCTGCTATTAATAAGGCTTTCCCTGGCTGATTCTTTCAGAAGCAGACCACCAGGTCCTTCTTCCTAGTTTATCTTAGTCTGGAAGCTCAGCTGAAATGTGTCCACTGTGGTGACCCTCCTGGTATTTGTATATCAGCAGCATAGCTACCAGCATCACAGCAATACGCAAGCCCCCACAGTATGACAAACTGACAGATGTGAATTCTGTATCTAATTTCTGGAAACTGTTTTTTCAGAAATGAAGTACCCTGCTTTTAGTTTTTGTGCCTTGCATGCAATATAAAGTTTATCATTTATTTGTCTAAACATAGCTCCAAAATCTAAAGAGTGAAGAGAATGCCTTTGTTCCCTGTTATTTCAGTTGCATCACCTTCATATTCATATCCCAGTTATCTCATGTTCGTGGGTGTTAAGGATCTCTGACTTCTTGGTGGTTATCAGCCTTTGAAAAATTATTTGCGAGGTATCCTGAGGATTTATGATGGGTGTGCCCTCTTCCAGAGCAGCTTCCACTTTTTGGACCGATCTACTGGGCTTTCTTAAACTAATTTCCAGGTTGGACAGTTCCAGAATCACCTAGGGCATACACACCTGGAGTGCAATTCCTTGGAAGGTTGACTTTCAAACACAACTTCCCAAGGAAATCTTGCTTATTTTTTACTGTTCATTTCCACAATGACCTTAGAGCTCTTCGATCATTTCCTAGGAGCTGTGGGAAGGAAAGGTTCACTTTCTTTGCTTCACACTGACTTTGGGATTACAGCCCTTCCCCTTGGCACTAGTGCAACATAGGGTCCCTCAGCACTCCCAGGATGGGTAATTTCTGGGCCTTTCTTCCATTTCCCTGGATCTTACATACCCTAGAATTAAATCTTTAGTGTATACAGTGACCTTAAACTGTCCTTCAGGATAAAAAGTGGCTTTAGGCGGGGGCCAAGATGGCGGACTAGGTGGACGCTACCGCGGATCCCTCTTGCAACAAAGACTCGGAAAAACAAGGGAATCGATCACATACATAACAATCTACGAACTCTGAACAACAAGCACAGACTTAGAGACGGAAAACGAACAAATACGGGCAGACAGCGACTGTTTTCAGAACTAGGAGCCAGCGCACCAGGCAGGTGACCTTCGGAGCTCAATCTGGGGCAGAGCCCAGGGGGGCAGGCGGCACAGAAAGGGGGCCCACCCCTTCCCCCCCGAACCCATCCCGGGAGGAAGTCTAGCAGGTTGACGCGGGCGGCGTAGGGGCGCAGCCGGAGGGAGAAGCACCCGGGAGGCAGTGACTGATCTGGGAGGGGGGAGAACAGCGTCCCAGCTGGGGTGCCGTCCCGCCGGGAGTCAGGCGAGAAGCCGACGGGGCGCGAGCGGGGGGGGGTCAACTATATTTCCCTAAAGTGACCCCAGGGCGGGGCCCACACGTTCGTGCGGGAGGACGCACACCCAGTCCGCGCGTGTGGCACGGCACACCAGAGGGAGAAATCCCCGGAAGTGTCTGGTCTCAAAACAGGGAAAGCAGCATCCCAGACGGGGAGCCATTCCACTGGGATCTGGGCGCGCGCGGGCGCGCGTGGGCGGGGCATGAGCGCAGGGTCCATTTTTATTACCCTGAATTGACCCAGGGGGCGGGACCACCTGGTCGTGCGAGTGACGCCCTCCCAGTTTGCGCGAGAGGTGTGGCACACCGGAAGGAGAAGTCCCCGGGAGGAACTGATTGGTCCCGAAGCGCAGAAAGTAGCATCCCAGACGGGGTGCCGTCCTGCCGGGGCTTGGGCGCGCGCACAAGCGGGGCGTGAGCGCGTAGTCCATTTTTATTGCCCTGAATTGACCCAGGGGGCGGGTCCACCTGGCCGTGCAGGTGACGCCAAACCAGTTCACGCGAGAGGTGTGGCGCTCCGGAAGGAGAAGTCCCCGGGAGGAAGTGACTGGTTCCGGAGCGGGGAAAGCAGCGTCTCAACCCGGAAGTCATCCCGCTGGGATTTGGGCGCGCGCACAGGCGGGGCGTGACCGCGGGACCTAATTATAATCGCCTGAATAGACCCTGGGGGCGGGCCCACCCGTTCGTGCGGGAAACACCCACCCAGTGCCCACGAGCGGTGCCGCGCACCGGAGGAAGTCCCCAGGAGGAAGTGACTGGTTTCCGAGCAAGGAAAGCAGTGTCCTAGCCAGGGACCCGTCCAGCCCGGATTTTGGCGAATGGGGGTGGAGCGTGAACGTGGTGTTCAGCTCTATATTCTGTGGTGCTACACTCCTAGCTCTCAGATCCCTCCCCCACCCTCCCCAGGCGACCCCATTAACATCCGAATACCCGGAGCCAGAGAGAGAATTCAGATAGGGATCTGACTGCATTTTTTTTTAGCTGACTACTTGGAAAATCTAGTTTCCCAGTGATGGCTCGGAGACAGCAGTCCATATCAAACCACATAAAGAAACAGACCATGACAGCTTCTCCAACCCCCCAAACAAAAGAATCAAAATCTTTCCCAAATGAAGATACAATCCTGGAATTATCAGATACAGAATATAAAAAACTAATTTACAGAATGCTTAAAGATATCACAAATGAAATTAGGATAAATGCAGAAAAAGCCAAGGAACACACTGATAAAACTGTTGAAGAACTCAAAAAGATTATTCAAGAACATAGTGGAAAAATTAACAAGTTGCAAGAATCCATAGAGAGACAGCATGTAGAAATCCAAAAGATTAACAATAAAATTACAGAATTTGACAACGCAATAGAAAGTCAGAGGAGCAGACTCGAGCAATTAGAATGTAGACTGGGACTTCTGGAGGACCAGGGAAACAACACCAACATAGCTGAAAAAAAATCAGATAAAAGAATTAAAAAAAATGAAGAAACCCTAAGAATCATGTGGGACTCTATCAAGAAGGATAACTTGCGAGTGATTGGAGTCCCAGAACAGGGAGGGGGGACAGAAAACACAGAGAAAATAGTTGAAGAACTCCTGACACAAAACTTCCCTGACATCATGAAAGACGAAAGGATATCTATCCAAGATGCTCATCGAACCCCATTTAAGATTGATCCAAAAAGAAAAACACCAAGACATATCATCATCAAACTTGCCAAAACCAAAGACAAACAGAAAATTTTAAAAGCAGCCAGGGAGAAAAGAAAGGTTTCCTTCAAGGGAGAATCAATAAGAATAAGTTCAGACTACTCAGCAGAAACCATGCAGGCAAGAAGGGAATGGGACGACATATACAGAGCACTAAACGAGAAAAACTGCCAACCAAGGATCATATATCCAGCAAAACTCTCTCTGAAATATGAAGGAGAAATTAAGATATTTACAGATAAACACAAGTTTAGAGAATTTGCAAAAACTAAACCAAGACTGCAAGAAATGCTAAAGGAAATTGTTTGGCCGGATGACCAATAATATCAGGTACCAGCACAATACAAGGTCACAAAACAGAACGTCCTGATATCAACGCAACTCAAACAGGGAAAGCACAAAAACAAACAAATTAAGACTAATTCTAAAAAATAAATAAATAAACAAAATAATACACACAACAGGAAATCATGGAAATCAATAGATAAATGATCAAAATAATCAAAAAGAGGGACTAAATATAGGAGGCATTGAACTGCCAGATGGAGAGTGATACAAGGCGAAATAGAAGGATACAAGTTAGGTTTTTACTTAGAAAAATAGGGGTAAATAAAAAGGTAACCACAAAAAGGAATATCAATTCCATAACTCAAGAAAAAAGCCAAGAAAAACGTAACGACTCAATAAACACAAAGTTAAACATTAAGAAAATGAGGATCTCACAAGCTACTAAGAAAAATGTCTCAGCACAAAAAAGCATGTGGAAAAATGAAATGGCCAACAACACACATGAAAAGGCATCAAAATGACAGCACTAAAAACTTACTTATCTATAATTACGCTGAATGTAAATGGACTAAATGCACCAATAAAGAGACAGAGAGTCACGGAATGGATAAAAAAACACGATCCATCTATATGCTGCCTACAAGAGACACACCTTAGACTTAGAGACACAAACAAACTAAAACTCAAAGGATGGAAAAAAATATATCAAGCAAACAATAAGCAAAAAAGAAGAGGAGTAGCAATATTAATTTCTGACAAAATAGACTTTAGACTTAAATCCGCCAAAAAGGATAAAGAAGGACACTATGTAATGATAAAAGGGACAATTGATCAGGAAGACATAACCATATTAAATATTTACGCACCTAATGACAGGGCTGCAAGATACATAAATCAAATTTTAACAGAATTGAAAAGTGAGATAGACACCTCCACATATATAGTAGGAGACTTTAACACACCACTTTCGGAGAAGGACAGGACATCCAGTAAGAAGCTCAATAGAGACACGGAAGACCTACTTACAACAATCAACCAACTTGACCTCATTGACTTATACAGAACTCTCCACCCAACTGCTGCAAAATATACTTTTTTTTCTAGCGCACATGGAACATTCTCTAGAATAGACCACATATTAGGGCATAAAACAAATCTTTCCAGAATCCAAAACATCGAAATATTACAAAGCATCTTCTCAGACCACAAGGCAATGAAGCTAGAAATCAATAACAGAAAAACTAGGGAAAAGAAATCAAATACTTGGAAAATGAACAATACCCTCCTGAAAAAAGACTGGGTTATAGAAGACATCAAGGAGGGAATAAGGAAATTCTTAGAAAGCAACGAGAATGAAAATACTTCCTATCAAAACCTCTGGGACACAGCAAAAGCAGTGCTCAGAGGCCAATTTATATCGATAAATGCACACATACAAAAAGAAGAAAGAGCCAAAATCAGAGAACTGTCCCGACAACTTGAACAAATAGAAAGTGAGCAACAAAAGAATCCATCAGGCACCCGAAGAAAACAAATAATAAAAATTAGAGCTGAACTAAATGAATTAGAGAACAGAAAAACAATTGAAAGAATTAACAAAGCCAGAAGCTGGTTCTTTGAAAAAATTAACAAAATTGATAAACCATTGGCTAGACTGACTAAAGAAAAACAGGAAAGGAAACAAATAACCCAAATAAGAAACGAGAAGGACCACATCACAACAGAACCAAATGAAATCAAAAGAATCATATCAGATTACTACATAAAATTGTACTCTAACAAATTTGAAAACCTAGAAGAAATGGATAAATTCTTGGAACAATACTACTCACCTAAACTAACACATTCAGAAGTAGAACAACTAAATAGACCCATAACAAAAAAAGAGATTGAAACGGTAATCAAAAAACTCCCAACAAAAAAAAGTCCTGGCCCAGATGGCTTCACTGCAGAGTTCTACCAAACCTTCAGAGAAGACTTAACACCATTACTATTGAAGGTATTTCAAAGTATAGAAAAAGACGGAATACTACCCAACTCATTCTATGAAGCTACCATCTCCCTGATACCAAAACCAGGTAAAGACATTACAAAAAAAGAAAATTTTAGACCTATATCCCTCATGAACATAGATGCAAAAATCCTTAACAAAATTCTAGCCAATAGAATCCAACAACACATCAAAAAAATAATTCACCCTGATCAAGTGGGATTTATACCAGGTATGCAAGGCTGGTTTAATATCAGAAAAACCATTAATGTAATCCATCACATAAATAAAACAAAAGACAAAAACCACATGATCTTATCAATTGATGCAGAAAAGGCATTTGACAAAGTCCAACACCCATTCATGATAAAA
This sequence comes from Elephas maximus indicus, assembly GCF_024166365.1. Taxonomy (NCBI): domain Eukaryota; kingdom Metazoa; phylum Chordata; class Mammalia; order Proboscidea; family Elephantidae; genus Elephas; species Elephas maximus. The sequence continues at coordinate 45,600,540 of NC_064835.1, read as the reverse complement.
ATTCTCACCAAAATAGGAATTGAAGGAAAATTCCTCAACATAATAAAGGGCATCTATGCAAAGCCAACGGCCAATATCACTCTAAATGGAGAGAACCTGAAAGCATTTCCCTTGAGAACGGGAACCAGACAAGGATGCCCTTTATCACCGCTCTTATTCAACATCGTACTTGAAGTCCTAGCCAGGGCAATTAGGCTAGACAAAGAAATAAAGGGTATCCAGATTGGTAAGGAGGAAGTAAAGCTATCACTATTTGCAGATGACATGATAGTATACATGGAAAACCCTAAGAAATCCTCCAGAAAACTACTGAAACTAATAGAAGAGTTTGGAAGAGTCTCAGGATATAAAATAAACATACAAAAATCACTTGGATTCCTCTACATCAACAAAAAGAACACCGAAGAGGAAATAACCAAATCAATACCATTCACAGTAGCCCCCAAGAAGATAAAATACTTAGGAATAAATCTTACCAAGGATGTAAAAGACCTATACAAAGAAAAGTATAAAACTCTGCTACAAGAAATTCAAAAGGACACACTTAAATGGAAAAACATACCCTGCTCATGGATAGGAAGACTTAACATAGTAAAAATGTCTATTCTACCAAAAGCCATTTATACATACAATGCACTTCCAATCCAAATACCAATGTCATACTTTAAGGGAATAGAGAAACAAATCACTAATTTCATATGGAAAGGAAAGAACCCCCGGATAAGCAAAACATTACTGAAAAAGAAGAAGAAAGTGGGAGGCCTCACCCTACCTGATTTCAGAACCTATTATATAGCTACAGTAGTCAAAACAGCCTGGTACTGGTACAACAACAGGCACATAGACCAATGGAACAGAATTGAGAATCCAGATATAAATCCATCCATTTATGAGCAGCTGATATTTGACAAAGGACCAGTGTCAGTCAATTGGGGAAATAATAGTCTTTTTAACAAATGGTGCTGGCATACCTGGATATCCATTTGCAAAAGAATGAAACAGGACCCATACCTCACACCATGCACAAAAACTAACTCCAAGTGGATCAAAGACCTAAACATAAATACTAAAACGATAAAAATCATGGAAGAAAAAATAGGATCTACCCTAGGAGCCCTAATACAGGGCATAAACAGAATACAAAACATTACCAAAAATGATGAAGAGAAACCAGATAACTGGGAGCTCCTAAAAATCAAACACCTATGCTCATCTAAAGACTTCACCAAAAGAGTAAAAAGACCACCTACAGACTGGGAAAGAATATTCAGCTATGACATCTCAGACCAGCGCCTGATCTCTAAAATCTACATGATTCTGTCAAAAATCAACCACAAAAAGACAAACAACCCAATCAAGAAGTGGGCAAAGGATATGAACACACATTTCACTAAGGAAGATATTCAGGCAGCCAACAGATACATGTGAAAATGCTCTCGATCATTGGCCATTAGAGAAATGCAAATCAAAACTACGATGAGATTCCATCTGACACCAACTAGACTGGCATTAATTCAAAAAACACAAAATAATAAATGTTGGAGAGGCTGCGGAGAGACTGGAACTCTCTTACACTGCTGGTGGGATTGTAAAATGGTACAACCACTTTGGAAATCCATCTGGCGTTATCTTAAACAGTTAGAAATAGAACTACCATACAACCCAGAAATCCCACTCCTCGGAATATACCCTAAAAATACAAGACCCTTCACACAAACAGATATATGCACACCCATGTTTATTGCAGCTCTGTTTACAATAGCAAAAAGCTGGAAGCAACCAAGATGTCCATCAACGGATGAATGGGTAAATAAATTGTGGTATATTCACACAATGGAATACTACGCATCGATAAAGAACAGTGACGAATCTCTGAAACATTTCATAACATGGAGGAATCTGGAAGGCATTATGCTGAGCGAAATGAGTCAGTTGCAAAAGGACAAATATTGTATAAGACCACTATTATAAGATCTTGAGAAATAGAAAAAACGGAAAAGAACACATACTTTTGTGGTTACAAAGGGGGGAGGGAGGGAGGGAGGGAGAGGGCTTTTTATTGATCAATCTGTAGATGGGAACTGCTTTGGGTGAAGGGAAAGACAACACTCAAAACAAGGAAGGTCAGCCTAATTGGACAGGATTAAAAGTAAAGAGGTTTCCGAGATAAAATGAAAGCTTCAAAGGATAGCGAAGCAGGGGCTGGGGTCTGGGGAACTTGGCTTGAGAGGACTTCTAAATCAATGGGCAAAACAATTCTATTATGAAAACACTCTGCATCCCACTTTGAATTGTGGCACCTGGGGTCCTAAATGCCAACAAGCAGCCATCTAAAATACATTAATTGGTCTCAACCCACCGGGAGCAAAGGCAAAGGAAGAACACCAAGGTCACACGACAACTAAGAACCCAAGAGACAGAAAGGGCCACTTGAACCAGAGACCTACAACATCCTGAGACCAGAAGAACTAGTTGGTGCCCGGCCACAATCGATGTCTGCCCTGTCAGGGAACACAACAGACAACTCCTGAGGGAGCAGGAGACCAATGGGATGCAGACCCCAAATTCTCATTAAAAGACCACACCTAATGGTATGATTGCGACTAGAGGAATCCCAGAGACAATGCTCCCCAGAACTTCTGATGGCACAGGACAGGAACCATCCCCGAAGACAAATCATCAGGCATGAAAAGGACTGGTCAGTGGGGGGGAGAGAGATACTGATGAAGAGTGAGCTAATTAAATCAGGTGGACACGGGAGAGTGTGTTGGCAACTCTTGACTGGAGGGGGGATGGGAAGATAGAGAGAGAGGGAAGAAGGTAAAATTGGCACGAAACGAGAGACTGTAAGGGCTGACTCAATAGGGGGAGAGCAAGTGGGAGAAGGGAGTAAGATGTATGTAAACCTACATGTGACAGACTGATTGGAATGGTAAATGTTCACTTGAAGCTTAATAAAAATTTAAAAAAAAAAAAAAAAGTGGCTTTAGAGCTCAGACATTTTCTGGCCATAAATTTTTATCAAAAAGTGAGCCAAAAGTTCTCCATTGTCATCTATTCTTCCTTTTATATATTTCTAGCATTTTGTATTATTTCACCACGATTGTAGATCTCAGGAAACCAGCCCATCATTTATGGACCTTAAACCCATTTCAATTTTTTTTTTTTTTGCTTTTTTTTAAATAGAAACTCTTCTTAAGAGAAGCTAATGCTTGTAGTTTTAGAGCTTCTTAGTTGATATTAGAGTTTCTAAGTTGACTACTTTGTCTTTTCGAGTCATTGGCTCTTGATTTACGTTGGTTAGTTTCACAACCCACTGTCCATGTACTTTGCTTCCATGTTGAATGATGGCTTTGCTTTGTCTGGCTGCTCATATTTTATAAATAGGGGCTTTGCAATGTGAACTGATCTTTATCAGGCACGTGAAGGCAGCAAGATGGTGTCACAGGCTCCTTTCCTCACTTTCCTGTTGCTCTGGGTATCTGGTGAGAAATTAAAAGTTCTTCAATCCCTTTAGAGAAGTTTCTTTGTAGAGCTGAAAAATGATTTTAGAACGTCGTCGTAAATAATGGGGTAATTATGTACGACTTGTATTCCACTGAAATATACCTTTAAAATGGTGTGTTTTCATGTGCGTAGGAAAAAGTGTGTGTATGTATGCATGTATAGTAATTGTCCTCTCTGATCACAGGTGTCAGTGGGGACATCATGGTAACACAGTCTCCTGTCTCCTTGACTGTGTCTCTGGGAGGAAAGGTCACCATCAGTACAAGTCCAGTCAGACTGTGAGCAGCATTTTAGCCTGGTACCAGCAGGATGCAGCACAGGCTACTAAGCTGCTTATCTCCTTTGCATCCCAGTAGGCATCTGAGATCCCTGACGGGCATCCTGGCAGTGGGTCTGGGGCAGACTTCACTCTCACCATCAGCAGCCTCCAGGCTGAGGATGAGGTGGATTATTGCTGTTAGCATCATTATGGCTACCCTCTCACAGTGCTTCAGCCTGGAACACGAGCCTCCTCCCAGGGCTGGAGACCTGTGAGTCTTCACTGAATCAGCTGCTTCCTTCCTCCACAGTCCTGAACACGCACACTTCCTCTATCTGCCCCAGAAGTCTCATCTCCTAGACATGGAGTTTTCTCTCCAGAGTGATCCTCCTATTCAGATAGGCCTAATTTTGAAATGAGATATGAAATAAACGGTACAAGCCAACCAGGCCTGTCCACTTGTCCCAGTTAGAGACCATTGGTTTGATCTTCCTTCTCTCCCTGATTACACAGCGTCTCTGGATTATCCTCGTGTGTCTGATATTTTAGGTTCCAGAGGGCAGATCCTGCTGAGTAGGTGCCAGAATCTCTGCTGCCTCCGAGGAGAGACAGTCTCCCTAGCTGCAGGGTCAGTCAGGGTCTCATCTACATTGACTGGAAACACTACTCGGGTTGTCAGCATAAACCGGAGCAGGGACCGACGGGCCTTGTTTACTACACTTCCTCCACACATGCTGTTGGGATGCTGAACAGGTTTCTGTAGCACTTGCAGGTAAAGGCAGACTAGAAATCAGCCAGTGAAAACCCTGTGGATCACAGCAATAATATTGTTCATTGAATTGTCTTGAGTCATGGAGTCACAAGGTGGCAACTAACAACAGGAAAGAACCATGATTTCCTTCAGTCACTAAATTAAACTTGGGCACCCAAGGGATTAATGTAAAGAGGAATTGACAACTAATGAAAAAAGAACATGGGAAAGCTGTCACATGTTTCCAGAGTAATAGGGTTAATGAGCTAGAGTCTGGCCTTTGAACGAATGAGTGTCACTGAAGGAAATGGAGAGAGGAGAAAAAGGCAGTAAAATGGCAGCTTAGACCAAGAAAACACCTTCATTGCCATTGACCAGGAAAGCTTTGTGGGAAAACAGGATCCATGGAAGGAAAAAATAAAAGAGCCTTATTTCGTCCTCTGAGGGAGATGTTAAGTATGAAGGGCCCAAGTTTAATACTCGGTTAGGTCCAGAGTTGTGAGTGGTGATTGCATAGAAAGTAATAACTCCAGGAAATCTAAGAATTAAAAAGAGAATATTTCAGAGGCAAGGAAGCACAGGGAAGAGAGAACTAACTGATCCATCAGGAGGAAAAACTCACCAGACGCTTCCCCAAATCAGCCATGTGATCTATCCTTGTGAAACAAGCACGTTCTTGTGATATGAAAACTCCTGACAAAACTTACAAGAGATTTTTAGAGTTTTCTTTTTTTCTACAATTTACTACAAAAGGGGGTCCAGAAGAAGCCACATCCCTTAATTTTCCCTTGGAACCTACAAACACTCCAAGGAATTCCTCAGCAAATGTGTTCCTTGGGGCAGACAGAGGAAGAGTACATGTTCAGGGCTGAGCAGAAAGGAAGCAGCTGGTTCAGTGAAGAGTCACTAGGCTGTAGCCCTCGGGAGGAGGTTTTTGTTCGAGGCTGAAGCACTGTGGGTGTAACACTATAATACAGCTGACAATAATAAACTGCGGCGTCTTCAGCCTGGAAGTTGCTGATGGTGAAAGTGAAGTCTGTCCCTGACCCACTGCCACTGAACCGGTCAGGGACCCCAGATGCCCGGCTTGATGCCTTGTAGATGAGCAGCTTAGGAGCCTGTCCTGGTTTCTGCTGGTACCAGGCTAAGTAGCTGCTCACACTCTGGCTGGCCTTGCAGTTGATGGTGACCGTTTCTCCTTGAGACTTAGCCACAGAGGCTGGAGACTGGGTCACCACAATGTCCCCACTGGCACCTGCAATCAGAGTAGACAATTATCATGTATACATTGATACACACACTTTTTCACACATATATTAAAATATACCATTTATACCAGAACATCTAGTGATATTAAATATCAACAAATACTTGGTTCCATTTTACAAATAACTGTCATTTTCCACTACATGTTAAAATCATTTTTCAACTCTAGAAAGATGCTACTCTGGAGAGATTGAAACAGTTTTTATTTCTCACCAGAGGCCCAGAGCAAGAGGGACATGAGGACCAGAGTGTGTGGCACCATCTTGCTGCCCCTGCCTGCCTGATGCAGATCAGCTCCAATAGCAAAGGCCCTGTTTATGGTATCTGAGCAGCCAGCCTGGTGTTGGAGGGGCCTATGCAAAGCAGTCAGTGAATGGAAAGCAAATTACATGGGTGATAGGCTGTGAAACTAGCCAATGTACTTCAAGAGCCAAATATAGCACATAACGTATAATTTTATGAGTAGAAAAGACAAAGCAGGATAGTAGACGCTCTAATACCTCTCAAAACAAAACAAAAACTTGCAGTCCAGCGGATTCCAGCTCACAACAACCACAGGTGTTACACAGTAGAGCTGCTCCATAGGGTCTTCTTGCCTGTATTCTTTATCGAAACAGACTGACAGACTTTTCTTCCACAGTACCACTGGGTGTGTTCATACTGGCAACATGTAGGTTAGCAGCCCATGACAACTGCTTGAAAAACCTATAATCTAATGAATAATAATAATAAAAAAAATAGCTTCAATTTTAACTTAAAAACAATTTTAAATGGATTCAGGTTCCCTAAATGTTGGACTAGGTTCCTCAAATCAACAGTTCAGTGAAACAATAAAAAATGCTAGGAAAAAAAAAAAAAACAAGGAAAGGGAAGAATATGGGAAATTTTTGCCTCAATGTTTCATAAAAATTTATAGCTAGAAAATGTCTGAGCTCTGAAGATACTCATACCCTGGAGGATACCTAAAAGATACCGCAAGCACTTGAGATTGGATTCCAGTGCTATGGAAGGGCCATAGAAATGGAAGACAGGCCCAGAATTTACTCGCATTGAAAGTCCTCAGCGAGCCTCTATTGAGCTAGAGTCCAGGAGGGTTCAGATCACAAAGGAAGTGTGAACCAAAGAGAAAGTGGAACCTACCATGCCCACAGTGGGTAGGACCTGATAAGAGGGCTCTAGAATCATTTGTGGAAACGGAGAGGAAAAAACAAGCAGGATTTCCTTGTAAAGTTATGATTGAATGGCAACTCTTCAAAGAGTTCATTCCAGGTGTGGATGGCCTCGGTGGGCCTGGAACTCTTCAGCCTTGAAGGTGAGACTTCATCTCTCTTACTTTGGCTATGTTATCAGGAGGGACCAGTCCCTGCAGGAGATCATGTGTCATAAGGTAGAGGGTCAGCAAAAAAGAGAAAAAGCCTCATAGAAATGGGTTGACACAGTGGCTGCAACATTGGGCTCAAACATAGCAAAGGCTGTGAGGACGGCTCAGGACCAGGGGGTGTTTCGGTTTGTTGTACACAGAGGGTCACTATCAGTTGGACCCAATGTGATGATGCAGAACAACAACATGATATGAATACGAATGTGATGCAACAGAAATAACAGCGAACAAAAGGAGCTCTGTTCATATTTCACATTTGGGCATTATACGAGTTTATTCAAAGAAACAAATGACAAACTTAACACTGTATGCAAGGTACAGAAAACAAAAATAGGGGCACTTCACTAATGAAGAAGAACAAATTGAATTTCTACAAATTAGAAATAGAGTTACCAAAATTTTAAAGCTCACTGGAAGACAGACTTCCACTTGTAGGCTAGATGGAATAACAAGGACAAGATTCACCGTCATGCATGAAAAAATCAGAAAATAATTAAGGAATGAAAAATTATATGTAAGACTTAATGCACTCAGCTCCTAGTCCAAAAACAGTAGCCTCAAAACCAAGTAAAATAAAATAAACAAAAAACATGGCGATCTACTTCTGAGAATGAATCATTAAAAATAATACCATTGACACACATGGGGTCACCATGAGTCAGAATCAAGTCAACAGCAAATGGCTTTTCAATTTACAGAAGGGCATCACTAGGTCTTTCTCCCAAGGCCTCACAGGTGGATTCGAACTGCTACCTTTCAGTAGTAGTCTGGCACAAACATTAGCTCACATCACTAGTTACATCTTCATTTGGGGAAGATAATCGAAGAACATAGGTGCCCATCACTGCCATATTCAAAGAGTAAGTCAGAAAAGAGGTCCTACCAGATTTTTTCCCCACAACCCTGTGCTCTGAGACTTTCACCATCAAACTCCCAGGCTCTTGCCGTAAATGTCCCCTCACCACCACCCCACCCTGGGCTCAACTCTGCTGACCTGAGCCTCAGAAATGGAGCCTTTTCCGGAGAAAGGAACGTGAACAACATCACAGGAGAGAGAAGCTGCAGGATGGTGACACCACCCAGACCCTCATGCTCCTGTTTTGCTCTGTTCCAGGGGAGAGGATATTTGTAAACCCAGAGATGGAGTTTTCTCTTCAGAGTAATCCTTCCATTCAGAGCTACAATTTTAAAATGAGATATGAAAAAAATGCTACCAGCAACACAGGCCTGTTCACCTTTCGCACATAGAGATTAGTTTGTTTTGGTTGTTTCTTGTATTCCTGATCGCTCAGCATCTCTGGATCATCCCATGTGCCTGTCATTGCAGGTTCCTGCCAGCAGATGGCAATGACACAGTCTCCAGAACCCCTGGCTGTCTCCCTGGGAGAGGTTCTCCATCAGCTGAAGAGCCATAATTCAAACGATTTGAACTCATTGAAATTTATAGATAGATGTTATAGGCCATAACATGGTCTATCTTAGCAAGTGTTTTAAAAGAAAAGTGTTTCCTGTTGTTGTTTGGAGACTGTTTTTGAAGTGTCCATTATGTCAGGCTGGTTGATAGCCTTGTTCAGTCTCCTACATCCTAACTGGCCATACTGCGTGCTGGACCTGATACAGAGCCTCTACTAATCTGAGGCCCTCTCAACGCTGGCCGACTCCATGTACCTGGTGTGTGGGCCACACCAGTATGCCTGCGGGTGGAAAGGTCCAGAACTCAAAGAGGCCTACCAGGTGCTTCTTTCCTTTAAGAAAAAAGGCACACGGTAAAGATGCTGAGGTAGAATGTATATTCCCTCTTACACCTTGTCTGTGGGGCAGACAAAGGTTATCTTTTAGTGGGGACAATATTTCAAGCCATTTTGTGTCAGCTATAGAGGACAGCTCTCAGAAATAAAAGCTTAAGATCACCTTCAACTAGGGGACATCAGCTACCAGACCTCAGCTGAAATGTTCCCTGGCAACCCAGGAAGAGCCTCCGGGTCGTTTTCAGACCTCGTAGCTCATCTTGACGTGATCCCTGGACACTAGTTACCCTGTTGTCGGCTGAGACTCATGGTGACCCCATGTTTGTAAGAGTAGAACTGTGCTACATAGTAGTGAACTCACTACTGAGCTGAAAGCATGTCGGGGGCCATACTCTCAGGGTTTCTCTAGTCTCTGTCAGGGCAGCAAGTCTGGTCTTTCTTTTTGAGTTTGAATTTTTTTCTACATTTTTCTCCAGCTCCTTCTGGATACCTGTATTGTGGTCTCTGTCACAGCAGTTAGTGGTGGTAGCAGGACACTGTCTCGTTGTACTGGACTCAGTCTGGTGGAAGCCATGGTAGATTTGGTTCATTAGTCCTTTGGGCTAATCTTTCCCTTGTATCTTTAGTTTTCTTCATTATTCCTTACTCCCGAAAGGGTGAGATAAGTGGAGTATCCTAGATGGCAGCTCAAAGTCTTTTAAGACCCCAGACACTACTCACCAAAGTAGAATGTAGGAAACATTCTTTACAAACTATTTTATGGCAATTGAGCTAGATATTTCCCCGAGATCACAGTCCACTCAGCCCTCTGACCAGCAATTCGGTCCCTCAGGGTGTACGGATGCGCCTATTGAGCTACCGTGACCTTGTCTTGTACAAGTTGTTCTGGGCTCCCCACTATTGTGTACTGCCTTACCCTTCACCAAAGTTTCCACTTATCTATTGGATACCAGACAATCTTGAATGATCTCAAGTCCAACTCAGTATTTGCAGACACTCTGTGGATCAGCATGGTGGGTGTGGGGAATGATTCCTTTTTTCGATTAGCTGAGAGAGAACCATGCAGGATGGCCCTAGACACTCATCTGTCCATCTTCAGGGTCTCTGATGTTTTCTTACAGTGTCAGGGCCATGTGCCTGTGTCCTTGACATGAATACAGCCTTTTACAATCCAAAGTGACCACTACTGCAGGCAGTACCAACTTTCTGTCTGTTGGTTTTCCTCCAAACATAGAAGACACTTTGTTATTTGCTCACAGGAGAGGTCCACCCCCCCACCCCTTGGTTCTCTTCACACTGCTGCACCCACCAAGGGATTTGCTTATTGTTCCCCAGGGACGATTTTCCCTGGTAAAGTTCGAGATAAAAGGTCAGCTCTAATCTGCCTTTCCTTACCAGGACTCATCAGTTCAAATCCTAAAATGAGGTTTCCTGCTCAGCTCCTGGGGCTGTTAATGCTCTGGATACCCTGGTGAGGACAGAGGGGGCGATGGGAAAGGAGAAGGAGGTAGGGAGGGTCAGCTCTCAGGGCACCACTGCTTCCCCTGTGCATTCTGTTCTAAAGTTAGATGAGTATGTTGCACACACTGTGGGAGGAATGTGGTGTTCAGACCTGTGAAACTCAGGGGAACAAGAACAAGAGGGGCCTGCTCTCTGGTGAGGATTTTCACAAAGACATAGGTTCTTTTATGCCTGCATTCTCTGGATTTTTTTTTTTTCTCTATTTTGGGATATGAATAAAAATTTCATACACACACACACAAAAAAAATTAGTCTGAAATGAATAACAGAAGAGAATATTGAAAATGATTCTTAATATTGGTATATAACCTTGTCCTTCTTTCTCCTTATTTTAGCATCCAGCGGGTTAATTGTGATGACTCAGACTCCACTCACTCTTCCAGTCATTTTTGGAAAGCTGGGCAAGTTGAGTCAAGCCTCCTACATAGTAATGGATATACCTGTTTCCACTTGTACCAGCAGAATTCAGGCCAGCCCCCAGGGCTCCTGATGTCTATGGTTTCTAACCGGTTCTCTGGGGTCCCAGACTGGTTCAGAGGCACTGGGCTAGGAAGAGAATTCCCTCTTAAAATCAGCAGGGTAGTTTACTGCCAGCAAAGTACACAAATCCCTGCCACAGTGGTACAGCCCTGCACACAAACCTCCTGCTTGGTGTGGCCCAGCTGCCCAAAGGTGTGGCTTGTGTGGGGGGCAGGCCCAGCTGATTCTCTGAGGCTGCTAAGAGGAAGATGTTGGAGACCTCAGTAGAATGGGTTGCATCTGAGGACTCTGGACCATGAGTGCCTCTGCTAAACCTCAGAACAGTGCCGGTGTGTGGCCAGTCAGCTGCACCGGTCTTGACATGGCAGAGACAGCAGGGAGGATGGAGGAGGTCCAAGTGCCTCTGAGCAACTAGACTTGATGCTGGGAGAGCTGACTGAGAGCTGATCCTAATCCTCCTCCCTGTGTACATTTGTCAGTTAAACTTAGAATGACAGGCAAAGAATTGACAGATTGTGGCAAGACATGTTGAATACATGTGGAGCTTTACCAGGCTTTTTGTATATTTCATCAAGATAGTATTTGGTGAGATTTTTTTTTTTTAATTAACTTTTATTGAGCTTCAAGTGAATGTTTACAAATCAAGTCAGTCTGTCACATATAAGTTTATATACATCTTACTCCGTACTCCCACTTGCTCTCCCCCTAATGAGTCAGCCCTTCCAGTCTCTCCTTTCGTGACAATTTTGCCAGCTTCCAACTCTCTCTATCCTCCCATCCCCCCTCCAGACAGGAGATGCCAACACAGTCTCAAGTGTCCACCTGATATTATTAGCTCACTCTTCATCAGCAACTCTCTCCTACCCACTGTCCAGTCCTTTTCATGTCTGATGAGTTGTCTTCGGGGATGGTTCCTGTCCTGTGCCAACAGAAGGTTTGGGGACCATGACTGCCAGGATTCCTCGAGTCTCAGTCAGACCATCAAGTACGGTCCTTTTATGAGAATTTGGGGTCTGCATCCCACTGATCTCCTGCTCCCTCAGGGGTCCTCTGCTGTGCTCCCTGTCAGGGCAGTCATCGGCTGTGGCCGGACACCAACTAGTTCTTCTGGTCTCAGGATGATGTAGGTCTCTGGTTCATGTGGCCCTTTCTGTCTCTAGGGCTCTTAGTTGTCGTGTGACCTTGGTGTTCTTCATTCTCCTTTGCTCCAGGTGGGTTGAGACCAATTGATGCAGCTTAGATGCCCGCTTGTTAGTATTTAAGACCCCAGACGCCACATTTCAAAGTGGGATACAGAATGTTTTCATAATAGAATTATTTTGCCAATTGACTTAGAAGTCCCCTTAAATCATGGTTCCCAAACCCCCGCCCTTGCTCCACTGACCTTTGAAGCATTCATTTTATCCCGGAAACTTCTTTGCTTTTGGTCCAGTCCAATTGAGCTGACCTTCCATGTATTGAGTGTTGTCCTTCCCTTCACCTAAAGCAGTTCTTATCTACTAATTAATCAGTAAAAAACCCTCTCACTCCCTCCCTCCCTCCCCCCGTCGTAACCACAAAAGTATGTGTTCTTCTCAGTTTATACTATTTCTCAAGATCTTATAATAGTGGTCTTATACAATATTTGTCCTTTTGCCTCTGACTCATTTCGCTCAGCATAATGCCTTCCAGGTTCCTCCATGTTATGAAATGTTTCACAGATTCGTCACTGTTCTTTTTCGATGCGTAGTATTCCATTGTGTGAATATACCACAATTTATTTACCCATTCATCCGTTGATGGACACCTTGGTTGCTTCCAGCTTTTGCTATTGTAAACAGAGCTGCAATAAACATGGGTGTGCATACATCTGTTTGTGTGAAGGCTCTTGTTTCTCTAGGGTATATTTCGAGGAGTGGGATTTCTGGGTTGTATGGTAGTTCTATTTCTAACTGTTTAAGAAAACACCAGATAGATTTCCAAAGTGGTTGTACCATTTTACATTCCCACCAGCAGTGTATGAGAGTTCCAATCTCTCCGCAGCCTCTCCAACATTTATTATTTTGTGTTTTTTGGATTCATGCCAGCCTTGTTGGTGTGAGATGGAATCTCATCGTAGTTTGAATTTGCATGTCTCTAATGGCTAATGATCGAGAGCATTTTCTCATGTATCTGTTGGCTGCCTGAATATCTTCTTTAGTGAAGTGTGTGTTCATATCCTTTGCCCACTTCTTGATTGGGTTGTTTGTCTTTTTGTGGTTGAGCTTTGACAGAATCATATAGATTTTAGAGATCAGGCGCTGGTCGGAGATGTCATAGCTGAAAATTCTTTCCCAATCTGTAGATGGTCTTTTTACTCTTTTGGTGAAGTCTTTAGATGGGCATAGGCGTTTGATTTTTAGGAGCTCCCAGTTATCAGGTTTCTCTTCGTCATTTTTGGTAATGTTTTGTATTCTGTTTATGCCTTGTATTAGGGCTCCTAAGGTTGTTCCTATTTTGTCTTCCATGATCTTTATCGTTTTAGTCTTTATGTTTAGGTCTTTGATCCACTTGGAGTTAGTTTTTGTGCTTGGTGTGAGGTATGGGTCCTGTTTCATTTTTAGGCAAATGGATATCCAGTTATGCCAGCACCATTTGTTAAAAAGACTCTCTTTTCCCCAATTAATTGACACTGGGCCTTTGTCAAATATCAGCTGCTCCTATGTGGACGGATTTATATCTGGGTTCTCAATTCTGTTCCACTGGTCTATGTGCCTGTTGTTGTACCAATACCAGGCTGTTTTGACTGCTGTGGCTGTATAATAGGTTCTAAAATCAGGTAGAGTGAGGCCTCCCACTTTCTTCTTCTTTTTCAGTAATGCTTTGCTTATCTGAGGCTTCCTTCCCTTCCATATGAAGTTGGTGATTTGTTTCTCTATCACATTAAAAAATGACATTGGAATTAGGATCGGAAGTGCATTGTATGTATAGATGGCTTTTGGTAGAATAGACATTTTTACTATGTTAAGTCTTCCCATCCATGAGCAAGATATGTTTTCCCAGTTAAGTATGTCCTTTTGAATTTCTTGTAGTAGAGCTTTGTAGTTTTCTTTGTATAGGTCTTTTACATCTTTGGTAAGATTTATTCCTAAGTATTTTATCTTCTTGGGGACTACTGTGAATGGTATTGATTTGGTTATTTCCTCTTCGGTGTTCTTTTTGTTGATGTAGAGGAATCCAAGTGATTTTTCTATGTTTATCTTATAACCTGAGACTCTTCCAAACTCTTCTATTAGTTTCAATAGTTTTCTGGAGGATTTCTTAGGGTTTTCTGTGTATAAGATCATGTCATCTGCAAATAGAGATAATTTTACTTCCTCCTTGCCAATCTGGATGCCCTTTATTTCTTTGTCTAGCTGAATTGCCCTGGCTAGGACTTCTAGCACGATGTTGAATAAGAGCGGTGATAAAGGGCATCCTTGTCTGGTTCCCATTCTCAAGGGAAATGCTTTCAGGTTCTCTCCTTTTAGAGTAATGTTGTCTGTTGGCTTTGCATAGATGCCCTTTATTATGTTGAGGAATTTTCCTTCAATTCCTATTTTGGTGAGAGTTTTTATCATAAATGGGTGTTGGACTTTGTCAAATGCCTTCTCTGCATCAATTGATAAGATCATGTGGTTTTTGTCTTTTATTTTATTTATGTGGTGGATTACTATTAATGGTTTTTCTGATACTAAACCAGCCTTGCATACCTGGTATAAATCCCACTTGGTCGTGGCGAATTATTTTTTTGATATGTTGTTGAATTCTATTGGCTAGAATTTTGGTGAGGATTTTTGCATCAATGTTCATGAGGGATATAGGTCTGTAATTTTCTTTTTTTGTAATGTCTTTACCTGCTTTTGGTATCAGGGAGATGGTGGCTTCATAGAATGAGTTGGGTAGTATTCTGTCATTTTCTATGCTTTGAAATACCTTTAGTAGTAGTGGTGTTAACTCTTCTCTGAAAATTTGGTAGAACTCTGCAGTGAAGCCATCCGGGCCAGGGCTTTTTTTGTTGGGAGTTTTTTGATTACCGTTTCAATCTCTTTTTTTTGTTATGGGTCTATTTAGTTGTTCTACTTCTGAATGTGTTAGTTTAGGTAGGTAGTGTTTTTCCAGGAATTCATCCATTTCTTCTAGGTTTGCAAATTTGTTAGAGTACAATTTTTCATAATAATCTGATATGATTCTTTTAATTTCAGTTGTGTCTGTTGTGATGTGGCCCTTCTCGTTTCTTATTCGGGTTATTTATTTCCTTTCCTGTATTTCTTTAGTCAGTCTAGCCAATGGTTTATCAATTTTGTTAATTTTTTCAGAGAACCAGCTTTTGGCTTTGTTAATTCTTTCAATTGTTTTTCTGTTCTCTAATTCATTTAGTTCAGCTCTAATTTTTATTATTTGTTTTCTTCTGGTGCCTGATGGATTCTTTTGTTGCTCACTTTCTATTTGTTCAGGTTGTCGGGACTGTTCTCTGATTTTGGCTCTTTCTTCTTTTTGTATGTGTGCATTTATCGATATAAATTGGCCTCTGAGCACCGCTTTTGCTGTGTCCCAGAGGTTTTGATAGGAAGTATTTTCATTCTCGTTGCACTCTATGAATTTCCTTATTCCCTCCTTGATGTCTTCTATAACCCAGTCTTTTTTCAGGAGGGTATTGTTCAGTTTCCAAGTATTTGATTTCTTTTCCTTAGTTTTTCTGTCATTGATTTCTACTGTTATTGTCTTGTGTTCTGAGAAGATGCTTTGTAATATTTCGATGTTGTGGATTCTGCAAAGGTTTGTTTTATGACCTAATATGTGGTCTATTCTAGAGAATGTTCCATGTGCGCTAGAAAAAAAAGTATACTTTGCAGCAGTTGGGTGGAGAGTTCTGTATAAGTCAATGAGGTCAAGTTGGTTGATTGTTGTAAGTAGGTCTTCCGTGTCTCTATTGAGCTTCTTACTGGATGTCCTGTCCTTCTCCGAAAGTGGTGTGTTGAAGTCTCCTACTATAATTGTGGAAGTGTCTATCTCACTTTTCAATTCTGTTAAAATTTGATTTATGTATCTTGAAGCCCTGTCATTGGGAGCATAAATATTTAATATGGTTATGTCTTCCGGATCAATTGTCCCTTTTATCATTATATAGTGTCCTTCTTTATCCTTTGCGGTGGATTTAACTTTAAAGTCTATTTTGTCAGAAATTAATATTGCTACTCCTCTTCTTTTTTGCTTATTGTTTGCTTGATATATTTTTTTCCATCCTTTGAGTTTTAGTTTGTTTGTGTCTCTAAGTCTAAGGTGTGTCTCTTGTAGGCAGCATATAGACGGATCGTGTTTCTTTATCCAGTCCGAGACTCTCTGTCTCTTTATTGGTGCATTTAGTCCCTTTACATTCAGCATAATTATAGATAAATAAGTGTTTAGTGTTGTCATTTTGATGCCTTTTTATGTGTGTTGTTGACAATTTCATTTTTCCACATACTTTTTTGTGCTGAGACGTTTTTCTTAGTAAATTGTGAGGTCCTCATTTTCATAGTGTTTGACTTTATGTTTGTTGAGTTGTTACATTTTTCTTGGCTTTTATCTTGAGTTATGGAGTTGTTATACCTCTTTGTGGTTAGCTTAATATTTACCCCTATTTTTCTAAGTAAAAACCTAACTTGTATTGTTCTATATCGCCTTGTATCACTCTCCATATGGCAGTTCTATGCCTCCTGTATTTAGTCCCTCTTTTTGATTATTGTGATCTTTTACATATTGACTTCAATGATTCCCTGTTATGAGCATTTTTTTTTAATTAATCTTAATTTGTTTTTGTGATTTCCCTATTTGAGTTGATATCAGGATGTTCTGTTTTGTGACCTCGTGTTGTGCTGGTATCTGATATTATTGGTTTTCTGACCAAACAATATCCTTTAGTATTTCTTGTAGCTTTGGTTTGGTTTTTGCAAATTCTCTAAACTTGTGTTTATCTGTAAATATCTTAATCTCCCCTTCATATTTCAGAGAGAGTTTTGCTGGGTATATGATCCTTGGCTGGCAGTTTTTCTCCTTCAGTGCTCTGTATATGTCATCCCATTCCCTTCTTGCCTGCATGGTTTCTGCTGAGTAGTCTGAACTTATTCTTATTGATTCTCCCTTGAAGTAGACCTTTCTTTTTTCCCTGGCTGCTTTTAAAATTTACTCTTTATCTTTGGTTTTGGCAAGTTTGATGATAATATGTCTTGGTGTTTTTCTTTTTGGATCAATCTTAAATGGGGTTCGATGAGCATCTTGGATAGATATCCTTTGGTCTTTTATGATGTCAGGGAAGTTTTCTGTCAGCAGATCTTCAACTATTCTCTCTGTGTTTTCTGTCCTCCCTCCCTGTTCTGGGACTCCAATCACACGCAAGTTATCCTTCTTGATAGAGTCCCACATGATTCTTAGGGTTTCTTCATTTTTTTTAATTCTTTTATCTGATTTTTTTTCAGCTATGTTGGTGTTAATTCCCTGGTCCTCCAGATTTCCCAGTCTGCACTCTAATTGCTCGAGTCCGCTCCTCTGATTTCCTATTGCGTTGTCTAATTCTGTAATTTTATTGTTAATCTTTTGGATTTCTACATGCTGTCTCTCTATGGATTCTTGCAACTTCTTAATTTTTCCACTATGTTCTTGAATAATCTTTTTGAGTTCTTCAACTGTTTTATCAGTGTGTTCCTTGGCTTTTTCTGCAGTTTGCCTTATTTCATTTCTGAGGTCATCCCTGATGTCTTGAAGCATTCTGTAAATTAGTTTTTTATATTCTGTATCTGATAATTCCAGGATTGTATCTTCATTTGGGAAACATTTTGATTCTTTTGTTTGGGGGGTTATAGAAGCTGTCATGGTCTGCTTCTTTATGTGGTTTGATATCAACTGCTGTCTCTGAGCCATCACTAAGATATAAAAAAAAAAAAAGTAGTGGTTTATTCTATAATTGCTCACTGAGTCTTATCTTGTTTTGTTTTCTTTCAACATATGTGCATGGGCTACTAGATTGTGCTGTCTTGTTTGTTGTAGCCCTTGACTTATTTATGACCTATTACCAGCTGGTTTGGGCTGTTGCCGGATATATATGCCTGAGTCCATTCACTATTCTTGAGTAGAATCTGATTATGGATCATGAAGTGTGTGCTGCACCCTAACACCTATCCACCTCGAGAAGTAGTGGTGATAGTTGTGTGCATCAGATTCTATTAGCATCTGGGCTTCACCCTCCAGGGGGGGCAGGATGCTGACTGGCTTCCCCCAAGTGTCAGTGAGGTAGGTGTGTCTCTATTCCTATAGCACTTTGGTGGGAGGGCACTGAGCTGTACCTTAGGGCCCCAATGCAAGTACCTCTACTGACTGGTAGTTGTCACCCTCCTTAGACCCCTAAGGCAAGAGGCTAGGTGGTCTGGGGGGAGCTTCAGCCCTCAGTTCCCTGTTGTCGGTCAGTTAGGGCTCTGTTGAATAAGCAGAGATATCAGACCTAGGAAACATGTTTTTCCAGTAAATCCGCTAAAAAAAAAATGCAGTCAGATCCCTATCAGAACTGCCTTTGGATTATAACCGCCACTTTGTTCCCTGTAAGGATGAAAGTCCGAGATTTGGATCATATATGCTTGGCTGTAGGTGGTTCTGTGTTTTTAGTCCAATTAGGGATGGATTTTTGGTCCCTGGGTTTTCTGTGGTTCCTTCTCTCAGGCTGGAAGAATGGGTTAGGAAAAGACCAAAAATAAATAAATAAATAAATAAATAAGGGGAAAAGCAAAGCCGCCGTGGAGCCAGAGCCGTTCTCCCTCTGGCTCAGGAAATTCCAATGTTAATGAAGCCGCCTGGGAAGGGTGGGGGAGGGTTCAGAGAGATAGGAGAGTAGCACCTCAGAATACAGCCAAAGTTGCTTGTCTTGCTTGGAATTACTATTTTATCTGAGATTCCCGAGGGGCGTGTCACCTATGTGTGCTGGCTGTGTGGAGATTGCCCCCAGGGATCTGGCCCGCTGAAGCCCAGTCAGATCCTCCCCTGCCAATCCAAAGCCCAGCGTCAAGGTTCCCCTGCTGGGACGCTGCACTCCCGACTCCAAAATCAGCCGCTGCCTCCCGGGTACTTCTCATCCTGCCAGTCACGTCGCCTCGCCGACCCCGCCGACCGGCTGAGTCCCCTCCCGGGGTTAGTTCAGGGGAGTAGGGTTGTGCCCCATGCTTGCACTATGACAGCACCCAGTCAAAATCCCGGCGCCAAGGTTTCCCGGCTGGGACACTGCACTCCAGGCTCCAAAACCAGTCACTGCCTCCCGGTGACTTCTCCTACCATCCGCGTCGCCACGCCACCTGCGCGGACTGGCTGGGCCCCCTCCCGGGTTCAGTTCAGGGGGGTAGGGCTGCGCCCCTTGTTTGCGCCGTCTCAAGATTTTTGAGTTCAGCTCCCCTGGGCCCAGAAGCCCGACGCCAAGGTTACCTGACTGGGACGCTGGCACCAGGCTCCGAAAACAGTCGCTGCTTCCCCGTATTTTTTCGTTTTCTGACTCTAAATCTGTGTTTGTTGTTCAGGGTTAGTAGATTGTTATATACGTGATCAATTCACTTGTATTTCCGAGTCTTTGTTGCAAGAGGGATCCGAGGTAGCGTCTAACTATTCCGCCATCTTGGCCCCGCCTCCTTGGTGAGATTTTGAAATTACTATTTTCCCACTCTCCCAGCCTCTTGCTTCTCATTTTACCCCTTACCAGTCCTCCTGAATTAAGATAGTTGAAATATCATTCTGTATTAGCTGTTCTTAGGGGGTGTGTGGCTGAGAATAAGTTGTGAAGATGTTGCTTTTTGAGCCTCCAAATAGACTTTTGTAAATTTATATCAAACACAAGACCCTAAATCCACAAGTCTTTGAATTTAAAAAAAACAAACAAAAATAAACTGAAAGATGCAGAAAACAGAATTTATTCCATCAACTACTAGAAGGATCCAGAATGACAGAAATGTTTTTCTTTCTAAAGATAAGAATTTTAAGACTATGCCCATATTTAACCCTATTTCCATGAAAGGTAATCCAACTGAATGTGGAAATCATTGAACAATATTCATTCAAAAGTGGATACAGCAGTGTATTGGCAGGGAACTGCCAGAAATGCAAGCCAGATTCAGACAACAACATGGAAGAAGGGATATCATTGCTAATGTCAGATGGTCCTGGCTAAAAGCAGATAATACCAGAAAGATATTTACCTGTGTTTTATTGACTATGCAAAAGCATTCAACTGTGTGGTTTGTAACATATTATGGATAACAATTGGGAAGAATGGGAATTCCAGAACACCTAAATGTGAGCATGAGGACCTGTACATGGATCAACAGGCAGTCATTCAAAGAGAATAAGGAGATGCTGCATGGTTTAAAGTAAAAAAAATGTGTGTGTCACAGTTTTATCCTTTCACCATACTTTTTCAGTCTCTATGCCGAGCAAATAACTTGACAAGATGGATTATATGAAGAAGAATGAGGAATTGAGATTGGAGGAAGACTCTTTAGTAATGTCATGATGCAGATGACACAAACTTGTTTGCTGAATGAAGAGGCCTTGAAGCATTTACTGATGAAGATCAAGGACCACCGCCTTCAGTATGGATTACACTTCAAGCTAAAGAAAACAAAAATCTTCACAACTAGGCCAGTAAGTAACATCATGATAAATGGACAAAACACTGAAATTGTCATGGATTTTACTGTCCTTGGATCCTTAATCAATGCCCATGGAAGCAACATTCAAGAAATCAAAGGATGCATGGCCCCGGGCAAATTGGCTGCAAAAGACCTCTCTAAAGTGTTAAAAAGCACAGATGTCACTTTAAAGACTAAGGTGCATCTGAACCAAGCCATGATGTTTTCAATCGCCTCCTACGCATGTGAAAGTTGGGCAATGAATAAGGAAGACCAAAGAAGAATTGATGCCTTTGAATTATTGTTTTGGCAAAGAATATTGAAGATACCATGGACTTCCAGAAGGAACAAATTTGCCTTGGAAGAAGTACAGCCAGAGTCATCTTTAGGAGGGAGGGTGTCGAAACTTCGTCTCACATATTTTGGATCTGTTCTCAGGAGCGATGAGTCCCTGCAGAAGGACGTTATGCTTGGTAACGTAGAGGGTCAAAAAAACAGAGGAAGACCCTCAACAAGATGGATTGACTCAGTGGCTGCAACAATGGGCTCAAGCACAACAAGAATTATGAGGATGGCCTAGGAATGGACAGTGTTTCATTGTGTTGTTCATACTGTCACTAAGAGATGCAACTGACTGGACAGCACATAACAACAACAAAAATGAGCAATATACTGATGAGATTTTTTTCAACTCCAAAAATCAGAAATGTAAAATGGTTAGTATAAACATTAATATTCAGGGTGAAAAACATTGATGAAGATCTACTACTGTCAAATATTGAAATATATTCTTATCAGTCAGGGCTTTTGATTGCAAACAAGAGAAACCAGCCAAGTCTAAACTAAGCAGAAAATGAAATGATTACTGGGTGACATCCAGATATGACTGAAAGTCTACAGAACATGGTGTAGAAAATGCACATGAAACGAGCTGGCAAAAGCACAGTTCACGATAAATCAGAGAAGGAAGTTGTATATGATCCCATCACCACCATCATAGATGAAATGGCTCCACCACCACTGACACTAGTGATGGAACGTTGGATATTGGAAGCCTCTGCTACCACTCTGTTTGCAAACATTTTTTAAAAATAGTTTTTATTTTCGTTTAAGTGAAAGTTTACAAATCAAGTCAGTCTCTCACATATAATCTTATATACACCTTACTACATACTCCCACTTACTCGCCCCCTAATGATTCAGCCTGCTCCCTCCTTCCAGACTCTCCTTTCGTGACCGTTTTGCCAGTTTCTAAGCCCCTCTACCCTCCTATCTCCCCTCCAGACAGGAGATGCCAACAGTCTCAAGTGTCCACCTGATGCAAAAAGCTCACTCCTTATTGGTATCTCCCTCCAACCCATTGTCCAGTCCAATCCATATCTGATGAGTTCGCTTTGGGAATGGTTCCTGTCCTGGGCCAACAGAAGGTTTGGGGACCATGACCGCTGGGATTCTTCTAGTCTTAGGCCATTAAGTCTGGTCTTTTTATGAGAATTTGGGGTCTGCATCCCACTGTTCTCTTGCTCCCTCAGGGATTCTCTGTTGTGCTCCCTGTCAGGGTAGTCATCGGCTGTGGCCAGGCACCATGTAGTTCTTCTGGTCTCAGGATGATGTAGTCTCTGGTTCATGGAGGCATTTCTGTCTCTTGGGCTCATAATTACCTTGAGACTTTGGTGTTCTTCATTCTCCTTTGATCCAGGTGAGTTGAGACTCATTGATGCATATTAGATGGCCACTTGCTAGCTTTTAAGACCCCAGATGCCACACTTCAAAGTGGGATGCAGAATATTTCCTTAATAGAATTTTTTTAATTAACTTTTATTGAGCTTCAAGTGAACGTTTACAAATCAAGTCAGACTGTCACATATAAGTTTATATACACCTTACTCCGTACTCCCACTTGCTCTCCCCCTAATGAGTCAGCCCTTCCAGTCTCTCCTTTCGTGGCAATTTTGCCAGCTTCCAACTCTCTCTATCCTCCTATTCCCCCTCCAGACAGGAGATGCCAACACAGTCTCAAGTGACCACTTGATATAATTAGCTCACTCTTCATCAGCATCTCTCACCTACCCACTGTCCAGTCCCTTTCATCTTCCTTAATAGAATTATTTTGGCAATGACTTAGACGTCCCCTGAAGCCATAGTCCCCAAATGCATACCCCATGCTACGCTGACCTTCGAAGCATTCAGTTTATTCAGGAAACTGCTTTTGGTCCAGTCCAGTTGTGCTGACCTCCCCTGTATTGAGTGTTCTCCTTCCCTTCACCTAAAGTAGTTCTTATCTACTATCTAATCAGTAAATAATCCTCTCCCACCCTCCCTCCCTCCTCCCTCTCGTAACCACAAAAGAATGGGTTCTTCTCAGTTTAAACTATTTCTCAAGATCTTATAAGAGTGGTCTTATACCAAATTTGCCCTTTTGCATCTGACTAATTTCACTCAGCATAACGCCTTCCAGGTTCCTCCATGTTATGAAATGTTTCACAGATTCATCACTGTTCTTTATCGATGCGTAGTATTCCATTGTGTGAATATATCGTAATTTGTTTATCCATTTGTCCATTGAGGGACACCTTGGATGCTTCCATCTTTTTGCTATTGTAAACAGTGCTGCAATAAACATGGGTGTGCATAGATCTGTTTGTGTAAAGGCTCTTATTTCTCTAGGATATATTCTGAGGAGTGGGATTTCTGGGTTGTATGGTAGTTCTATTTCTAGGTTTTTAAGGAAACGCCAGATCACCTTCCAGAGTGGTTGTACCATTTGACATTCCCACCAGCAGTGTATAAGTGTTCCAATCTTTCCATAGCCTCTCCAACATTTATTATTTTGTGTTTTTTGGTTTAATGCCAGCCTTGTTGGAGAGAGATGGAATTTCATCGTAGTTTTAATTTGCATTTCTCTAATGGCTAATGATCAAGAGTATTTCCTCATGTATCTGTTAAAATCTGTTAGCCCCCTGAAAATCTTCTTTAGTGAAATGCATGTTCATATTTTTTGCCCAATTTTTAATTGGGTAGTTTGTGTTTTTGTGGTTGAGTTTTAGCAGAAGCATATAGATTTTAGAGATCAGGCGCTGGTCGGAGATGTCATAGCTGAAAATTTTTTCCCAGTCTGTAGGTGGTCTTTTTACTCTTTTGGTGAAGTCTTTAGATGAGTATAGGTGTTTGGTTTTTACAAGCTCCCAGTTATCTGGTTTCTCTTCGTCATTTTAAGTAATGTATTTTTTTTTTTATTATTATTGTATTCTGCTTATGCCTTGTATTAGGTCTCCTAACGTTGTCCCTATTTTTTGTTCCATGACCTTTATCATTTTAGACTTTAGGTCTTTGATCCATTTGGAGTTAGTTTTTGTGTATGGTGTGAGGTAGGGGTCCTGTTTCAATTTTTTGCAGATGGGTATCCAGTTATGCCAGCACCATTTTTTGAAAAGACTATCTTTTCCCCAATTAACTGACACTGGACCTTAGTCAAATATCAGCTGCTCCTATGTGGATGGATTTATATCTGGGTTCTCAATTCTATTCCACTGGTCTATGTGTCTGTTGTACAAATACCAGGCTGTTTTGACTACTGTGGCTGTATAATATGTTCTAAAATCAGGCAGAGTGAGACCTCCCACTTTGTTCTTCTTTTTCAGTAATGCTTTGCTTATCTGGGGCTTCTTTCCCTTACATATGAAGTTGGTGATTTGTTTCTCCATGACGTTAAAAAATGTCGTTGGATTTTGCCTAGGAAATTCATTGTATATATAGATGGCTTTTGGTAGAATATACATTTTTACTATGTTAAGTCTACCTATCCATGAGCAAGGTATGCTTTTCCACTTGTGTAGGTCCCTTTTCGTTTTTTGCAGTAGTACTTTGTAGTTTTCTTCATATAGGTCTTTTACATCTTTGGTAAGATTTATTCCTAAGTATTTTATCTTCTTGGGGACTACTGTGAATGCTATTGATTTGGTGGTTTCCTCTTTGGTGTTCTTTTTGTTGATGTAGAGGAATCCACCCCCAAGTGTCTCTCAGTTTGTCATACTGTGGGGGCTTATGTGTTGCTGTGATGCTGGAAGCTATGCCACCCGTATTCAGATACCAGCAGGGTCACCCATGGAGGACAGGTTTCAGCTGAGCTTCCAGACTAAGACAGACTAGGAAGAAGGACCCGGCAGTCTACTTCTGAAAAACATTAGCAAGTGAAAATGTTATGAATAGTAGTGGAAAATTGTCTGATATAGTGCTGGAAGATGAGCCCCCAAGTTGGAAGGCACTCAAAAGATGACTGGGGAAGAGATGCCTCCTCAAATTAGAGTTGATCTTAATGAAGTGGATGGAGCAAAGCTTTTGGGACCTTCATTTGCTAATGTGACATGACTCAAAATGAGAAGAAACAGCTGCAAACATCCATTAATAATCAGAACCTGGAATGTACAAAGTATGAATCTAGGAAAACTGGAAATCGTCAAAAATGAAATGAAACACACAAACATAGATATCCTAGGCATTAGTGAGCTGAAATGGACTGGTATTGGCCATTTTGAATGGGACAAACATATAGTCTACTATGCTGGCTATGACAACTCAGAGAGGAATGGTGTTGCATTCATAGTGAAAAAGAGCCTTTCAAGATCTATCCTGAAGTACAACGCTGTCAGTGATAGGATAATATCCATATGCCTACAAGGAAGATCAGTTAATACGACTGTTATTCAAATTTACGCACCAACCACTAGGGCCAAAGATGAAGAAATAGAAGATTTTTATCAGCTGCTACAGTCTGAAATTGATCAAACATGCAATCAAGATGCATTGATAATTACTGGCGATTGGAATGCAAAAGTTAGAAAGAAAGAAGATGGATCAGTAGTTGGAAAATATGGCCTTGGTGATAGAAACAATGCCGGAGATCAAATGATAGAATTTTGTAAGACCAATGACTTCTTCATTGCAAGTACCTTCTTTCACCAACATAAACGGCGACTATGCACATGGACCTCGCCAGATGGAACACACAGAAATCAAATTGACTACATCTGTGGAAAGAGATGATGGAAAAGCTCAATTTCATCAGTCAGAACAAGGCCAGGGGCCGACTGTGGAACAGACCATCAATTGCTCATATGCAATTTCTAGCTGAAACTGAAGAAAATCCGAGCAAGTCCACGAGAGCCAAAATATGACCTTGAGTATATTCCACCTGAATTTAGAGACCATCTCAAGAATAGATTTGACGCATTGAACACTAGTGACCGAAGACCAGAGGAGTTGTGGAATGACACCAAGGAGATCATACAGGAGGAAAGCAAGAGGTCACTGAAAAGACAGGAAAGAAAGAAAAGACCAAGATGGATGTCAGAGGAGACTCTGAAACTTGCTCTTGAGTGTGGAGCAGCTAAAGCAAAAACAAAAATGGATGGAGTAAAAGACTGAACAGAAGATTTCAAAGGGCCTCTCGAGAAGACAAAGTAAAGTATTATAATGACATGTGCAAAGAGCTGGAGATGGGAAACCAAAAGGGAAGAACACACTCTGCGTTTCTCAAGCTGAAAGAACTGAAGAAAAAATTCAAGCCTCCAGTTGCAATAGTGAAGGATTCCATGGGGAAAATATTAAACGACTCAGGAAGCATCAAAAGAAGGTGGAAGGAATACACAGAGTCATTATACCACAAAGAATTAGTCGATATTCAACCATTTCAAGAGATGGCATATGATCAGGAACTGATGGTACTGAAGGAAGAAGTCCAAGCTGCTCTGAAGGCACTGGCAAAAAACAAGGTTCCAAGAATTGATGGAATATCAATTGAGACGTTTCAACAAACAGATGCAATGCTGGAGGTGCTCACTCGTCTATGCCAAGAAATCTGGAAGACGGCTTCCTGGCCAACTGACTGGAAGAGATCCACATTTATGCCTATTCCCAAGAAACGTGATCCAACTGAATGTGGAAAGTAGAGAACAACATCATTAATACCACACACAAGCAAAATTTTGTGGAAGATCATTCAAAAGCGACTGCAGCAATATGTTGACAGGGAACTGCCAGAAATTCAGGCTGGTTTCAGAAGAGGATGGGGAACCAGGGATATCATTGCTGATGTCAAATGGATCCTGGCTGAAAGCAGAGAATACCAGAAGGATGTTTACCTGTGTTTTATTGACTAGGCAAAGGCATTCGACTGTGTGGATCATAACAAACTATGGGTAACACCGCGAAGAATGGGAATTCCAGAACACTTAATTCTGCTCATGAGGAACCTTTACAAGGATCAAGAGGCAGTTATTAGGACAGAACAAGGGGATACTGATTGGTTCAAAGTCAGGAATGGTGTGAGTCAGGGTTGTATTCTTTCACCATACCTATTTAATCTGTATGCTGAACAAATAATCCGAGAAGATTGACTAAAAGAAGAACAGGACATCAGGATTGGAGGAAGACTCATTAACAACCTGCGTTATGCAGATGACGCAACCTTGCTTGTTGAAAGTGAAGAGGACTTGAAGCACTTACTAATGAAGATCAAAGACCACAGACTTCAGTATGGATCATGCCTCAACATAAAGGAAACAAAAATCCTCACAACTGGACCAATGAGCAACATCATGATAAACGGAGAAAAAATTGAAGTTGTCAAGGATTTCATTTTACTTGGATCCACAACTGACAACCACGGAAGCAGTAGTCAAGAAATCAAAAGACGCATTGCATCGGGCAAATCTGCTGGAAAGGACCTCTTCAAAGTGTTGATGAGCAAATATGCCACCCTGAAGACTAAGGAGCGCCACACCCAAGCCATGTATTTTCAATCGCATCATATGCATGTGAAAGCTGGACAATGAATAAGGAAGACCGAAGAAGAGTTGATGCCTTTGAATTGTGGTGTTGGTGAAGAATATTGAATATACCACGGACTGCCAAAAGAACGAACAAATCTGTCTTGGAAGAAGTGCGGCCTGAATACTCCTTAGAGGTAAGCATGGCAAGACGGCACCTTACATATGTTGGACATGTTGTCAGGAGGAGAAGGACATCATGCTTGGCAGAGTACAGGGTCAGCAGAAAAGAGGAAGACCCTCAACGAGGTGGATTGACACAGTGGCTGCAGCAATGAGCTCAAGCATAACAATGATTGTAAGGATGGCGCAGGACCGGGCACTGTTTCGTTCTGTTGTGCATAGGGTTGCTATGAGTCGGAACTGACCCGACCACACGTAAAAACAACAACAACAGAGGAATCCAACTGATTTTTGTATGTTTACCTTGTAGCCTGAAACTCTACAGAACTCTTCTATTAGTTGCAGTAGTTTTCTGGAGGATTCCTTACGGTTTTCTATGTATAGGATCATGTCGTCTTTGCAAACATTTTTGACTCTGTGAATTGAGCATTATTACCATTTCCTCATGAACAGTTTCAATAAGTTCTCTTCAAGAATATATTTCCATCCCCAAAAACTGTAATCAACCAAAATCAAACCCATTACCATTGGCTTGATTCTAATTCCCAGCAACCACATGAGTTAGAGAGCAGCCCTGAGCTCCATAGACTTTTCTGTGCTGTAACCTTCATGGAAGGAGACCACTAAGCCTTTCTTCTGCGGCTCTACTGGGTGGGTCCTAACTGCCAAGCTTTAGGTTAGTAGCTGAGCACAAACTATTTGCACCACTCAGACACCCTCAGGAATGATGGCAGGAAAACTAAAATATAACTATGGTCATCAGAGAATCCAAAAAAACCATATTTGGCATATTCAAATGGTACTGCCCTATTGAAAAAGTAAGAAACGTGCACTTTAGGAGTTTTCGAACCACAATCCTTTGATCTAAGAATCTCACCATTACACTCCATGGTTCTTTGCATAAATGTTTGCTTGGCACACACCAACCTGAGCTCACACCTTCTGACCTGAGCCTCATAAAAAGCTACGAAGGATAGAAACTGTGGAATCAGTGTATGCTTTTTTGTGTATGTTGTTAACAGCAACAACAAAAAAACGCAACCCTTTCCCATCGAATAGATTCCAATACATACGAAAATATAGGGCACACTAAAACTGCCCCAAGGTATAGCCAATAGATTCCAACTGCTAACCTTTTCTTTAGCAGCCATAGGTCTTAACCACTGTACAACCAGGGTTCCCAAAACCAAATTGAAAAAAGAAAGAAAGAAAGAAAGAAAGCTATGAAATAGAGTTTCCTGGGGGATGAAATCTGAGCAACATCCTGCAAAGAGAAGCTGCAGGAGGGGCACCACACAGATGCTAGGCTCCTGCTCTACTATGTTTCAGGTGAGACAAAACCTAGACATGGAGTTTTCTCTCCAGAGTGATCCTCCTATTCAAATAGATCTACAATTTGAAAAGAGATATGAAATAAATGTTACAAGCCACACAGGCCTGTCCACTTTTCCCAGTTAGAGACCATTTTGGTTCGATTTTCCTTCTATCTCGGATTACATAGTATCTCTGGATCATCCTCGGGTGCTTGTCATTTTAGGTCCCAGCGGGCAGATCCTGCTCACTAGGTGCCAGAATCTCTGCTGTCTCCCAGGAGAGAAAGTCTCCATTAGCTGCATGGCCAGTCGGAGTCTCCTCTACACTGACTAGAAACACTACTTAGGCTGGCAACTGCATAAACCTGAGGAGGGACCTACAGGCCTCCTTTACCTCACTTCCTCTATGCGTGTTGTTGTGATGCTGAACAGGTTTCAGCAGCACTTTCAGACTAATACAGACTAGAGAGAAAGGCCTGGTGATCAACTTCTGAAAAATCAGCCAGTGAAAATCCTATGGATGACAACAGCCAGATCTTATTTTTCGTTGGGTTGTCATGACTCAGGGGCTGACAAGATGGCAACTAACAACAGGAAAAAAACATGATTTCCTTCAGTCACATAATTTATCTTGTGTGCCTAAGGGATTAATTTAAAGAGGAAGTAATGAAAAAAGGACATGGAAAAGCTGGCCCCTGTTTCTAGAGTGATACAGGTAATGAGTGACAGACTGGCCTTTGAAAGAATGAGCGCCACTGAAAGACGTGGAGAGAGGAGAAAAGGACAGTAAAATGGGAGGTTAGAGCAGGGAAACACCTTCATTGATATTGCCCAGGAAGGCTTGGCTGGAAAACAGAATCCATGGAAGGAAAAAGTAAGAGTGGAAGATCACCTTTTGTGAGGGAAGATTTAAACACGAAGGGCTGAGATTTAATACTGGATTAGGTCCAGAGCTGTGAGGGGAATTGCAGAGAAAGGAAAGAGTCCACGAAAATAAGGAATTAAAATGAGAGTGTTCTAGAGTAAAGAAGGCACAACAAAGACAGAACTAATCTTTCAGGGTATAAAACTCACTGGGCCCTTCCCCAAATCAGTCATGTGATATATCCTTGTGAAACTAGCAGGTTCCTGTGATATGAAAACTCCTGACAAAGCCTACAAGAGATTTTTAGGCATTCTTTTTTCTATGATTTACCACAAAAGGGGATCCAGAGGAATCCACATGCCTTAACTTTCTCCTGGAACCTGCAAATACTCCAGGAAATTCGTCAAGAGATGTGGTCTTTGGGGTAGAGAGAGGAAGCGTGCAAGTTCAGGGCTAAGCAGAAAGGAACCTGCTGGTGAGGTGAAGACTCACTGGCCTGTAACCCTTGGGAGGAGGTTTGTGTTTGAGCCTGAAGCACTGTGGGAGGTGGATTATTATGCTGCTGACAAAAATAAACTGCTGCATCATCAGCCTGGAAGTTGCTGATGGTGAGAGTGAAGTCTGTCCCAGACCCACTGCCACTGAACCGGTCAGGGACCCCAGATCCCTGTTTCGATGCATAGTAGATGAGCAGCTTAGGAGCCTGTCCTGGTTTCTGCTGGTACCAGGCTAAGTTCTTGCTCACACTCTGGCTGGCCTTGTAGTTGATGGTGACCGTTTCTCCTTGAGACTTAGCCAGAGAGGCTGGAGACTGGGTCAGCACAATGTCCCCACTGGCACCTGCACTCAGAGGAGACAATTACCATGCATACAGATATACACACACCTTTTCACACATACATCAAAATGTACCATTTATACCACAATATCTAGTGATATTACATATCAGCAAATAATTTGTTCCATTTTGCAAATAGCTGTCATTTCCCAATGTATGTTAAAACCATTTTTCAACTCTAGAAAGATACTACTCTAGAGAGATTGAAACACTTTTAATTTCTTGCCTGAGGCCCAGAGCAACAGGAACATGATGGCGAGAGTGTGTGGCACCATCTTGCTGCCCCTGCCTGCCTGATGCAGATCAACTCCCATAGCAAAGGCCCTGTTTATAGTATCTGAGCAGCCAGCCTGGTGTTGGAGGGGCCTATGCAAAGCAGTCAGTGAATTGAAAGCAAATTACATGGGTGATAGGTTGTGAAACTAGCCAATGTACTTCAAGAGCCAAATATATCACATAAAGTATAATTTTATGACTCGAAAAGAAAAAGCAAGGTCATAGAAGCCCTAATATCTCTCCCCAAAAAAATAAAAATAAAAAAATTGCAGTCCAGCGGAATCCAAGTCATGACAACCCCAGGTGTTACACAGTAGAGCTGCTCCATAGGGTTTTCTTTCCTGTATTGTTTATAGAAGCAGACTGACAGGTTTTTCTTCCAGGGTACCCCTGGGTGTGATCAAACTGCCAACCTTTAGGTTAGCAGCCCATCACAAGTGCTTGAAAGAACTATGATATACTCAATAGCTTCAATTTTAATTTAAAAACAATTTTAAATGGGTTCAGATTCCATAAATTTTGGACTAGTTTCCTCAAACCAATGGTTTTGTGAAACAATAAAATGCAGGAGAAAAATAAGAAGGAAAGGGATGAATCTGGGAACTTTTTGCCTCAATGCTTGATGAAAATTTATAACTAGAAAATGTCTGAGCTCTGAAGATACTCGTACCCTGGAGGATACCTAAAAGACACTGCAAGCACTTGAGATTGGATTCCAGGGCTATGGAAGGGCCAGAGAAATGGAAAACAGGCCCTGAATTTACTTGTGTTGAAAGTCATCAGGGAGCCTACATTGAGCTAGGGTCCAGGAGGGCTCAGATCACAAAGAAAATGTGAACCAAAGAGAAAGTGGAACCTCTCATGCCCACAGTGGGTAGGAGCTGATAAGAGGGCTCTAGAATCATTTGTGGAAATGGAGAGGAAAAAACAAGCAGGATTTCCTTGTAAAGTTGTGATTCAATGCCAACTCTTCAAGGAGTTTCAGTCCAGTTATGGATGGCCTTGGTGTGCCTGGAACTCTTCAGCCTTGAAGTTGAGACTTCATCTCTCTTACTTTGGATATATTATCAGGAGGGACCAGTCCCTGCAGGAGATCATGCGTCGTAAGGTAGAGGGTCAGAGAAAAAGGGAAAGAGCCTCAAAGAAATGGAATGACACAGTGGCTACAACATTGGGCTCAAACATAGCAAAGGCTGTGAGGATGGCTCAGGCCCAGGGGGTGTTTTGGTTTGTTGTACACACAGAGGGTCACTATCAGTTGGACCCAATGTGATGATGCAGAACAACAACATGATATGAATACGAATGTGATGCAACAGAAATACCAGAGAACAGAAGGAGCTCTGTTCATGCTTCACATTTGGGCATTCTACGAGTTTATTCAAAGAAACAAGTAAAAAACTTAACATTGTATGCAATCTACAGAAAACCAAAATGACACTTTGGATCTAAAGAAGAATGAGTTAACTTTCTATAGAGTTACCAAAATTTTAAAACTCAGTGGAAGACAGACTTCCACTTGTAGGCTAGATGAAATAACAAGGGCAAGATTTACCACCACACATGAAACAGTCAAAAAAATAATTAACTAATTAAAAATTATATTTAACTGTTAATGTACTCAGCTCCTAGTCCAAAAACAGTAGCCTCAAAACCAAATAACATAAAATAAAAAAAACAAAATATGTGGCTATCTACTTTTGAGAAATGTATCATTGAAAATCATATCATTGACACATGTGGGGTCACCATGAGTCAGAATCAAGTCAACAGCAAATGGCTTTTCATCGTACAGAAATGCGTCACTAGGCCTTTCTTCCAAGGCCCCACAGGTGGGTTCGAACAGCTAACCTTTCAGTAGTAGTCTAGCACAAATATTAGCTCCACATCACTAGTTAAGTATTCATCTGGGGAAGATAATCCAAGATCATAGGTGCCCCTCACTGCCATATTCAAAGAGTAAGTCAGAAAAGAGCAGCTACAAGATTTTCTCCCACAACCCTGTGCTCTGAGACTTTCACCATCAAACTCCCAGGCTCTTGCTGTAAATGTCCCTCCCCTCACCACCACCCCACCCTGGGCTCAGCCCTGCTGACCTGAGCCTCATAAATGGAGCCTTTTCTGGAGGGCGGAACCTGAACATCACAGAAGAGAGAAGCTGCAGGATGGTGACACCATCCAGAACCTCAGGTTCCTGCTCTGCTCTGTTCCAGGGGAGAGGATATTTGCAAACCTAGAGATGGAGTTTTCTCTTCAGAGTAATCCTTCCACTCAGAGCTACAATTTTAAAATGAGACATGAAAAAATGCTACCAGCAACACAGGCCTGTCTGCCTATCGCAGATAGAGATTAGTTTGGTTTGGTTGTTTCTTGTATCCCTGATTGCACAGCATCTCTGCGTCATCCCATGTGCCTGTCATTGCAGGTTCCTGCCAGCAGATGGTGAAGACACAGTCTCCAGAACCCCGGCTCTCTCCTTGGGAGAGAGCCTCCATCTGCTGAAAGGCCACAATTCACATAATTTGAACTCGTTGAATTTTATGGAGAGATGTTATAGGCCATAACATGGTCTATCTTAGCAAGTGTTTTAAAAGAAAAGTGTTTCCTGCTGTTGTTTGGAGAGTGTCCTCTAAGTGTCAGTTATGTCAGGATGGTCGATAGCCTTGTTCAGTCTCCTATATCCTATCTGGCCGCAGTGCATGCTGGACCTTCTACAGAGCCTTTACTACTCTGAGGCCCTCTCAATACTGGCCGAGTCCATGTACCTGGTGTATGGGCCACACCAGTATACCTGGGGGTGGAATGAAGGTCCAGAACTCAAAGAGGCCTACTAGGTGCTTCCTTCCTTTAAGAAAAAAGGCACACAGTAAAGATGCTGAGGTGGAATGTATATTCCTCCTTACACCATGTCTATGGGGCACACAACATTTATCTTATAGTAGGGACAATATTTCACACGAATTTGTGCCAGCTATAGAGGACACTTCTAAGAAATAAAAGCTTAACATCCCCTTCAACTAGGGGACATCAGCCACCAGACCTTGGCCAACATGTTGCTGGCAACCCAGGAAGAGCCTCCAGGTCATTCTCAGACCCCCTAGCTCATCTTGACATGATCCCTGTGTTTGTGCTCTACTTAACCAGTTAAAATGCTGTCAGTTGAGACTCATGGTGACCCCATGTTTGTAAGAGTAGACCTGTGCTACACAGGGTTTTCAGTGGCTGACTTTTCTGAAGCAGACCAACTTGCCTTTCTCCTGATAAGCCTCTTATAGACTCAAACTTCCAGCCTTGTGCTTAGCAGCCAAGTGTTTGAACTGCTTGCACCACCCAGGGCCTCCTGAGCTCTAGTTTAATAACCTGCTGCTGTTGAGTCAATTCCGAGTCATAGGAACCTTTTTGGACAGAGTAGAACTGCCCCATAGGGTTTCTTTATGGAAGCAGGTGCTCTAGTTAACCCACTGCCCTTGAGTTGATTCTGACTCATAGCGGCCCTCTAGGACAGAGTTGAAGTGCTCTATAGAGTTTCCAAGGGTGTAAATCTTTAACGGAAGAGGACTGCCCCATCTTTCTCCTGCAGAGCAGATGATGGGTTCAAACCACAGACCTTTGGTTACCATCCAAGCACTTTAACCATTGAAAACCAGGGCTCCTTGTTAGGAGGGCCCAAAATTGGTGAGTGTAGATTCTGTACTTCTTTTGTATTTAGGAAACCCTGGTGGCATAGTGGTTAAATGTTCGTCTGCTAACCAAAAATTTGGCAGTTAGAATCCACCAGGCACTCCTTGGAAACCTTGTGGGGTGATTCTACTCTGTCCTGTAAGGTCACTATGAGCCCCACTCCACTCCACCACAAGTTTGGTTTTGGGTCCTAAGTCAAGAGCACACTAGAGGCACTCAGGTCAAATTCTTGACATGGTTCTCCTGTTTCAGTTTGCAGTCCAAAATGTTCTCTGTGTTTGCCTGACTCATTTAGGTGTTACTGTTATAAAACCAAAAAAAAACAAACCAAACTCATTGCCATTGAGTAAAATTCTTTCTATCTCTCTATCTCTCTTTTCCTCTCCCCTCCTCTCTGTTTGCAAGCAAATGTTAATCTCGGGCAACTTTCCTAAGAGGTTTTCCACTATCTTTTTCTGTACAAATTCTGAGGGTAGAAGAGCTACTGTTACTACCGATAGTAATTGTATAGTTTGAATCCAAGGTACATCAGCTTTAGTGAATCTTGTAACTTTAGTATCAAGCCAGAAACAAAAGTTATTGCTCTTTTGCTACTCAGAAATATTATTGACAAGCAAACATTTGCTATACTTTTTTTCATATAATCAACAAGTTTTCCCTTTTTAAAAACAATAATAATAATAATAAAAAAATACCAAACCCATTGTCTTCATGGTCCTTCCAAATAATGGTTACCCCATGTGTGTCACAGCAGAAGTGAGCTCTACAGGGTTTCCTTCCCTGTGATCTTTATGAAAACTGATTTCTTGGCCTTTCTTTGGTGGCACCGCTGGGGATGAGGTGGGGTTGAGTCATCAATGTTTGGATTAGTGGGTGAATGCAAACTGTGCCACCCAGGGACTACTTGAATCTTTACTGTGCCTTAAATTAATACTGCTGGTGCATTCTGGGATGGACGATGAAGATTAATACTGATGATCAGTTTCAGATTTCACCCAGGGCTGCCAAGATATTCACCTATGAGAGAACCAAAGGAAGAGGTTCCTAATTTCCATGAAAAAGAATATGAAAGAAGAGTGAGATCTGCCCAAGCAAGTTTCTATCTAGTTCTTATAGCCTCTAAATTTTTGTTCAATTTTATGGTTTTATCCCCTGACTATTCTAGGGAGCTCAAATTTGTTTGATTTAGTTTCATTTTTATCTTAATGTCTTATTTCCTTCTATCCTATTTAATTCAATTTGATTTCATTGAAATTGATTTGATTATATTCGATTTATTACTGACCCTCCATTCTCCCCTTTGCAAGAGCTGTTGTAGAGGGATCAACATACAAATTTCTAGAAGTGCTCTGAGTCATCTAGTGCTGCTATAACAGAAATACCACCAGTAGATGACTTTAACAAAGAGAAATTTATTCTCTCACAGTCTAGTAGGTTTCAAGTCCAAACTCAGGGTGTCGGCTCCAGGCGAAGGCTTTTTCTCTTTATTGGCTCTGAAGGAATAGTCCTTGTCATCAATCTTCCCCTGGTGTAGGAGTTTCTCAGGCTGACATACCCAAGGTCCAGAGGAAGTAGTCTTGCTCCTGGTGCTGCTTCCTTGGTGGTCTCAAGTCCCCAACTCTCTGCTTCCTACCCTTTCTTTTTCTTTCTTGAGAGATAAAAGGTGGTTCATGCCACACCCCAGGGAAACTCCCTTTACCTTGGATCAGGGGAGTGACCACAGTAACGGTGGTGTTACAAACCCATCTAATCCTCTCAACATAAAGTTACAATCAGAAAATGGAAGACAACCACACAAGACTGGGAATCATGGCCTAATCAACTTGATACACACATTTTTGGGGGGACATAATTCAATCCATGGCATACTGAAGGATGACTAGTTTATGTTTCAAAGAGCAGTAGCTTTGGGTTATCCTTGGTTCCTGACAAGAAGTCCAACACAGGGCTGAAGTTTACTGCTGAGAGAATGCTTCTTCCTTAAAGCTGAAAGTCACTGTTGCCACTTGCTAATGAAGAGATTGTCTCATTATTATAAGAGAAAGAATGGCTACTAAATAGTTCATTGAGCCCTTGACTCTTGCTTTCAGTTTTCAATGTTTGCTAATAGGCCATGAGACAAAGTGGTTAAGGCAGAATCAACTGACTTCAGAAATCATTTTAAGTAATTTAATTGGTTTTTGATTTTCCTAGATGGTCTTAAAATCTCCTTTTTATAATTCATATAAGCAGTTTTTGAAATGCTTGAAACTGTTTAATATGAAAGAAGAATCATGGAATTGGAGAACTCTCAGTTTATATTCTCCATTTTTCTGTAGGTAAACCATACTATCCAAAATAAAACTATTACAAAAATAACATTGTCTTTGTCATCTTGGTATATCCATACAAATCCTCATGCCAAAGGTAGTTTCAGCAACAATTTAAAAAGACTGGAATTCCCTTTTGGCACCCAAAGTTTTCTTGGGTTCTCCACTCTCCATCTCTAAGGTGAACCAGGATTTCTTACAACGTCAGACAAACAGACAGACATCACCATCAAACTTCCAGGCAAGTTATGACTTCTAAGGAGGCCGTGTTTTGAAGACAGAGGCCCCTTTCCTGAGGGGTGAGTCCTGGGAGGAGATGTCAGATGAGGTAACTTCCAAGGCAGAGAATGCCAAGATAGTCAATGGAATTAATGTCCCCTTTAAAAAAAAAAAATTTTTTTTTTTTTTTTTTGCAGTGAGGTGGGGATCAACTGAAGGAGTCAGCAAATGTTTCCCCCACCTATCTTAACACTCAGTTGTGTGTCACTACTGGATCTTTCCATGTATTCTAGGAAAAAAAGAAAGAAAAATAATTCAGACATTCGGAAACAGACTCAGATTAGGAAGATGGAGAATAGGGTCTTGAGCCTCCAGAAAAGTCAGGCATGTTAACATCCTTGTTTTTCACAGAGGTTAGAGAGAACATCTAAACTCAGAAGATAAACATATTCACACAGCTGTCCTGAGCTCCCTGCAATCAGAATATTTATCCATGAATGTATTCCCTAGTGGGTGACAATATGCTGTTTGTAAATAGCAGCAAATTGTTATTTGTAATGCTTCACAGAGGTAAGGAATCCATTCAAGCCCACCTGCAGGTGGAAAGCTCCCTCTGCTGGGGGCTTAATCTCAATTCCTAGCAAAGGAAAAAAAATCTCACCTTTTATCAGAAAGAACCTCCATTTGGGTCCAGGTGGGAAATGGACCTCTTGTATAAATCTGTGTGCTTTTGGGCTATTTGGGTAACAAAGTCTACAGAACAAAGTCTACAGAATCTGTGAGAATATCACACTCTCTGCCCCATAAATACTGACACAAGGGTAACAGACTCAAAGCTTTCCACCTCCACAGCTGTTTCCCAAGTCCTACAAATCACACTCTAGCTTCCATTTCAATGTACACCAAACTACAGTGGAGATAATCTACTATGTGACCAACTTCTATAAGTTTCAGCGTTCCTTTGAGTGTGATCAAGATGAGAGAATTAGTGAGATCTGCTGTTCCCCATAGAAACGAATGGAGGTTAATTTTTAACATTCTTTTACCAGCTCTTGTTATTTGTGTCTATTAGGGGGTGACCATCTTTGACTCTTAGTCAGTTTTGTTGTCCAAGCCAGAGTACGGTTTCATAAGATGCAGGACACAGTGATTCTTATAGAATGAGGAATATTATACTGCCTGTGTATAGGGAACATAAGAACATTTCGGAGCCATTTTCTAAGCAAGAATTATTTTTGACAAGATTTTTCATTTTCTGGATATTTTAGTTCAATATGTTAAGAAATCAAACAATCCTTCATAATGGAATTTCAGAACACTTAATTGTGCACATGAGAAAATTGTACATAGACCAAGAGGCAGTCATTGGAACAGAGCAAGGAGATACCGCATGGTTTAAAATCAGAAAGGATATACATCAGGGTAGTATCTTTTCACCATACTTATTCAATCTGTATGCTGAGCAAATAGTTTGAAAAGCTGGACTATGTGAAGAA
This sequence comes from Elephas maximus indicus, assembly GCF_024166365.1. NCBI lineage: Eukaryota > Metazoa > Chordata > Mammalia > Proboscidea > Elephantidae > Elephas > Elephas maximus. Next base: position 45,562,042 of record NC_064835.1, on the reverse strand, counting down.
GAATACAGACTCAGGATTGGAGGAAGACTCATTAACAACCTACAATGTGCAGATGACACAACCATGCTTGTAGAAAGAAAAGACTTGAAGCCACTTACGGATGAAGACCAAAGACCATAGCCTTCAGTTTTGATTGCACTTCATCATAAAAAAGTTTTTTAAAAGGACAACAAAAATCCTCACAAATGGATCAATCATCATCATCATGATAAATGGAGAAAAGATTGACATTGTCAAGGATTTCATTTTACTTGAGTCCTCAAACAACGCTCATGGAAGGAGCAGTTAGGAAATCAAACAACTTATTTTATTGGGCAAATCTCCTGCAAAAGAACTCTTTGAAGTTTTAAAAAGCAAAGATGTCACTTTGAGAACTATAGTGCACCTCACCCAAACCATGGCATTTTCAATTGCCTCATTTTCATGTGAAATCTGGACAATCAATAAGGAAGACTGAAGAAAAAATTGATGCCTTTGAATTATGCTGTGGAAAAAGATATTCACTATGTCATGAGCTTCCAGAAGAACAAATAAATCTGTCTTGGAAGAATTAGAGCCAGAATGCTCCTTAGAAGCCAGAATGACAAGAATTCATCTCATGTACTTTGGATATATTATCAGGAAGGACCAGTCCCTGGAGAAGGACTTCATGCTTAGTAAAGTGAGGACCAGTGAAAAAGAGGAACAAGATGGCTTGACACAGTGGCTACAGCAATGGGCTCAAACATAACAATGGTTCTAAGGCTGCTGCAGGACTGGGCACTGTCTTCTTGTGGTATACACAGGTTTGCCATAAGTCAGGACCGACTTCCAGCACCTAACAACAACAACTTCATATATAAATATACAGAAAGAGAAATAAGACAAAATATTCATCAAGTTGAACAAGTGGTTGCCAGCCATATCGTATTCACAACCTGAAGCACAAACATTCTTTCCTCTTTGCCCCTTGCCTTAAACTGAGCTATGAGCTGTCTATGTATCAGAAGCAATTTTTTTTCTTCCCTATGAAGCTCTTTTCATTTGAAGTTAAATCGAAGTTAAATTTAAGTTGGCAGTTAAAATCCGCCAGGCACTCCTTCGAAACTATCGGGCAGTTCTACTGTGTCCTATAGGGTCGCTATGAGTTGAAATCGACTCAATGGCATTGGGGATGGTTTTTTTTATTTGAAGCGAACTCATTACTGAGCTGAAAGCATGTTGGGGGCCATACTCTGTGGATTTCTCCAGTCTCTGTCAGGCCAGCAAGTCTAGTCTTTCTTTCTGAGCTAGAATTTTTTCTACATTTTTCTCCAGCTCTTTCTGGGACCCTCTATTGTGATCTCTGTCACAGCAGTCAGTGGTGGTAGCAGGACACTATCTCTTTGTACTGGACTCAGTCTGGTGGAATCCGTGGTAGATGTGGTCCATTAGTCCTTTGGACCAATCTTTCCCTTGTATCTTCAGTTTTCTTCTTTATTCCTTACTCCCAAAAGGGTGAGACAAGTGGAGTACCCTAGAAGACAGCTCACAGGCTTTTAAGACCCCAGACATTACCCACCAAATTACAATGTAGAACATATTCTTTATAAACTATGTTATGGCAATTGAGCTAGATATTCCCCTAGAAAACAGTCCCCTCAGCCCTCAGCCCAGCAATTCGGTCCCTTAGGGAGTCTGAATGCGTCTATGGAGCTACCATGACCTTGTCTTATACAGGTTGTGCTAGCTTCCACACTGTTGTGTACTACCTTACCCTTCACCAAAGTTTCCACTTATCTATTGTATACCAGACAATCTTAAATGATCCCAAGTCCAACTCAGCATTTGCAGACACTCTGTGGATCAGCATGGTGGGTGTGGGAATAATTCCTTTTTTAGATTAGCTGAGAGAGAACCATGCAGGATGGCCCTAGACACCCATCTGTCCATCTTCAGGGTCTCTGATGTTTTCTTACAGTGTCAGAGCCATGTGCATTGTGCCCTGGACATGAATACAGCTTTTTACAATCCAAAGTGACCACTACTGCAGGCAGTACCAACTTTCTGTCTGTTGGTTTTCCTCCAAACACGGAAGACACTTTGTTATTTGCTCACAGGAGAGGTCCACCCTCCCCTTGGTTCTCTCCACACTGCTGCACCCACCAAGGGATTCGCATATTGTTCCCCAGGGAGGACCTTCCCTGGCCAAGTCTGAGATAAATGGTCAGCTCTAATCTGCCTTTCCTTATCAGGATTTATTCGTTCAACTTCTCAGAACGAGATTTCCTGCTCAGCTCCTGGGGCTGTTAATGCTCTGGATCCCTGGTGAGGACAGAGTGGGGAGGGGAAAGGAGAAGGAGGTGGGGAGAGTCAGCTCTGGGGGCACCACAGGTTCCTGTGCGTATTCTGTTCTCAAGTTAGATGCCTATGTCACAGCCTCTAGCAGAGGAATGTGGTGTTTAGATTTGTGAAACAGAAGAGAACACAAGAGTAAGAGGACCTGCTCTCTGGTGAAGATTTTCACGAAGAAATAAGTTCTTTTATGCCTCGCATTCTCAGGGTATTTTTTTTTTTTAATTGTCTCATTTGGGGTATGAATAAAAATTTCAAACACACGCACACACACTCACACACACACAATTAATTAGCCTGAAATAAAAAGCGAAAGGGAATCTTGAAAATCCTTCTTAATATTGGTATGTAACTTTTCACTTCTCTCTTATAATTTTAACTTGCAATGGGGATACTGTGGTGACTCACACTCCAGTCTCTCTGCCAGTCATGCTTAGAGAGCCAGCCACCATCTCCTACAAGTAGAGTCAGAGCCTCCTACACAGTGATGGTTACACCTATTTGAACTAGGACCAGAGAAATCTGGTCCAGCTTCCACAGCTTCTAATCTATATGGCATCAAGCCTGTTCTCTCAGGTCCCAGAGGGTCAGGAACAGATTTCACTCTGAAAATCAGCAGGGTGGAGGCTGAGGATGTTCCAGTTTATTACTGCCAGCAAAGTATACAACTTCCTCCCTCAGTGGTCCAGCCCTGCACGCAAACCTCTCTGCTCGGGGTGGCCCAGCTGCCCAAATGTGTGGCCTGTGTGGGGAGCAGTCCCAGCAGATTCTCTGAGGCTGCTAAGAGGAAGACGTCGGAGACCTCAGGGGAATAGGTTGAAGCTGAGGACTCTGGACCATGAGTGCCTCTGCTACACCTCAGACACTGCCTGTTCGTGGCCGGTCAGCTGCATCAGACTTGACATGGCAGAGTCAGCAGGGATAACGGAGGAGGTCCAAGTGAGTCTGAGCAACTAGACAAGATGTCAGGAGAGCTGACTGAGAGCTCATCCTAATCTTCCTGTTCGTGTACATTTGTTAGTTAAATTTAGTCAGCATGGCAGGCAGACATTTGACACAGACAGTGGCAACACAAGCTGAATACATGTGGAGGTTAAGTAGGCTTTTTGTATATTTCATCAGGATAATATTTGGTGATATTTAGCCATTAGTATTTTCTACATTCCCAGCACCCTGCTTCTCATTTTACCACTTATGGTCCACCTTGAATTAAGATAGTTGAAATATCATTCTCTATTAGATGTCCTCAGGGGGAGTGTGGCTGAGAAGAATTTGTGAAGATGCTGGTTTTTGAGCCTGCAAAGAGCATTTAGTAAATGTATAGCAGACACAAGATGCTAATTCCGTAACCGCTGAATTTCCCCAATTACTTTGTGTTGAGAAAAATGATTTCAAGGAATTTTATAAGTTGGGTTTTAAAAATAAAAAGCAAACAGAAAGATGTAGAACAATATTTACTCCATAAACTACTAGAAGGATACAGAATGACAGAAATGTTTTTCTTTCTAAAGGTAAGAATTTTAAGACTGTGCCCATATTTATGCCTATTCCCACGAAAGCTAATCCAACTGAATGTGGAAATCATTGAACAATATTCATTCAAAAGTGGCTACAGCAGTATATTGGCAAGGAACTGCCAGAAATGCAAGCCAGATTCAGACAGCAACCTGGAACAAGGGATATCATTGCTAATATCAGATGGATCTTGCTAAAAGCAGATAATACCAGAAATTTATCTACCTATGTTTTATTGACTATGCAAAGGCATTCCACTGTGTGGTTTGTAACACATTATGGATAACATTGCGAAGAATGGGAATTCCAGAACACCTAAAAGTGAGCATGAGGACCTGTACATAGATCAACAGGCAGTCATTCAAAGAGAATAAGGAGATGCTGCATGGTTTAAAGTCATAAAATGTGTGTCTCACAGTTGTATCCTTTCACCATACTTATTCAGTCTATATGCTGAGCAAATAGTTTGAGAAGATGGATTATATGAAGAAGAATGAGGAATCAGGATTGGAGAAAGACTCTTTAGCAACCTTCATGATGCAGATGACACAAAGTTGTTTGCTGAAAATGAAGAGGACTTGAAGCATTTACTGATGAAGATCAAGGACCACTGCCTTCAGTGTGGATTACACTTCAAGATAAAGAAAACAAAAATGTTCACAACTGGGCCAAGAAGTAACATCCTGATAAATGGACAAAACACTGAAATTGTCATGGATTTCACTGTCCTTGGATCCATAATCAATGACCATGGAAGCAACATTCAAGAAATCAAAGGATGCATTGCACTGGCCAAATTGGCTGTAAAAATCCTCTCTAAAGTGTTAAAAAGCAAAGAGGTCACTTTACAGACTAAGATGAACCTGAACCAAGCCATGATGTCTTCAATCGCCTCTTATGCATGTGAAAGGTGGGCAAGGAATAAGGAAGACCAAAGAAGAATTGATGCCTTTGAATTATTGTGTTGGCAAAGAATATTGAAGATACCATGGACTTCCAGAAGGAACAAGTTTGTCTTGGAAGAAGTACAGCCAGAGTGATCTTTAGGAGAGAGGGTGGCAAAATTTCCGCTCACATACTTTGGATATGTTCTCAGGAGGGATCAGTCCCTGAAGAAGGACATTATGCTTGGTAGAGGGTCAAGAAAACAGAGGAAAACCCTCAACAAGATGGATTGACTCAGTGGCTGCAACAATGAGCTCAAGCATAACAAGAAGTATGAGGATGGCCTAGGACTGGGCAGTGTTTCATTGTGTTGTTCATACGGTCGCTAAGAGTTGGAACAGACTGGACAGCACCTAACAACACAACAACAAAAATGAGCAACAGACTGATGAGTTTTTATTTTTTTGTAACTCCAAAAATCAGAAATGTAAAATGGTTAATATAAACATTAATATTCAAGGTGAAAAAAACTGTGACGAAGATCTAATACTGTCAAATATTGAAATATATTCTTATCAGTCAGAGACTTTGATTCCAAACAAAAGAAACAAACTAAGTGTAAACTAAGAAGAAAATGAAATGATTACTGGGTGACATGGAGATTTGACTGAAAGTCTACAGAACATAGTGTAGAGAATGTACATGAAACCCACTGGCAAAAGCACAGTTCACGATAAATCATTGAGAGAAGTTGTTTTTATGTGATCCCACCACCACCACAGATGGACTGGCTCCACCACCACTGGACACCAGCGATGGAACATTGGGTGTTGGAGGTCTCTGCTACCATTCTGTTTGCAAACATTGTTGACTCTGTGAATTGAGCATTAGTACCATTTCCTCAGGAACAGTTTCAATAAGTGCTCTTCAAGTATGTATTTATATTTCCAGAAAGTGTAACCAGCCAAAATCAAACCCATTACCGTTGACTTGATTCCAATTCCTAGCAACCACATGAGTTACAGAGCAGCCCTGAGCTCCATAGACTTTTCTGTGCTGTAATCTTCATGGAAGCAGACCACTAAGCCTTTCTTCTGTGGCTCCGCTGGGTGGGTCCCAACTGCCAAGCTTTAGGTTAGTAGCTGTGCACTACTCAGGCACCTTCAGCAATTATGGTAGGAAAACTGAAATATAACTGTTGTCATCAGAGAATCCAAAAAAACTATATTTGCCATATTCAAATAGTACTGCCCTATTCAAAAAGTAAGAAACATGAAGTTTAGAAGTTTTTGAACCACAATCGTTTGACGTAAGAATTTCACCATTACACTCTGTGGTTCTTTGCATAAATGTTCGCTTGGCACACCCCAACCTGAGCTCACACCTGCTGACCTGAACCTCATAAAAAGCTACGAAGTATAGAAAGTGTTGAATCAGTGCGTGCTTTCTTGTGTATTTTCTCAACAGCAACAACAAAAAAATGGAACCCTTTCCCACTGAGTTGATTCCAACACATAGTGACATATAGGACAGACTAAAACTGCTCCATAAAGTTTCCAAGGTGAGGCCCGTAGATTCGAACAGCTAACGTTTTTGTTAGCAACCATAGCTCTTAAGCACTGTGCAACCGGAGTTACCACAGCCAGACTGAAAAGGAAAAAAAAGAGCTATGAAATAGATTTTCTTGGGGGATGGAATCTGAGCAACATCACACAAAGAGAAGCTGCACGACGGGCACCACCCAGATGCTAGGCTCCTGCTCTGCTGTGTTCCAGGTGAGACAAAACCTAGACATGGAGTTTTCTCTCCAGAGTGATCCTCCTATTCAGATAGGTCTACGATTTGAAAAGAGATGTGAAATAAATGTTACAAGCTACACAGGCCTGTCGACTTTTCCCAGTTAGAGACCATTTTTGGTTTGATTTCCCTTCTATCCCTGATTGCGCAGTATCTCTTGATCATCCTCGGGTGTCTGTCTTTTTAGGTTCCAGCGGGCAGATCCTGCTCACTAGGTGCCAGAATCTCTGCTGTCTCCCAGGAGAGAAAGTCTCCATTAGCTGCAGGGCCAGTCGGAGTCTCCTCTACACTGACTGGAAACACTACTTAGGCTGGCTTCTGCATAAACCTGAGGAGGGACCTACAAACCTCATTCACCTCACTTCCTCTATGCATGTTGTTGTGATGCTGAACAGGTTTCAGCAGCACTTTCAGACTAATAGCGACTAGGGAGAAAGGCCTGGTGTTCTGAAAAATCAGCCAGTGAACACCCTACGGATGACAGTAGTCAGGGCTTATTTTCCGTTGGGTTATCATGACTCAGGGGCTGACAAGATGACAACTAACAAGAAGAAAGAAACATGATTTCCTTCAGTCACAAAATTAATCTTGGGGGCCCAAGGGGTTAATTTAAAGAGGAAGTAATGAAAAAGAACATGTAAGAGGTGGCCCCTGTTTCTAGAGTGATAGGGTTAATGAGTTAGAGACTGGCCTTTGAGAGACTGTGTGCCACTGAGAGAAATGGAGAGAGGAGAAAAGGGCAGTAAAATGGGAGCTCAGAGCAGGAAAACAACTTCGTTTGTATTGCCCAGGAAGGCTTGGCTGGAAAACAGAATCCATGGAAGGAAAAAGAAAGAGAGGAAGATTACCTTCTGTGAGGGAAGCTTTAAACATGAAGGGCCCAGATTGAATACTGGGTTAGGTCCAGAGCTGTGAGGGGTAGTTGCACAGAAAGGAAAGAGTCCAGCAAAATCAGGAATTAAAATGAGAATGTTTTAGAGTAAAGAAAGCACAAGGAAGACAGAACTAATCTTTCAGGGTATAAAACTCACTGGGCCCTTCCCCAGATCAGTCATGTGCTGTATCCTTGTGAAACTAGCAGGTTCCTGTGATATGAAAACTCCTGAGAAAGCCTACAAGAGGTTTTTAGAGCATTCTTTTCTCTATAATTTACCACAAAAGGGGATCCAGAGGAAGCCACATGTCTTAACTTTCTCCTGGAACCTGCAAATACTCCAGGAAATTCGTCAATAGATGTGGCCTTTGGGGCAGACAGAGGAAGCATGGATTTTCAGGGCTAAGCAGAAAGGAAGCAGCTGGTGCAGTGAAGACTCACTGGCCTGTAGCCCTCAGGAGGAGGTTTGTGTTTGAGGCTGAAGCACTGTGGGGGGTGGGTTATTACCCTGCTGACAATAATAACCTGTGGCGTCTTCAGCCTGGAAGTTGCTGATGGTGAGAGTGAAGTCTGTCCCAGACCCACTGCCACTGAACCGGTCAGGGACCCCAGATGCCCGGCTGGATGCACCATAGATGAGCAGCTTAGGAGCCTGGCCTGGTTTCTGCTGGTGCCAGGCTAAGTAGCTGCTCACACTCTGGCTGGCCTTGCAGTTGATGGTGACCGTTTCTCCTTGAGACTTAGCCAGAGAGGCTGGAGACTGGGTCAGCACAATGTCCCCACTGGCACCTGCAATCAGAGTAGGCAATTACCACGCATACATATGTACACACTCTTTTTTACACATGCATTAAAATATACCATTTATACCAAAACATCTAGTGATATTACATATCAGCAAATAATGGGTTCCATTTTGCAAATAACTGTCATTTCCCACTATATGTTAAAATCATCTTTCAACTCTAGAAAGATACTACTCTGTAGACATGGAAACACTTTCAATTTCTCACCAGAGGCCAAAAGCAATAGGGACATGAGGACCAGAGTGTGTGGCACCATCTTGCTGCCCCTGCCTGCCTGATGCAGATCAGCTCCCATAGCAAAGGCCCTGTTTATAGTGTCTGAGCAGCCAGCCCGGTGTTGGAGGGGCCTATGCAAAGCAGTCAGTGAATGGAAAGCAAATTACATGGGCGACAGGTTGTGAAACTAGCCAATGTACTTCAAGAGCCAAATATATCACATAAAGTATAATTTCATGACTAGAAAATACAAAGCAGAGTCATAGATGCTCTAGTATCTCTCAAAAACAACAACAAAAAAGTGCAGTCCAGCGGATTCCAACTCATGACAAATGCATGTGTCACACAGTAGAGCTGTCCCATTGGCTTATCTTGCCTGTATTCTTTATGGAAGGAAACTGACATACTTTTCTTCCTGGGTACCACTTGGTGTGTTCGAACTGCCAACCTTTATGTTAACAGCCCACCACAACTGCTTGAAAAACCTATAATTTAATTTTAACTTAAAAACAATTTTAAATGTGTTCAAGTTCCATAAATGTTGGACTAAAACCCCAGAAACGCAGTAAATGTTGGACTAGTTTCCTCAAATCAACAGTTTTGTGAAATAATAAAACATACTGGAAAAAAAAAAAAAAAAAAACAAAGAAATGAAAGAATATGGGAAATTTTTGCCTCAATGATTGATAAAATTTTATAGCTAAAAAATGCCTGAGCTCTGAAGATACTCACATCCTGAAGGATATCTGAAAACACTGCAAGCACTTGAGATTGGATTCCAGGGCTACGGACGGGCCAGAAATATGGAAAACTGGCCCCGAATTTACTCTCATTGAAAGTCCTCAGGGAGCCTATATTGAGCAAGGGTCCAGGAGGGCTCAGATCACGAAGGAAGTGTGAACCAAAGAGAAAGTGGAATCTATCATGCCAAAGTGAGTAGGACCTGATAAGAGGGCTCTAGAATCATTTGTGGAACTGGAGAGGGAAAAACAAGCACAATTTCTTTGTAAAGCTGTGATTGAATGCCAACTCTTCAAAGAGTTTCATTCCAGGTATGGATGGCCTCGGTGGGCCTGGGACTCTTCAGCCTTGAAGGTGAGACTTCATCTCTCTTACTTTGGGTATATTATCAGGAGGGACCAGCCCTTGCAGGAGATCATGCGTCATAAGGTAGAGGGTCAGAGAAAAAGGGAAAGAGCCTCAAAGAAATGGATTGACACAGTGGCTGCAACATTGGGCTCAAATATTGCAAAGGCTGTGAGGACGGCTCAGGACCAGGGGGTGTTTCTGTTTGTTGTACACAGAGGGTCACTATCAGTTGAAGCCAATTTCATGATGCAGAACATCAACATGATATGAATACAAATGTGATGCAACAGAAATAACAGGGAACAAAAGGAGTTCTGTTCATACTTCACATTTGGGCGTTATACGAGTTTATTCAAAGAAACAGATGAGAAGCTTAACACTGTATGGAAGGTAGAGGAAACAAAAATGGGGACACTTCAGATCTGAAGAAGAATAAGTTGCATTTCTACAAATTAGAAATAGAGCCACCAAAATTTTAAAACTCGGTGGAAGACAGACTTCCACTTGTAGGCTAGATGGAATAACTAGGGCAATATTCACTATCATGCATGAAACAATCAAAAAGTAATTAATTAATTAAAAATTATATTAACAGTTAATGCACTCAGCTCCTAGTCAAAGAACAGTAGCCTCAAAACCAAATAAAATAAACAAAAAACCTGGCAATCTACTTCTGAGAAATGAAACATTGAAAATAATACAATTCACTCACGTGGGGTCACCATGCGTCAGAATCAAGTCAACAGCCAATGGCTTTTCATCTTACAGAAGTGCATTTTTAGGCCTTTCTTCCAAGGCCCCACGGGTGGATTCGAACTGCTAACCTTTCAGCACAAATCATTAGCTCCACATCATTAGTTAAATCTTCATCTGGGGAAGATAATCAAAGATCATAGGTGCCCTTCACTACCGTATTCAAACAGGAAGTCAGAAAAGAGCACCTATAGATTTTTTACCACAACCCTGTGCTCTGCGACTTTCACCATCAAACTCTCTGGTTCTTGCCATAAAAGTCCCCTCCCCACCACCCCACCCTGGACTCAACCCTGCTGACCCTGGACTCAACCCTGCTGACCTGAGCCTCATAAATGGAGCCTTTTCTGAAGAGTGGAACCTGAACAACATCACACGAGAGAGAAGTTGCAGGATGGTGACACCATCCAGAACCTCAGGCTCCTGCTCTGCTCTGTTCCAGGGAAGAGGATATTTGCAAGCCTATAGATGGAGTTTTCCCTTCAGAGTAATCCTGCCATTCAGAGCTACAATTTTAAAATGAGATATGAAATAAATGCTACCAGCAACACAGGCCTGTCCGCCTATCGCAGATAGAGATTATTTTGGTTTGGTTGTTTCTTGGATCCCTGGTTGCACAGCATCTCTGCATCATCCCATGTGCCTGTCATTGCAGGTTCTTGCCAGCAGATGGCGGTGACGCAGTCTCCAGAACCCCTGGCTGTCTCCCTGGGAGAGAGTCCCCAGCAGCTGAAGGGCCATGATTCAGATGATTGGAACTCATTGAATTTGATTGAGAGATGTTATAGGCCATAACATTGTCTATCTTAGCAGGTGTTTTAAAAGAAAAGCATTTTCTGCTGTTTGGAGAGTGTCCTCTAAGTGTCAGTTATGTCAGCATGGTTGATGAAAAAAAAATTTTTTTTTTTTTATAGCCTTGTTCAATATCCTATATCCACACTGCATGCTGGAGCTCCTACAGAGCCTTTGCTACTCAGAGGCCCTCTTAACGCTGGCCAACTCCACGGACCTGGTGTATGGGTCACACCAGTGTACCTAGGGGTAGAATGAAGGTCCAGAACTCAAAAAGGCCTACCAGGTGTTTCTTTAAGAAAAAAGGCACACAGTAAAGGGGCTGAGGTAGAATGTATATTCCCCCTTACACCTTGCCTATGGGGCACGCAGTATTTATCTTACTGTGGAGACAATATTTCACGCCATTTTGTGCCAGCTACAGAGGACAGTTCTCAGAAATAAAAGCTTAACATCACCTTCAACTAGGGGACATCAGCCACCAGACCTCAGCCAACATGTTGCCTGGCATCCCAGGAAGAGCCTCCGGGTCGTTTTCAGACCCCCGAGCTCATCTCGACTTGATCCCTGGATTCGTGCTCTACTTAGCCAGTTGCCATGTTGTCAGCTGAGACCCCTGGTGACCCCGTGTGTGTGAGAGTAGAACTGGGCTCCGTAGGGTTTTCAATGGCTGACTGGTCTGAAGCAGGCCAACTTGCCTTTCTCCTGATAAGCCTCTTGGAGACTCAAACTTCCAGCCTTTTGCTCAGCAGCCAAGTGTTTGAACTGCTTGCACCACCCAGGGCCTCCTGAGCTCTAGTTCAATAACCTGCTGCTGTTGAGTCAATTCCGAGTCATAGAAACCTTTTTGGACAGAGTAGAGCTGCCCCATAGGGTTTCTTTATGGAAGCAGGTGCTCTAGTTAACCCACTGCCCTTGGGTTGATTCTGACTCATAGCGGCCCTCTAGGACAGAGTTGAAGTGCTCCATAGAGTTTCCAAATGTTTAAATCTTTAACGGAAGAGAACTGCCCCACCTTTCTCCTGCAGAGTGGATAGTGGGTTCAAACCACAGACCTTTTGATTACCATCCAAGCACTTTAACGACTGCAAAACCGGGGTTCCTTGTTAGGAGGGCCAAAAATTGGAGAGTGTAGATTCTGTACTTCTTCTGTATTTAGGAAGCCCTGGTGATGTAGTGGTTAAGAGTTCATGTGCTAACCAAAAATTTGGCAATTAGAATCCACCAGGTACTCCTTGGTAACCTTGTGGGGTGATTCCACTAAAAGCCGCATTCCACTCCTCCATAAATTTGGTTCTTGGTTTTTGGTCCTAAGTCAGCAGGACACTAGGGGGCACTCAGGTCAAATTCTTCACATGTTTCTGCTGTTTCAGTTTGCAGTCCAAAATGTTCTCTCTGTTTGCCTGACTCCTTATAAAACCAAGAAAACCAAACCAAACTCATTGCCATTGGGTCAAATTCTTCCTCTCTCTCCATCTCCCTTTTCCTCTCCCCCTCTCTCTGTTTGCCTGCAAACGTTAATCTCGGGCAACTTTTCTAAGAGGTTTTCCACTATCTTTTTCTGTACAAATTCTGAGGGTAGAAGAGCTACTGTTACTACCGATATTAATTGTATAGTTTGAATCCAAGGTACATCAGTTTTACTGAATCTTGTAACTTTAATACCAGGGCAGAAACAAAAGATATTGCTCTTTTGCTACTCAGAAATATTATTGACAAGCAAACATTTGCTATACTCCTTTTCATATAATCAACAAGTTTTGCCCTTTCAAAAACAAAAATAATTGAAAACAAAATCCCAAACCCGTTTTCTTCGTGGTCCTTCCAAATAATGGTTACCCCATGTGAGTCACAGCAGAAGTGAGCTCCGCAGGGTTTCCTTTGCTGTAATCTTTATGGAACCTGATTTCCTGGCCTTTCTTTGGTGGCACCACTGGGGGGGTTTGAGTCACCAATCTTTGGATTAGTGGGTGAGTGCAAACTGTTTGTGCCGCCCAGGGACTACTTGAACCTTTACTTTGCCCTAAATAAATACTGCTGGTGCATTCTGGGATGGACGATGAAGATTAATTCTCATAATCAATTTCAAATTTCACCCAGGGCTGCCAAGATATTCGCCTATGAGAGAACTAAACAAGGAGGTTCCTAACTTCCAAGGAAAAGAATATGAAAGAGGAGTGAGATCTGCCCGAGTAAGTTTCTATCCAGTTCTTATAGCCTCTAAATTTTTGTTCAACTTCCTGGTTTTATCCCCTGACTATTCTCGGGAGCTCAAATTGGTTTGATTTGGTTTCATTTTATCTTAATATATTATTTCATTCTATCCTGTTTAATTCAATTCGTTTTGATTCAAATTGATTTGATTATGTTTGACTTATTACTGACCGTCCATTCTCCCCTTGGCCTAAGAGCTGTTGTAGAGGGGTCAACATACAAATTTCTAGAAGTACTCTGAGTCATCTAGTGCTGCTATAACGGAAATACCTCAGGTAGATGACTTCAACAAAGAGAAATTTATTCTCTCACACTCTAGTAGGTTTCATGTCCAAACTCAGGGTTTCGGCTTCAGGAGAAAGGTTTTTGTCTTTATTGGCTCTGGAGGAAGAGTCCTTGTCATCAATCTTCCCCTGCTGTAGGAGCTTCTCAGGCCGAGGGACCCAAGGTCCAAAGAGAGCACCCTTGCTCTAGGTGGTGTTTGCTCAGTGCTCTGAGGTCCCCAACTCTCTGCTTGCTTCCCTTTCCTTTTTTCTCTTGAGAGATAAAAGGTGGTTCATGCCACACCACAGGGAAGCTCCCTTTACCTTGGATCATGGCGGTGACCAGAGTAAGGGTGGTGTCTAAGGGGAGAAAATACATTTTCTGTAGTGTTTTAGTATGAAAATAAGAGAGAATATATTTTCCAGTTTAGCTGTATAAGCTTTGAATAAAACCTTTTAGTATTTGAAAACGTGGATTATTTGCTCTGGAATCCGTCTCACGATTGTTCCATTGTAGAAAAACGAATTCCATTGTAGAAAAACAAGGTAATCAAGATCTTTGTTGTTGATTAAACCATGCTTCTCTCTGAGGTAAGAAAAACAATGAGCAATACCGTCAGGACCAGAGATAACTGAGCAAAACCTGGACCCATCCAGTGACAGAAACCAAGCTGGTGTAAAGAGGCCTGCAAGACGTCAACAATAATTCACTTGGTCATTAGGTCCCCCTCGAAGAAGAATCAACGTTCCTGGGAATTTCTAAACTCTCCCTATAAAACTCTTTTGTAGCCCTCTTGGGGCAGACTGAATCTGGGGGAAACTTTGCCCCCTCTGTCTCTTGAACAGGGTGTCCAGTAAAGCCCTCTTGCTGCTTACCTCCTCCTGTCTCACTATTGGCTTGAGGCAAGGGGCTGGAATCTGCAAATTGAGGTAACAAATTCTGGCCCCCAGAGTGGGGCATTTTGTCCCTTGAGAGGTGGTGGCCCTGGGTGGGGCTAGGACCGGCCAATTAACCCTTAAGTGGCTGCTGGAGGGTTTTTTTTTTAACCTCATAAGGGAAACATTGTAGGGTCCTTATTCTCGCAGTGACACTGCAGGTCCCTAACCGCGCAGAAACAAGCTAAGCAGGGCGCAAGATTGGCTAAGGAAAAACTCCTGGGGCGAGTCTGCGAATCCTCTCCCTGTTGGTCTCAGGGGCAGAGCAGATAGAGAAAGCCCAGAGGGGGCTTAGACTCTTGGTTTCTGAAGCCAGTGCTGTTTCCGATGACTGACCCTGTGAGTAAGTTCGTATAAGGGACTCTTGGTGGCTCTAGAGTCTTGGTTTTAGTTTTTTGGGTGTGTGAATGAGGCTGTCAAGATTCCCTCTGTCATTCTTAGGATTGGCTAGGAGGTTGAGGCAGCTGAGGCTGTCAAGTTTACCTCTTTCATTCTAGGGATTGTCTGGGAGGTTGAGATTGCCGAGGGTGAATGTGAGGCCCGCCAAGTAGTTGTTGCACGTGTGTGTGCGTATGTGTGTATGTATATGTGTGAATGTGGGAACTTCGCTTGAACTTGACTGATGGAGAGTGTCCAACTGAGGCATGTGAGGTACTGCACCGTCTCGGTCGTCGTGTCAGCCCCTATCTGTATACAACCTGTTCCCAAATCCGTGAATACTTTTGGTCCCAGTTTTCTGAGCATGATGACTGGTTTCATAAATTTTCAGTAGCATATCAAGCTCAGGTGTTGTTGGAAAACCTTCTCAGTGAGAATTGGGGACCAAAAATCAGCATCAGGGGCATTTTAACTGAAATTAAGTTGATAACAGCAGAGATTGAATTTCAAGTAGATTGGGACACAGATTGCATTCAAGCAGAAAGGAGAAGGGCCCGTCCTTCCATCACTGTTGAGAAACTACACCAGGGACCAGGGATGGGAGGGGGATCCTCCATACTGGTAGAGCCCCACTTGGCATGCATTCGGACCAGTTGGGGGTGCTATAGTTATGCCCCAATGACTAAAAAGATGATTTTTCTATGCAATAGTGTTTGACCACAAGATAAATTGGCAAGTCAGGAAGCTTTGCCTAGGTTTGGGTCATTCAACTTTAATACAATTTTTCAATTGGGCCTGTTTTTTAGAAAAGAAAAGAAATGAGGCGGAGTCCCTTAGGTTCAAGCTTTTATGTCACTATATCAGAATATGCACCCTTCTAACCAAGTTCTTTTTCAAGGCAAAGAGAAACCAAAAGTGGTTTGTGATTCTTCCCGTGAGGACCCCTTGCTGGAGGGATGGGCTCTGGTTTCCGCTGCGGCCCCAACTCCTCCTTATGGTGGCGTTGATGCCGCTGGTGGAGGAGGACGGTGTCGGAGGAGGAGAACGCACACTTCCCCACCAGGGCCAGAACCAGACTCTAGTACTAGTCCAACGAGGGGAGCAGAAAGGGGAGACACGGAGGAGATGGGCGGTGGAGACACGTCTTCAGGTATGGTTTCCCCTTCTCATACCCGACAGGATACAGTTTTCAGTGAGGGAGTTCCGGACCACCAGGCAGGAGGATATCCTCTTCCAGAGGCACTAGCGGGGGTGGATGAAGCAGGCTGTCCCCGGAGGCCGATACTGGGATATATTCAATTTTCCACCTCTGACTTATATAATTGGAAAAATCACACCGGCCATATCGGAGCAACCCTAATCGCATGACTGAACTTTTTCTTTCTGTTCTCAACTCACCGCCCTACTTGGGCAGATATACAAACTTTCTAACTACTCTCCTTACTGTAGAAGAGCGTCGGATGGTGTTAGAACAGGCACAAAAGGAGGCAGACACACTACATGATTTAAAAAAAAAAAAAAATTTTTTTTTTTTTTTTTTTTAAATGAATCAAGGCCCCCAGGTGTGAAAGCTGTCCCTACCCCAGATCCGGGACGGGATCATAATAGCGCTGATGGGCGGGGTCGACTTCAACTATATCAGAATTGTCTTACTGTGGGCTCAAAATTTGGGGTCCCTAAACCTAAGAGTTTGCAAAAATTGAGAGACATAATACAAGGAGAAAAAGAGGACCCTTCCACCTTTTTGGAGAGGGTGACAAATGGTTTCCGGCAATATACGGATATAGACCCTGAGACCCCCCCAAATTCCATACTTCTGAATATGACTTTCATTACCCAAAGTGCCCCAGACATACGTAAAAAGTTACAGAAGCTAGAAGGAGGTTTGGGCATGCCTATGGGACAGCTGCTGGAAATTGCTTTTAAATTATGTAATAACAGAGACTAGGCAGCCAAACAAAAAGAAAAGCAAAAAACGAAACAGAAGGCTGCTTTACTCACTGCTGCGCTGTCACCTCCGAATTCTGAGAAAGAGAAGGGGCCTAGAAAGTGGTTAAGGCCAGAACATAGACCAAGACCCTCTTTGGGGTCAGGCCAGTGTGCATATCGCAAAAAGCGTGGGCACTGGAAACGCGAGTGTCCCAATAGCCCAAAGAAATCGGTGCAGCCAGCCACCTTACAGGCTTACCAGGAAGCATCATCCCCTAGAGATGAATCGGAGGAACGAAGCCAGGACCCATATCGCCATTGGCCATCTCCCTCCGTGAGCCCCGGGTGACTTTAAGGTGGGAGGATGCCCCATAGACTTTATCTTGGACACTGGAGGAAGCCTTTGAAAAAAATTAAATATAAGTTAATGACGGACCCAGCGTTGGGACTGCCTGATTTACAAAAACCTTTTGAACTGTTTGTGCATAAGAGGAAGGGGATTGCTGTGGGAGTTCTGAGTCAGACTTTGGGCCCAGCCCGGCGCCCTGTGGCATACTTCTCAAAGCAATTGGGCACTGTTGCTAAGGGATGGCCACAGTGTTTACAGGCGTTGGCTGCAACCTGCGATCTGCTCCTGGAAGCTGAAAAGTTCACACTTGGCCAAAAGGTGACTGTAAATACCCCACACCCAGTTCTTCCTCTTTTAGAACAAAAAAGGGGGGTTCTGGCTTACAGCAGGCCGCATGGGGCAGTACTAGGCCATCCTATTAAATACCCCTAATGTTGTATTAAAACCTGTCTCCTCCCTGAACCCCTCTACCTTACTGCCAGTATCTGAGGATCCGCCAATAACCGACTGTGTAGAGGTCACTGAAGAAGTCTATTCAAGTAAGTCTGACCTGTCTGATGTCCCACCGCAGGATTCTGACATTCAAATATTCACAGATGGAAGTAGCTTCATGCATGAAGGACGTCGAGCGGCAGGATATACAGTGGTAACCCTGACAAATATCTTGGAGGCTGCCCCTCCAAGAGTGGAGGTTTCAGTCTTCACCACACCCTAGATGGCTGACTAATTCTGAAGAATAAATAGTTACCAGAAGACCAAGTGTACAATATAATATAATATCAACTCTGCACGAAAGCACGCAGTGTGGAAGAGACCCAAGTCTCGAATGGGTTCAACAAATTGTTGGGTACCACAGATTCTTAAGACAGTATGTGAGGTCACCAAAGATGTCCGTTAAGTGCTAAAAACAATCCAAAGATGGTACCCCACACAGCAGAGCCAAGAATCCAGCACTGAGGAATGAACATGGGAAAAAATTGGCAAGTAGATTTTACAGTAATGCCTCGAGCACCTGGAAACTTCTGATATTTACTGGGTTTTGTAGACACATACTCTGGGAGGGTAGAGGCTTTTCCTTGCCAGACTGAACAAGCTCAAGAAGTGACTAAGGCATTACTCAAAGAGATTATTTCCCGATTTGGTTTGCCACTCTCAATTCAGAGCGACAATGGGGGAACCTTTGTGGCCCTGGTAAATCAAGAACTTAATAAGGCCTTAGACATCACCTGGAAACTGCACTCAGCATAGAGACCACAATCTACTGGAAAGACTGAAAAGATAAATCATACTTTGAAAAAGACTCTAGCTAAAGTTTGCCAAGAAACCCACTCCACTTGGTTACAAGTATTACCAATTGCCCTACTTCAGATTCGGGTGGCCCCTCGAAGTGGGCTTAAGTTGAGTCCTTATGTACTTATATATGGGAGACCATTCCTAAAAGGGTCAACTTTCCACACCTCTGTCATGACAGAAGTTGAAAAGAGAGATTGGGTCCAATCCTTAGGAGCAGTTACAAGTACCATTGACAAATATGCCTCTTCCCATTTGTCTTCCCCCTCTAATGTGCCTCTTCATAGGTTCAAGCCAGGGGATTGGGTCCTGTTAAAGGTTTAGAAAAATCAACATCTAGAAGATGAACTGGCCCCCATCTGGTTGGGACCATATGAATTCCTCCTGACTACTCATTCCTCTCTGAAACTGGCTGGAGTAACCTGGTCGTAAAAAAAACTGGTTTTGGTTGGTGGTGTCTGAAGACCATAATCCCCGGACTAGGCATGTACCATTCGGAAATGGCTTTTCAAAACCTTTCGGATACAATCCATTTGTTAGCCATGGGTACAGAAAGAGCCCTGAAGGCCCAGCAAGCCTCCTTAAATTCCCTGGTTGAAGTGGTCTTAGACAATAGAATTGCGCTGGACTTCTTATTGGCAGAATCAGGGGGTGTTTGCGCCATAATTAATAAGACTTGTTGTACCTGGATTAACATTTTGGAGGAAGTGGACATCAGATTAAAAGCAATCCACAAAGTTGCTGAATGGACAAATCCCATAGCACGGGCAAGTGGACTGTGGCATTGGATCTCGAATCTATTCCCATCCATAGAATCTCGGTTAGTCCCTCTTGTCACCTTGGGAATTGTAATTTTAATGATGTGTATTTGTGTTCCCTGTTTTCTAAAAATCTGGGCCCAAGGAACTGAGACCACCTTAAAAGCAAGAAATACATTTGCCCTAATTGGCCGAGAGAATTCTCCAGTCAACCAAGGGGATGTTCACCATCTGATTCAATAAGACACCATTGCCTTTTATACTAACTCTACTTCTAAGACCCACCCTAAATAAACATTCCCTGACTTCATGCCCCTCTTCAGCAGGAAACAGCCAGACTGAGCGGCGCTCCATTTCCCAAGACTGAGAAAGCTTCAGAAATAGGGGGATTGAAGTAGAGAAAATACATTGCCTGTAGTGTTTTAGTATTAAAATAAGAGAGAATATATTTTCCAGTTTAGCTGTATAAGCTGTGAGTAAAATATTTAGTCTTTAAAAACGTCGATTATTTGCTCCGGAATCTGTCTCATAATTGTTCCATTGTAGAAAAACAAATTCCATTGTAGAAAAACGAGGTAATCAAGATTCTTGTTGTTGATTAAATCATGCTTCTCTCCAAGGTGAGAAAAACAATGAGTGATACCATCAGGACCCGAGATAATTGAGCAAAACCCGGACCCATCCAGTAACCGAAACCAGGACGGCGTAAAGAGGACTCCAAGACGTCAACAATAAGTCACTGGGTCATTATGTCCCCCTCAAAGAAGAATCAACATTCCTGGGAATTTCTAAACGCTGACCCTCTCCCTATAAAACACTTCTGTAGCCCTCTAGGGGCAGACATAATCTGGGGGCAACTTTGCCCCCTCTGTCTCTTGAACACGGTGTTCAGTAAAATCGTCTTGCCGCTTACCTCCCCCTGTCTCACTATTGGCTTGCGGCAGGAGGCTCAAATCCGCAATTTGCGGTAACAGGTGGAGGCTGCGGATATTGCAGTTTATTACTGCCAGCAAAGTGTACATCTTCCTCCTGCAGTGATACAGCCGTGCAAGCAAACCTCTCTGCTTGGGGTGGCCCAGCTTCCTAAATGTGTTGCCTGTGTGATGAGCAGTCCAAGCAGATCCTCTGAGGCTGCTAAGAGGAAGAGTTTGGAGACCTCAGGGGAATGGGTTGCAGCTGAGGACTCTGGGCCATGAGTGCCTCTGTTTCACCTCAGACACTGCCTGTTCGTGGCCGGTCAGCTCCACCAGTCTTGACATGGCAGAGAAAGCAGGGAGGATGGAGGAGGTACAAGTACCTCTGAGCAACTAGACCAGATGTCAGGAGACCTGACTGAGAGCTCATCCTAATCCTCCTGCCTGTGTACATTTGTCAGTTAAATTTAGTCAGCATGACAGGAAGACATTTGACACAGACAGGGGAAACACAAGTTGAATACATCTGGAGGTTATGTATATTTAATCAGGATAATATTTGGTGATATTTAGCAGTTAGTATTTTCCCACTTTCCCAACACCATGCTTCTCATTTTACTACTTACGGTTCTCCTTGAATTAAGAGAGTTGAAATATCATTCTCTATAGATGTCCTCAGGGCGAGTGTGGCTGAGAAGAATTGGTGAAGATGCTGGTGTTCCAGCTTCCAGAAAGACTTTTGTAAATGTATAGCAGACACAAGATGCTAATTCCTCAACCGCTGAATTTCCGCAATTACTTTTTGTTGAGAAAAATGATTTTGAGGAATTTTATAAGTTGGGTTTTAATAATAAACAGCAAACAGAAAGATGTAGAACGACATTTACTCCATAAACTACTAGAAGGATACAGAATGACAGAAAGGTTTTTCTTTCTAAAGGTCAGAATTTTAAGACTGTGTCTATATTTATGTCTATTCCCACGAAAGGTAATCCAGCTGAATGTGGAAATCATCGAACAATATTCATTCAAAAGTGGCTACAGCAGTATATTGGCAGGGAACTGCCAGAAATGCAAGCCAGATTCAGACAGCAACCTGAAACAAGGGCTATCATTGCTAATGTCAGATGGATCCTGGCTAAAAGCAGATAATACCAGAAATATATTTACCTGTGTTTTTTTGACTATGTAAAGGCATTCCACTGTGTGGTTTGTAACACATTATGGATAACACTGCGAAGAATGGGAATTCCAGAACACCTAAATGTGTGCATGAGGACCTGTACATAGGTCAACAGGCAGTCATTCAAAGAGAATAAGGAGATGCTGCCTGGTTTAAAGTCATAAAATGTGTGTGTCACAGTTGTATCCTTTCACCATACTTATGCAGGCTTTATGCTAAGCAACTAGTTTCAGAAGATGGATTATATGAAGAAGAATGAGGAATCAGGATTGGAGGAAGACTCTTTAGCAACCTGCATGATGCAGATGACACAAAGTTGTTTGCTGAAAATGAAGAGGACTTGAAGCATTTACTGATGAATATCAAGGACAACAGTCGTCAGTATGGATTACACTTTAACATAAAGAAAACAAAAATCTTCACAACTGGGCTAATAAGGAACATCCTGATAAATGGACAAAACACTGAAATTGTCATGGATGTTACTGTCCTTGGATCTGTAATCAATGCCCATGGAAGCAACATTCAAGAAATCAAAGGATGCATGGCACCGGGCAAATTGACTGCAAAAGACCTCTCTAAAGTGTTAAAAAGCGCAGAGGTCACTTTAAAGACTAAGATGCATCTGAACCAGGCCATGATGTTTTCAATTGCCTCCTATGCATGTGGAAGTTGGGCAATGACTAAGGAAGACCAAAGAAGAATTGATGCCTTTGAATTATTGTGTTCGCGAAGAATGTTGAACATAACATGGACTTCCAAAGGAACAAATTTGCCTTGGAACAAGTACAGCCAGAGTGATCTTTAGGAGGGAGGGTGTCAAAACTTCATCTCACATAATTTGGATATGTTCTCAGGAGGGATCAGGCCCTGCAGAGGGACATTATGCTTGATAACGTAGAGGGTCAACAAAACAGAGGAAGACCCTTAACGAGATGGATTGACTCAGTGGCTGCAACAAGGGTCTCAAGCATAAGAAGGATTACGAGGATGGCCTAGGACTGGGCCGTGTTTCATTGTGTTGTTCGTACGGTCACTAAGAGCTGGAACTGACTGGACAGCACCTAACAACAACAACAAAAATGAACAGTATACTGATGAGATTTTTCTTTTCAACTCCAGAAATCAGAAATGCAAAATGGTTACTATAAACATTAATATTCAAGGTGAAAAAACATTGATGAAGATCTAATACTGTCAAATATTATATTCTTATCATTCAGGGATTTTGATTGCAAACAAGAGAATCCAACCAAGCCTAAACTAAGCAGAAAATGAAATGATTACCTGGTGTCACGTGGACCTGACTGAAAGTCTACAGAACATGGTGTAGAAAATGTACATGAAACCAACTGGCAAAAGCGCAGTTCACGATAAATCAGAGAAGGACGTTGTATGTCATCCAGCACTACCACAGATGGACTGGCTCCACCACCACTGGACACCAGTGATGGCACATTGGATATTGGAAGCCTCTGATTCCACTCTGTTTCCAAACATTTTTTTAAAATAATTTTTATTGTGGTTTAAGGGAAAGTTTACAAATCAAGTCAAGTCAGTCTCTCACATATAATCTTGTATACACCTTACTACATACTCCCACTTACTCTCCCCCTAATGAGTCAGCCTGCTCCCTCATTCAAGACTCTCCTTTCGTGACCGTTTTGCCAGTTTCTAACCCCCTCTACCCTCCCATCTCCCCTCCAGACAGGAGATGCCAACATAATCTCAAGTGTCCACCTGATGCAAGTAGCTCACTCCTTATCGGCATCTCTCTCCAACCTATTGTCCAGTAAAATCCATATCTGATGAGTTCGCTTTGGGAATGGTTCCTGTACTGGGCCAACAGAAAGTTTGGGGACCATGACCTCTGGGATTCTTCTAGTCTTAGACCATTAAGTCTGGTGTTTTTATGAGAATTTGGGGTCTGCATCCCACTGTTCTCCTTGCTCCCTCAGGGGTTCTCTGTTGTGCTCCCTATCAGGGCAGCCATCGGTTGTGGCCGGGCACCATGTAGTTATTCTGGTCTCAGGATGATGAAGTCTCTAGTTCATGTAGCCCTTTCTGTCTCTTGGGCTCATAATTCCCTTGTGACTTTGGTGGTCTTCATTCTCCTTTGATCCAGGTGAGTTGAGACAAATTGATGCATCTTAGATGGCCGCTTGCTAGCTTTTAAGACACCTGACACCACACTTCAAATTGGGATGCCGAATGTTTTCTTAATAGAATTTATTTTGCCAATGACTTAGGTGTCCCCTGAAGCCATAGTCCCCAAACTCCTGCCCCTGCTCCGCTGACCTTCAAAGCATTCAGTTTATTCAGGGAACTTCTTTGCTTTTAGTCCAGTGTAGTTGTACTGACCTCCCCCGTATTGAGTGTTGTCCTTCCCTTTACCTAAAGTAGTTCTTATCTACTATCTAATTGGTAAATAACCCACTCGCACCCTCCCTCCCTTCCCCTTCTTGTAACCACAAAAGAATGGATTCTTCTCAGTTTAAGCTATTTCTCAAGATCTTATAATAGTGCTCTTATATCATATTTGTCCTTTTACATCTGACTTATTTCACTCAGCATAATGCCTTCCAAGTTCCTCCATGTTATGAAATATTTCACAGATTCCTCACTGTTCTTTATTGACGCGTAGTATTCCATTGTGTGAATATACCACAATTTATTTATCTCTTCGTCCATTGAGGGACACCTTGGTTGCTTCTAACTTTTTGATATTGTAAACAGTGCTTCAATAAACGTGGGTGTGCATAAATCTGTTTCTGTAAAGGCTCTTATTTCTCTAGCATATATTCCAAGGACTGGGATTTCTGGGTTGTATGGCAGTTCTATTTCTAGGTTTTTAAGGAAATGCAAGATCACCTTCCAGAGTGGTTTTACCATTTTACATTCCCATATATATATATATTTTTTATTCCCCCCAGCAGTGTATAAGTGTTCCAATTTTCCACAGCCTCTCCAACATTTATTATTTTGTGTTTCTTGGATTAATGCCAGCCTTCTTGGAGAGAGATGGAATCTCATCGCAGTTTTAATTTGCATTTCTCTAATGGCTAATGATCAACAGCATTTCCTCATGTATCTGTTAGCCCCCTAAATATCTTCTTTAGTGATGTGCATGCTCATATTCTTTGCCCAATTTTTAATTGGGTTATTTGTCTTTTTGTGGTTGAGTTTTAGCAGAATCACATAGATTTTAGAGATCAGGCGCTGGTTGGAAATGTCATAGCTGAAAATTTTTTCCCATTTTGTAGGTGTTCTTTTTACTCCTTTTGTGAAGTTTTTAGATGAACATAGGTGTTTGATTATTAGGAGCTCCTAGTTATCTGGTTTCTCTTCGTTATTTTAAGTAATGTATTGTATTCCGTTTATGCCTTGTGTTCGGGCTCCTAATGCTGTCCCTATTTTTTCATCCATGACCTTTATCATTTTAGACTTTATGTTTAGGACTTTGATCCATTTGGAGTTAGGTTTTGTGCGTGGTGTGAGGTATGGGTCCTGTTTCATTTTTTTGCCGATGGATATCCAGTTATGCCAGCACAATTTGTTAAAAAGACTATCTTTTCCCCAATTAACTGACACTGGGCCTTTGTCAATATCAGCTGCTCATATGTGGATAGATTTATATCTGGGTTCTCAATTCTGTTCCATTGGTCTATGTGTCTGTTGTTGGACCAGTACCAGGCTGTTTTGACTACTGTGGCTGCATAAGATGTTCTAAAACCAGGCAGAGTGAGGCCTCCCACTTTCTTCTTCTTTTTCAGTAATGCTTTGCTTATCCGGGGCTTCTTTCCCTTCCATATGAAATTAGTGATTTGTTTCTCTATCCCCTTAAAAGATGACATTGGTATTTGGATTGGAAGTGCGTTATATGTATAGATGGCTTTTGGTAGAATAGACATTTTTACTATGTTAAGTCTTCCTATCCATGAGCAGGGTATGTTTTTCCACTTAAGTATGTCCTTTTGAATTTCTTGTATCAGAGTTTTATAGTTTTCTTTGTATAGGTCTTTTACATCCTCGGTAAGATTTATTCCTAAGTATTTTATCTTCTTGGGGGCTACTGTGAATGGTATTGATTTGGTTATTTCCTCTTCGGTGTTCTTTTTGTTGATGTAGAGGAATCCAAGAGATTTTTGTATGTTTATTTTATAACCTGAGACTCTTCCAAACTCTTCTATTAGTTTCAGTAGTTTTCTGGAGGATTCCTTAGGGTTTTCCATGTATACGATCATGTCATCTGCAAATAGTGATAGCTTTACTTCCTCCTTACCAATCTGGATACGCTTTATTTCTTTGTCTAGCCTAATTGCCCTGGCTAGGACTTCAAGTACGATGTTGAATAAGAGCGGTGATAAAGGGCATCCTTGTCTGGTTCCCGTTCTCAAGGGAAATGCTTTCAGGTTCTCTCCATTTAGAGTGATAGATGCCCTTTATTATGTTGAGGAATTTTCCTTCAATTCCTATTTTGGTAAGAGTTTTTATCATAAATGGGTGTTGGACTTTGTCAAATGCCTTTTCTGCATCTATTGATAAGATCATGTGGTTTTTATCTTTTGTTTTATTTATGTGATGGATTACATTAATGGTTTTTCTGATATTAAACCAGCCTTGCATACCTGGTATAAATCCCACTTGATCAGGGTGAATTATTTTTTTGATGTGTTGTTGGATTCTATTGGCTAGAATTTTGTTGAGGATTTTTGCATCAATGTTCATGAGGGATATAGGTCTAAAATTTTCTTTTTTTGTAATGTCTTTACCTGGTTTTGGTATCAAGGAGACGGTAGCTTCATAGAATGAGTTGGGTAGTATTCCGTCTTTTTCTATGCTTTGAAATACCTTCAATAGTAATGGTGTTAACTCTTCTCTGAAGGTTTGATAGAACTCTGCAGTGAAGCTGTCTGGGCCAGGACTTTTCTTTGTTGGGAGTTTTTTGATTACCGTTTCAATCTCTTTTTTTGGTATGGGTCTATTTAGTTGTTCTACTTCTGAATGTGTTAGTTTAGGTAGGTAGTATTGTTCCAAGAATTTATCCATTTCTTCTAGGTTTTCAAATTTGTTAGAGTACAATTTTTCGTAGTAATCTGAAATGATTCTTTTAATTTCATTTGGCTCTGTTGTGATGTGGTCCTTCTCGTTTCTTATTCGGGTTATTGGTTTCCTTTCCTGTTTTTCTTTAGTCAGGCTAGCCAATGGTTTATCAATTTTGTTAATTTTTTCAAAAAACCAGCTTTTGGCTTTGTTAATTCTTTCAATTGTTTTTCTGTTCTCTAATTCATTTAGTTCAGCTCTAATTTTTATTATTTGTTTTCTTCTGGTGCCTGATGGGTTCTTTTGTTGCTCACTTTCTATTTGTTCAAGTTGTAGGGACAGTTCTCTGCTTTTGGCTCTTTTCTTCTTTTTGTATGTGTGCATTTATCGATATAAATTGGCCTCTGAGCAGTGCTTTTGCTGTGTCCCAGAGGTTTTGATAGGAAGTATTTTCATTCTCGTTGCTTTCTAAGAATTTCCTTATTCCCTCCTTGATGTCTTCTATAACCCAGTCTTTTTTCAGGAGGGTATTGTTCATTTTCCAAGTATTTGATTTCTTTTCCCTAGTTTTTCTGTTATTGATTTCTAGGTTCGTTGCCTTGTGGTCTGAGAAGATGCTTTGTAATATTTCGATGTTTTGGATTCTGCAAAGGTTTGTTTTATGACCTAATATGTGGTCTATTCTAGAGAATGTTCCAAGTGCACTAGAAAAAAAAGTATACTTTGCAGCAGTTGGGTGGAGAGTTCTGTATAAGTCAATGAGGTCAAGTTGGTTGATTGTTGTAAGTAGGTCTTCCATGTCTCTGTTGAGCTTCTTACTGGATGTCCTGTCCTTCTTCGAAAGTGGTGTGTTGAAGTCTCCTACTATAAATGTGGAGGTGTCTATCTCACTTTTCAATTCTGTTAAAATTTGATTTATGTATCTTGCAGCCCTGTCATTGGGTGCATAAATATTTAATATGGTTATGTCTTCCTGATCAATTGTCCCTTTTATCCGTATATAGTGTCCTTCTTTATCCTTTCTGGCGGATTTAAGTCTAAAGTCTATTTTGTCAGAAATTAATATTGCTACTCCTCTTCTTTTTTGCTTATTGTTTGCTTGATATATTTTTTTCCATCCTTTGAGTTTTAGTTTGTTTGTGTCTCTAAGTCTAAGGTGTGTCTCTTGTAGGCAGCATATAGATGGATCGTGTTTCTTTATCCAGTCCGTGACTCTCTGTCTCTTTATTGGTGCATTTAGTCCATTTACATTCAGCGTAATTATAGATAAATAAGTTTTTAGTGCTGCCATTTTGATGCCTTTTCATGTGTGTTGTTGGCCATTTCATTTTTCCACTTGCTTTTTTGTGCTGAGACGTTTTTCTTAGTAGCTTGTGAGATCCTCATTTTCATAATGTTTAACTTTGTGTTTGTTGAGTCATTACGTTTTTCTTGGCTTTTTTCTTGAGTTATGGAATTGATATTCCTTTTTGTGGTTACCTTATTATTTACCCCTATTTTTCTAAGTAAAAACCTAACTTGTATGCTTCTATTTCGCCTTGTATCACTCTCCATCTGACAGTTCAATGCCTCCTATATTTAGTCCCTCTTTTTGATTATTGTAATCATTTATCTATTGATTTCCTGTTATGTGTATTATTTTGTTTATTTATTTATTTTTTAGAATTGATCTTAATTTGTTTGTTTTTGTGCTTTCCCTATTTGAGTTGCGTTGATATCAGGGCGTTCTGTTTTGTGACCTTGTATTGTGCTGGTACCTGATATTATTGGTCATCAGGCCAAACAATTTCCTTTAGCACTTCTTGCAGTCTTGGTTTAGTTTTTGCAAATTCTCTAAACTTGTGTTTATCTGTAAATATCTTAATTTCGCCTTCATATTTCAGAGAGAGTTTTGCTGGATATATGATCCTTGGTTGGCAGTTTTTCTCGTTCAGTGCTCTGTATATGTCGTCCCATTCCCTTCTTGCCTGCATGGTTTCTGCTGAGTAGTCTGAACTTATTGATTCTCCCTTGAAGGAAACCTTTCTTTTCTCCCTGGCTGCTTTTAAAATTTTCTGTTTATCTTTGGTTTTGGTGAGTTTGATGATAATATGTCTTGGTGTTTTTCTTTTTGGATCAATCTTAAATGGGGTTCGATGAGCATCTTCGATAGATATCCTTTCGTCTTTCATGATGTCAGGGAAGTTTTGTGTCAGGAGTTCTTCAACTATTTTCTCTGTGTTTTCTGTCCCCCCTCCCTGTTCTGGGACTCCAATCCTTCTTGATAGAGTCCCACATGATTCTTAGGGATTCTTCATTTTTTTAAATTCTTTTATCTGATTTTTTTTCAGCTATGTTGGTGTTGATTCCCTGGTCCTCCAGAAGTCCCAGTCTACATTCTAATTGCTCGAGTCTGCTCCTCTGACTTTCTATTGCGTTGTCAAATTCTGTAATTTTATTGTTAATCTTTTGGATTTCTACATGCTGTCTCTCTATGGATTCTTGCAACTTGTTAATTTTTCCACTATGTTCTTGAATAATCTTTTTGAGTTCTTCAACAGTTTTATCAGTGTGTTCCTTGGCTTTTTCTGCATTTATCCTAATTTCATTTGTGATATCTTTAAGCATTCTGTAAATTAGTTTTTTATATTCTGTATCTGATAATTCCAGGATTGTATCTTCATTTGGGAAAGATTTTGATTCTTTTGTTTGGGGGGTTGGAGAAGCTGTCATGGTCTGCTTCTTCATGTGGTTTGATATGGACTGCTGTCTCCGAGCCATCACTGGGAAACTAGATTTTCCAGGTAATCAGCTAAAAAAAAATGCAGTCAAATCCCTATCTGAATTCTCCCTCTGGCTCCAGGTATTCGGATGGTAATGGAGCCACCTGGGAAGGGTGTGGGAGAGATCAGAGAGCTAGGAGTGTAGCACCACAGATTATAGAGCTGATCACCGCGTTCATGCTCCGCCCCCATCTGCCAAAATCAGGGCGGGACGGCTCCCCAGTTGGGACGCTACTGTCTCCACTCCGAGACCTGTCACTTCCTCCCGGGACTTCTCCCTCCGGTGCGCGGCACCGCTCGCGAGAACTGGGTGGGTGTCTCCCGCTCGAACGGGTGGGCCCGCCCCCAGGGTCTATTCAGGGGAATATAATTGGACCCCGCGCTCACACCCCGCCCGCTTTCGCCCAAATCCCAGCAGGACGGCTCCCTGGCTGGAACACTGCTTTCCCCGCTCCGAGACCAGTCACTTCCTCCCGGGGACTTCTCCCTCCGGTGCATCGCTCCACAGACGCGATCTGGGTGGGCGTCCCCCCGCATGAACGTGTGGGCCCTGCCCCGGGGTCGCTTTAGGGAAATATAGCTGACCCCCCCCCGCTCACGCCCCACCCGCTTCCCGCCAAACTCCCAGCGGGACGGCTCCACGACTGGGACACTGCTCTCCCCGCTCCAAGATCCGTCACTGCCTCCCGGGTGCTTCTCCCTCCGGCTGAGCCGCTACGCCGCCCACGCCAACCAGCTAGACTCTCTCCTGGGATGGGTTTGGGGGATAGGGCTGGGCCCCTTGTCTGTGCCGTCTGCCCCCCGGGCTCTGCCCCAGATCATGCTCCGAAGGTCACCTGCCTGGTACGCTGGATCCTAGTTCTGAAAACGGTCGCTGTCTGCCTGTATTTGTTCGTTTTCCGTCTATAAGTCTGTGCTTGTTGTTCAAAGTTCATAGATTGTTATGTATGTGATCGATTCCCTTGTTTTTCCGAGTCTTTGTTGCAAGAGGGATCCGCAGTAGTGTTCACCTAGTCTGCCATCTTGGCCCCGCCTCCCTGCAAACATTTTTTTAAAAATAATTTTTATTGTGTTTTAAGTGAAAGTTTACAAATCAAGTCAGTGTCTCACATATAAACTTGTATACACCTTACTACATACTCCCACTTACTCTCCCCCTAATGAATCAGCCTGCTCCCTCCTTCCAGACTCTCCTTTCGTGACCATTTTGCCAGTTTCTAACCCCCTCTACCCTCCCATCTCCCCTCCAGACAGGAGATGTCGACATAGTCTCAAGTGTCCACCTCATGCAAGTAGCTCACTCCGTATTGGCATCCCTCTCCAACCCATTGTCCAGTCCAATCCATATCTGATGAGTTGGCCTTGGGAATGGTTCCTGCCCTGGGCCAACAGAAGGTTTGGGGTCCATGCCCGCTGGGATTCTTGTAGTCTTAGACCATTAAGTCTGGTCTTTTTATGAGAATTTGGTGTCTGGATCCCACTGTTCTCCTGCTCCCTCAGGGGTTCTCTGTTGTGCTCCCTATCAGAGCAGTCATCGGTTGTGGCCAGGTGCCATGTAGTTATTCTGGTCTCAGGATGATGCAGTCTCTAGTTCATGTTGCCCTTTCTGTCTCTTGAGCTCATAATTCCCTTGTGACTTTGGTGTTCTTCATTCTCCTTTGATCCAGGTGAGTTGAGACAAATTGATGCATCTTAGATGGCCGCTTGCCAGCTTTTAAGACTCCTGACACCACACCTAAAATTGGGATGCCGAATGTTTTCTTAATAGCATTTATTCTGCTTATGACTTAGGTGTCCCCTGAAGCCATCGTCCTCAAACCCCCACCCCTGCTCCGCTGACCTTTGAAGCATTCACTTTATTCAGGAAACTTCTTTGCTTTTGGTCCAGACCGGTTGTACTGACCTCCCCTGTATTGAATGTTGTCCTTCCCTTCACCTAAAGTAGTTCTTATCTACTATCTACTATCAAATGGGTAAATAACCCTCTCCCACCCTACCTCCCTCCCCTCTCTTGTAACCACAAAAGAATGGGTTCTTCTCAGTTTATACTCTTTCTCAAGATCTTATAATAGTGGTCTTATACAGTATTTGTCCTTTTGCATCTGACTAATTTCACTCAGCATAATGCCTTCCAGGTTCCTCCATGTTATGAAATGTTTCACAGATTCATGACTGTTCTTTATGGATGCGTACTATTCCATTGTGTGAATACACCATAATTTATTTATCCATTCGTCCATTGAGGGACACCTTGGATGCTTCCAAATTTTGCTATTGTAAACAGTGGTGCAATAAACATGGGTGTGCATACATCTGTTTGTGTAAAGGCTCTTATTTCTCGAGGATATAGTCCGAGGACTGGGATTTCTGGGATTTCTAGCTTTTTAAGGAAACTCCAGATCACCTTCCAGAGTGGTTGTACCATTAGACATTCCCACCAGCAGTGTATAAGTGTTTCAATCTTTCCACAGCCTCTCCAACATTTATTATTTTGTGATTTTTGGATTAATGCCAGCCTTGTCGGAGAGAGATGGAATCTCATCGTAGTTTTAATTTGCATTTCTCTAATGGCTAATGATCGACAGTATTTCATCATGTATCTGTTAGCCCCCTAAATATCTTCTTTAGTGATGTGCATGTTCATATTCTTTGCCCAATTTTTAACTGGGTTGTTTGCCTTTTTGTGGTTGAGTTTTAGCAGAATCGTATAGATTTTAGAAATCAGGCGCTGGTCAGAGATGTCATAGCGGAAATTTTTTCCCAGTCTGTAGGTGGTCTTTTTACTCTTTTGGTGAAGTCTTTAGATAAGCATAGGTGTTTGGTTTTTACAAGCTCCCAGTTTTCAGGTTTCTCTTCATCATTTTAAGTAATGTATTGTATTCTGTTTGTGCTTGTATTAGGTCTCCTAATGTTGTCCCTATTTTTTCTTCCATGACCTTTATCATTTTAGACGTTATGTTTAGGTCTTTGATCCATTTTTAGTGAGTTTTTGTGCATGGTGTGAGGTATGGGTCCTGTTTCATTTTGTGGCAGATGGGTACCCAGTTATGCCAGCACGATTTGTTAAAAAGGCTGTCTTTTCCCCAGTTAACTGATACTGGGCCTTTGTCAAATATCAGCTGCTCACATGTGGATGGATTTATATCTGGGTTCTCAATTCTGTTCCATTGGTCTATGTGTCTGCTATACCAGTACCAGGCTGTTTTGACTACTGTGGCTGTGTAATATGTTCTCAAATGAGGCAGAGTGAGGCCTCCCACTTTGTTCTTCTTTTTCAGTAATGCTTTGCTTATCTGGGGCTTCTTTCCCTTCCATATGAAGTTGGTGATTTGTTTCTCCAGGACATTAAAAAATGTCCTTGGAATTTGAATCAGAAATGCATTGTATATATAGATGTCATTTGGTAGAAGAGACATTTTTACTATGTTAAGTCTTCCTATCCATGAGCACGGTATGCTTTCCACTTATGTAGGTCCCTTTTAGTTTTTTTGCAGTAGTACTTTGTAGTTTTCTTCATATAGGTGTTTTACATCTTTGGTAAGATTTATTCCTAAGTATTTTATCTTCTTGGGGTTACTGTGAATGCTATTGATTTGGTGGTTTTCTCTTCAATGTTCTTTTTTTGATTTAGAGGAATCAACCCCCTCGTGCCTCTCAGTTTGTCATACTGTGGGGGCTTGTGTGTTGCTGTGATGCTGGAAGCTGTGCCACCAGTATTCAGATACCAGCAGGGTCACCCATGGAGGACAGGTTTCAGCTGAGCTTCCAGACTAAGACAGACTAGGAAGAAGGACCCGGCAGTCTACTTCTGAAAATCATTAGCCAGTGAAAACCTTATGAATAGTAGTGGAACATTAACTGATATAGTGCTGGAAGATGAGCCTCCAAGTTGGAAGGCAGTCAAAAGATGACTGGAGAAAAGCTGCCTCCTCAAAGTAGAGTTGACCTTAATGACGTGGATGGAGTAAAGCTTTTGGGACCTTCATTTGCTGATGTGGCATGACTCAAAATGAGAAGAAACAGCTGCAAACAGCCATTAATAATCAGAACCTGGAATGTATGAAGTATGAATCCAGGAAAACTGGAAAACGTCAAAAATGAAATGGGACACGCAAACATCGATATCCTAGGCATTAGTGAGCTGAAATGGACTGGTATTGGCCATTTTGAATTGGACCATCATATAGTCTACTATGCTGGGTATGAAAACTCGAAGAGGAATGGTGTTGCATTCATCATCAAAAAGAACATTTCAATGTCTACCCTGAAGTACAACGCTGTCAGTGATGGGATAATACCCATACGCCTAGAAGGAATATCAGTTAATAAGACTATTATTCAAATTTCTGCACCAACCACTAGGGCCAAAGATGAAGAAATAGAAGATTTTTATCAGCTGCTACAGTCTGAAATTGATCAAACATGTAATCAAGATGCATTGATAATTACTGGTGATTGGAATGTGAAAGTTAGAAAGAAAGAAGAAGGATCAGTAGTTGGAAAATATGGCCTTGGTGATAGAAACAATGCTGGAGATCGAATGATAGAATTTTGCAAGACCAACGACTTCTTCATTGCAAGTACCTTCTTTCACCAACATAAACGGCGACTATACACATGGACCTCGCCAGATGGAGCACACAGAAATCAAATTGACTACATCTGTGGAAAGAGACGATGGAAAAGCTCAATATCATCAGTCAGAACAAGGCCAGGGGCAGATTGTGGAATAGACCATTAATTGCTCATATGCAATTTCAAGCTGAAACTGAAGAAAATCCGAGCAAGTCCACGAGAGCCAAAATATGACCTTGAGTATATTCCACTTGAATTTAGAGACCATCTCAAGAATAGATTTGACGCGTTGAACACTAGTGACCGAAGACCAGAGGAGTGGTGGAATGACATCAAGAAGATCATACATGAAAAAAGCGAGAGGTCACTGAAAAGACAGGGAAGAAAGAAAAGACCAAGATGGATGTCAGAGGAGACTCTAAAACTTGCTCTTAAGCGTGGAGCAGTGAAAACAAAAAGAAGAATTGATGGAGTAAAAGACTGAACAGAAGATTTTAAAGGGCCTCTCGAAAAGACAAAGTATTATAATGACATGTGCAAAGAGCTGGAGATGGGAAAAAAAGGGAAGAACACACTCTGCGTTTCTCAAGCTGAAAGAACTGAAGAAAAAATTCAAGCCTCCAGTTGCAATAGTGAAGGATTCCATGAAGAAAATATTAAACGATGCAGGAAGCATCAAAAGAAGATGGAAGGAATACACAGAGTCATTATACCAAAAAGAATTAGTCGATAGTCAACCATTTCAAGAGGTGGCATATGATCAGGAACTGATGGTACTGAAGGAAGAAGTCCAAGCTGCTCTGAAGGCACTGGCGAAAAACAAGGTTCCAGGAATTGATGGAATATCAATTGAGATGTTTCAACAAACAGATGCAACGCTGGAGGTGCTCACTCGTCTATGCCAAGAAATATGGAAGACAGCTTCCTGGCCAACTGACTGGAAGAGATCCATATTTATGGCTATTCCCAAGAAAGGTGATCCAACTGAATGTGGAAATTACAGAACAACATCATTAATATCACACGCAAGGAAAATTTTGCTGAAGATCATTCAAAAATGGCTGCAGCAGTATGTCAACAGGGAACTGTCAGAAATTCAGGCTGGTTTCAGAAGAGGACGTGGAACCAGGGATATCATTGCTGATGTCAGATGTATTCTGGCTGAAAGCAGAGAATACCAGAAGGATGTTTACCTCTGTTTTATTGACTATGCAAAGGCATTCGACTGTGTGGATCATAACAAACTATAGATAACACTGCGAAGAATGGGAACTCCAGAGCACTTAATTGTGCTCATGAGGAACCTTTACATAGATGAAGAGGCAGTTGTTCGGACAGAACAAGGGGATACTGATTGGTTCAAAGTCAAGAAAATTGTGCGTCAGGGTTGTATTGTTCACCATACCTATTTGATCTCTATGCCGAACAAATAATCCAAGAAGCTGGACTATAAGAAGAAGAACGGGACATCAGGATTGGAGGAAGACTCATTAACAACCTGCGTTATGCAGATGACACAACCTTGCTTGCTGAAAGTGAAGAGGACTTGAAGCACTTACTAATGAAGATCAAAGACCACAGACTTAAGTATGGATTATGCCTCAACATAAAGAAAACAAAAATCCTCAGAACTGGACCAAAGAGCAACATCATGATAAATGGAGAAAAGATTGAAGTTGTCAAGGATTTCATTTTACTGGGATCCACAACCAACAGCCATGGAAGCAGCAGTCAAGAAATCAAAAGATGCATTGCATTGGGCAAATCTGCTGCAAAGGACCTCTTCAAAGTGTTGAAGAGCAAAGATGTCACCCTGAAGACTAAGATGCGCCTGACCCAAGCCATCGTATTTTCAGTCACATCATATGCATCTGAAAGCTGGACAATGAATAAAGAAGACCGAAGAAGAGTTTACGCCTTTGAATTGTGGTGTTGGGGAAGAATATTGAATATACCATGGACTGCCAAAAGAACGAACAAATCTGTCTTGGAAGAAGTGTGGCCAGAATGCTCCTTAGAGGCAAGGATGGCGACACTGTACCTTACATATTTTGGACATGTTGTCAGGAGGGATCAGTCCCTGGAGAAGGACATCATGCTTGGCAGAGCACAGGGTCAGCAGAAACGAGGAAGACCGTCAACGAGGTGGATTGACACAGTGGCTGCAACAATGAGATCAAGAATAACAATGATTGTAAGGATGGCGCAGGACTCGGCACTGTTTCGTTCTTTTGTGCATAGGGTAGCTATGATTCGGTACCAACTCGACCGCACGTAACAACAATAACAGAGGAATCCAACTGGTTTTTGTATGTTTATCTTTTAGCCTGAAACTCTACAGAACTCTTCTATTAGTTTAAGTAGTTTTCTGGAGGATTTCCTTACGGTTTTCTGTGTATAAGTTCATGTCGTCTTTGCAAATATTTTTGACTCTGTGACTTGAGCTTTAGTACCATTTCCTCATGAATAGTTTCAATAAGTGGTCTTCAAGAATGTATTTCCATTCCCAGAAACTGTAATCAAGCAAAATGAAACCCATTGCCATTGACTTGATTCCAATTCATAGAAACCACATGTGTTACAGAGCAGACCTGAGCTGCAAAGGGTTTTCTGTACTGTAACCTTCATGGAAGCAGACCACTAAGCCTTTCTTCTGGGGGTCCACTGGGTGGGTCCCAACTGCCAAGCTTTAGGTTAGTAGCTGAGCACAGACTATTTGTACCACTCAGGCACCTTCAGGAATTATGGCAGCAAAACTAAAATATAACTAGTTTCATCAGAGAATCCCAAAAAACCATAAATGGCATATTCAAATAGCACTGCCCTATTTAAAAAGTAAGAAACGTGCACTTTAGAAGTTCTTGAACCACAATCCTTTTATCTAAGAATCTCACCATTACACTCCGTCGTTCTTTACATAAATGTTCACTTGGTACACCTCAACCTGAGCTCACACCTGCTGACCTGAGCCTCATAAAAAACTATGAAGTATAGAAAGTGTTGAATCAGTGTGTGCTTTCTTGTGTATGTGCTTAACAGCAACAACAAAAAAACGCAATCCTTTCCCATTGAGTCAGTTCCAATACATACGGACATATCGGACACACTAAACTGCCCCATAAAATTTCCAAGGTGCAGCCAATAGATTCCAGCTGCTAACCTTTTCATTAGCAGCCATAGCTCTTAACCACTGTGCAATCATGGTTCCCACAACCAAATTGAATGAATGAATGAAGAAAGATACGAAGGAAGGAAGAAAGGGAGGGAGGGAGGGAGAGAGAGAGAGAAAGAGAGACAGAAAGACAGAAAGCAAGCAAGATATGAAATAGAGTTTCCTGTGGGATGGAATCTGAGCAACATCACACAAAGAGAAGCTGCAGGACAGGTGCCACCCAGATGCTACGCT
Organism: Elephas maximus indicus; assembly: GCF_024166365.1. Lineage (NCBI taxonomy): Eukaryota > Metazoa > Chordata > Mammalia > Proboscidea > Elephantidae > Elephas > Elephas maximus. The sequence goes on along the minus strand of NC_064835.1, from coordinate 45,525,002 downwards.
CCTGCTCTACTATGTTCCAGGCGAGACAAAACCTAGACATGGAGTTTTCTCTCCACGGTGATCCTCCTATTCAGATAGGTCTACGATTTGAAAAGGGTTATGAAATAAGTGTTACAAGCCACACAGTCCTGTCCACTTGTCTCAGTTAGAGACTATTTTGGTTTAATTTCCCTTCTATCCCTGGTTGCACAGTACCTCTGGATCATCCTCGGGTGTCCGTCTTTTTAGGTTCCAGCAGGCAGATCCTGCTCACTAGGTGCCAGAATCTCTGCTGTCTCCCAGGAGAGAAAATCTCCATTAGCTGCAGGGCCAGTCGGAGTCTCCTCTACACTGACTGGAAACACTACTTAGGCTGGCATCTGCATAAACCTGAGGAGGGACCTACAGGCCTCATTCACCTCACTTCCTCTATGCATGGTGTTGTGGTGCTGAACAGGTTCAGCAGCACTTTCAGACTAACAGAGACTAGAGAGAAAGGCCTGGTGATCTGTTTGTGAAAAATCAGCCAATGAAAACCCTTTAGATGACAATATTCAGAGCTTATTGTTCATTGGGTTATCATGACTGAGAGGCTGACAAGATGGCAACTAACAACAAGAAAGAACCATGATTTCCTTCAGTCACTAAATTAATCTTGGGTGCCCAAGGGATTAATTTAAAGAGGAATTGACAACTAATGAAAATAGAACATGGGAAAGCTGTCACATGTTTCTAGGGTGATAGGGTTAATGAGTTAGAGACTGGCCTTTGAAAGAATGAGTGCCACTGAAAGACATGGGGAGGGGAGAAAAGGCCAGTGAAATAGGAGCTTAGAGCAGGAAAACACCTTCATTGACATTGACCAGGATGGCTTGGCTGGAAAACAAGATCCACGGAAGGAAAAAAGTAAGAGAGGAAGATTACCTTCTGTGAGGGAGATTTTAAATATGAAGGATCCAGGTATAATATCGGGTTAGAGTTGTGAGGGTTGATTGCAGAAAAAGTAAAAAGTCCAGGAAAATAATGAATTAAAATGAGAACTTCCTAGAGTCAGGAAGGCACAATGAAGACAGAACTGATCTTTCAGGGTAGAAAACTCACTGGACCCTTTCCCGAATCAGTCATGTGACCTACCCATGTGAAACAAGTAGGTTCCTGTGATATGAAAACTGAAAAAGCGTAGAAGGGATTTTTACAGCATTCTTTTTGTATATTTTACCACAAAAGGAAATCCAGAAGAAGCTACATCCCTTAATTTTCCCCTAGAACCTACAAATACTATGAGGAATTAGTTAGGAGATGAGGTTCTTGGGGCAGACAGAGGAAGAGTGCATGTTCAGGGCTGAGCAGAAAGAAAGCAGCTGGTGCAGTGAAGAGTCACTGGCCTGTAGCCCCCGGGAGGAGGTTTGTGTTCGAGGCTGAAGCCTTGTGCGTGGATTATTATAGCCTTGCAGACAGTAATAAACTGCAGCGTCTTCAGCCTGGAAGTTGGTGATGGTGAGAGTGAAGTCTGTCCCAGACCCACTGCCACTGAACCGATCAGGGACCCCAGATGCCCGGTTCGTTGCGCTATAGGTGAGTCGCTTAGGAGTCTGTCCTAGTTTCTGCTGGTACCAGTTTAAGTAGCTGCTCACACTCTGGCTGGCCTTGCAGTTGATGGTGACCGTTTCTCCTTGAGACTTAGCTAGAGAGGCTGGAGACTGGGTCACCACAATGTCCCCACTGGCACCTGCAATCAGAGTAGACAATTACCATGCACATATATGTACACACACTTTTTTCACACTTACATTAAAATATACCATTTATACCACAACTTCTAGTGATATTACATATCACCAAATAATTGGTTCCATTTTGAAAATAACTGTCATTTCCCACGCTATGTTAAAATCATTTTTCAGCTCTAGAAGGATACTACTCTAGAGAGATTGAAACACTTTTCATTTCTCACCAGAGGCCCAGAGCAACAGGGACATGAGGACCAGAGTGTGTGGCACCATCTTGCTGCCCCTGCCTGCCTGATGCAGATCAGCTCCCATAGCAAAGGCCCTGTTTATAGTATCTGAGCAGCCAGCCTGGTGTTGGAGGGGCCTATGCAAAGCAGTCAGTGAATGGAAAGCAAATTACATGGGGGATAGGTTGTGAAAGTAGCCAATGTACTTCAAGAGCCAAATATATCCCATGAAGTATAATTTGATGACTACAAAAGACAAAGCAGGGTCATAGAAGCTCTAATATCTAAAACAAAACAAAACAAAACTTGCAGTCCAGTTCATTCCAACTCATGACAATCCCATGTGTTACACGGTAGAGCTGCTCCATAGGGTTTTCTTTCCTGTATTCTTTATGGAACCAGACTGACAGGCTTTTCTTCCAGGGTACCACTGGGTGTGTTCAAACTGCCAACCTATAGGTTAGTAGCCCATCACAACTGCTTGAAGCACCCAAGATCTAATGAAGAGCTTCAGTTTTAACTTAAAAACTGTTTTAAATGGGGTCAGGTTCCATAAATTTTGGACTAGTTTCCTCAAATCAACAGTTTTGTGAAACAATAAAAAATGCTGGGAAAAAAAAACAAGGAAAGGGAAAAATATGGAAAATTTTTGCCTCAATGTTTGATAAAATTTATAGCTAAAAAATCTCTGAGCTGTGATGATACTTGTATCCTGAAGGATACCTAAAAGACACTGCAATCACTTGAGATTGGATTCTGGGGCTATGGAAGGGCCAGAGAAATGGAAGACAGGCCCTGAATTACTCCTATTGAAAGTCCTCAGGGAGCCTATATTGAGCTAGTGTCCAGGAGGGCTGAGATCACAAAAGATGTGTGAACCAAAGAGAAAGTGGGACCTATCATGCCCACAGAGGGTAGGGCCTGATAAGAGGGCTCTAGAATCACTTGTGGAAATGGAGAGGAAAAAAATAAGCAGGATGTCCTTGTAAAGTTGTGGTTGAATGCTGACTCTTCAAAGAGTTTCTTTCCAGTTATGGATGGACTTGGTGGGCCGGAAAGCCTTGAGCCTTTAAGGTGAGACTTCGTCTCTCTTACTTTGGATATATTATCAGGAGGGACCAGGAGGACCTGCAGGAGATCATGCATCATAAAGCAGAGGGTCAGCGAAAAAGAGAAAGAGCCTCAAAGAAATGGATTGACATGAAATAAATGCTACAGTAACAGAGGCCTGTCCAGCTATCACAGTTAGACTATTTTGGCTTCATTGTTTCTTGTATCCCTGATTGCACAGAATCTCTGCATCAATCCGTGTGACTGTCATTGCAGGTTCCTGCCAGCAGATGGCGGTGAAACAGGCTTCACAAGTTTCCCTGAAACACCTTCCATCAGCTGAAGGGCAAGTCAGAGTCTTCTTTACACTGACCTGAGAAGCCACTTAACCTAGACAGACTCCTAAGGCCCTGATTGACTTCACTTGCACCTGCGTTGATGGGGTGCCCGCCCGCTTCAGTTGTGGTGGTCTGAGGCCAACTTCGCTCTCACCATCCTCACCATCAGATCAAAGATAGTACAACAAACTGCTGTGTTCGAAAATCAAGATATCCTCTCATAACAATGTGACCCCAGATATAAACCTCTTACCAGGGCAGAGGTGGGGGAAGGTCTCACGTACTAGGCATTCTTGCAGAGATTGCTGTGGTTTATTTGTTTTGATCAAGGAAAAAAGTTGGCATGAAGTAGTCAGAAAATCGGCAACGAGGCCTTCTCTGGCTCCAAAAGAGAGCAGGCCTCCAGCCCTTCCTGCTCTCTTCCTTTAAATCTGCTTTCAGCCCTCACCCTGGGGTCACTAGGTGGCCATTTGCAGTCCCATCTGACTCTCTCTAACTTGCCTCAACCCTGACTCCCCAACGCCTTTACTGCTGCCCCAGAACAGCACCTCCTCTCTAGGCCAAAGTCTAGAGCCCTTATCCCCTGAGCATACCTGTCCCTGTTTCCCCACTCAAGTTTATGTCAGAGAAAACATCTCAGGAATGAAAAATACTAGGTCCCTGCTTGCCTTTTGTATAAAAGCAATACAAGTTATATTATCCCAAATATGTTTAAAAAAAAAACTGAGAAACAGAAAATAAGGTCCTTCAATCATAAGAAAAATTAAAAAACAGAGTGTCTCTCTCTTTTTTTTTTTTTTTGTATTTTATAAGACAGAATTTTAGCTTCTTCTTAGAAGTTTTTAACAAATCTATTTTGGCTTTCTCTGCACCCCTCATATTCCCATTTCCCTACTTCTTGTTGTTAGCTGCCACTTAGTTGATATTCAATTCATACCCACTGTAAATTCCAAGCTTCTCCTTTACAATAATGCCCTCACCCAAACCAAGAATGCCATGGCCCCTCCATGATTTCATCACATTCATTTTGCAAAACCTAAACCCTGGAAAAAACTCCACCCTCCACACACCTGCATCCATGTTCACAATGTGGCTGGAAAAAAACGCATAATTATTCTGATTCTCTCATTGTAAATTTATGCACACTCCCTCTTTTTTTACCTCAGGACAGCCCTTTATCCTGCCTCACTATGTTCCTTCATTTACCTGGTCGGTTCGGTCTCCACCCTTTCTCTCTTCTTTTCTCTTCAAATTTTAACACCTACTTCTCATCCTGCCTTTCAGCAAATGACCTCATTTCCTGTTTCTTGGAAGAGCTTCCACTAGCTCCTCTCATGCATCTTCTGACCCACAGGCGTCTACACCCTTATGTGCTGCCTTCGTTCCTTCCTTCCTATTACTGTAGATGAGCAGACAGTCCTCCTACCTGAGGCCAGGCCCTCTGCTCGTATACTGCTGTCCCTTCCAAGGGCATCTTGGCATTCCTCACCTCTCTTTTCTGAGTTATCCGTGTTCCCCTCACTTTAGCATCACTTCTATCAGCATGAAACATCATTTTTAAAAACTCTGCTGATTTCACATCCCCCTCCATTTATGTCCTGTTTCACTCACTGAAAGACTTCTATGTAGTCACCAAGCTGAGACCATCTCTTTTCATACTCCCCAAATTATGCAATCTCCACAATTCTTTCTACCACCAAGGCCATATTTTCCATCGACTGATCCTTCCTTGTTTCTAACTTTGTCACCCCATTCACCATCCTGACTGGATATTCAATCAATTTCAGACCAAAGAAGTTGGTAAAAATCTTCTATGTCTTCGTCTTTGGCCTTGGTCTTTGGTGGATAAATTTGAATACTACTTGTATTAACAAGTCTTACTTGTGGGCCTGTAGATGTTATTCTATCACTGTCAGCCTTGTACTTCAGGATGGATTTTGTTCTTCTTGATGAAAAGTGCAACGCCATCCCTTCAAGTTGTCATTCCCTGCATAGTAGACCACATGATTTTCCTCCTCAAAATGACCAATACCAGTCCATTTCAGCTGACTAATGCCTAGGATATTGATCTTTATGCATTCTATTTCATTTTTGACAATTTCTCATTTTCTAAGACTTCATACATTCCACATTTCAATTATTATTGGATGTTTTCAGCTGTTTCTTCTCATTTTGAGTCATGCCACATCACCACACCAATGTCCCGAAAGCTTGACTCTATGCGTGTCAATAAAGTCAACTCTAAGGAGGCAGCTCTTCCCCAGTCGTCTTTTGAGTGCCTTCCAGCCTGAGGGGCTCATCTTCTGGCACTGTAACAGACACTGTTCTGCTGCTATTAATAAGGCTTTCACTGGCTGATTCTTTCAGAAGCAGACCACCAGGTCCTTCTTCCTAGTTTGCCTTAGTCTGGAAGCTCAGCTGAAATGTGTCCACTGTGGTGACCCTCCTTGTATTGTATGTCGGCAGTATAGCTAGCAGCATTGCAGCAATACGCAAGCCCCCACAGTATGACAAACTGACAGACGTGAATTCTGTATCTAATTTCTGGAAAATTTTTTTTCAGATCTGTAGTGCCCTGCTTTTAGTTTTTGTGCCTTGCATGCAATATAAAGTTTATCATTTATTTGTCTAAATAAACTCACACAGCTCCCAAATCTAAAGAGTGAAGAGAATGCCTTTTGTTCTCTGTTATTTCAGTTGTATCACCTTCAGATTCATATCCCAGTTATCTTATTTTCTTGGATGTTAAGGATCTCTGACTTCTTGGGGGTATCAGTCTTTGAAAAATTATTTGTGAGGTGTCCTGAGGATTTATGATGGGTTTGCCCTTTTCCAGAGCACCTTCCACTTGTCGGACCTATCTATGGGGCTTTCTGAAACAAACTTCAAGGTTGGAGAGTTCCAGAATCACCTAGGCCTTACACACCTGGAGTGAAACTCCTTGGAAAGTTGACTTTCAGACACAACTTCCCAAGGAAATCTTGCTTATTTTTTCCTGTCCATTTCCACAATGGCCCTAAAGCCCTTTGAGCATTTCCTAGGAGCTGTGGGAAGGATAGGTTTGCTTTCTTTGCTTCACACTGACTTTGGGATTACAGCCCTCCTCCCTGGGCTCTAGCACAACATAAGGTCCCTCAGAACTCCCCACTTGGGTAATTTCTGGGCCTGTCTTCCATTTCCTTGGATCTTACATATGCTAGAATTAAATCTTTAATGTATGCAGTGACGTTAAACTGTCTGTCAGGATACAACGTGGCTTTAGAACTCAGACATTTTCTGGTCATAAATTTTTATCAAAAAGTGAGCCAAAAGTTGTCCATTGTCATCTGTTCTTGTTTTCATATATTTCCAGCATTTTGTATTATTTCACCTGGATTGTAGATCTCAGGAAACCAGCCCATCATTTAACCCATTTCCTTTTTTTTTCTTTATTTCAAATAGAAACTCTTCTTAAGAGAGGCTCATGTTTGTAGTTTTAGAGCTTCTTAGTTGATATTAGAGCTTCTAAGTTGACTTCTTTGTCTTTTCTACTTATTGGATCTTGATTTACATTGCTTAGTTTCACAACCAATTGCCCATGTACTTTGCTTCCATATTCAATGATGGCTTTGCATAAACCCTCCAGGCCAAGTCTGGCTGCTCATATTTTCTAAATGGGGACTTTGCAATGTGAGCTGATCTTTATCAGGCAGGTGAAGGCAGCAAGATGGTGTTCCAGGCTCCTGTCCTCATGTTCCTTTGCTCTGGGTCTCTGGTGAGAAATGAAAAGTGCTTCAATCCCTTTAGAGAAGTTTCTTTGTAGAGCTGAAAAATGATTTCAGGACGCAGTGGTAAATAATGGGTTAATGATGTGTGACACGTATTCCACTGAAATGCACATTTAAAAAGGTGTATTTTAATGTGCCTAGGAAAAAGTGTGTGCATGTATGTATACTAATTGTCCTCTCTGATCGCAGTGTCAGTGGGGACATTATGGTAACACAGACTCCAGTCTCCTTGACTGTGTCTCCAGGAGGAAAGGTCACATTCAGTACAAGTCCAGCCAAAGTGTTAGCAGCATTTTAGCCTGGTATGGGCAGGAAGCAGCACAGGCTCCTAAGCTGTTTATCTCCTTTGCATCTCACTAGACATCCGTGATCCCTAATGGGCGTCCTGGCGGTGGGTCTGGGACAGACTTCACTCTTACCATCAGTAGCCTCCAGGCTGAGGATAAGGCAGGTTATTGCTGTTAGCAACATTATGGCTCCACTCTCACAGTGCTTCAGCCTGGAACACGAGCCTCCTCCCAGGGCTGGAGGCCTGTGAGTCTTCACTGCACCAGCTGCTTCCTTCCTCCACAGTCCTGAACACGCACACTTCCTCTATCTGCCCCAGGAGCCTCATCTCCCAGACATGGAGTTTTCTCTCCAGAGTGATCCTCCTATTCAGATAGGCCTACATTTTGAAATGAGATATGAAATAAATGCTACAAGCCAACCAGGCCTGTCCCCTTGTCCCAGTTAGAGACCATTGGTTTGATCTTCCTTCTCTCCCTGATTACACAGCGTCTCTGGATTATCCTCATGTGTCCGACGTTTTAGGTTCCAGGGGGCAGATCCTGCTGAGTAGGAGCCAGAATCTCTGCTGCCTCCGAGGAGAGACAGTCTCCCTAGCTGCAGGGACAGTCAGGTTCTCATCTACACTGAGTGGGAACAGTATTTGGGTTGTCAGCGTAAACCGGAGCAGGGACCTACAGACCTCATTTACCACACTTCCTCTACACATCTTGTTGTGATGCTGGACAGGTTTCTGTAGCACTTGCAGATTAATACAGACTAGGAAGAAAGGCCTGGTCATCTACTTCTGAGAAATCAGCCAGTGAAAACCCTGTGGATCACAAGAATAATATTGTTCATTGAATTGTCATGAGTCTTGGAGTCACAAGGTGGCAGCTAACAACAGGAAAGAACCGTGATTTCCTTCAGTCACTAAATTAAACTTGCCCACCCAAGGGATTAATGTAAAGAGGAATTGAGTACTAATGAAAAAAGAACATGGGAAAGCTGTCACATGTTTCTAGAGTAAAAGGGTTAATGAGTTAGAGTCTCACCGTTGAAAGAATGAGTGCCACTGACAGAAATGGAGAGGAGAAAAGGGCAGTAAAATGGGAGCTTAGAGCAAGAAAACACCTTCATTGCCATTGACCAGGAAAGCTTTGTTGGAAAACAGGATCCATGGAAGGAAAAAGTAAGAGAGGAATATTTTGTCCTGTAAGGGAGATTTTAAGTATGAAGGGCCCCAGTTTAATACTGGGTTAGGTCCAGAGTTGTGAGGGGTGACTGATAAGAAAGAAAAAAGTCCAGGAAATCTAAGAATTAAAATGAGAACATTTCAGAGGCAAGGAAGCACAGAGAAGAGAGAACTAACTGATCTTTCAGGGGGTAAAACACACTGGATATTTCCCCAAATCAGTCATGTGATCTATCTTTGTGAAACAAGCAAGTTCCTGTGATATGAAAACTCCTGACAAAGCCTACAAGAGATTTTTAGAGCATTCTTTTTTGTATAATTTCCCACAAAAGGGGATCCAGAAGAAGCCACATCCCTTAAGTTTCTCCTGAAACCTGCACATACTCCAAGGAATTAGTCAGGAAATGTGGTCTTTGAGGCAGAGAGAGGAGGCGTGCACTTTCAGGGCTGAGCAGAAAGGAAGCAGCTGGTGCACTGAAGACTCACTGGCTTTAACCCTCGGGAGGAGGTTTTTGTTCGAGGCTAAAACACTGTGGTAGCTTCATAAGAATAACCTGCGAAACAGTAATAAACTGCGGCGTCTTCAGGCTGGAAGTTGCTGATGGTGAAAGTGAAGTCTGTCCCTGACCCACTGCCACTGAACCGGTCAGGGACCCCAGATGCCCGGCTGGATGCCCTGTAGATGAGCAGCTTAGGAGCCTGTCCTGGCTTCTGCTGGTACCAGCTTAAGTAGTAGTTGCTCACACTCTGGCTGGCCTTGCAGTTGATGGTGACCGTTTCTCCTTGAGACTTAGCCAGAGAGGCTGGAGACTGGGTCACCACAATGTCCCCACTGGCACCTGCAATCAGAGTAGACAATTACCATGTATACATTCAGGCACACACTTTTTCACGCATACAACAAAATATACCATTTATACCACAACTTCTAGTGATATTAAATATCAACAAATAATTGGTTCCATTTTACAAATAACTGTCATTAACATTATATGTTAAAATCCTTTATCAACTGTAGAAAGATACTACTCTGGAGAGGTTGAAAGACTTTTCATTTCTCACCAGAGGCCCAGAGCAAGAGGGACATGAGGACCAGAGTGTGTGGCACCATCTTGCTGCCTCTGCCTGCCTGATGCAGATCAGCTCCCATAGCAAAGGCCCTGTTTATAGTATCTGAGCAGCCAGCCTGGTGTTGGAGGGGCCTATGCAAAGCAGTCAGTGAATGGAAAGCAAATTACATGGGAGATAGGTTGTGAAACTAGCCAATGTACTTCAAGAGCCAAATATATCACATAAACTATAATTTTATGAAGAGAAAAAACAAAGCAGGATAGTAGAAGGTCTAATACCTCTCCAAAAAACAAAAAAAACTTGTAGTCCAGCACATTCCAACTCATGAAAACCAGATCTGTTACACAGTAGAGTTTCCCCATAGGGTTTTCTTTCCTGCATTCTTTATAGAAGCCGACTGACAGGCTTTTCTTCCAGGGTAGCCCTGGGTGTGTTCAAACTGCCAATCTTCAGGTTAGCAGCCCATTCAGCTGCTTGAAACACCTGAAATCTAACGAATAGCTTCAATTTTAACAAAAAACCATTTGAAATGGGTTCAGGTTCCATAAATGTTGGACTAGTTTCCTCAAATCAATGATTTTGTGAAACAGTAAAAAATGCTAGAAAAAAATAGAAGAAAAGGAAAGAACACGGGAAATTTTTGTCTCAGTGTTTGATAAAAATTTATAGCTAGAAAATGTCTGAGCTCTGAAGATACTGTATCCTGAAGGATACCTAAAAGACACCGCAAGCACTTGAGATTGGAATCCGGGGCTATGGAAGGGCCAGGGAAATGGAAGACAGGCCCCAAATTTACTCGTATTGAAAGTCCTCAGGAAGCCCATACTGAGCTAGGGTTCCAGAGGGCTCAGATCAGAAAGGAAATATGAACCAATGAGAAAGTGGAACCTATCATGCCCACAGTGGGTAGGACCTGATAAAAGGGCTCTAGAATCATTTGTGGAAATGGAGAGGAAAAATCAAGCAGGATTTCCTTGTAAACTTGTGACTGAATGCCAACTCTTCAAAGAGTTTCATTCCAGGTGTGGATGGCCTCGGTGGGCCTGGAACTCTTCAGCCTTGAAGGTGAGACTTCATTTCTCTTACTTTGGATATATTATCAGGAGGGAGCAGTCCTTGCAGGAGATCATGCGTCATAAGGTAGAGGGTCAGAGAAAAAGGGAAAGAGCCTCAAAGAAATGGGCTGACACAGTGGCTGCAACATTGGGCTCAAACATAGCAAAGGCTGTGAGGACGGCTCAGGACCAGGGGGTGTTTCGGTTTGTTGTACACAGAGGGTCACTATCAGTTGGAACCAATGTGATGATGCAGAACAACAACATGATATGAATACAAATGTGATGCAACAGAAATAACAGGGAACAAAAGGAGCTCTGTTCATACTTCACATTTGGGCATCATATGAGTTTATTCAAAGAAACAAATGACATACTTAACATTGTATGCAAGGTACAGAAACCAAAAGTGGGGACACTTCAGACCTGAAGAAGAACAAGTTGAATTTCTACAAATTAGAAATGGAGTCACCAAAATTTTAAAACTCAGCAGCAGACAGACTTCCATTTGTAGGCTAGATGGAATAACAAGGGCAAGATTTACCACCACGTATGAAACAATCAAAAAATAATTAACTAATTAAAAATTATATTTAACAGTTAATACACTCAGCTCCTAGTCCTAGCCTCAAAACAAATAAAATAAACAAAAACCTGGCGATCTACTTCTAAGATTAATCATTGAAAACCATACCATTGACACACATGGGGTCACCATGAGTCAGAATCAAGTGGCTTTTCATCTTACAGAAGTGCATCGCTAGGCCTTTCTTCAAGGACCCAGAGGTGGATTCGAACTGCTAACCTTTCAGTAGTAGTCTAGCACAAACATTAGCTCCACATCACTAGTTAAACCTTCATTTGGGGAAGATAATCCAAGATCATAAGTGCCCATCACTGCCATATTCAAAGAGTGAGTCAGAAAAGAGCACCTACAAGATTTTCTCCCACAACCCTGTGCTCTGAGACTTTCACTATCAAAGTGCCTGGCTCTTGCCGTAAATGTCCCCTCACCACCATCCCACCCTGGGCTCAGCCCTGCTGATCTGAGCCTCATAAACAGACCCTTTTCTGGAGGGTGGTTGCTGAACAACATCACACGAGAGAGAAGCTGCAGGATGGTGACACCGTCCAGAACCTCAGGCTCCTGCTCTGCTCTGTTCCAGGGGAGAGTATATTTTTAAACACGGAGATGGAGTTTTCTATTCAGAATAATCCCTCCATTCAGAGCTACGATTTTAAAATGAGATATGAAAAAATGCTACAAGTGACACGGGCCTGTCCGCCTATCGCAGATAGAGATTATTTTGGTTTGGTTGTTTCTTGGATCCCTGATTGCACAACATCTCTGGATCATCCCATGTGCCTGTCATTGCAGGTTCCTGCCAGCAGATGGCGATGACACAGTTTCCAGGACCTTGGATGTCTCTCCGGGAGAGAGTCCCCAGCAGCTGAAGGGCCATAATTCACATGATTTGACCTCACTGAATTTAATTGAGGGATGTTATAGGCCTATCTTAGCAAGTGTTTTAAAAGAAAAGTATTTCCTGCTGTTGTTTGGAGGGTGTCCTCTAAGCGTCAGTTATGTCAGGATGGTTGATAGCCTTGTTCGGTCTCCTACATCCTAACTGACCGCACTGCATGCTGGACGTGCTACAGAGCCTCTACTACGCTGAGGCCCTCTCAGTGCTGGCCGAGTCCATGTACCTGGTGAAGGGGCCACACCAGTATACCTGGGGGTGGAATGAAAGTCCAGAACTCAAAGAGGCCTACCAGTTGCTTCGTTCCTTTAAGAAAAAAGGCACACAGTAAAGATGCAGAGATAGAATGTATATTCTTCCCTACACCTTGTCTATGGGGTACACAACATTTATCTTAAGGGGGGACAATATTTCACACCATTTTGTGCCAGCCGTAAAGGGTACTTCTCAGAAATAAGAGCTTAAGATCACCTTCAACTAGGGGACATCAGCCACCAGACCTCAGCCAACATGTTGCCTGGCAACCCAGGAAGAGCCTCTGGGTCGTTTTCAGACCCCCGAGCTCATCTCGACTTGATCCCTGGATTTGTGCTCTACTTAGCCAGTTACCATGTTGTCAGGTGAGACTCCTGGTGATCCCGTGTGTGTAAGAGTAGAACTGGGCTCCGTAGGGTTTTCAGTGGCTGACTGGTCTGAAGCAGGCCAACTTGCCTTTCTCCTGATAAGCCTCTTGGAGACTCAAACTTCCAGCCTTTTGCTCAGCAGCCAAGTGTTTGAACTGCTTGCACCACCCAGAGCCTCCTGAGCTCTAGTTCAATAACCTGCTGCTGTTGAGTCACTTCTGAGTCATAGAAACCTTTTTGGACAGAGTAGAGCTGCCCCATAGGGTTTCTTTATGGAAGCAGGTGCTCTAGTTAACCCACTGCCCATGGGTTGATTCTGACTCATAGCGGCTCTGTAGGACAGAGTTGAAGTGCTCCATAGAGTTTCCAAGGGTGTAAATCTTTAACGGAAGAGCACTGCCTCATCTTTCTCCTGCAGAGCGGATGGTGGGTTCAAACCACAGACCTTTTGGTTACCATCAAGCACTTTAACCACTGCAAAACCAGGGCTCCTTGTTAAGAGGGCCAAACATTGGAGAGTGGAGATTCTGTACTTCTTTTGTATTTAGGAAACCCTGGTGTCGTACTGGTTAAGGGTTAGGCTGCTAACCAAGAGGTTGGCAGTTTGAGTCCACCAGGCACTCCTTGGATACCTTATGGAGTGATTCTACTCTGTCCTTTGGGATCACTATGAGTCCCTTTCCACTCCACCACAAGTTTGGTTTTTGGTTTTTGGTCCTAAGTCAGCAGGACACCAGGGGGCACTCAGGTCAAATTCTTGACATGTTTCTCCTGTTTCAGCTTGGAGTCCAAAATGTCTGTATTTGCCTGACACATTAAAGTGTTACTGTTATAAAACCAAGAAAACCAAACTCACTGCCATTGAGTCAAATTCTTCCTCTCTCTCTGTCTCCCTTTTCCTGTCCCTGTCCCTCTGTTTGCCTGTAGATATCAATCTCGGGCAACTTTTATAAGAGTTTTTCCACTATCTTTTTTTTTTGTACAAGTTCTGAGGGTAAAAGAGCTTTGTTACGAGCAATATTAATTGTACAGTTTGAATCCAGGGTACATCAGTTTTAATAAATCTTGTAACTTTAGTATCAAGCCAGAAATAAAAGATATTGCTCTTTTGCTATTCAGAAATATTATTGAGAAGTAAACATTTGTTATATTTTTTTAATATAATCAACAAGTTTTGCCCTTTTAAAAATGAAAATAATTCATTAAAAAAAAAAAAAAACCATTATCTTCATGGTCCTTCCAAATAATGGTTACTCTATGTGTGTCACAGCAGAAGTGAGCTCCACGGGGTTCCCTTCCCTGTAATCCTTATGGAAGCTGATTTCCTGGCCTTTCTGTGGTGGCACCGCTGGGGGGTTTGAGTCATCAATCTTTGGATTAGTAGGTGAGTGCAATCTGTTTGTGCCACCCAGAGACTGCTTGAATCTTTACTTTGCCTTAAATAAATAATGCTGGTGCATTCTGGGACGGACAATTAAGATTAACTCTCATAATTAGTTTCAACTTTCACCCAGGACTGCCAAGATATTCGGGTATGAGAGAACCAAATAAGGAGGTTCCGAATTTCCAAGGAAAAGAATATGAAAGAGGAGTGAGATCTGCCCAAGTAAGTTTCTATCTAGGTCTTATAGCCTCTAAATTTTTCTTCAACTTTATGGTTTTCCCTGACTATTCTAGGGAGCTCAAATTTCTTTGATGAGGTTTCATTTTATCATATTTTGTTATTTCATTCTATCCTGTTTAATTCAATTCGATTTGATTATATTTGATTCATTACTGAACCTGACAGAACAACTTTATATATGCATGTAAAGAAAGAGAAATAAGATAGAATATTCATCAAGGTCAACAAGTGGTTACCAGGAATATCATATTCACTACCTGAGGCATAAAAATTCTTTCCTCTTTTCCCCTTGCCTTAAACTGGGCTATTGGCTGTGTATGTATAAGAGACAATTTTTTCTTTTCTATCAAGCTCTTTTGACTTGAGGCTCTTTAGGAGTTTCATTCACTGAGTCCCAGGGAAAGAGAGTTTGTAGCACTAGATTCCAACATTCTTAATCAATTAACCTGGTATCAGCATATACCAGACAATATTTTTTAGTAGGAATCTGTTTTTTGTTTTTTTAATTGTACTTTACATGAAGGTTTACAGAACAAACTTCTTTTTCATCAAACATTTAGCACACACAGTGTTCTATGACATTAGTTGACCACCCCATGACATGTCAACACTTTTCCTTCTCAATCCTTTGTTCTCTATTGTTATCTTTCTTATTCTCTCCTGCCTTTCAATTTCTGTCCCAGGGCTGCTGCACTCCTTTAGCCTTGTTTTGTTCCGTGGGTCTGTTCAACCTTTGGCGGAAGGGTAAACTTCAGGAGTGAACTCATTACTGAGCTGAAAGCGTGTCGGGGGCCATACTCTCAGGGTTTCTCTAGTCTCTGTCAGGCCAGCAGGTCTGGTCTTTCTTTGTGAGTTCGAATTTTTTCTACATTTATCTCCAGGTCTTTCTGGGAACCTCTATTTTAGTCTCTGTCACAGCAGTCAGTGATGGTAGCAAGACACCCTCTCGTTGTACTGGACTCAGTCTGGTGGAAGCTGTGGTAGATTTGGTCCATTAGCCCTTTGGACTAATCTTTCCTTTGTATCTTTAGTTTTCTTCATTATTCCTTACTCCCAAAGCAGTGAGACAAGTAGAGTATCCTAGAGGGCAGCTCACAGGCTTTTAAGACCCCAGACACTACTCACCAAAGTAGAATGTAGAACATATTCTTTACAAACTATGCTATGGCAGTTGAGCTAGATATACCCCGAGATCACAGTCCTCTCAGCCCTCAGCCCAGCAATTCGGTCCCTTAGGGAGTTTGGATGCATCTATAGAGCTACCATGACCTTGTCTTGTACAAGTTGTGCTGGCTTCTGCGCTATTGTGTACTGCCTTACCCTTCACTGAAGTTTCTACTTAACTACTGCATACCAGACAATCTCAAATGATCTCAGGTCCAGCTCATTATTTGTAGACACTCTGTGGATCAACATGGTGGGTATGGGGAATGATTCCTTTTTTAGGTTAGCTGAGCGAGAACGATGCAGGATGGCCCTAGACACTCATCTGTCCATCTTCAGGGTCTCTGATGTTTTCTTACAGTGTCAGGGCCATGTGCAATGTGTCCTTGACATGAATACAGCATTTTACAATCCAAAGTGACCACTACTCTAGGCAGGACCAACTTTCTGTCTGTTGGTTTTCCTCTAAACACAGAAGACACTTTGTTAATTGCTCATAGAAGAGGCCCACCCTCCCCTTGGTCCTCTCCACACTACTGTACCCACCAAGGGATTTGCATATTGTTCCCCAGGGAGGACCTTCCCTGACAAAGTCTGAGATATAAGTTCAGCTCTAATCTGCCTTTCCTTACCAGGACTCATCAGATCAACTTCTAAAATGAGGTTTCCTGCTCAGCTCCTGGGGCTGTTAATGCTCTGGATCCCTGGTGAGGACAGAAGGGGGATGGGAAAGGAGAAGGAGGTGGGGAGGGTCAGCTCTCAGGGCACCACTGCTTCCCCTGTACATTCTGTTCTCAAGTTAGGTGAGGATGTCACACACACTGTGGGAGAAATGTGGTGTTCAGACCTGTGAAACTCAGGAGAACAAGAACAAGAGGGGCCTGCTCTCTGGTGAAGATTTTAGAAAAGAAAGGGGCTCTTTTATGCTTGGCATTCTCAGGCTATTTTTCTTTTTTTTTTAATTGTCTGGTTTAGGGTATGTATAATAATTTCACACACACACAAACACACTCACACAAAACAATTAATTAGCCTGAAATAAATAGCGAAAGGGAATCTTGAAAATCCTCCTTAATATTGGCATGTAACCTTTTACTTCTCTCTCATAATTTTAACTTGCAATGGGCATACTGTGGTGACTCACACTCCAGTCTCTCTGCCAGTCATGCTTAGAGAGCCAGCCATCATCTCCTACAAGTAGAGTCAGACCCTCCTATATAGTGATGGTTACACTTATCTGAACTAGGACGAGCAGAAGCCAGGCCAGCCTCCACAGCTCCTAATCTATAGGGCATCAAGCCTGTTCTCTCGGGTCCCAGTGGGTCAGGAGCAGATTTCGCTCTGAAAATCAGCAGGGTGGAGGCTGAGGATATTCCAGTTTATTACTGACAGCGAAGTATACGACTTCCTCCCACAGTGGTCCAGCTCTGCACGCAAACCTCTCTGCTTGGGGTGTCCTAGCTGCCCAAATGTGTGGCCTGTGTGGGGAGCAGTCCCAGCAGATTCTCTGAGTCTGCTAAGAGGAAGACGTCGGAGACCTCAGGGGAATAGGTTGAAGCTGAGGACTCTAGACCATGTGTGCCTCTGCTACACCTCAGATGCTGCCTGTTCATGGCTGGTCAGCTCCACCAGTCTTGACATGGCAGAGCCAGCAGGGAGAATGGAGGAGGTCCAAGTGCCTCTGAGCAACTAGACAAGATGTCAGGAGAGCTGACTGAGAGCTCATCCTAATCCTCCTGCCTGTGTACATTTGTCAGTTAAATTTATTCAGCATGACAGGCATACATATGACAGAGACAGTAGCAACACAAGTTGAATACATGTGGAGGTTAAGTAGGTTTTTGTATATTTCATCAGGATACTATTTGATGATATTTAGCCATTAGTATTTTCCCACTTTCCCAACACCCAGCTTCTTATTTTACCACTTGCGGTTCCCCTTGAATTAAGATGGTTGAAATATCATTCTATATTAGATGTTCTCAGGGGGAGTGTGGCTGAGAAGAATTGGTGAAGATGCTGGTTTTTGAGCTTCCAGAAATCCTTTTGTAAATGTATAGGAAACACAAGATGCTAATTCCGCAACTGTTGAATGT
Source organism: Elephas maximus indicus (assembly GCF_024166365.1). Taxonomy (NCBI): domain Eukaryota; kingdom Metazoa; phylum Chordata; class Mammalia; order Proboscidea; family Elephantidae; genus Elephas; species Elephas maximus. The sequence goes on along the minus strand of NC_064835.1, from coordinate 45,507,335 downwards.
CCCCAATTACTTTGTGTTGAGAAAAATGATTTCGAGAAATTTTATAAGTTGGGTTTGAAAAATAAAAAGCAAAGTGAAAGATGTAGAATGACATTTACTCCATAAACTACTAGAAGGATACAGAATGACAGAAATGTTTTTCTTTCTAAAGGTAAGAATTTTAAGACTCTGTCCATATTTATGCCTATTCCCACGAAAGGTAATCCAACTAAATGTGGAAATCATCAAACAATACTCATTCAAAGTGGCTACAGCATTATATTGGCAGGGAACTGCTAGAAATACAAGCCAGATTCAGACGGCAACCTGGAACAAGGGATATCACTGCTAATGTCAGATGGATCCTGGCTAAAAACAGATAATACCGGAAAGATATTTGACTGTGTTTTATTGACTATGCAAAGGCATTCCACTGTGTGATTTGTAACATATTCTGGATAACATTGCAAAGAATGGGAATTCCAGAACACCTAAATGTGTGCTTGAGGACCTGTGCATAGGTCAACAGGCAGTCATTCAAAGAGAATAAAGAGGTGCTGCATGGTTTAAAGTCATAAAATGTGTGTGTCACAGTTGTATCCTTTCACCATACTTATTCAGTCTATATGCTGAGCATATAATTTGAGAAGATGGATTATATGAAGAAGAATGAGGAATCAGGATTGGAGGAAGACTCTTTAGCAACCTGCATGATGCGGATGACACAAACTTGTTTGCTAAACATGGAGAGGACTTGAAGCATTTACTGATGAAGATCAAGGACCACAGCATTCAGTATGAATTACACCTCAACGTAAAGAAAGCAAAAATCCTCACAACCAGGCCAATACGTAACATCATAATAAAAGGACAAAACACTGATATTGTCATGGATTTCATTGTCCTTGGATCCATAATCCATGACCATGGAAGCAACATTCAAGAAATCAAAGGATGCATTGCACTGGGCACATTGGCTGCAAAAGACCTCTCGAAAGTGTTAAAAAGCAAAGGTTTCACTTTAAAGACTGAGATGCATGTGAACCAAGCCATGATGTTTTCAATCGCCCCCTGTACATGTGAAAGTTGGGCAATGAATAAGGAAAACCAAAGAAGAATTGATGCCTTTGAATTATTGTGTTGGTGAAGAATATTGAAGATACCATGGACTTCTAGAAGGAACAAATTTGTCTTGGAAGAAGTACAACCAGAGTGATCTTTAGGAGGGAGGGTGGCGAAACTTCCGCTCACATACCTTGGATATGTTCTCAGGAGGGATCAGTCCTTGCAGAAGGACATTATGCTTAAAGTAGAGGGTCAACAAAACAGAGGAAGGTCCTCAAAGTGATGGATTGACTCAGTGGCTACAAGAATGGGCTCAAACATAACAAGAACTATGAGGATGGCCTAGGACTGGGCAGTGTTTCATTGTGTTGTTCATATGGTTGCTGAGAGTTGGAACTGACTGGAGAGTACCTGACAACAACAACAAAAATGAGTAATATACTGATGAGATTTTTTTTTTCTGCAACTCCGAAAATCAGAAATGTAAAATGGTTAGTATGAATAGTAACATTCAAGGTGAAAAAACATTGATAAAAATCTGGTACTGTCAAATATTGAAATATATTCTTATCAGTCAGGGATTTTGATTGCAAAGAAGAGAAACCAACCAAGTCTAAACTAAGCAGAAAATGAAATGATTACTGGGTGACATGCAGATTTGAGTGAAATTGTACAGATCATAGTGTAGAAAATGTACATGAAATGAGCTGGCAAAAGCACAGTTCATGATAAATCAGAGAAAGAGGTTGTTTGTATATGATCCCACCACCGCCACAGATGGACTGGCTCTACCAGCACTGGACACCAGTGATGGAACACTGGATATTGGAAGCCTCTGCTACCATTCTGTTTGCAAACATTGTTGACTCTGTGAATTGAGCATTAGTACCATTTCCTCATGAGCAGTTTCAATAAGTGATCTTCAAGAACGTATTTCCATTCCAAACTGTAATTGACCAAAATCAAACCCATTACCATTGACTTGATTCTAATTCCTAGCAACCACATGAGTTACAGAGCAGACCCGAGCTCCATAGACTTTTCTGTGCCGTAATCTTCATGGAAGCAGACCACTAAGCCTTTCTTCTGCAGCTCCGCTGGGTGGGTCCAAACTGCCAAGCTTTTAGTTTAGTAGCTGAGCATGAACTATTTGCACCACTCAGTGACCTGCAGCAATTATGTCAGGAAAACTAAAATATAACTATTGTTATCAGAGAATCAAAAAAAAAGAAACATTTTTACCATATTCAAATAGTACTGCCCTATTCAAAAAGTAAGAAGCATGCAGTGTAGAAGTTTTTGAACCAGAATCCATTGATATAAGGATTTCACCATTACACTCCATGGTTCTTTGCATAAATGTTTCTTTGGCACACCCCAGCCTGAGCTCACACCTGCTGATCTGTGAAGTACAGAAACTGTTGAATCAGTGTGTGCTGTCTTGGGCATGTTCTCAACAGTAACAACAAGAAAACAACACCCTTTCCCATCGAGTTGATTCCAACACACAGTGACATATAGGACAGAGCAAAACTGCCCCATAATGATCCCAAGGTGCGGCCAGTAGATTTGGACTACTGACCTTTTCGTTAGCAACCATAGCTCTTAGTCACTGTGCAACCAGGGATAACACAACCAAGTTGAAAAAAAAGAAAAAACAAAGCTATGAAATAGAGTTTCTTGGGGGATGGAATCTGAGCAACATCACACAAAGAGAAGCTGCAGGATGGGCACCACCCAGATGCTAGGCTCCTGCTCTTCTATGATCCAGGTGAGACAAAACCTAAACATGGAGTTTTCTCTCCAGAGTGATCCCCCTATTCAGATAGTCTACGATTTGGAAAGAGATGTGAAATAAATGTTACAAGCCACACAGGCCTGTCCACATTACCCAGTTAGAGACCATTTTGGTTTGATTTCCCTTCTATCCCTAATGGCACAGTATCTCTGGATCATCCTTGGGTGCCTCTCATTTTAGGTCCCAGGGGGCAGATCCTGCTCACTAGGTGCCAGAATCTCTGCTGTCTCCCAGGAGAGAAAGTCTCCATTAGCTGCAGGGCCAGTCGGAGTCTCCTCTACACTGACTGGAAACACTACTCAGGCTGGCATCTGCATAAACCCGAGGAGGGACCTACAGTCCTCATTCACCTCACTTCCTCTATGCATGTTGTTCTGATGCTGAACAGGTTTCAGCAGCACTTTCAGAATAGTAGAGACTAGAGAGAAAGGCCGGGTGATCTAGTTCAGAAAAAGCAGCCAATGAAAACCCTTTGGATGACAACAGTCGGATCTTATTGTGCATGGGGTCATCATGAGTCAGGGGCTGACAAGATGGCAACTAACAAGAAGAAAGAACCATGATTTCCCTCAGTCAGTAAATTAATCTTGGGCGCCCAGGGGATTAATTTAAAGAGGAGTTGAAAACTAATGAAAATAGAACATGAGAAAGGTGTCACATGTTTCTAGGGTGATAGGGTTAATGAGTTACAGGCTGGCCTTTGAAAGAATGAGTCCCACTGAAAGACACGGAGAGAGGAGAAAAGGTCAGTAAAATAGAAGCTTAGAGCAGGAAAACACCTTCATTGACATTGACCAGGATGGCTTGGCTGGAAAACAGCATTCATGGAAGGAAAAAGTAAGGCAGAAATACTATCTTCTGTGAGGGAGGTTAAAAATATGAAGGATCCAGGTTTAATATCGGGTTAGGTGCAGACTTTTGAGGGATGATGGTAGAAAAAGGAAAAAGTCCCATAAAATAATGAATTAAAATGAGAACTTTCTAGAGTCAAGAAGGCACAAGGAAGAGAGAACTGATCTTTCAGGGTAGAAAACTCACTGGACCCTTTCCCGAATCAGTCATGTGATCTATCCATGCGAAACAAGGAGGTTTCTGTGATATGAAAGGTCCTGAAAAAGCCCATGAGGAATTTTCACAGCATTCTTTTTTCTATATTTTACCACAAAAGGGGATCCAGAAGAAGCCACATCCCTTAATTTTCCCTTGGAACCTAGAAATCCTGTAAGGAATTCTTCAGGAGATGTGGCCTTTGGGGCAGACAGAGGAAGCGTGCATATTCAGGGCTGAGCAGAAAGGAAGCAGCTGGTGCAGTGAAGACTCACTGGCCTGTAGCCCTCAGGAGGGTTTGTGTTCGAGGCTGAAGCACTGTGGGAGGTGGATTACTATAACCTTGCTGACAGTAATAAACTGCGACGTCTTCAGCCTGGAAGTTGCTGATGGTGAGTGAAGTCTGTCCCAGACCCACTGCCACTGACCCGGTCAGGGACCCCAGAACCCCGTTTCGATGCATCGTAGGTGAGCAGCTTAGGAGCCTGTCCTGGCTTCTGCTGGTACCAGTTTAAGTAGCTGCTCACACTCTGGCTGGCCTTCCAGTTGATGGTGACCGTTTCTCCTTGAGACTTAGCCAGAGAGGCTGGAGACTGGGTCAGCACAATGTCCCCACTGGCACCTGCAATCAGAGGGGACAGTTACCATGTATACATTTTTACGGACACTTTTTCACACATACATTAAAATATACCGTTTATGCCAAAACATCTAGTCATATTACAAATCAGCAAATAATTGTTTCCATTTTGCAAATAACTCTCATTTCCCACTACATGTTAAAATCATTTTTTTTCAACTCTAGAAAGATACTACTCTAGAGAGATTGAAACACTTTTAATTTCTCACCAGAGGCCCAGAGCAACAGGGACATGAGGACCAGAGTGTATGGCACCATCGTGCTGCCCCTCCTGCCTGATGCAGATCAGCTCCCATAGCAAAGGCCCTGTTTATAGTATCTGAGCAGCCAGCCTGGTGTTGGAGGGGCCTATGCAAAGCAGTCAGTAACTGGAAAGCAAATTACATGGGCGATAGGTTGTGAAACTAGCCAGTGTACTTCAAGGGCCAAATATATCACATATAGTATAATTTTATGAGTAGAAAAGATATAGCAGGGTCATAGAAGCTCTAATATCTAAAAGAAAAAAACTTGTCGTCCAACGGATTCCAACTCATGACAACCACATGTGTTACTAAGTAGAGCTGCTCCATAGGGTTTTCTTATCTGTGTTCTTTATAGAAGCAGACTGACAGGCTTTTCTTCCAGGGTACCACTCAGTATGTTCAAACTGCCAGCCTTCAGGTTAGCAGCCCTTCACAACTGCTTGAAACAGCTATAACCTATTGAATAGCTTCAATTTTAACTTAAAAAAAATTTAAATCATTTTAGGTTATATAAATGTTGACTAGTTTCCTCAAATCAACAGTTTTCTGAAACAATAAAAAATGCTGGGAAAAAAACAAGAAAAGGGAAAAATATGAGAAATTTTTGCCTCAATGTTTGATAAAATTTATAGCTAGAAAATGTCTGAGCTCCGATGATACTTGTATCCTGAAGGATACCTAGAAGACACTGCAACCACTTGTGATTGGATTCCAGGGCTATGGAAGGGCCAGAGAAATGGAAGACAGGCCCCCAACTACTCGAATTACTCGTATAGCAAGCCCTCAGGGAGCCTATATTGAGCTAGGGTCCAGGAGGGCTACATCACAAAGGAGTGTGAACCAAAGAGAAAGTGGGACCTATCATGCCCACAGTGGGTAGGACCTGATAAGAGGGCTCTAGAATCGTTTGTGGAAATGGGGAGATAAAAAAACAAGCAGGATTTCCTTGTAAAGTTGTGACTGAATGACAACTCTTCAAAGAGTTTCCTTCCAGTTATGGATGGCCTCGGTGGGCCTGGAAGTCTTCAGCCTTGAAGGTGAGACTTCAGCTCTCTTACTTTGGATATATTATCAGGAGGGACCAGTCCCTGCAGGAGATCATGTGTCATAAAGCAGAGGGTCAGCAAAAAAGAGAAAGAGCCTCGAAGAAATGGATTGACCTGAAATAAATGCTACAGCAACAGAGACCTGTCCACCTATCACAGTTAGACTATTTGGCTTCATTGTTTCTTGTATCCCTCATTGCACAGAATCTCTGCATCAATCCGTGTGACTGTCATTGCAGGTTCCTGCCAGCAGATGGCGGTGACACAGGCTTCTCAAGTTCCTCTGGAAGAGCTTCCATCAGCTGAAGGGCCAGTCAGAGTCTTCTCTACACTGACCTGAGAGGCCACTTAACCTGGGGAGACTCCTAAGGTCCTCATTCACTTCACTTCCACCCGCGTTGATGGGGTGCCCGCCCGCTTCAGTGATGGTGGTCTGAGGCCAACTTCACTCATCATCATCCTCACCAGCAGATCAAAGATAGGAGAACAATCTGCTGTGTTTGAAAATCAAGATATCCTCTCATAACTATGTGACCCCAGATACAAACCTCTTACCAGGGCAGAGGTGGGAGAAGGTCTCACTTACTAGGCACTCTCACAGAGCTTGCTGTTGTTTATTTGTTTTGATCACGCAAAAAAGTTGGCATGAAGTAGTCAGAAAATCAGCAACTAGGCCTTCTCTGGCTCCAAAAGAGAGCAGGCCTCCAGCCCTTCTTGCTCGCTTCCTTTGAATCTGCTCTCAGCCTTCACTCTGGGCGTCACTAGGTGGCCATTTGCAGTCCCATCTGACCCTCTCTAACCTGTATCAACCCTGACTCCCAAAGGCCTTTACTGCTGCCCCGGAACAGCACATCCTCTCTAGGCCAAAGGCTAGAGCCACTATCCCCTGGGCTTTCGGGTCCCTGTTTCCCCTCTCAAGTTTATGTCAGAGAAAACATCTCAAGAACGAGAAAATACTAACTAGATCCCTGCTTGCCTTTTGTATAAAAGCAATGCAAGTTATATTATCCTAAATACGTTGAAAAAAAAAAAATTCCTAGTATAAAACTGAGTAACAGAAAATAAGGCCCTTCAATTATAAGAAAACTTAAAAAATGGAGTGTCTCCTTTTTTTTTTTTTGTATTTTATAAGACAGAATTTTACCTTTTTCTTAGAAGAAGTTTTTAACAAATTTGTTTTGGCTTTCTCTGTACCCCTCATATTCCCATTTTCCTACTTCTTGTTAGCTGCCACTAAGTTGATATTTAACTCATAAAAAAAAAAAATTTTTTTCCATTTAATTGATACCCACTGTAAATTCCAAGCTTCTCCTTTATAATAACGCCCTCACCCAAACCAAGAACGCGACAGCCCCTCCCTTATTTCATCACATTCATTTTGCAAAACCTAAACCCTGGAAAAAACTCCACCCTCCACACACCTGCATCCATGTTCCTAATGTGGCTGGAGAAAAACACATAATTATTCTGATTCTCTCATTGTAAATTCATGCACACTACCTCAGGACAGCCCTTAATCCTGCCTCACTATGTTCCTTCCTTTACCTGGTTAGTTCAGTCTCAACCTTTCTCTTTTCTTTTCTCTTCAGGTTTTAACACCTACTTCTCATCCCACAATTCAGCAAATGACCTCATTTCCTGTGTCTTGAAAGAGCTTCCACTAGCTCCTCTCATGCATCTTCTGATCCACAGGCGTCTACACCCCATGTGCTGCCTTCCTTCCTTCCTTCCTTCCTTCCTTCCTTCCTTCCTTCCTTCCTATTACTGTAGATGAGCAGACAGCCCTCCTACCTGAGGCCAAGCCCTCTGCTCCTATATCCCCGTCCCTCCAAGGGCATCTTGGCATTCCACACCTCTCTTTCCTGAGTTATCCATGTTCCCCTCACTTTAGCATCATTTGTGTCAGCATGAAACGTCATTTTTAAAAACTCTGCTCGTTTCACATCCCCCTCCAGTTATGTCCTGTTTCACTCATTGAAAGACTTCTATGTAGTCACCAAACCAAGGCCGTGTCTTTTCATACTCCCCAAATTATGCGATCTCCACAATTCTTTCTACCACCAAGGCCATATTTTCCATATACTGATCCTTCTTTATTTCCAACTTTGTCATTCTAATCACCATCCTGATTGCATATTCAATCAATTTCAGACCCCAGAACTTGGTAAAAATCTTTTATTTCTTCATCTTTGGCCTTAGTGGTTGGTGGGTAAATTTGACTAATACTTGTATTAACTGATCTTACTTGTGGGGCTGTAGATATTATTCTGTCACTGTCAGCCTTGTACATCAGGATGGATTTTGAAATGTTCTCCTTGAGAAGAGTGCAACGCCATTCCCTTCAAGCTGTCATTCCTGGCATAGAAGACCATACGATTTTCCGACTCAAAATTACCAATACCAGTCCATTTCAGCTGACTAATGCCTAGGATATTGACCTTTATGAATTCTATTTCATTTTTGACAATTTCTCATTTTCTAAGACTCGTACTTCATACGTTCCACATTTCAATTATTATTGGACATTTTCAGCTGTTTCTTCTCATTTTGAGTCAAGCCACATCGCCACACCAGTGTCCCGAAAGCTTGACTCCATGCGTGTCAATAAAGTCAACTCTAAGGAGGCAGCTCTTCCCCAGTCGTCTTTTGAGTGCCTTCCAGCCTGAGGGGCTCATCTTCTGGCACTGTAACAGACATTGTTCTCCTGCTATTAATAAGGTTTTCACTGGCTGATTCTTTCAGAAGCAGACCACCAGGTCCTTCTTCCTAGTTTGTCTTAGTCTGGAAGCTCAGCTGAAATCTGTCCACTGTGGTGACCCTCCTGGTATTTGTATATCAGCAGCATAGCTACCAGCATCACAGCAATACGCAAGTCCCCACAGTATGACAAACTGACAGACGTGAATTCTGTATCTAATTTCTGGAAATTTTTTTTTCAGATCTGTAGTACCCTGCTTTTAGTTTTTGTGCCTTGCGTGCAATCTAAAGTTTATCATTTATTTCTTTAAATAAACTCACACAGCTCCCAAATCTAAAGAGTGAAGAGGATGCCTTTTGTTCTCTGTTATTCCAGTTGCATCACCTTCATATTCATATCCCAGTTATCTCATGTTCTTGGGTGTTAAGGATCTCTGACTTCTTGGTGGTATCAGTCTTTGAAAAATTATTTGTGAGGTGTCCTCAGGATTTATGATGGGTTTGCTCTCTTCCAGAGCAGCTTCCACTTGTTGGACCTATCTATGGGGCTTCCTTAAACAAATTTCCAGGTTGGAGAGTTCCAGAATCTCCTAGGCCATATATACCTGGAGTGAAACTCATTGGAAGGTTGACTTTCAGACACAACTTCCCAAGGAAATCTTGCTTATTTTTTCCTGTCCATTTCCACAATGGCCCTAGAGCCCTTTGAGCATTTCCTAGGAGCTGTGGGAAGGATAGGTTTGCTTTCTTTGCTTCACACTGACTTTGGGATTGTAGTCCTCCCCTCTTGGCTCTAGCACAACATAGGGTTCCTGAGGACTCCCCACATGGGTAATTTCTGGGCCTGTCTTCCATTTCTCTGGATCTTACATACCCTAGAATTAAATCTTTAGTGTATGTAGTGAGCTTAAACTGTCCTTCAGGATAAAAAGTGGCTTTAGAGCTCAGACATTTTCTGGCCATAAATTACTATCAAAAAGTGAGCCAAAAGTTCTCCATTGTCATCTGTTCTTTCCTTTATACATTTCTAGCATTTTGTATTATTTCACCAGGATTGTAGATCTCAGGAAACAAGCCCATCATTTATGGACCTTGAACCCATTTCATTTTTGTTTTTCCTTATTTCAAATAGAAACTCTTCTTAAGAGAAGCTAATGTTTGTAGTTTTAGAGCTTCTCAGTTGATATTAGAGCTTCTAAGTTGACTACTTTGTGTTTCCTAGTCATTGGCTCTTGATGTACATTGCTTAGTTTCAAAACCGACTGCCTGTGTACTTTGCTTCCATATTCAATGATGGCTTTTCATAGACCCCCCAGGCCAAGTCTGGCTGCTTATATTTTTTAAACGGGGACTTTGCAATCTGAGCTGATCTTTATCAAGCAGGTGAAGGCAGCAAGATGGTGTTACAGGCTCCTGTCCTCATGGTCCTGTTGCTCTGGGTCTCTGGTGAGAAATGAAAAGTACTTCAATCCCTTTAGAGAAGTTTCTTTGTAGAGCTGAAAAATGATTTTAGGACATAGTGGTAAACAATCAGTTAATGATGTGTGACATGTATTCCACTGAAATGCACATTTAAAATGGTGTATTTTAATGTGCCTAGGAAAAAGTGTGTGTATGTATGCATGTATAGTAATTGTCTTCTCTGATCACAGGTGTCAGTGGGGACATCATGGTAACACAGACTCCAGTCTCCTTGACTGTGTCTCCAGGAGGAAAGGTCACCATCAGTACAAGTCCAGCCAGAGTGTTAGCAGCATTTTAGCCTGGTACCGGCAGGAAGCAGCACAGGCTCCTAAGCTGCTTATCTCCTTTGCATCCCACTAGGCATCTGAGATCCCTGACCGGGGTCGTGGGAGTGGGTCTGGGGCAGACGTCACTGTCACCATCAGCAGCTTCCAGGCTTAGGATGAGGCAGATTATTGCCGTTAGCAACATTATGGCTACACTCTCACAGTGCTTCAGCCTGGAACACAAGCCTCCTCCCAGGGCTGGAGGTCTGTGAGTCTTCACTGCACCAGCTGCTTCCTTCCTCTCCAGTCCTGGACATGCACACTTCCTCTATCTGCCCCAGTAGTCTCATCTCCTAGACATGGAGTTTTCTCTCCAAAGTGATCTTCCTATTCAGATAGGCCTACATTTTGAACTGAGATATCAAATAAATGCTACAAGCCATCCAGGCCTGTCCACTTGTCCCAGTTAGAGACCATTGGTTTGACCTTCCTTCTTTCCTTGATTACACAGCATCTCTGGGTTATGCTCGTGTGTCTGATATTTTAGGTTCCAGAGGGTAGGTCCTGCTGAATAGGTGCCAGAATCTCTGCTGTCTCTAAGGAGAGACAGCCTCCCTAGCGCAGGGACAGTCAGAGTCTCATCTACACTGACTGGAAACGCTATTTGGGTTGTCAGCTTAAACAGGAACAGGGACCTTCAGGTGTCATTTACCACACTTCATCTATACCTGTTGTTGGGTTGCTGAACAGGTTTCAGTAGTACTTACAGATTAATACAGGCTCGAAAGAAAGCCTGGTGATCTACTTCTGAAAAATGAGCCTGTGAAAATCCTGTGGATGACAGCAGTCAGATCTTATTGTTCATTGGGTTGTCATGACTCAGGGGCAGACAAGATGGAAACTAACAAGAAGAAAGAACCATGATTTTATTCAGTCACAAAATTTATCTTGGGTGCCCAAGGGGTTAATTTAAAGAGGAAGTAATGAAAAAAGAACATGGAAAAGCTGGCCCCTGTTTCTAGAGTGATATGGTTAATGAGTTGGGGACTGGCCTTTGAAAGAATGAGTGCCACTGAGAGAAATGGAGAGAGGAGAAAAGAGCAGTAATATGGAGCTTAGAGCAAGGAAACACCTTCATTGACATTGCCCGGGAAGGCTTGGCTGGAAAAAAAAGAATCCATGGAAGGAAAAAGTAAGAGTGGAAGATCACTTTCTGTGAGGGAAATTATAAACATGTAGGGCTCAGATTTAATACTGGGTTAGGTCCAGAGCTGTGAGGGGTAATTGCAGAGAAAGGAAAGGGTTCAGGAAAATAAGGGATTAAAATGAGACTGTTCTAGAGTAAAGAAGGCACAAGAACTAATCTTTCAGGGTATAAAACTCACTGGACCCTTCCCCAAATAAGTCATGTGATCTATCCTTGTAAAATAAGCAGGTTCCTGTGATAAGAAATCTCCTGAGAAAGCCTACAGGAGATTTTTAGAGGATTCTTTTTTCTATAATTTCCCGCAAAAGAGGATCCATAAAAAGCCGCATCCCTTAAGTTTCTCCTGGAATCTGCACATACTCCAAGGAATTAGTCCGGAGATGTGGCCTTTGTGTCAGAGAGAGGAAGCCTGCGTGTTCAGGTTGAGCAGAAAGGAAGCAGCTGGTGCAGTGAAGACCGTTTGGCCTGTAGCCCTCCGGAGGCGGTTTGTGTTCGAGGCTGAATCACTGTGGAAGGTGCCTTATTATATTGCTGACAATAATAAGCTGCAGCATCATCAGCCTGGAAGTTGTTGATGGTGAGAGTGAAGTCTGTCCCAGACCCACTGCCACTGAACCGGTCAGGGACACCAGATTCCCGGCTAGATGCAGCATAGATGAGCAGCTTAGGAGCCTGTCCTGGCTTCTGCTGGTACCAGGCTAAGTAGCTGCTCACACTCTGGCTGGCCTTGCAGTTGATGGTGACCGTTTCTCCTTGAGACTTAGCCAGAGAGGCTGGAGACTGGGTCAGCACAATGTCCCCTCTGGCACCTGCGATCAGAGTAGACAATTACCATGCATACATTTATACACACACTTTTTCACACATACATTAAAAGATACCATTTATACCACAACATTTAGTGATATGACATATCAGCAAATAATTGGTTCCATTTTGCAAATAACTGTCATTTCCACTCTATGTTAAAATCATTTTTGAACTCTAGAAAGATACTACTCTAGAGAGATTGAAACACTTTTCATTTCTCACCAGAAGCCCAGAGCAACAGGGACATGAGGACCAGAGTGTGTGGCACCATCTTGCTGCCCCTCCTGCCTGATGCAGATCAGCTCCCATAGCAAAGGCCCTGTTTATAGTATCTGAGCAGCCAGCCTGGTGTTGGAGGGGCCTATGCAAAGCAGTCAGTGAAAGGAAAGCAAATTACATGGGCGACAGGTTGTGAAACTAGCCAATGTCCTTCAAGAGCCAAATATATAATGTAAGGTATAATTTTATGGATTAGAAAAGACAAAGCAGGGTCATAGAAGCTCTAAAATCTGTCAAAGAAAAAAAAAAAAGAAAACTTGTAGTCCAGTGGATTGCAACTCTCAGGGCAACCCATGTGTTACACAGTAGAGCTGCTCCATAGGGTTTTCTTGCCTGTTTTCTTTATAGAAGCAGACTGACAGGCTTTTCTTCCAGGGTGCCCCTGGGTGTGTTCAAACTGCCAACCTTTAGGTTAGTAGCCCATCACAACTGCTTGAAACACCTAAAATCTAATGAAGAGCTTCAATTTTCACTTAAAAACAATTTTAAATCAGTTCAGGTTACATAAATGTTGGACTAGTTTCCTTAAAACAACAGTTTCGTAAAACAATAAAAAAAGCTGGAAAAAATTGAAGGAAAGGGAAGAATATGGAAAATTTTTGCCTCAATGTTTGATAAAAAATTTATAGCTAGATAATATCTGAGCTCTGAAGATACTTGTATCCTGAAGGATACCTAAAAGACACTGCAAGCACTTGAGATTAGATTCCAGGGCTATGGAAGGGCCAGAGAAATGGAAGACAGGCCCCGAATTTACTCATCTTGAAAGTCCTCAGGGAGCCCATATTGAGCTAGCGTCAAGGAGGGCTAAGATCTCAAAGGAAATGTGAACAAAAAGAAAGTGGAATCTTTCATGCCCACATTGGGTAGGACATGGTAAGAGGGCTCTAGAATCATTTGTGGAAATGGAGAGGGAAAAACAAGCACAATTTCTTTGTAAAGGTATGATTGAATGCCAACTCTTCAAAGAGTTTCTTTCCAGGTATGGATGGCCTCGGTGGGCCTGGAACTCTTCAGCCTTGAAGGTGAGACTTCATTTCTCTTACTTTGTATATATTATCAGGAGGGACCAGTCCCTGCAGGAGATCATGTGTCATAAGGTAGATGGTCAGGGAAAAAGAGAAAGAGCCTCAAAGAGATGGGCTGACACAGTGGCTGCAACATTGGGCTCAAACATAGCAAAGGCTGTGAGGACGGCTCAGGACCAGGGGGTGTTTCGGTTTGTTGTACACAGAGGGTCACTATCAGTTGGCCCCAATGTGATGATGCAGAACAACAACATGATATGAATACGAATGTGATGCAACACAAATAACAGGGAACAGAAAGAGCTCTGTTCATACTTCACATTTGGCCATTATACGAGTTTTTTCAAAGAAACAAATGACAACTTTAGCATTGTATGCAAGGTACAGAAAACAAAAACGGGGACACTTCAGATCTGAAGAAGAACAAGTTGAATTTCTACAAATTAGAAATGGAGTCACCAAAATTTTAAAACTCAGCAGCAGACAGACTTCCACTTGTATGCTAGACGGAATAACAAGGAGAAGATGTACCGTCATGCATGGAACAATCAAAAAATAATTAACTCATGAAAAATCATATTTAACAGTTAATGCACTCAGCTCCTAGTCCAAAAACAGTAGCCTCAAAATCAAGTAAAATAAAATAAAATAAACAAAAACATGGCGATCTACTGCTGAGAAATGAATCATTGAAAATCATACCATTGATGCACGTGGGGTCATTATGAGTCAGAATCAAGTCAACAGCAAATGGCTTTTCATTTACAGAAGTGCATCACTAGGCCTTTCTTCCAAGGCCCCACGGGTAGATTCGAATTGCTAACCTTTCAGTAGTAGTCTACACAAAACATTAACTCCACATCGCTAGCTAAATCTTCATTTGGGGAAGATAATCCAAGACCATAGGTGTCCATCACTGCCATATTCAAAGAGTAAGTCAGAAAAGAGCACCTACAAGATTTTTTACCACAACCCTGTGTCCTAAGACTTTCACCATCAAAGTCCCTGGCTCTTGCTGTAAATGTCCCCTCAATACCACCCCACCCTGGGCCCAGCGCTACTGACCTGAGCCTCATTAATGGAGCCTTTTGTGGAGAGTGGAACCTGAACAACATCACACGGGAGAGAAGCTGCAGGATGGTGACACCATCCAGAACCTCAGTCAGGCTCCTGCTCTGCTCTGTTCCTGGAAGAGGATATTTGCTTTTCTCCAGAGTAATCCTTCCATTCAGAGCTACAATTTTAAAATGAGACATGAAATAAATGCTACAGCAACACAGGCCTGTCCACCTATCGTAGACAGAGTTCATTTTGCCTTCTTTGTTTCTTCTATTCCTGATTGCACAGAATCTCTGCATCATCCCGTGTGCCTGTCATTGCAGGTTCCTGCCAGCAGATGGCGGTGACACAGGCCTCACATGTCTCCCTGGAGGAGCTTCCATCACCTGAAGGGCCAGTCAGAGTCTTCTCTACACTGACCTGAGAGGCCACTTAACCTAGACAGACTCCTAAGGCCCTCATTCGCTTCACTTCCACCCGCGTTGATGGGGTGCGCGCCCGCTTCAGTGGTGGTGGTCTGAGGCCAACTTCACTCTCACCATTCTCACCGTCAGATCAAAGATAGTACAACAAACTGCTGTGTTCCAAAATCAAGATATCGTCTCAAAATAATGTGACCCCAGATATAAAGCTCTTACCAGGGCAGAAGTGGGGGAAGGTCCCACTTACTAGACACTCACAGAGATTACTGCGGTTTATTTGTTTTGATCATGCAAAAAAGTTGGTAAGAAGTAGTCAGAAAATCGGCAGCTGAGCCTTCTCTGGCTCCAAAAGGGAGCAGGCCTCCTGCCCTTCCTGCTCACTTCCTTCAAATCTGCTTTCAGTCCTCACCCTGGGCGTCACTACGTGGTCATTTGCGGTCCCATCGAACCCTCTCTAACCTGCATCAACCCTGACTCCCAAGTGCCTTTACTGGTGCCCCAGAACAGCACCTCCTCTCCTTGCCAAAGGCTAGGGCCACTATCCCCTGGGCATTCCTGTCCTTGGGTCCCCACTCAAGTGTATGTCAGAGAAAACATCTCAGGGTTGAGAAAGTACTAGAGCCCTGCTTACTCTTGTGTAAAAGCAATGCAGGTTATGTCTTCCCAAATACATTTTCACAACAACAACAACAAATCCAAACATGAAACTGAGAAAGAGAAAATAAGTTCTATCTGCTCTTTCTTGTATGTTATGAGTCAGAATTTTACCTTTTTCTGAAAAGAGGTTTTTAAAAAATCTATTCTGGCTGTGTCTGCACCCCTCACATTCCCATTTCCCTACTTCGTGTTGTTACCTGCTGTCGAGTCAATTTTATTTTTAAAATTCCAAGCTTCTCCTTTATAATAATGCCCTCAGGCAAACCAAGAATGTCATGGCCCCTCTCTTATTTCATTGCATTCATCTTGCAAAACCTAAACCCTGGAAACTCCACCCTCCACATACCTGCCTCCATGGCCCTAATGTGGCTGGAGAAAAACACATAATTATTCTGATTCTCTCACCATAAATTTATTTACACTGTCTCAGGACAACCCTTAATCCTGTCTCACACTGGTACTTCATTTACCTGGTTGGTTCAGTCTCCACCCTTTCTCTTTTCTTTTCTCTTCAATTTTAACACCTACTTCTCATCCCACATATCAGCAAATGACCTCATTTCCTGGGTCTTGGAAGAGCTTCCACTAGCTCCTCTCATGCATCTTCTGATCCACAGGCATCTACACCCCCATGTGCTGCCTTCCTTCCTTCCTTCCTATTACTGTAGATGAGCAGACAGTCCTCCTACCTGAGGCCAGGCCCTCTGCTCCTAAACCCCTGTCCCTTCCAAGGGTATTTCTTGGCATTCCTCGCCTCTCTTTTCTAAACTGTCCTTGTTCCCCTCACTTTAGCGTCATTCCTATCAGCAGGAAACAGTATTTTTTAAAAATCTTTCAATTTCACACCTCCCGCTAGTTATGTCCTCTTTCACTCTTCTCCTTTACCTTAAAGCTAATTGAAACACTTGTATGTAGTCACCAAACGCAGTCTCTTTTCATACTCCCTTGGGCTCCCTCCCTTGAAGTTGTTAACCCCACCTTCTCATAGAAACTGCTCTACTCAAAGCCACCGAAGACTTCCACACTGATGAATCCAGCGGTCACTTCTGAGTCCTCTTACCAAATACACCAGTGGCTTTAAACACATCGGCAACGCCTTCCTCCTTAATACAGCCTCCTCACTGAGCTCCCGGGCATCACACTTTTTGTTTTCCGTCCACACTGCTTCTTCTCAGACTCCTTTGCTGGATCTTCCTAGTCTCCGTTGCCTGAAAGCTCAGTCCCTGGGCATCTTTTGCTCTTCATCTATGCAACACTCAATTCATTGCTTATCAGATTTAATTCTCCAGCCCATATCTCTCTCCTGAACTCCAAACTCAGGTCCAACTGTCTACTTGACAGCCACAGGTGGAGGTCTAATACACAACTCAAACCTAAAATTCCTGATTTTTCTCCCCAAATCCACTCCTCCCAAGATCTTTCCTATCTGAATAATTGTCAACTCTGCCCTTCTAGTTACTCACAGTGAAACCTTGAGGTCATCTTGAGACTTCTCATGCTCTTTGACAAAATCTTCAGGGTACTGTACCGACAGGGTTAAACTGTTCCCACCACTCCCATCATATCAGGGCCTGTGAGCTCCTGATGAAGCACTCTGTGCAACAGCCCAACGTGCAACTTACTGCTGCTCTTCTCCAGACCGCTTCACCGCCCACTGCCTCACCCCCTCCATTCAGACAGGGGCAATTAGCCACAAAGCTGCCCTTCTTGCTGCCATATTGCACCCCTAGTGCACTCTGACATGTGGTGTCCAGTTCCTGAAAATGCCAGCGTATTCTCAGAAATTTCATGAGCTCTGCATAGCCCTGCAACTGCCCTAGACTCCCCAACCTCGGGGAGCTTGATTTTAGACTTAGCCTCTGAACTCCTTGCTTGACTGGCTTGCAATAAATTCTACCTAATCTTTCTCAAAGGCCTGGTGTCTCTCAACTGAATTGAAGGGTCACAGGGAGCAGGACTTACCCTCGTCAGATTACAATATTTTAAAACTATTTTCAAAATATGCCGCTCCTCATCCCCTCCACTGCTACTACCATCACCAAAGCAATTGTCCTTTCTACCTGGATGATGGTAATGGCCAGCTAACTGATACTTCTCCTGCCCTTGTCCCCCAAAGGGTTCCTGTTAAGCTACAAATCAAATCATGTCCTCTTTTGAAAACTATTCCAGTCATTATCACATCCTTTAAAATGAAAAGAAAATCGTTAAATTAGCTTACGAATCCTACAAAATGAGCCCCTTCATTATTTCTTTGACCTTATTCCCACACTACCCTTCACAACGCTGCTTCACCAACACTGGCTTCCTTGCCTCTTTCCCAACATGCTGGTTACGTTTCTGCCTCAGAAATGTGTGATTTCCTCTAACTACAACACTTTTGCCTGGAGATATTCCTATGACTCATTTTCTCACCAACATTGAGACTTTGATCAGTTCATTCCTTCTTAGTGCAGGCTTCCACCACC
Source organism: Elephas maximus indicus (assembly GCF_024166365.1). Taxonomy (NCBI): domain Eukaryota; kingdom Metazoa; phylum Chordata; class Mammalia; order Proboscidea; family Elephantidae; genus Elephas; species Elephas maximus. The sequence continues at coordinate 45,489,161 of NC_064835.1, read as the reverse complement.
ATCTATTGTAGTGCAATTGCAAAAACACCCCAATTCTTTATCCCTCCCTGTATCTATACTACTGGTGACATGACTTTATAGTTGTTCCTATTCAGGGATAAGTGCTATTTGCCCTCTCCTTCAATAAGAGTTGGTTGTGTGAATTGTGTTGATAGATAACATGCAGCAAAAGAGACACTGTGCCAGTATCGAACCTAGACTTCAACAGTACTTATGTGCTTTTACTTACTCTCTTGGAATTCTGCCAATTGCTACCACGACAAACTAGTTTCGCTCTGGCAAGTGTTTAGAGAAATGTGGCCACGCCACCTCAATAGCTGCGTCTAATGGCCAGCCAGCTACAGACATGTGAAAGTTACCTGAGCCTCTCTAGATGAGCTAGCACCCAGGTGACCTGCCAGATAACCGTAAATGCTTGAACTTTCCAGACAAGATCACTCAAGATTGGTCTATATCAACAGAACTCTTTATTGGTCCAACTCACCCATAAACATGAAAGCAATAAAAATGCTTATTGCTTTCAGCCTCTGGGTTTTGTGAAAGGTTTATGTGGATGGCAAGAGCTAACTGATACATCATCCTTATTCAAAGCACTACTCATCTATTGTGGATTGAAATGTGTCCCACAAAAATGTTTGTCAACTTGGCTAGGCCATGATTTCCAGTATTGTGTGGTCGTCCAAGATTTTTTGATCTGATGTGATTATCCTATGTGTTATGAATCCTACATCCATGATATTAATGAGGCAGGATTAGAGGCAGTTACATTAATGAGGCAGGACTCAAACTACAGGGTTAGGTTTATCTTGACTTCATCTCTTTTGAAATATAAAAGAGAGACTCGAGCAGAGAGTAGAGACTTCTACCACCAAGAGTGGAGAACCAGGAGGGGATCTTGTTCTTTGGACTGGGTGTCCCTGTGCTGAGAAGCTCCTAGACCAGGGGAAGAATGATGACAAAGACCTTTCTCCAGAGCCGAAAGAGAGAGAAAGCCTTCTACTAGAGCTGGAATTCTTCTTTGGAACTTCTAGCCTCTTAGACCGTGAGAGAATAAATTTCACTTCATTAAGCCCATCCTCTTCTGATATTTCAGTTATAGCAGCACTAGATAACTAAGACAACATCTTACACCAGCAAGCTCTTATTTCTTCCCCCTCTTTATTTTTTTTCTTTATTTTTCTTCATACCCATTACAAAATTACTTAGTAAATTTTTACTTATCCATGTGTTTATTTTCCATCTTCCCCAACTAGGATGATAGCAATGTTTCTGAGTATGTCACATAGTAAGCTCTCAATTAATATATCTTGAGTGAATAAATGACATGGAAACTTTAACATCCATTCTTTGAAAATATTTCTCATTGTTAGAGGAAAGGTGCTGTTATGTACATAAGAATGCTCACAGTATACCGATCAATTTTTTTGAGATCACTCTGATGCCAAATTTTATCAATACATGTATTTCAGAAGGAGATACAGAAATAACACTAGAATACCTGGAGTTTTTGTATTATTACACTGAGATGAGAATGTTAATTAGATGTTGTCAGAAGGATTCAATTATAGCTGAACAAAGAACCCTGGGTGGCAACAGTGGTTCAGTGGTAAAATTCTCACCTCCATGCAGGAGACCTGGGTTTGATGCCCAGCCAATGCTCCTCAAACACAGGCACTACTCCTCTGTCAGTGGAGGCTTGCATATTGCTATGATGTTGAACAGATTTTAGGAAACCTTCAAGACTAAGACCAACTAGGAAGAAAGTCCTAGAGATCAACATAGAAAAATCAGCCAGTGACAACCCTGTGAATCACCATGACCCAATCCCATTTTTCATGAAATCACCATTGTTCTAGGAACCACAGCAGCTAAGAATAAAAAGAACCATGATTTCTTTCATTTAAAAAGCTAGACTGGGGTGCCCAGGGGGTGAACTTAAAGTTGTCAGTTAATGAAAAAAGATTTGGGAATAATTTTACATATTTATAGAGTGAAAGGGTTAATGAATTAGACACTTGCTTTTGAAAGAATGAATGCCACTGAATGAAATGAAGAGAAGAGAAAGGTGAATAAAAAAGGAGCTAGAACAGGAAAAACACCATCAGTGACATTGACCAGAAAGGCTTGGCCAAAAAGGGGATCTGTGGAAGGATAAAGCAAGAGAGGAATACTACCTTCTATGAGGGAAGTTCAGAATATGAAGGGTTAAAGATTTAATCTTGGGAAAGTCAAGGGGTAATTACAGAGAAAGGAAAAAGGCAGGGAGACAAGGAATTAAATTGGGAATATTCCAGAGTCAAGATGGCACAGGGAAGAGAGAATTCATCTCTCAGGGTATAAAACTCACTGAATGCTTCTCCATATGAGCCTTGTGATCTAGCCATGTGAAACATGCAGGTTTCTGTACTATGAAAATTGCTGACATGACAAAGGCTATAAGAAAGGTTTACAGCATTTTTCTACAGTAATGTCCCCGAAAAAGTAGTTTAGGAAAGTCCGTGGCTCTTACTTTCCGGAAGGGCCCCAGGAATTAGTCAGGAGATGAGGCATCTGGGGCAGAGAGAGGAAGTGTACTTGTTCAGGACTGTGTGGTAAGGAAGCAGCAGGTGCAGTGAAGACTCATAGGCCTCCAGCCCTGGTGAGGAGGCTTGCGTTCCAGGCTGAAGCACTGTGAGAGGGCAGCCATAATGTTGCTTTCAGCAATAGTCTGCCACATCCTCAGCCTGGAGGCTGCTGATGCTGAGAGTGAAGTCTGTCCCAGACCAAATGCCACTAAACCCGTCAGGGATCTCAGATGTCCAGCTGGATGCCAAGGAGATAAGAAGCTTAGGAGACTACCCTGGTTTCTGCTTGTATGAGGTTAAGGCATTGCAACACTCTGGCTGGACTTGCTCTGTTGATGACCGTTTCTCCTGGAGACACAGTCAGGGAGACAGGAGGCTGGGTTATCACCATGTCTCCACTGACACCTGCAATCAGAGAGGACAATTACCATACATACGTGTATACACACACTTTTTCATAGGCACATTAATATATACCATTTTAAATGTGCATTTTAGTGGAATACATGTCACATATAATTGAGTCAATTTCGGAAATAGCCATCATTAATCTTAATATCATTGTTCAACTCTACAAGAATACTTCTCTCAAGGAATTGAGGCACTTTTCATTTCTCGTCAGAGACCCAGAGCAACAGGGACATGAGGACAGGAGCCTGTCACACCATCTTTCTGCCTTCACCTGCCTGATAAAAATCAGTGCACATTGCAAAGCCCCCATTTATATAATCTGAGCAGCCAGACTGGGCCTGGAGGGTCTATACAAAGACATCATTGAACGTGGAAGCAAACTACATGGACAGAAAAAATAAGCAAGTTTCCTTGTAAAGTTGCATGTGAAAGTCAATGCTCCAAGGAGTTTAACCCCAAGTGTGTATGGTCTATGAGTGTCTGGATCTCTCCAACGTTGAAATTAGTTTCAGATAGCCCAACTGATAGAACCCACAAATGGAAGCTTCTCTGTAAGAGGGCACGCCCATCATAAATCCACAGGACACCTCACAAATAATTATTCAAAGATTGATACCACCAAGGAGTCAGACATTCTTGATATCCAAAAACATAAGATAACTAGGATATGAATATGAACATGATGAAAGTGAAATAACAGTGAACAAAAGTTCTCCTTACACTTTAGACTTGGGAGTTATGTGAGTTTTTATAAAGAACTAAATGATAACCTTTACATTCCATGCAAGGCACAGAAAACTAAAAGCAGGGGTACTAGAGATCTGAAAAAAAATTTTTTCTAGAAATTAGATACAGAGAACACTTCTGTCAGTTTGTCATCCTGTGGGGACTTGCGTGTTGCTTTGATGCTGGAAGCTATGCTGCCAATATAATAATACCAGCAGGGTCACCACAGTGGACAGGTTTCAGCTGAGCTTCCAGACTAAGACAGACTAGAAAAAGGACCTGGTGGTCTGCTTCTGAAAGAATTAGCCAGTGAAACCTTATTAATAGCAACAGAACAATATCTTTTAAATAGTGCCAGAAGATGAGGCCCTTAGGCTGAAAGACACTCAAAAGAGAGCTGGGGGAGAGCTGCCTCCTTAAAGTAGAGTTGACCTTAATAAAATACATGGAGTCAAGTTTTCAGGACATTCATGTGCTGATGTGGCATGACTCAAAATGAGAAGAAACAGCTCAATACATCTATTAATAATCTAAATGTGGAATGTACGAAATACGAGTCTAGGAAAATGAACATTGTCAAAAATGAAATGGAATGCATAAACATCAATATTTTGTCATTAGTCTACTGAAATGGACTGGCACTGCTCATTTTGAATTAGAAAATCATATGGTCTACTATGCAGGGAATGATAACTTGAAGAGGAATGACATTGCATTCAGCATCATCAAAAAAAAAAAAAATACAAAGTACAATGCTGTCAGTGATAGACTAACATCCAGACATCTAAAGGAAGACCAGTTAATACGACTATTACTCAAATTTACCAACAAACTACTAAGGTCAAAGACGAAGAAATACAAGATTTTTACCAACTTCTGCAGTCTGAAATTGAACAAATATGCAATCATGATGCACTGATAATTACTGGTGATTGGGATGCAAATTTGGGGGAAAAAAAAAGGAAGGATCAGTAGTTGGAAAATATGGCCTTGGTGATAGAAATGATGCCAGAGACTGCATCATTGAATATTGCAAGACCAAAGACTTCTTCATTGCAAATACCTTTTACCACCAATATAAATGGCGGCTATACACATGGACCCCACAAGATGGAATACACAGAAATCAAATCAACTACACCTGTGAAAAGAGATGATGGAAAAGCTCAATATCATAAATCAGAACAAGGTCAGGGGTTGACTGCAAATCAGACCATCAATTACTCATTTGCAATTTCAAGTCGAAACTGAAGAAAATTAGAACCAGTCCTTGCGAGCCGAAGTATGACCTTGAGTATATCCCACCTGAATTTAGAGACCATCTCAGGAACAGAGTTGACACGTTGAACACTAATGACCAAAAACCAGCCGAGTTGTTGAATGACATCAAGGACATCATACATGAAGGAAACAAGAAGTCACGAAGAAGACAGGATGGAAAGGAAAGACCTAAATGGATGTCAGAAGAGACTCTGAGAATTGCTCTTGAATGTCAAGGAGCTAAAGCAAAAGGAAAAAATGAAGTAAAAGATCTAAACAGACATTTTTGAAGGGCAGCTCGAGAAGACAAAGTAAAGTATTATGATGACATGTGCAAAGGTCTGGAGATAGAAAATCGAAAGGGAAGCACATGCTCAGCATTTCTCAGGCTGAAAGAACTGAGGAAAAAATTCAAGTCTCAAGTTGCAATATTGAGGGATTCTATGAGGACAATACTAGACAACACATGAAGCATCAAAAGAAGATGGAAGGAATACACGGAGTAACTATACCAAAAAGAATAGGTCAAGGTTCAAATATTTCAGGAGGTAACATATGATCAGGAACTGCTGGTAATGAGAGAAGAAGTCCAAGCTGCACTGAAAGCATTGGGGAAAAACAAGGCTCTCGGAATTGACCCAATACCAACTGAGGTGTTTCAACAAACAGATGCAGTGCTGGAAGTTCTCAGTCGTCTACGCCAAGAAACTCAGAAGAGAGGTACGTGGCCAACCGACTGGAAAAGTTCCACATTTATGCCTATTCCCGTGAGAGGGAATCGAACTGGGTGTAGAAATTATTGAACAATATTCATTCAAAAGTGGCTACAGCAGACTATGAACAGGGAACTGCCAGAAATGCAAGCCAGATTCAGAAAATAATGTGGAACAAGGGATATCATCGCTAAGGTCAGATGGATCTTGGCTGAAAGCAGATAATATCAGAAAGTTGTTAACCTGTGTTTTATTGACTATGCAAAGGCATTCAACTGTGTGGTTTGTAACAAATTATGGCTAACAATTGGGAAGAATGGGAATTCCAGAACACCTAAATGTGCTCATGAGGAAACTGTCCATAGATCAAGAGGCAGTCATTCAAACAGAATAAGGACATACTGCATGGTTTACAGAAACCCTGGTGGCATAGTGGTTAAGTGCTGTGGCTGCTAACCAAAGGGTCGGCAGTTTGAATCCGCCGGCTGCTCCTTGGAAACTCTATGGGGCAGTTCTACTCTGTCTTATAAGGTCGCTTCGAGTCGGAATCGACTTGACGGTACTGTTTAATTTTTTTTTTTTGGCTTGGTTCACAGTCAAAAATTGGCTGTGTCATGGTTGTATCCTTTCACCATACTTATTCAGTCTATATGCTGAGCAAATTGAGAAGATGGATTATATGAAGAAGAATGAGGAATCAGGATTGGAGGAAGACTCATTAGCAACCTGCATGATGCAGATGACACAAACTTGTTTGCTGAAAATGAAGGGGACTTGAAGCATTTACTGATGAAGTTCAAGGACCACAGCCTTCAGTATGGATTACGCTTCAACATAAAGAAGATAAAAACCCTCACTACTGGGCCAATAAGTAACATCATGATAAATGGAGAAAATACTGAAATTGTCATGGATTTCATTTTCCTTGGATCCACGATCAATGTCCACAGAAACAGCATTCAAGAAATCAAAGGATGCATTGCACTGGGGAATTTGGCTGCAAAAAACCTCTTTAAAGTGTTAAAAAGCAAAGATGTCACTTTAAAGACTAAGAGGCATCTGAACCAAGCCATGATGTTTTCAATCACTTCTTTTGCATGTGATAGTTGGGCAAGGAAGAAGGAAGACCAAAGAAGAATTGACGTCTTTCAGTTATTGCGCTGGCGAAGAATATTTAACATACCATGAATATCCAGAAGAAGGAACAATTTGTCTTGGAAGAAGTACAGCCAGAGTGATCTTTAGGAGGGAGGTTGGCGAAACTTCGTCTCATATACAATAAGTTATCAGGTAGGATCAGTCCCTGCAGAAGGACATTATGCTTAGTAAAGTGGAGGGTCAACAAAAAAAGAGAAAGACGCTCAACGAGATGGATTGACTCAGTGCTTGCAACAATGGGCTCAAATAACAAAAATAGTGAGGCTGGCCCGGGCCTGGGCACTGCTTCATCAGGTTGTTCACAGGGTCACTAAGAGTCAGAATTGACTGGACAGCACCTAACAACAACAACAAAAATGAGCAATATACTAATGAATATTGGAAGCCTCTGCTACCATTCTGTTTGCAAACTTTGTTGACTCTGTGAATTGAGCATTATTAGTACCATTTCCTCATGAGCAGTTTCAATAAGTGCTCTTCAAGAATTTATTTTCATTCGCAGAAAGTGTAATCAACCAAAATCAAACCCATTACCATTGACTTGATTCCAATTCATAGCGACCACATGTGTTACAGAGCAGCCCTGAGCTCCGTAGACTTTTCTGTGCTGTAATCTTTATGGACGCAGACCACTAAGCCTTTCTTCTGTGGCTGCACTGGGTGGGTTCCAACTGTCAACCTTTCGGTTAGTAGCTGAGCGCAAACTATTTGCACCACTCAGGGACCTACAGCAAGTGTAAGAGGAAAACTAAAATATAATTATTTTCATCAGAGAATCCACAAAAATAGTATATGCCATATTCAAATAGTACTGCCCTATTCAAAAAGTAAGAAACATGCAGTTTACAACTTCATTAACCACAATCCTGTCATCTAAGAAGTTCACCATTACTCTCCAAGGTTCTTTGCATAAATGTCCCCTTGCCACATCCCAACCTTAGCTCACACCTGCTGACCTGAATCTCATAAAAAGCTATGAAGGATAGAAACTGTTGAACCTGTGTGTGCTTTCTTGTGTATATTCTCAACAGCACTAACAACAACAACAAAACCAAAACCCTTTCCCATCAAGACAATTTCAACTCATAGTGACGTATAGGAAAGAGTAGAACTGCCCCATAGAGTTTCCAAGGTGCAGCCAGTAGATTCGAACTGCTGACCTTTTGGTTAGCAAACATAGCTCTTAACCACTGTGCAACCAGTGCTCCTACAACAAAATACTAAATTGAAAAAAAAAAAAAAAAAGCTACGAAAGAGAATTTCTTGAGGGATGGAATCTGAGCAACATCACACAAAGAGAAGCTGCAGGACAGGTGCCACCCAGATGCTAGGCTCCTGCTCTATTATGTTCCAGGTGAGACAAACCTAGACATGGACTTTTCTCTCCAGGGTGATCCTCCTATTCAGATAAGTCTACAGTTTGAAAAGAGATATGAAATAAATGTTACAAGCCACACAGTCCTGTCCACGTGTCTCAGTTAGAGACCATTTTGGTTTGATTTCCCTTCTATCCCTGACTGCACAGTATCTCTGGATCATCCTTGGGTGCCTGTCCTTTTAGGTCATAGCAGGCAGATCCTGCTCACTAGGGGTCAGAACCTCTGCTGTCTCCCAGGAGAGAAAGTCTCTATTAGCTGCACGGCCAGTCGGAGTCTCCTCTACACTGACTGGAAACACTACTCAGGCTGGCATCTGCATAAACCTGGAGAGGGACCTACAGGCCTCATTCACCTCACTTCCTCTATGCGTGGTGTTGTGATGCTGAACAGGTTTCATCAGCACTTTCAGACTAATAGAGACTAGAGAGAAAGGCCTGGTGATCTACTTCTGAAAAATCAGCCAGTGAAAATCCTATGAATGACAACAATCAGATCTTATTGTTCCTTGGATTGTCATGACTCAGGGGCTGACAAGATGGCAACTAACACGAAGAAAGAACCATGATTTCTTTCCATCACTAAATTAATCTTGGGTGCCAAAGGGATTAATTTAAAGAGGAATTGACAACTAATGAAAATAGAACATGGGAAAGCTGTCACATGTTTCTAGAGTGATAGGGTTAATGAGTTAGAGACTGGCCTTTAAAGGAATGAGTGCCACTGAAAGACATGGAGAGAGGAGAAAAGAGCAGTACAAAGGGAGGTTAGAGCAGGAAAATGCCTTCATTGACATTGACCAGGATGGCTTGGCTGGAAAACAGGATCCATGGAAGGAAAAAAGTAAGAGAGGATACTACCTTCTGCGAGGGAGATTTCAAATATGAACGACCCAGGTTGAATATCGGGTTAGGTGCAGAGTTGTGAGGGTTGATGGTAGAAAAAGGAAAAAGTCCCGTAAAATAATGAATTAAAATGAGAGCTTTCTAGAGTCAAGAAGGCACAAGGAAGAGAGAACTGATCTTTCAGGGTAGAAAACTCACTGGACCCTTTCCCGAATCAGTCATGTGATCTATCCATGTGAAACAAGGAGGTTCCTGTGATATGAAAACTCCTGACAAAGCCTACAAGGGATTTTTACACCATTCTTTTTTCTATAATTTCCCACAAAAGGGGATCCAGAAGAAGCCACATCCCTTTATTTTCCCCCGGAACCTGCAAATACTATGAGGAATTAGTTAGGAGATGTGGCCTTTGGGGCAGACAGAAGAAGCGTGCATGTTCAGGGCTGAGCAGAAAGGAAGCAGCTGGTGTAGTGAAGACTCACTGGCCTGTAGCCCTCGGGAGGAGGTTTGTTTTTGAGGCTGAAGCCCTGTGGGTGGATTATTATAACCTTGCAGACAGTAATAAAGTGCGGTGTCTTCAGCCTGGAAGTTCCTGATGGTGAAAGTGAAGTCTGTCCCAGACCCACGGCCACTGAACCGGTCAGGGACCCCAGAATCCTGGTTAGATGCCCCAGAGATGAGTCGCTTCGGACCCTCTCCTGGTTTCTGCTGGTACCAGGCTAAGTAGCTGCTCACACTCTGGCTGGCTTTGCAGTTGATGGTGACCGTTTCTCCTTGAGACATAGCCAGAGAGGCTGGAGACTGGGTCATCACAATGTCCCCACTGGCACCTGTAATCACACTGGACAATTACTATTCAGACATATATACACACACATTTAAATATACTATTTATACCCCAACATTTAGTGATATTACATATCAGCATGTAATTGGTTTCATTTTGCAAATAGCAATCATTTCCCATTATGTCTTAGAAACATTTTTCAGCTCTACAAAGAAACTATTTTAGAGGGATTGAAGCACTTTTAATTTCTCAGGAGAGGCCCAGAGCAACAGGGACATGAGGACTCGAGTCTGTGGCACCATCTTGCTGCCCCTGCCTGTCTGATGCAGATAAGGTCACATTGCAAAGGCCCCATTTATAATATCTGAGCAGCCAGCCTGGGTGTGGAGGGGCATTCAGTGAAGTGAATGCAAATTTCATGGGCAGTGATTTGTAAAATTAACCAATAGACATTAAGAGCCAAAAATATTTTCACAAAAAGTGTAATTTTATGACTAGAAAAGACACAATAGTGACTTAGAAGCTCTAATATCAACTTACACACACACAAAAAAATCTGTTGCAACTCAGTGTATTCCAACTTACGGACACCCCATGTGGTACAGAGTAGAACTGCTCCATAGGGTTTTCTTGCCTGTATTGTTACAGAAGCAGATTGTCAGACTTTTCTTCTACGGTAGCACTAGTTGGGTTCCAACTGCTAACCTTTAGGTTGACAGCCCGTCACAAACTGCTTGAAGCACCGTGATCTAAAGAATGGCTTCTGTTCTAACTCACAAACAGCTTCAAATGGGTTAAGATTCCATAAATGATGGACTAGTTTCCTCAAATCAACAGTTTTGAGAAATAATAAAAAAATGCTGGAAAAAAATAACAAGGGAAATGGAAGAATATGGAAAATTTCTGCCTCAATTTTTCATAAAAAATTATACCTAGAAAATGAGCTCCTGAAGGATGCTTGAAAGACACTGCAAACACTTGAGATAGGATTCCAGGACTATGCCTGGAATGCCAGGACTATGCCAGAGAAATGGAAGACAGGTCCAGAATTTACCCTTCTGGAAAGTCCTCGGGGACCCTATTAAGTAGAGTCCAGGAGAGCTCGAATCTCAAAGTAAGTGTGAACCAAAGAGAAAGTGGAATCTATCATGCCCACCATGGCTAGGAAGTGATAATAAGGCTTTAGATTCATTGTGGAAATAGACAGGAAAAAAAAAAATACAGGATTTCATTTTGAAGTTGTGACTAAACATGAACACTTCAAGGAGTTTCATTCCAGGCCTTGGTGTGCCTGGAACTCTTCAATCTTGAAGTTGTTTTAAGGTAGACCAACTGGTAGGGCCAACAAATGGAAGCCCCTCTGGAAGAGGGCATGCCCATCATAAATCTTCAGGAAACCTCACAAATAATTTTTCAAGGGCCAATATCACCAAGAATTCAGAGACTCTTGACATCCAAGGACAAAACATAACTAGTATAGCCTTGCGTGCTAAAAGCATAGAGGATTTGAAGCACTTACTGATGAAGATCAAAAACTACAGCCTTCAGAATGGATTACACCTCACATAAAGAAAACAAAAATCTTCACAACTGCACCAATAAGTAACAGTATATTAAATGGAGAAAATACTCAAGTTGTCAAGGATTTCATTTTAATTGAATCCACAGTCAATGCTCCTGGAAGCAGCAGTCAAGAAATCGAACAATGTATTGATTTGGACAAATTAGCTGCAAAAGACCCCTTTAAAGTGTTGAAAAGCAAATGTGTCACTAGGAGCTACGGCTGTTAACCAAAAGGTCGGCAGTTTGAATCTACCAGGAGCTCTGTGGAAACCCTATTGAGCAGTTCTACTCTGTTCTATAGGGTTGCTATGAGTCAAAACCAACTGGACGGTGATTTTTTTTTTTTGTTACTAGGAGGACTAACGTTAGCCTGACCAAGCCATGGTATTTCAATCGCCTCATATGTATGCAAAAGCTGGCCAATGAATGTAGCTGTTGTTGTTAGGTGCAGTCACATTGGTTCCAACTTATAGTGACCCTACGTAGCACAGAATGAAAACAGCGCCCAGTCCTGCACCATCTTTATAATCATTGTTATGCTTGAACCCGTTGTTGAAGCCGCTGTGTCAATCCATCTTGTTGAGGGCCTTTCTCTTTTCCACTGACCCTGTAGTTTACCAACCATGATGTCCTTGTTCAGGGACTGATCCCTCCTGACAACATGTCCAAAGTATGTAAGACACAGTCTCATTATCCTTGCTTCTAAGGAGCATTCTAGTTGAACTTCTTCCAAGACAGATTTGTTCGTTCTTTTGGTACTCCACGAACTCTTCATTATTCTTCAGCAACGCCACAAATCAAAGTCATCAATTGTTCTTTGGTCTTCCTTTTTCATGTCCAGCTTTCACATGCATGTGGTGCGATTGAAAATACCACAGCCTGGGTCAGGCGCACCTGCGACTTCAAGGCGACATCATTGCTTTCAACACTTTAAAGAGGCCCTTTGCAGCAGAGTTGCCCAATGCAATGCATCTTTTGATTTCTTGACAGCTGCTTTCATGGGTGTTGATTGTGGATCCAAGGAAAATGAAATCCTTGACAACTTCAGTCTTCTCTCTGTTTATCATGATGTGGCTTATTGGTTTAGTTGTGAGGATTTTTGTTTTCTTTATGTTGAGGTGTAATCCATACGGAAGGCTGTGGCCTTAGGACTTCATCAGTAAGTGCTCAAAGTCCTCTTCACTTTCAGCAAGCAAGGTTGTGTCATCCGGATTACACAGGTTGTTAATGAGTCTTCCTCCAACCCTGAGGCCATGTTTTTCTTCATATAGTCCAGCTTCTCAGATTATTTGCTCAGCATACAGATTGAATAGGTATGGTGAAATAATACAACCCTGCCACACAACTTTCCTGACTTTAAACCACTCAGTATCCCCTTCTTCTGTCCTAACAACTGCCTCTTCATCTATGTACAGGTTCCTGACGAGCGCGATTAAGTGTTCTAGAATTCCCATTCTTCGCAGTGTTATCCATAATTTGTCACTATCCAGACAGTCAAATGCTTTTCCACAGTCAACAAAACACAGGTAAACATCTTTCTTGCATTCTCTCCTTTCAGCCAGGACCCACCTGACCTCAGCACTGACATCCCTGGTTCCACATCCTCTTCTGAATCCAGCCTGAGTTTCAGGCAGTTGCCTGTCGATATACTACTGCTGCAGCTGCTTTTGAATGATCTTCAGCAACATTTTGCTTGTGTGTGATATTAATAATATTGTTTGAAAATTTCCTCATTCTGTTGGATCGACTTTCTTGGGAATAGGCATAAATGTGGATCTCTTCCAGTCGGTAGGTCAGGTAGCTTTCTTGCATATTTCTTGGTTAGATGAGTGAGCACTTCCAGCACTTCATCCATTTGTTGAAACATCTCAGTTGATATTCTGTCAATTCCTGGAGCCTTGCTTTCCGCCAATGCCTTCAGTGCATCTTGGACTTCTTCCTTTAGCACCACTGTTTCCCTATCATATACTACCTCTTGAAATGGTTGAACACCAATGAATAAGAAAGACCAAAGAAGATGCTTTTAAATTATGGTGTTGAGTATACCATGAACTGACAGAAGAATGAACCAATCTGTTTTTGAGCCAGAATGCTGCTGGCCAATGATTCCAGCTCTCCTGGACCCTAGCTCAATAGGGTCCCTGAGGGCTTTGCACAGGCCTAAGTTTTGGGCCTGTCTTCCATGTGTCTGGCATAGTCCTAGCATTCCAGGCACAGTCCTTGAATCCTATCTCAAGTGTTTGCAGTGACTTTAAAGTATCCTTCAGGGTGGTGAGACTTCATCTCTCTTACTTTGGACATGTTATCAGGAAGGACCAGTACTTGGAGAAGGACGTCATTCTTGGTAAAGCAGAGAGTCAGCAAAAACAGGAGGACCCTAAATGGGATAGATTGACACAATGGCTACAAAAATGGGCTTGAAGATAGTAAAGATTTTGAGAATGTCGTAAGACCAGGGAGTGTTTTGTTCTGTTGTACTTACGGTCACTATTAGTTGGAACTGATTTGATGGCACCTAACAACAACAACAACAACAGGATATGAATACAAATGTGATGCAACAGAAGGAATAAAAAAAAAAAGGAGTTCTATTCACACTTTAGATTTGGGCATTATAGGAGTTTTTTTTTAAAGAAATAAATGAGGAACTACAGGAAACTAAAACAGGGACACTTCAGATCTGAAAAACAACCAATTGAATTTCTAGAAATTAGAAATGGAATTAAAAAATTTTAAAAGTCAGTGGAAGAAAGACTTCCACTTGTAGGCTAGATGCAATAAAAATGACAAAGTTTACCCTCACACATGAAACAACCAAAAAAAAGAATTAATTAATCAGAATTACATTTAGACAAAGGACTACAGCTCTGGACCTGCAAGGCCACACGGCATTGATTGGGAGTGGCAAGGAGAGGAAGAGTCCCTTTTAGCCATGAATGCCAAGAGCTCGGAGCCAAGATGGCAGACTAGGCAGATGCTACCTCGGATCCCACTTACAACAAAGACACAGAAAAACAAGTGAATCGATCACATACATAACAATCTACGAACACTGAACAACAAACACAGATTTAGAGACGGAGAACGAACTAATACGGGGAAGCAGCGATTGTTTCCAGAGCCTGGAGCCAGTGTAACAGTCAGATACGGCACAAGCACAGAGAGCTGCTCCACCCCCCTGAACTGACCCTGGGAGGGAGACCAGCCGGTTCCGCGGGCGGCGTGGGACGCAGCCGGTAGGAGAAATCCCCGGGAGGCAGTGACAGGTCTTGGAGCAGGAAGAGCAGCGTCCCAGCCGGGGAACCGTCTTGCCGGGATTTGGACTGGACACAGGCGGCTTCATTAACATCCGAATAGCCTGAGCCAGAGGGAGAACTCTGATAGGGATCTGACTGCATTTTTTTTTTTAGCGGATTTTCTGGAAAAACTAGTTTCCCAGTGATGGCTCGGAGACATCAATCCATATCAAACCACTTAAAGAAGCAGACCATGACAGCTTCTCCAACCCTCCAAACAAAAGAATCAAAATCTTTCCCAAGTGAAGATACAATCCTGGAATTATCAGATACAGAATATAAAAAACTAATTTACAGAATGCTTAAAGATATCACAAATGAAATTAGGATAACTGCAGAAAAAGCCAAGGAACACACCGATAAAACTGTTGAAGAACTCAAAAAGATTATTCAAGAACATAGTGGAAAAATTAATAAGTTGCAAGAATCCATAGAGAGACAACATGTAGAAATCCAAAAGATTAACAATAAAATTACAGAATTAGACAACGCAATAGGAAGTCAGAGGAGCAGACTCGAGCAATTAGAATGCAGACTGGGACATCTGGAGGACCAGGGAATCAACACCAACATAGCTGAAAAAACATCAGATAAAAGAATTAAAAAAAATGAAGAAACCCTAAGAATTATGTGGGACTCTATCAAGAAGGATAACCTGCGGATGATTGGAGTCCCAGAACAGGGAGGGGGGACAGAAAACACAGAGAAAATAGTTGAAGAACTCCTGACACAAAACTTCCCTGACATCATGAAAGACGAAAGGATAGCTATCCAAGATACTCATCGAACCCCATTTAAGATTGATCCAAAAAGAAAAACACCAAGACATATTATCAACAAACTCACCAAAACCAAAGATAAACAGAAAATTTTAAAAGCAGCCAGGGAGAAAAGAAAGATTTCCTTCAAGGGAGAATCAATAAGAATAAGTTCAGACTACTCAGCAGAAACCATGCAGGCAAGAAGGGAATGGGACGACATATACAGAACACTGAAAGAGAAAAACTGCCAGCCAAGGATCATATATCCAGCAAAACTCTCTCTGAAATATGAAGGCGAAATTAAGATATTTAAAGATAAACACAAGTTTAGAGAATTTGCAAAAACCAAACCAAAGCTACAAGAAATACTAAAGGATATTGTTTGGTCAGAGAACCAATAATATCAGATATCAGCACAACACAAGATCACAAAACAGAACGTCCTGATATCAACTCAAATAGGGAAATCACAAAAACAAACAAATTAAGGTTAATTAAAAAAAAATCCACATAACAGGGAATCATGGAAGTCAATAGGTAAAAGATCACAATAATCAAAAAGAGGGACTAAATACAGGAGGTATTGAACTGCCATATGGAGAGTGATACAAGGCGATATAGAACAATACAAGTTAGGTTTTTACTTAGAAAAATAGGGGTAAATAATAAGGTAACCGCAAAAAGGTATAACAACTCTATAACTCAAGATAAAAGCCAAGAAAAACATAACGACTCAACTAACATAAAGTCAAACACTATGAAAATGAGGATCTCACAATTTACTAAGGAAAACGCCTCAGCACAAAAAAGTATGCGGAAAAAAGAAATCGTCAACAACACACATAAAAAGGCATCAAAATGACAGCACTAAAAACTTATTTATCTATAATTACGCTGAATGTAAATGGACTAAATGCACCAATAAAGAGACAGAGAGTCACAGACTGGATAAAGAAACACGATCCATCTATATGCTGCCTACAAGAGACACACCTTAGACTTAGAGACACAAACAAACTAAAACTCAAAGGATGGAAAAAAGTATATCAAGCAAACAATAAGCAAAAAAGAAGAGAAGTAACAATATTAATTTCTGACAAAATAGACTTTAGACTTAAATCCACCACAAAGGATAAAGAAGGACACTATATAATGATAAAAGGGACAATTGATCAGGAAGACATAACCATATTAAATATTTATGCACCCAATGACAGGGCTGCAAGATACATAAATCAAATTTTAACAGAATTGAAAAGTGAGATAGATACCTCCACAATTATACCAGGAGACTTCAACACACCACTTTCGGAGTAGGACAGGACATCCAGGAAGAAGCTCAATAGAGACACGGAAGACCTAATTACAACAATCAACCAACTTGACCTCATTGACTTATACAGAACTCTCCACCCAACTGCTGCAAAATATACTTTTTTTTTTTAGTGCACATGGAACATTCTCTAGAATAGACCACATATTAGGTCATAAAACAAACCTTTGCAGAGTCCAAAACATCGAAATATTACAAAGCATTTTCTCAGACCACAAGGCAATGAAACTAGAAATCAATAACAGAAAAACTAGGGAAAAGAAATCAAATGCTTGGAAAATGAACAATACCCTCCTGAAAAAGGACTGGGTTATAGAAGACATCAAGGAGGGAATAAGGAAATTCATAGAAAGCAACGAGAATGAAAATACTTCCTATCAAAACCTCTGGGACACAGCAAAAGCAGTGCTCAGAGGCCAATTTATATCGATAAATGCACACATACAAAAAGAAGAAAGAGCCAAAATCAGAGAACTGTCCCTACAACTTGAACAAATAGAAAGTGAGCAACAAAAGAACCCATCAGACACCAGAAGAAAACAAATAATAAAAATTAGAGCTGAACTAAAGGAATTAGAGAACAGAAAAACAATTGAAAGAATTAACAAAGCCAAAAGCTGGTTCTTTGAAAAAATTAACAAAATTGATAAACCATTGGCTAGACTGACTAAAGAAATACAGGAAAGGAAACAAATAACCCGAATAAGAAACGAGAAGGACCACATCACAACAGAACCAAATGAAATTAAAAGAATCATTTCAGATTATTATGAAAAATTGTACTCTAACAAATTTGAAAACCTAGAAGAAATGGATGAATTCCTGGAAAAACACTACCTACCTAAACTAACACATTCAGAAGTAGAACAACTAAATAGACCCATAACAAAAAAAAGAGATTGAAACGGTAATCAAAAAACTCCCAACAAAAAAAAGCCCTGGCCCGTACGGCTTCACTGCAGAGTTCTACCAAACTTTCAGAGAAGAGTTAACACCACTACTTCTGAAGGTATTCCAAAGCATAGAAAATGACGGAATACTACCCAACACATTCTATGAAGCCACCATCTCCCTGATACCAAAACCAGGTAAAGACATTACAAAAAAAGAAAATTATAGACCTATATCCCTCATGAACATAGATGCAAAAATCCTCAACAAAATTCTAGCCAATAGAATCAAACAACACATCAAAAAAATAATTCACCCTGATCAAGTGGGATTTATACCAGGTATGCAAGGCTGGTTTAATATCAGAAAAACCATTAATATAATCCATCACATAAATAAAACAAAAGACAAAAACCACATGATCTTATCAATTGATGCAGAAAAGGCATTTGACAAAGTCCAACACCCATTTATGATAAAAACTCTTGCCAAAATAGGAATTGAAGGAAAATTCCTCAACATAATAAAGGGCATCTATGCAAAGCCAACAGCCAATATCACTCTAAATGGAGAGAACCTGAAAGCATTTCCCTTGAGAACGGGAACCAGACAAGGATGTCCTTTATCACCGCTCTTATTCAACATCGTGCTAGAAGTCCTAGCCAGGGCAATTAGGCTAGACAAAGAAATAAAAGGTATCCGGATTGGCAAGGAAGAAGTAAAGTTATCACTATTTGCAGATGACATGATCATATACACAGAAAACCCTAAGGAATCCTCCAGAAAACTACTGAAACTAATAGGAGAGTTTGGCAGAGTCTCAGGTTATAAAATAAACATACAAAAATCACCTGGATTCCTCTACATCAACAAAAAGAACACCGAAGAGGAAATAACCAAATCAATACCATTCTCAGTAGCCCCCAAGAAGATAAGATACTTAGGAATAAATCTTACAAAGGATGTAAAAGACCTATACAAAGAAAACTACAAAGCTCTACTACAAGAAATTCAAAAGGACATACTTAAGTGGAAAAACATACCTTGCTCATGGATAGGAAGACTTAACATAGTAAAAATGTCTATTCTACCAAAAGCCATCTATACATACAATGCACTTCCGATCCAAATTCCAATGACATTCTTTAATGTGATAGAGAAACAAATCACCAATTTCATATGGAAGGGAAAGAAGCCCCGGATAAGCAAAGCACTACTGAAAAAGAAGAAGAAAGTGGGAGGCCTCACTTTACCTGACTTCAGAACCTATTACACAGCCACAGTAGTCAAAACAGCCTGGTATTGGTACAACAACAGGCACGTAGACCAATGGAACAGAATTGAGAACCCAGACATAGATCCATCCACATATGAGCAGCTGATATTTGGCAAAGGACCAGTGTCAATTAATTGGGGAAAAGATAGCCTTTTTAACAAATGGTGCTGGCATAACTGGATATCCATTTGCAAAAAAATGAAACAGGACCCATACCTCACACCATGCACAAAAACTAACTCCAAGTGGATCAAAGACCTAAACATAAAGACTAAAACGATAAAGATCATGGAAGAAAAAATTGGGACAACCCTAGGAGCCCTAATACAAGGCATAAACAGAATACAAAACATTACCAAAAATGACGAAGAGAAACCCGATAACTGGGAGCTCCTAAAAATCAAACACCTATGCTCATCTAAAGACTTCTCCAAAAGAGTAAAAAGACCACCTACAGATTGGGAAAGAATTTTCAGCTATGACATCTCCAACCAGCACCTGATCTCTAAAATCTACATGATTCTGTCAAAACTCAACCACAAAAAGACAAACAACCCAATCAAGAAGTGGGCAAAGGATATGAACACACATTTCACTAAAGAAGATATTCAGGCAGCCAACAGATACATGAGAAAATGCTCTCGATCATTAGCCATTAGAGAAATGCAAACTAAAACTATGATGAGATTCCATCTCACACCAGCAAGGCTGGCATTAATCCAAAAAACACAAAATAATAAATGTTGGAGAGGCTGCGGAGAGATTGGAACTCTCATACACTGCTGGTGGGAATGTAAAATGGTACAACCACTTTGGAAATCTATCTGGCGTTATCTTAAACAGTTAGAAATAGAACTACCATACAACCCAGAAATCCCACTCCTGGGACTATACCCTAGAGATAAAAGAGCCTTCATACAAACAGATATATGCACACCTACGTTTATTGCAGCTCTGTTTACAATAGCAAAAAGTTGGAAGCAACCAAGGTGTCCATCAACGGATGAATGGGTAAATAAATTGTGGTATATTCACACAATGGAATACTACACATCCATAAAGAACAGTGACGAATCTCTGAAACATTTCATAACATGGAGGAACCTGGAAGGCATCATGCTGAGCGAAATTAGTCAGAGGCAAAAGGACAAATATTGTATAAGACCATTATTATAAGATCTTGAGAAATAGTAAACCTGAGAAGAACACATACTTTTGTGGTTACGAGGGGAGGAGGGAGGGAGGGTGGGAGAGGTTTTTTTTATTGATTAATCAGTAGATAAGAACTGCTTTAGGTGAAGGGAAAGACAATACTCAATACATGGAAGGTCAGCTCAATTGGACTGGACCAAAAGCAAAGAAGTTTCCGGGATAAAATGAATGCTTCAAAGGTCAGCGGAGCAAGCGTGGGGGTCTGGGGAACATGGTTTGTGGGGACTTCTAAGTCAATTGGCAAAATAATTCTATTATGAAATCATTCTGCATCCCACTTTGAAGAGTGGCATCTGGGGTCTTAAATGCTAACAAGCGGCCATCTAAGATGCATCAACTGGTCTCAACCCACCTGGAGCAAAGGAAAATGAAGAACACCAAGGCCACACGACAACTAAGAACCCAAGAGACAGAAAGGGCCACATTAACCAGAGACCTACATCATCCTGAGACCAGAAGACCTAGTTGGTGCCCGGCCACAATTGATGACTGCCCTGACAGGGAGCACAGCAGAGGACCCCTGAGGGAGCAGGAGATAAGTGGGATACGGATCCCAAATTCTCATAAAAAGACCAAACTTAATGGTCTGACTAAGACTAGAGGAATCCCGGCGGCCATGCTCCCCAGACCTTCTGTTGGCATAGGACAGGAACCATCCCCGAAGACAACTCATCAGACATGAAAGGGACTGGTCAGCGGGTGGGAGAGAGACGCTGATGGAGAGTGAGCTAATTATATCAGGTGGACACTTGAGATTGTGTTGGCAACTCTTGTCTGGAGGGGGGATGGGAGGATAGAGAGAGAGGGAAGCAGGCAAAATTGTCAAGAAAGGAGAGACTGAAAGGGCTGACTCAAGAGGGGGAGAGCAAGTGGGAGTAGGGAGTGAGATGTATGTAAACTTATATGTGACAGACTGATTGGATTTGTAAACGTTCACTTGAAGCTTAATAAAAGTTATTAAAAAAAAAAAATTACATTTAATGGTTAACATCCTCAGCTCCTAGACTATCAAAAGTCACCTCAAAAACAGAAACAAACAAACAAGCAAGCAAACAAAATGCCTGGCAATCTACTTCTGAAGAATCAGCCTTTGAAAACGCTGTGGTCGCAGTACTACTCGGACACAGGTGGGGTCACCATAAGTCGGAATCTACTCAACTGCAAACAGTTTTTAATCTTATAAAGGAAGACTGTTAGGCCTTTCTTCCAAGGCCTCATGGGTGGGTTTGAACTGCTAACTTTCTCTGTAAGAGTTCCAGCATGAAACATTTGCTCCACATCTCTAGATAAATCTTAGCTTTGGACAGAGAACACAAGGTGAAAGGTGTCCATGACTGCCATATTTAAAAAGGAAGTTAGAAGAGAGTGCCCTATAAGATTTTCTACCACAACCCTGTGCTCTAAGACGTCACCATCATACTTCCTGGCTCTTGGTATAGAGGTCTCCTTGCCAGCACCCCACCTGGGCTCAGCCCTGCTGACCTGAGCCTCATAGTGGAGCCTTTTCTGGAGGGTGGAACCTGAACAACGTCACACAAGAGAGAAGCTGCAGGATGGTGACACCACCCAGAACCTCAGGCTCCTGCTCTGCTCTGTCCAGGGGAGAGGATATTTGCAAACCTGGAGACGGAGTTTTCTCTCCAGAGTAATCCTTCCATTCCCATCTACAATTTTAAAATGAGATATGAAATAAGTGCTACAGCAACACAGGCCCTTCCACCTATCGCACCTATTTTGGTTTGGTTGTTTCTTCTGTCCCTGATTGCCCAGCATCTCTGCATCATACCCCTGTGCCTGTCATTACAGGTTTCTGCCAGCAGATGGTGAAGACACAGGCACCAGAACCCCTGCCTGTCTTCCTGGGAGAGAGTCTCCATCAGCTGAAGGGCCAGTCAGAGTCTTCTCTACAATGACCTGAGACCCACTTAACTGGGAAGACTCCTAAGGTCCTCATTTACCACACTTCCACCAACGTTGATACCGTGTCCATCTGCTTCACTGGCAGTGGATCTGAGGCCAACTTCGCTCTTGCTATCAGCACCATCGGATCAAAGATAGTACAACAAATTACTGCATGCCAAAATCAAGATATCCTCTCATGATAATGTGACCCCAGATATAAACATCTTACCAGGGCAGAGGTGAGGGAAGGGTCCCACTTACTAGAAACTGTCACAGAGATTTCTGTGGTTTATTTGTTTGTTCTTTTTTAATGCAGATTTTTTTATTCAGTGCTACCAAGGAAATAAAGCAGTCATTCGAGTATATTTTTTCAGTGCAAGAAAAAAAGTTACTGATTGGTGTTAGAAAATGCTCTAAGCTAGTCGATCATCAGCGTAACTTATTTTTAATTCATGAATTGTCCCAATTGAAGATTTACTTGATCATTAACTCATTACATTTATGTTGTACCTTTTGTTTTCATTTCTTTTATTTATTTCTTTAATTAACCTGGTTATATATGTGTGAATAGCAACTTAAGCAGTTTATAAATTAAATTCTCACTCAAAGAAGAAATGAAGAAAAAGGAAAACAATATGTATGACATCAACCATGGGCTATTTATATTACTTCATGTATTCTTCATTACATGTCTGAACTATGTACTGATAGCTCAGCTGCATAAAAAAAAAAAAAAGATGAGGAAAATGAGGCTTAAAGAAGTTAAGCAATTAGCTCAAGATCCACCCCTGGTCAGTTTATTTTAGAGCCCTCAACGTTTCTGCCTCTTTCTGTGTTGCCACTGTTCTAAACACTTACACAAAAGTTGCCTAATATTTCTTTCATCAATTTTTTAAAAAATATTTTGTATTGTGCTTTAAGTGAAAGTTACGAAACCCTGGTGGTATAGTGGTTAAGTGCTACGGCTGCTAACCAAGAGGTCAGCAGTTCGAATCTGCCAGGCGCTCCTTGGAAACTCTATGGGGGCAGTTCTACTCTGTCCTATAGGGTCGCTATGAGTCAGAACCGACTCGACGGCAGTGGGTTTGTTTGTTTAAGTGAAAGTTTACAAATCAAGTCAGTCTGTCACATATACACTTATATACACCTTACTGCATACTCCCATTTACTCTCCCCCTAATGAGTCAGCCCGCTCCCTTCTTCCAGTCTCTCCTTTTGTGACCATTTTGCCAGTTTGTAACCCTCTCTACCCTCCCATCTCCCCTCCAGACAGGAGATGCCAATACAGTCTCAAGTGTCCACCTGATACAAGTAGTTCACTCTTCATCAGCATCTCTCTCCAACCCATTGTCCAGCCCCTTCCATGTCTGATGAGTAGTTTTCGGGAATGGTTCCTGTCCTGGGCCAACAGAAAGTTTGGGGACTGTGACCGCCGGGATTCTTGTAGTTTCAGTCAGACCATTAAGTCCGGTCTTTTTATGAGAATTTGGGTTCTGCATCCACTGTTCTGCTCCCTCAGGAGTTCTCTGTTGTGCTCCCTGTCAGGGCAGTCATCGGTTGTGGCTGGGCACAATCTAGTTCTTCTGGTCTCAGGATGATGTTAAGTCTCTGGTTCATGTGGCCCTTTCTGTCTCGGGCTCATAGTTATCGTGTGACCTTGGTGTTCTTCATTCTCCTTTGATCCAGGTGGGTTGAGACCAGTTGATGCATCTTAGATGGCCGCTTGTTAGCATTTAAGACCCCAGACACCACAGCTCAAAGTGGGATGCAGAATGTTTTCATAATAGAGTTTATTATGCCAGATGACTTAGAAGTCCCCTTAAGCCATAGTCCACAAACCGTCGCCCTTGCTCCGCTGAACTTTGAGGCATTCAGTTTATCCCGGAAACTTCTTTGCTTTTGGTCCAGTCCAGTTGAGCTGACCTTCCCTGTATTGAGTATTGTCCTTCCTTTCACCTAAAGTAGTTCTTATCTAGTAACTAATCAGTAAATAACCCTCTCCCACCCTCCCTGCCTCCCCCCTCGTAACCACAAAAGTATGTGTTGTCAGTTTGTACTATTTCTCAGTTTATTGGTTTTGATCACTCAAAAAAGTTGGCATGAAGTAGTCAGAAAATCGGCAGCTGGGCCTTCTCTGGCTCCAAAAGACAGCAGGCCTCCTGCCCATCCTGCTTAGTTCCTTCCAATCTGCTCTCAGCCCTTACTCTGGGCTTCACGACGTGGTCATTTGCAGTCCCATCTGACCCTCTCTAACCTGAGTCAACCCTGACTCCCAAATGCCTTTAGTGCTGCCCTGGAACAGCACCTCCTCTCTAGGCCAAAGGCTAGAGCCACTATCCCCTGAGCATTCCTATCCCCGTTTCCCCACTCAAGTTTATGTCAGAGAAAACATCTCAGGAATGAAAAATACTAGATCCTTGCTTACCTTTTGTATAAAAGGAATGCAAGTTATATCATCCCAAATACATTTAAAAAAAAAATTCCTAGTATAAAACTGAGGAACAGAAAATAAGGTCCTTCAATCAAAAGGAAAATTAAAAAACGGAGTGTCACCTTTTTTTTTTTTGTATTTTATAAGACAGAATTTTACCTTTTTCTTAAGAGAAGTTTTTAACATATCTATTTTGGCTTTCTCTGCACCCCTCATATTCCCATTTCCCTAGTTCTTGTTGTTAGCTGCCACTAAAATCCATACCCACTGTAAATTCCAAGCTTCTCCTTTATAATAATGCCCTCACCTAAACCAAGAACGCCACGGCCCCTCCCTTATTTCATCACATTTATCTTGCAAAACCTAAACCCTGGAAAAAACTCTGCCCTCCACACTCCTGCATCCGTATTCGTAATGTGGCTGGAGAAAAACACATAATTATTCTGATTCTCTCATCCTAAATTTATGCACACTACCTCAGGACAGCCATTAATCCTATCTCACAATTGTACTTCATTTACCTGGTTCATTCAGTCTCCACCCTATGTCTTTTCTCTTTAATTTTAACACCTACTTCTCATCTCACCTTTCAGGAAATGACCTCATTTCCTGCGTCTTAGAAGAGCTTCCACTAGCTCCTCTCATGCATCTTCTGACCCACAGGCATCTACACCCCCATGTGCTGCCTTCCTTCCTTCCTATTACTGTAGATGAGCAGACAGTCCTCCTACCTGAGGCCAGGCCCTCTGCTCCTATACCCCTGTCCCTCCAAGAGCGTCTTGGCATTTCTCACCTCTCTTTTCTGAGTTATCCGTGTTCCCCTCACTTTAGCATCATTTCTGTCAGCATGAAACATCATTTTTAAAAACTCTGCTGATTTCACATCCCCTTCTAGTTAGGTCCTGTTTCACTCATTGAAAGACTTCTAGGTAGTCACCAAACTGAGACCGTCTCTTTTCATAGTCCCGAAATGATGCAATCTGCACAATTCTTTCTACCACCAAGGCCATATTTTCCTTATACGGTTCCTTATTTATTTCCAACTTTCTTATTCCAATCACTATCCTGATTCCATATTCAAACAATTTCAGACCACAGAACTTGGTAAATACCTTCTATTTCATCGTCTTTGGCCTTAGTGGTTGGTGGGTAAATTTGAATAACACTCATATTTACTGGCTTTACTTGTGGGCCTGTAGGTGCTATTCTATCACTGTCAGCCTTGTACTTCAGGATAGATTTTGAAATGTTCTTGTTGATGATAAGTGCAATACAATTCCATTCAAGTTGTCATTCCCGGCATAGTAGGCCATACGATTTTCCGACTCAAAATGACCAATACCAGTCCATTTCAGCTGACTAATACCTAGGATATTGACCTTTATGCATTCCATTTTATTTTTGACAATTTCTCATTTTTGAGACTCGTACTTCATACGTTCCACATTTCAATTATTAATGGATGTTCAGATGTTTCTTCTCATTTTGAGTCATGCCACATCACCACACCAATGTCCCGAAAGGTTGACTCCATGCGTGTCATTAAGGTCAACTCTAAGGAGGCAGCTCTTCCCCAGTCGTCTTTTGAGTGCCTTCCAGCCTGAGGGGCTCATCTTCTGGCACTGTAACAGACATTGTTCTCCTGCTATTAATAAGGCTTTCCCTGGCTGATTCTTTCAGAAGCAGACCACCAGGTCCTTCTTCCTAGTTTGTCTTAGTCTGGAAGCTCAGCTGAAATCTGTCCACTGTGGTGACCCTCCTGGTATTTGTATATCAGCAGCATAGCTACCAGCATCACAGCAATACGCAAGTCCCCACAGTATGACAACCTGACAGACATGAATTCTGTACCTAATTTCTGGAAATTTTTTTTTTCAGAAATGTAGTACCCTGCTTTTAGTTTTTGTGCCTTGCATGCAATATAAAGTTTATCATTTATTTCTTTAGATAAACTCACACAGCTCCCAAATCTAAAGAGTGAAGAGAATGCCTTTTGTTCCCTGTTATTCCAGTTGCATCACCTTCATATTCATATCCCAGTTATCTCATGTTCTTGGGTGTTAAGGATCTCTGACTTCTTGGGGGTATCAGTTCTTGAAAAATTATTTGTGAGGTGTCCTGGGGATTTATGATGGGTGTGCCCTCTTCCAGGGCAGCTTCCATGTGTTGAACCTATCTACTGGGCTTTCTTAAGCTAATTTCAAGGCTGGAGAGTTCCAGAATCACCTAGGCCATACAAACCTGGAGTGTAATTCCTTGCATGGTTGGCTTTCAGACACAACTTCCCAAGGAAATCTTGCTTATTTTTTCCTGTCCATTTCCACAATAACCCTGGAGCCCTTTGATCAATTTCTAGGAGCTGTGGGAAGGATAGGTTCACTTTCTTTGCTTCACACTGACTTTGGGGTTATAGCCCTCCCCGCTTGGCTCTAGCACAACATAGGGTTCCTGAGGACTCCTCAGATGGGTAACTTCTGGGCCTGTCTTCCATTTCCCTGGATCTTACATACCCTAGAATTAATTCTTTAGTGTATGCAGTGACCTTAAAGTGTCCTTCAGGATAAAAAGTGGCTTTAGAGTTCAGACATTTTCTGGCCATGAATTTTTATCAACAAGTGAGTCAAAAGTTCTCCATTGTCATCTGTTCTTTCTTTCTTTTATATATTTCCAGCATTTTGTATTATTTCACCAGGATTGTAGACCTCAGGAAACTAGCCCAGCATTTATGGACCTTGAACCCATTTCAATTTTTTTTTCCTCATTTCAAATAGAAACTCTTCTTAAGAGAAGCTAGTGTTTGTAGTTTTAGAGCTTCTTAGTTGATATTAGAGCTTCTAAGTTGACTACTTTGTCTTTTCTAGTCATTGGCTCTTGATTTACATTGGTTAGTTTCACAACGCACTGCCCTTGTACTTTGCTTCCGTATTCAATGATGGCTTTGCATGGACCCTCCAGGCCAAGCCTGGCTGCTCATATTTTATAAATGGGGACTTTGCAATGTGAGCTGATCTTTATCAGGCAGGTGAAGGCAGCATGATGGTGTTATAGGCTTCTGTCCTCACTTTCCTTTTGCTCTGGGTGTCTGGTGAGAAATGAAAAGTACTTCAATCCCTTTAGACAAGTTTCTTTGTAGAGCTGAAAAATGATTTTAGGACGTAGTGGTGAATAATGGGTTAATAATGGGTTTAAAATGGTGTATTTTAATGTGCGTAGGAAAAAGTGTGTGTATGTATGTATAGTAATTGTCCTCTGTGATCGCTGGTGTCAGTGGGGACATCATAGTAACAGTCTCCTGTCTCCTTGACTGTGTCTCCAGGAGGAAAGGTCACCATCAGTACAAGTCCAGCCAGAGTGTTAGCAGCATTTTAGGCTGGTACCAGCAGGAAGCAGCACAGGCTCCTAAGCTGCTTATCTCCTTTGCATCCCACTAGGCACCTGAGATCCCTGATCGGCATCATGGCAGTGGGTCTGGGGCAGACTTCACTCTCACCATCATCAGGTGAGGCTGAGGCACGTTTTTGCTGTTAGCAATATTGTAGCTTCCCTCTCACAGTGCTTCAACCTGGAACACAACCTCCTCCCAGGGCTGGAGGTCTGTGAGTCTTCACTGCACCAGCTGCTTCCTTTCTCCACAATCCTGAACATGCACACTTCCTCTATCTGCCCCAGAAGTCTCATCTCCTAGGCATGGAGTTCTCTCCAGAGTGATCTTCCTATTCAGATAGGCCTACATTTTGAACTGAGATATCAAATAAATGCTACAAGCCATCCAGGCCTGTCCACTTGTCCCAGTTAGAGACCATTGGTTTGACCTTCCTTCTCTCCCTGATTACACAGCATCTCTGGATTATGCTCATGTGTCTGACACTTTAGGTCCCAGTGGGCAGATCCTGCTGACTAGGTGCCAGAATCTCTGCTGCCTCTGAGGAGATACAGTCTCCCTAGCTTCATGGCCAGTCAGAGTCTCATCTACACTGACTGGTAACACTACTTGTGTTGTCAGCATAAACCAGAGCAGGGAACTTCAGGTCTCGTTTACCACACTTCCTCTACACATGTTGTTGAGATGTTGAACAGGTTTGAGTAGCACTTGCAGGTTAATACAGGCTCGAAAGAAAGCCTGGTGATCTACTTCTGAAAAATCAGCTTGTGAAAATCCTATGGATGACAACAGTCCGATCTTATTGTTCGTTGCATCGTCATGACTCAGGGCCTGACAAGATGGCAGCAAACAACAAGAAAGAACCATGATTTCCTTCAGTCATGAATTTAATCTTGAGTGCCCAAGGGATTAATTTAAAGAAAACTTGATTTGGGGCCAAGTCACTCCCAAGACACTCTGTCCCGCTGCCATTCAGAAAGCTGTCATTTCGGGGAGGGCCAGTGGCTGGTTTTTCAGAAGCTGCAGCAGGCAGAGAGTGGCCCTGTCAGCTGCCCAGCAGGACTAACTGGGGGAGGGTAGGTGTGCTTGTGCTGTTCTGACCACCAGGCTCGCCTGTGCCAGCCCACCTGAGACACCAAACATCTTGGGCGTGGGGGTGGGGAGTGAGAGCCGCAGGCTTCTCACTCATTCTGAAAACTAAGGCCCCCACTCTCTCACCCCTTCCTCATTCTGAGTGAGATACCCCTGTCTACCCCATCCTCTGAGTGGCAGACTAATCCGTAAAGAAGAAGTAATGAAAAAGAACACGGAACAGCTGGCCCTTGTTTCTAGAGTGATAAGGTTAATGAGTTAGGGACTGGCCTTTGAAAGAATGAGTGCCACTGAGAGAAATGGAGAGAGGATAAAAGGGCAATAAATGAGAGCTTAGAGCAAGAAAACACCTTCATTGACATTGCCCAGGAAGGCTTGGCTAGAAAACAGAATCCATGGAAGGAAAAAGTAAGAGAGGAAGATTACCTTCCATGAGGGAAGTTTTAAACATGAAGGGCCCAGATTCAGTACTGGGTTAGGTCCAGGGCTGTGAGCAGTAATAGCAGAGAAAGGAAAGAGTCCAGGAAAATAAGGAATTAAAATGAGAATGTTCTAGTGTAAAGAAGGCACAAGGAAGACAGGACTAATCTTTCGGGGTATAAAACTCACTGGACCCTTCCCCAAATCAGTCATGTGATCTATCCTTATAAAACAAGCAGGTTCCTGTGATATGAAAACTCCTGACAAAGCCTACAAGAGATTTTTAGAGCATTCTTTTTTCTATAATTTACCACAAAAGGGGATCCAGAAAAAGCCACATCCCTTCATTTTCTCCTGGAACTTCCAAATACTCCAAGGAATTAGTCAGGAGATGTGGCCTTTGGGACAGAGAGAGGAGGTGTGCATGTTCAGGGCTGAGCAGAAAGGAAGCAGCTGGTGCAGTGAAGACTCACGGACCTGTAGCCCTCTGGAGGAGGTTTGTGTTTGACGCTGAAGTACTATGGGAGGTAGGTTATTATTTCCCCAATTGCTACTTATTGAGAAAAAAAGGAGTTATAGGAATTTTAAAAGTTGGGTTTAAAATAACAAACAAGCAAAAATATACTGAAAGGTGTAGAAAATATAATTTATTCCATCAACTAATAGAAGGATACAGAATGACAGAAATGTTTTTCTTTCTAAAGGTAAGAATTTTAAGACTGTGTCTATATTTATACCTATTTCCATGAAGGGTAATCCAATTGAATGTGGAAATTATCGAACAATATTCATTCAAATGTGGCTACAGCAGTAAATTGGCAGGGAACTGCCAGAAATGCAAGTCAGATTCAGACAACAACATGGAACAAGGGATATCATTGCTAATGTCAGAAGGAGACTGGCTAAAAGCAGATAATACCAGAAACTTACTTACATGTGTTTTGTTGACTATGCAAAGGCATTCAACTCTGTGGTTTGTAACACATTATGGATAACATTGCAAAGAATGGGAATTCCAGAACACCTAAACATCTGCTTGGGGACCTGTACATAGGTCGACAGGCAGTCATTCAAAGAGAATAAAGAGGTGCTGCATGGTTTAAAGTCATAAAATGTGTGTGTCACAGTTGCATCCTTTCACCATACTTATTCAGTCTCTATGCTGAGCTAATAGTTTGAGAAGATGGATTATATGAAGAAGAATGAGGAATGAGGATTGGAGGAAGACTCTTTAGCAACCTGCATGATGCAGATGACACAAACTTGTTTGCTGAAAATGAAGAGGACTTGAAGCATTTACTGATGAAGATCAAGGACCGCAGCCTTCAGTATGAATTACACTTCAACAAAAAGAAAACAAAAATCTTCACAACTGGGACAATAAGTAACATCATGATAAATAGACAAAACACTGAAATTCTCATGGATTTCACTGTCCTTGGATCCATAATCGATGCCCATGGAAGCAACATTCAAGAAATCAAAAGATGCATTGTACCAGGCAAATTGGCTACAAAAGACCTCACTAAAGTGTTAAAAAGCACAGACGTCACTTCAAAGACTAAGATGCATGTGAACCAAGCCATGATGTTTTCAATCGCCTCCTATGCATGTGAAACTTGGGCAATGAATAAGGAAGACCAAAGATGAATTGATGCCTTTGAATTATTCTGTTGGCGAAGAATATTGAACATACAATGGGCTTCCAGAAGGAACAAATTTGTCGTGGAAGAGGTACAGCCAGAGTGATCTTTAGGAGGGAGAATGGCGAAACTTCGGCTCACATACCTTGAATATGTTATCTGGAGGGATCGGTCCCTGCAGAAGGACATCATGCCTGGTAAAGTAGAGGGTCAACAAAACAGAGGAAGACCCTCAATGAGATGGCTGACTCAGTGGCTGCAACAGTGGGCTCAAGGATAATAAGAATTATGAGGATGGCCTAGGACTGGGCAGTGTTTCATTGTGTTGTTCATATGGTTGCTAAGAGTTGGAACTGACTGGACAGCACCTCACAACACAACAACAAAAATGAGCAACAGACTGATGAGATTTTTTCTTTGCCAACTTAAAAAAGAGAAATGTAAAATGGTTAGTATAACTATTAATATTCAAGGTGAAAAAACTTCGATGAAGATCTAGTACTGTCAAATATTCAAAAGTATTCTTATCAGTCCGGGATTTTGATTGCAAACAAGAGAAACCAACCAAGTCTAAACTAAGCAGAAAATGAAACCATTACTAGGTGACATGAAGATTTGACTGAAAATCTACAGAACAGGGTATAGAAAATGCACATGAAACCAGCTGGCAAAAAGCACAGTTCATGATAAATCAGAGAAAGAGGTTGTATATGATCCCACTGCCACCACAGAGGGACTGGCTCCACCACCACTGGACACCAGCGATGGAACATTGGATATTGGAAGCTTCTGCTACCATTCTGTTTGTAAACATTTTGACTCATAACAGTTTCAATAAGTGCTCTTCAAGAATATATTTCCATTCCCAGAAACTGTAATCAACCAAAATCAAACCCATTACCATTGACTTGGTTCCCATTCCCAGCAACCACATGTGTTACAGAGCAGCCCTGAGCTCCATAGACTTTTCTGTGCTGTAACCTTCATGGAAGCAGACCACTAAGCCTTTCTTCTGGGGCCCCACTGGGTGGGTCCCAACTGCCAAGCTTTAGGATAGTAGCTGAACACGAACTGTCTGCACCACTCAGGCACCTTCAGCAATTATGGCAGGAAAACTAAAATATAACTAGAGAACCCCAAAAAAACCATATTTGCCATATTGAAATAGCACTGCCCTATTCAAAAAGTAAGAAACATGCAGTTTAGAAGTTTTTGAACCATAATCTTTTGATCTAAGAATTTCATCATTACACTCCGTGGTTCTTTGCTTAAATGTTTGCTTGGCACACCGTAACCTGAGCTCACACCTGCTGATCTGAACCTCATAAACAGCTACGAAGTATAGAAACTGTTGAATCAGTGTGTGCTTTCTTGTGTATGTTCTCAACAGCAACAGCAAAAAAACGCAACCCTTTCCCATTGAGTCAATTCCAACACATAGTGACATATAGGACAGACTTAAACTGCCCCATAAAGTTTCTATGGTGCAGCCAGTAGATTCGAATTGCTAACCTTTTCATTAGCAATCATAGCTCTTAACCACTGTGCAACCAGTGTTCCCACAAACAAATTGAATTAAAAATAAAAAAAAAGCTATGAAATAGAGTTTCTTGGTGGATGGAATCTGAGCAACATCACACAAAGAGAAGCTGCAGGACGGGCACCACCCAGATGCTAGGCTCCTGCTCTTCTATGTTCCAGGTGAGACAAAACCTAGACAAAGAGTTTTCTCTCCAGAGTGATCCTCCTATTCAGATAGGTCTACAGTTTGAAAAGAGTTGTGAAATAATGTTACAAGTCACACAAGCCTTTCCACATTTCCCAGTTAGAGACCATTTTGGTTTGATTTCCT
The DNA here is from genome assembly GCF_024166365.1 of Elephas maximus indicus. Taxonomy (NCBI): domain Eukaryota; kingdom Metazoa; phylum Chordata; class Mammalia; order Proboscidea; family Elephantidae; genus Elephas; species Elephas maximus. The sequence continues at coordinate 45,456,267 of NC_064835.1, read as the reverse complement.
TTCTATCCCTGATGGCACAGTATCTCTAGATCACCCTCGGTTGCCTGTCATTTTAGTTTCTAGCGGGCAGACCCTGCTCACTAGGTGCCGGAATCTCTGCTGTCTCTCAGAAGAGAAAGTCTCCATTAGCTGCAGGGCCAGTCGGAGCCTCCTCTACACTGACTGGAAACACTACTGAGGCTGGCATCTGCATAAACCTGAGAAGGGACCACAGGCCTCATTCACCTCACTTCCTTTATCCGTGTTGTGATGCTGAACAGGTTTCAGCAGCACTTTCAGATTAATAGAGAATAGAGAGAAAGGCCTGGTGATCTACTTCTGAAAAATCAGCCAGTGAAAATCCTCTGGATGACACCAGTCAGGTCTTATTGTTCTTTGGGTTGTCATGACTCCGGAGCTGACAAGATGGCAACTAACAACAAGAAGGAACCATGATTTCCTTCAGTCACGAAATTAATCTTGGGTGCCCAAGGAATTAATTTAAAGAGGAAGTAATGAAAAAGAACATGGAAAAGCTGGCCCCTGTTTCTAGAGTGATAGGGTTAATGACTTAGAGAGGGGCCTTTGAAAGAATGTGTGCCACTGAGAGAAATAGAGAGAGGAGAAACGGGGAGGAAAATGGGAGCTTAGAGCAAGAAAGCACCTTCATTGACATTGCCCAGGAAGGCTTGGCTAGAAAACAGAATCCATGGAAGGAAAAAGTAGGAGAGGAAGATTACCTCCTGTGAGGGAAGTTTTAAACATGAAGGGCCCAGATTCAATACTGGGTTAGGTCCAGGGCTGTGAGCAGTAATTGAAGAGAAAGGAAAGAATCCAGGAAAATAAGGAATTAAAATGAGAATATTCTAGAGTAAAGAAGGCACAAGGAAGACAGGACTAATCTTTCAGGGTATAAAACTCACTGGACCCTTCCCCAAATTAGTCATGTGATCTATCCTTGTAAAACAAGCAGGTTCCTGTGATATGAAAACTCCTGACAAAGCCTACAAGAGATTTTTAGAACATTCTTTTTCTACAATTTCCCACAAAAGGGGATCCAGAAGAAGCCACATCCCTTTGTTTTCTCATGGAGCTTTCAAATCTTCCAAGGAATTAGTTAGGAGATGTGGTCTTTGGGGCAGAGAGAGGAAGCCTGCAAGTTCAGGGCTGAGCAGAAAGGAAGCAACTGGTGCAGTCAAGACTCACTGGCCTGTAGCCCTCGGGGAGAGGTTTGTGTTCCAGGCTGAAGCACGGTGGGAGGTACGTTATTATATTGCTGACAATAACAAACTGCGGCATCATCAGCCTGGAAGTTGCTGATGGTGAGAGTGAAGTCTGTCCCAGACCCACTGCCTCTGAACCGGTCAGGGATGCCAGATGCCCGGGTCGTTCCATCGTAGATGAGCAGCTTAGGAGCCTGTCCTGGTTTCTGCTGGTACCAGGCTAAGTAGCTGCTCACCCTCTGGCTGGCCTTGCAGTTGATGGTGACCGTTTCTCCTTGAGACTTAGCCAGAGAGGCTGGAGACTGGGTCAGCACAATGTCCCCAGTGGCACCTGCAATCAGAGTGGACACTTACCATGTACACATTTATAGACACACTTTTCCACACATACATTAAAATATACCATTTATACCACAACATCTAGTGATATTACATATCAGCAAGTAATTGGTTCCATTTTACAAACAACTGTCATTTCCCACTATATGTTAAAATCATTTTCCTACCCTAGAAAGATGCTACTCTGGAGACAAGAAAACACTTTTAATTTCTCACCAGAGGCCCAGAGCAACAGGGACATGAGGACCAGAGTGTGTGGCACCATCTTCTGCCCCTGCCTGCCTGATGCAGATCAGCTCCCATAGCAAAGGCCCTGTTTATAGTCTCTGAGCAGCCAGCCTGGTGTTGGAGGGGCCTATGCAAAGCAGTCAGTGAATTGAAACAAATTACATGGGCAATAGGTTGTGAAACTAGCCAGTGTACTTCAAGAGCCAAATATATGACATAAACTGTAATTTTATGTCTAGAAAAGACAAAGCAGCATCATAGAAGCTCTAATATCTCTCAAAAAAAAAAAAAGAAAAAGAAAACTTGCAGTCCAGTGGATTCCAACTCCTGACAACCACATGTGTTACACAGTAGAGCTGCTCCATAGGGTTTTCTTGCCTCCATTCTTTACAGAAGCAGGCTGACAGACTTTTCTTCCAGGGCACCACCGGGTGTGTTCAAACTCCGAACCTTTAACTTAGCAGCCCGTCAGAACTGCTTGAAACACCTATAATCTAATGAATACCTTCTATTTTAATATAAAAACAATTTTTAATGGGTTCAGGTTCCATAAATGGTGGACTAGTTCCCTCCAATCGATGGTTTTGTGAAACAATAAAAAATGCTGGAAAAGAATAACAAGGAAAGGGAAGAATATGGGAAATATTTGCCTCAAAGTTTGATAAAAATTTATAGCTAGAAAATGTCTGAGCTCTGAAGTTGCTTACATCCTGAAGGATACCTAAAAGACACTGCAAGCACTTAAGATTGGATTCCAAGGCTATGAAACGGCCAGAGAAATGGAAAAATGGCCCCCAAATTACCGGTATTGAAAGTCCTTAAGGAGCCTATATTGAGCGAAAGTCCAGGAGGGCTCAGATTACAAAGGAAGTGTGAACCAAAGAGAAACTGGGACCTATTATGCCCACAGTGGGAAGGACCTGATAAGATGGCTCTAGAATCATTTGTGGAAATGGAGAGGAAAAAACAAGCAGGATTTCCTTGTAAAGTTGTGATTGAATGCCAACTCTTCAAAGAGTTTCATTCCAGGTATGTATGGTTTCGGTGGGCCTGGGACTCTTCAGCCTTGAAGGTGAGACTTCATTTCTCTTACTTGGGATATGTTACCAAGAAAGACCAGTCCCTGCAGGAGATCATGAGTCATAAAGTAGAGGGTCAGGGAAAAAAAAGCAAGAGCCTCAAAGAAATGGGTTGACACAGTGGCTACAACATTGGGTTCAAACATAGCGAAGGCTGTGAGGACGGCTCAGGACCAGGGGGTGTTTCGGTTTGTTGTACACAGAGGGTCACTATCAGTTGGACCCAATGTGATGAAGCAGAACAACAACATGATATGAATAAGAATGTGATGCAACAGAAAGAGAACAACAGGAGTTCTGTTCATACTTCACCTTTGGCCATTATACGAGTTTATTCAAAGAAACAAATGACAAACTTAACTTTGCATGCAAGGAACGGAAATCAAAAATGAGGACACTTCAGATCTGAAGAAGTTGAATTTCTACAAATTAGAAATTGAGTTACCAAAATTTTAAAGCTCAGTGAAGACAGACTTCCACTTGTAGGCTAGATGGAATAACAAGGACAAGATTTACCATCACGCATGAAAATATCAAAAAATAATTAACCAATTAAAAATTATATTTAACAGTTAATGTGCTCAGCTCCTGGTCCAAAAACAGTAGCATCAAAACTAAATAAAATAAAATAAAATAAAAACCTGACGGCCTACTTCTGAGAAATAAATCATTGAAAATCACATGAAAATCACTGAAAATCATACCATTGACACACATGGGGTCACCATGAGTCAGAATCAAGTCAAAGGCAATGGCTTTTCATCTCACAGAAGTGCATTGCTAGGCCTTTCTTCCAAGGCCCCACAGGTGGATTCGAACTGGTATCCTTTCAGTAGTAGTCAAGCACAAAACATTAGCTCCACATCACTAGTTAAATCTTCATTTGGGGAAGATAATCCAAGACCATAGGTGCCCATCACTGCCATATTCAAAGAGTAAGTCAGAAAAGAGCACCTACAAGATTTTTTACCACAACCTGTGCTCTGAGTCTTTCACCATCAAACTCCCTGGGTCTTGCTGTAAATGTCCCCTCACCACCACCCCACCCAGGGCTCAGCCCTGCTGACCTGAGCCTCATAAATGGAGCCTTTTCTGGAGAGTGGAACCTGAACAACATCACAGGAGAGAGAAGCTGCAGGATGGTGACACCATCCAGAGCCTCAGGCTCCTGCTCTGCTCTGTTCTAGGGAAGAGGATATTTGCAAACCTAGAGATGGAGTTTTCTCTTCAGAGTAATCCTTCCATTCAGAGCTACAATTTTAAAATGAGATATGAAATAAATGCTACCAGCAACACGGGCCTGTCTGCCTATCGCAGATAGAGATTATTTTGGTTTGGTTGTTTCTTGTATCCCTGATTGCACAGCATCTCTGCATCATCCCATGTGCCTGTCATTGCAGGTTCCTGCCAGCAGACGGCGATGACACAGTCTCCAGAATCCCCTGGGTGTCTCCCTGGGAGAGAGTCCCCAGCAGCTGAAGGGCCATAATTCACATGATTTGAACTCATTGTATTTTACTCAGAGTTGTTATAGGCCATAACATGGTCTACCTTAGCAAGTGTTTTAAAAGAAAAGTGTCTCCTGCTGTTGTTTGGAGAGTGTTTCCTAAGTGTCAGTTATGTCAGGATAGTGGATAGCCTTGATCAGTCTCCTACATCCTAACTGGCCGCACTACATCCTGGACCTGCTACAGAGCTTGACTACTCTGAGGCCCTCTCAACCTTGGCCGACTCCATGTACCTGGTGTATGGGCCACACCAGTATACCTGGGGGTGGAATGAAGGTCCAGAAATCAAAGAGGCCTACCAGTTGCTTCGTTCCTTTAAGAAAAAAGGCACACAGTAAAGATGCTGAGGTAGAATGTATATTCCCCCTTACACCTTGTCTATAGGGCACATGACATTTATAGCGGGGACAGTGTTTCTTGTCATTTTGTGCCAGCTATAGAAGACAGTTCTCAGAAATAAAAGCTTAAGTTCACCTTCAACGGGGGGACATCAGCCATCAGACCTCAGCCAACATGTTGCCTGGCAACTCACGAAGAGCCTCCAGGTCGTTTTCAGACCCCCGAGCTCATCTCGACATGATCCCTGGATTCGTGCTCTACTTAACCAGTTACCATGTTGTCAGCTGAGACTCCTGGTGACCCCGTGTGTGTAAGAGTAGAACTGGGCTCCATAGGGTTTTCAATGGCTGACTGGTCTGAAGCAGGCCAACTTGCCTTTCTCCTGATAAGCCTCTTGGAGACTCAAACTTCCAGCCTTTTGCTCAGCAGCCAAGTGTTTGAACTGCTTGCACCACCCAGGGCCTCCTGAGCTCTAGTTCAATAACCTGCTGCTGTTGAGTCAATTCCGAGTCATAGAAACCTTTTTGGACAGAGTAGAACTGCCCCATAGGGTTTCTTTATGGAAGCAGGTGCTCTAGTTAACCCACTGCCCTTGGGTTAATTCTGACTCATAGCGGCCCTCTAGGACAGAGTTGAAGTGCTCCATAGAGTTTCCAAGGCTGTAAATTTTTAACAGAAGAGGACTGCCCCAACTTTCTCCTGCAAAGCAGATGGTGGATTCAAACCAAAGACCTTTTGGTTACCATCAAGCACTTTAACCACTGCAAAACCAGGGCTCCTTGTTAGGTGGGCCAAACATTGGGGAGTGTAGATTCTGTACTTCTTTTGTATTTAGGAAACCCTGGTGGCATAGTGGTTAAGAGTTCGGCTGCTAACCCAAAGGTTGGCAGTTTGAATCCACCAGGCTCTCGTTGGAAACCTTAGGGGGTCACTATAAGTCCCATTCTACTCTACCGCAAGTTTGGGTTTTGGTTTTTGGTCCTAAGTCAACAGCACACTAGGGGGCACTCAGGTCAAATTCTTGACATGTTTCTCCTGTTTCAGCTTTTAGTTCAAAATGTTTTCTGTGTTTGCCTGAATCGTTAAAGTGTAACTGTTATAAAACCAAGAAAACCAAACCAAACTCACTGCCATTGAGTCAAATTCTTCCTCTCTCTCTTTCTCTCTCTGTCTCCCTTTTCCTCTCCGCCTCTCTCTGTTTGCCTGCAAATATTAATCTCAGGCAACTTTCCTAAGAGGTTTTCCACTATCTTTTTTTCTCTACAAATTCTGAGGGTAGAGGAGCTACTGTTACCACCAATATTAACTGTATAGTTTGAATCCAAGGTAAATCAGTTTTACTGAAATTTGTAACTTTAGTACTAAGTCAGAAACAGAGGCTATTGTTCTTTTGCTACTCCGAAATATTACTGACAAGCAAATATTTGTTATACGTTTTTTCATATAATCAACAAGTCTTGTCCTTTAAAAATGAAAATAATTAAAAAAAAAAAACCAAACCCATTATTTTCATGGTGCTTCCAAATAATGGTTACCCCATGTGAATCACAGCAGAAGTGAGCTCCACAGGGTTTTCTTCGCTGTAATCTTTATGGAAACTGAGTTCCTGGCCTTTCTTTGTTGGCATCGTTGGGGGGGTTTGAGTCACCAATCTTTGGATTAGTGGGTGAGTGCAAACTGTGTGTGCCACCCAGGGACTACTTGAATCTTTACTTTGCCTTAAATAAATACTGTTGGTGCATTCTGGGATAGACGATGAAGATTAATTCTCATAATTAGTTTCAAATTTCACCCAGGGCTGCCAAGATATTTGCCTATGAGAGAACCAAATAAGGAGGTTCCTAATTTCCAAGGAAAAGAAAATGAAAGAGGAGTGAGATCTGCCCAAGTAAGTTTCTATCTAGTTCTTATAGCCTCTAAATTTCTGTTCAACTTTCTAGTTTTATCCCCTGACTATTCTAGGGAGCCCAAATTGGTTTGATTTGGTTTCATTTTATCTTAATGTATTATTTCATTCTATGCTATTTAATTCAATTCGATTTGATTCAAATTGATTTGATTATATTTGATTTATTACTGACCCTCCATTCTCCCCTTGGCCTAAGAGCTGTTGTAGAGGGGTCAATATACAAATTTCTAGAACTACTCTGAGTCATCTAGTGCTGCTATTAACAGAAATACCACAGGTAGATGACTTTAACAAAGAGAAGTTTATTCTCTCACAGGCTAGTAGGTTTCGTGTCCAAACTCAGGGTTTCGGCTCCAGGAGAAGGCTTTTTCTCTCTATTGGCTGTGGAGGAAGAGTACTTGTCATCAATCTTCCCCTGGTGTAGGAGCTTCTCAGGCTGAGGGACCCAAGGTCCAAAGGAAGCACTCTTGCTTTGTGCTCTGCGGTCAGCAACTCTCTGCTTGGTTCCCTTTCCTTTTATCTCTTGAGAGATAAAAGGTGGTTCATGCCACACCCCGGGGAAACTCCCTTTACCTTGAATCGGGGGGGTGATCAGAGTAAAGGTGGTGTTGAAGGAGACAAAATACATTTTCTGTAGTGTTTTAGTATGAAAATAAGAGAATATATTTTCTACTTTAGCTGCATAAGCTGTGATTAAAATCTTTAGTCTTTGAAAATGTCGATTATTTACTCTGAGATCTATCTCATGATTGTTCCATTGTAGAAAAACAAATTCCATTGTAGAAAAACAAGGTAATCAAGATCTTTGTTGTTGATTAAACCATGTTTCTCTCCGAGGTGAGAAAAACAATGAGCAATACCATCAGGACCAGAGATAATTGAGCAAAACCCGGACCCATCCAGTGACCGAAACCAAGATGGCGGAAAGAGGCCTGCAAGATGCCAACAACAAGTCACTTGTTCATTACATCCCCCTCAAAGAAGAACCAACATTCCTGGGAATTGCTAAACCCTGACCCTCTCCCTATAAAACCCTTTTGTGGCCCTCTTTTTTTTTTGAGGGGGGGCAGACAGAATCTGGGGGAAAGTTTGCCCCCTCTGTCTCTTGAACAGGGTGTTCAGTAAAGCCCTCTTGCTGCTTACCTCCTCCTGTCTCACTATTCGCTTGAGGCAAGGGGCTGGAATCTACAAATTAAGGTAACAAATTCTGGCCCCCAAAGTGGGGCACTTTCTCCCTTGAGAGGTGGTGGCCCTGGGAGGGGCTAGGACCGGCCAATTAACCCTTAAGTGGCTGCTGAGGTTTTTTTTTTTTTAACCTCAGAAGGGAAACATTGCAGGGTCCTTATTCTCGCAGTGACACTGCAGGTCCCTATCCGCGCAGAAACAAGGTAAGCAGGGTGCAAGATTGGCTAAGGAAAAACTGCTGGGGCGAGTCTGCGAATCCTCTCCATGTTATGCTCAGGGCCAGGGCAGATAGAGCAAGCCCAGAGGGGGCTTAGACTCTTGGTTTCTGAAGCCAGTGCTGTTTCCGATGACTGACCCTGTGAGTAGGTTTGTATAAGGGACTCTTGGTGGCTCTAGAGTCTTGGTTTTAGTTTTTTGGGTTTGTGAATGAGGCTGTCAAGATTACCTCTGTCATTCTAGGGATTGCCTGGGAGGTTGAGATTGCCGAGGGTGAATGTGAGGCCGGCCAAGTAGTTGGTGCATGTGTGTATGCGTATGTGTGTATGCAAAGGTGTGAATGTGGGAACTTCACTTGAACTTGACTGATGGAGATTGTCCAACTGAGGCATGCGAGGTGCTGCACCGTCTCCGTCGCTGTGTCAGCCCCTATCTGTATACAACCTGTTCCCAAATCCGTGAATACTTTTGGTCCCAGTTTTCAGAGCATGACGACTGGTTTCATAAATTTTCAGTAGCACATCAAGCTCAGGTGTTGTTGGAAAACCGTCTCAGTGAGAATTGGGGACCAAAAATCAGCATCAGGGGCATTTTAACTGAAATTAAGGTGATAACAGCAGAGGTTGAATTTCAAGTAGATCGGGCCAGAGATTGCATTCAAGCAGAAAGGAGAAGGGCCCGTCCTTCCATCACAGTTGAGAAACTACACCGGGGACCAGGGATGGGAGGGGGATCCTCCATACTGGTAGAGCCCCCCTTGGCATGCGTTTTGACCAGTTCTGGGTGCTATAGCTACGCCCCAATGACTAAAAAGATGATTTTTCTATGCAATAGTGTTTGACCACAAGATAAATTGGCAAGTCAGGAAGCTTTGCCTAGGTTTGGGTCATTAAACTTTAATACAATTTTTCAACTGGACCTGTTTTTTAGAAAAGAAAAGAAATGGGGCGAAGTCCGCTAGGTTCAAGCTTTTATGTCATTATATCAGAATGCACCCTTCTAACCAAGTTCTTTTTCAAGGCAAAGAGAAGCCAAAAGTGGTTTGTGATTCTTCCCGTGAGGACCCCTTGCTGGAGGGATGGGCTCTGGTTTCAGCTGCGGCCCCTCCTCCTCCTTATGGTGGCGGTGATGCCTCTGGTGGAGGAGGACAGTGTCGGAGGAAGAGAACGCACACTTCCCCACCAGGGCCAGAACCAGACTCTAGTACTAGGCCATCAAGGGGAGCAGAAAGGGGAGACACGGAGGAGATGGGCGGTGGAGACACAGCTTCAGGTATGGTATCCCATTCTCGTCCCTGGCAGGGTACAGTTTTCGGTGAGGGAGCCCCGAACACCAAGCAGGGCGTTATCCCCTTCCAGAGGCACCAACGGGGATGGATGAAGCAGGCCGTTCCCGCAGGCCGATACTGGGATAGACTCCGTTTTCCACCTCTGACTTATATAGTTGGAAAAATCACACCCGCCGTATCGGAGTGACCCTAATCGCATGACTGAACTTTTTCTTTCTGTGTTCTCAACTCGCCGCCCCACTTGGGCAGATACACAAACTTTACTAACTACCCTCCTTACTGTAGAAGAGCGTCGGATGGTGTTAGAACAGGCACAAAAGAAGGCAGATACACTACATGATTTAGACCCCACTTTTTTTTTTAATGAATCAAGGCCCCAGGTGTGGAAACTGTCCCTACCCCAGATCCGGGACGGGATCACAATAGCGCTGATGGGCGGGGTCGGCTTCAACTATATCAGAATTGTCTTACTGTGGGTTTAAAGGTTGGGGTCCCTAAACCGAAGAGTTTGCAAAAATTAAGAGAAATAATACAAGGAGAAAAAGAGGACCCTTCCACCTTTTTGGAGAGGGTGACAAATGCTTTCCGGCAATATCCGGATGTAGACCCTGAGACCCCCCAAAATTCCGTACTTGTGAATATGACTTTCATTTCCCAGAGTGCCCCAGACATACGTAAAAAGTTACAGAAGCTAGAAGGAGGTTTGGGCGTGCCTATGGGAGAGCTGCTCGAAATTGCTTTTAAATTATATAATAACGGAGACTAGGCAGCCGAACAAAAAGAAAAACAGAAAATGAAACAGAAGGCTGCTTTACTGACTGCTGCACTGTCACCTCCGAGTTCTGAGAAAGAGAAGGGGCCTAGGAAGTGGTTAAGGCCAGAGCATAGACCAAGACCCTCTTTGGGGTCAGGCCGGTGTGCATATTGCAAAAAGCGTGGAATAGCCCAAAGAAACCGGTGTAGCCAGCCACCTTGCAGGCTTACCAGGAAGGACCATCCCCTGGAGGTGAGTCGGAGGGAGGAAGCCAGGACCAATATCGCCATTGGCCATCTCCCTCCCTGAGCCCCGGGTGACCCTTAAGGTGGGAGGACGTCCCATAGACTTTATCTTGGAAACTGGAGCAAGCCTTTGAAAAAAATTAAATGTAAGTTAATGACGGCCCCAGCGTTGGGACTGCCTGATTTACAAAAGCCTTTTGAACTGTTTTGTGCATAAGAGGAAGGGGATTGCTGTGGGAGTTCTGAGTGACCTTGGGCCCAGCCCAGCACCCTGTGGCATATTTCTCAAAGCAATTGGACACTGTGGCTAAGGGATGGCCACCCTGTTTACAGGCGGTGGCTGCAACCTGCTCCTGGAAGCTGAAAAGTTCATACTTGGCCAAAAGCTGACTGTAAATACCCCCCACACAGTTCTTCCTCTTTTAGAACAAAAAAGGAGGGTTCTGGCTTACAGCCGTCCGCATGGGACAGTACTAGGCCATCCTATTAGATAACCCTAATGTTGTTTTAAAACCTGTCTCCTCCCTGAACCCTGCTACCTTGCTGCCAGTATCTGAGGACCCCCCCAATTCCCGACCGTGTAGAGGCCACAGAAGAAGTCTATTCAAGTAAGTCTGACCTGTCTGATGTCGCACCACAGGATTCTGAATTTCAAATATTCACAGATGGAAGTAGCTTCATGCTTGAAGGACATCGAGCGGCAAGATATGCAGTGGTAACCCTGACAAATATCTTGGAGGCTGACCCCTTGACATAGGGAACTTCAGCCCAAAAAGCTGAGCTCGTAGCTCTCAGCTGGACTTTCCGTCTGGGAAAAGGGAAGCGAGTGACCATTTACACAGACAGCAGGTACGCTCATTTAGTTTTACATTCCCACAGAGCCTTATAGAAAGAGAGAAGACTCCTGACAGCTGCTAATGAAGAAATAAAAAATGTGTCTGAGATCCTAGAGCTTTTAAAAGCTGTTCACTATCCCCTTCAGGTGGCACTGGTATATTGGCATCAAAAGGGCCAATCCTTTGAGGCCATTGGAAATTGAAAAGCTGACATAGAAGCAAAAAGGGCTACCTTACAAGAATAGAGAAAGGCAGGAAAACAGTTAGCCCTGATTCCCCATTTAAACCCCAATGAATTCTCCAACCCAACATATAATCCCCATGATTTAGATAGAGCAAAAGAGTGGGGGTCTCAGTATTCACCACGTTCTAGTTTGCTGACTAATTTTGAAGAATAAATATTGTTACCAGAAGACCAAGTGTACAATATAATATAATATCAACTCCACATGAAAGCACACAGTGTGGAAGAGACGCAAGTCTCGAATGGATTCAACAAATTGTTGGGGGACCAAAGATTCTTAAGACAGTATGTGAGGTCACTAGAAGATGTCCGTTATGTGCTAAAAACAATCCAAAGATGGCACCCCACCCAGTAGAGCCAAGAATCCAGCACTGAGGAATGAACATGGGAGAAAATTGGCAAATAGATTTTACAGTAATGCCTCGAGCACCTGGAAACTTCTGATATTTACTGGTTTTTGTAGACACATACTCTGGGTGGGTAGAGGCTTTTCCCTGCCAGACTGAACAAGCTCAAGAAGTGACTAAGGCATTACTCAAAGAGATTATTTCCCGATTTGGTTTGCCACTCTCAATTCAGAGCGACAATGGGGGAACCTTTGTGGCCCAGGTAAATCAAGAACTTAATAAGGCCTTAGACATCACCTGGAAACTGCACTCAGCATAGAGACCGCAATCTGCTGGAAAGATTGAAAACATGAACCATACTTTGAAAAAGACTCTAGTTAAAGTTTGCCAAGAAACCCACTCCACTTGGTTACAAGTATTACCAATTGCCCTACTTCGGATTCGGGTGGCCCCTCGAAGTGAACTTAAGTTGAGTCCTTATGAACTTATATATGGGAGACCATTCCTAAAAGGGTCAACTTTCCACACCTCTGTCATGACAGAAGTTGAAAAGAGAGATTGGGTCTGATCCTTAGGAGCAGTTATAAGTACCATTAACAAATATGCCTCTTCCCGTTTGTCTTCCCCCTCTAATGTGCCTCTTCATAGGTTCAAGCCAGGGGATCGGGTCCTGTTAAAGGTTTAGAAAAATTAACATCTAGAAGATCAACTGGCCCCCATCTGGTTGGGACCATATGAAGTCCTCCTGACTACTCATTCCTCTCCGAAACTGGCTGGAGTAAATGCATAGGTGCATCATACTAGAGTGAAAGAGACCCCGCCTCCTCCAGAAGAACCTAGCAGAAGGACTGAAGAATCCTCATATGCCTGCACCCCAGTTCAAGGCCTAAAATATCACTTCTCAAAGATTTACACATGACTTAAATCCTTATTCCTTTTCTATTCCAGGTCGGGCCTACCTCGACCGGAGAAGAGTCAAGCCAGGCTCCTACAATTCTCCAGTCAGGAAGCACCTTGACTTTACAAGTAGGAGACACCCTGACTCTCCCTTGTGTTATTTCAACTTTAACTCCTTTAGGTCCTATTAAGTGGATTCGGGAATCTTCAGATGAAGGGCAATCTATAGTTTGGGGAGCTACTGGGGATTTTCTTCAAGCTTCCCCCATGACAGACATTACTCAGTCTAAAAATGGTAATTTTTCTATTATTATCCAGAATGTTAGTCTATCTGATACAAGTACATATTCCTGTGTGAAATATAGGAAAGGATTTCCTATGGATGTCAAAATCAGCTGGGGGTAGGGGACTCATGTGATTATTATTGGGAAAAAAGAATCATCTCACCTTCCAGATGGCTGGAACTGGTCATCTAATGGTCTATTTACCACATCCCAAGCTGTGCCTAAGGGAGGGAATCTCAGGGATTGCTGGGTGTGCCACCATTGGCCATGATCTGGTGCACCCCTAAGTTCTATGGCTGCCCCGGTTTTCGGCTATGATAAAATTATGTCTGGGGGTGTATTAACACAGCATGCTCCCTGAGCACCTATAAGGGCAAGATTAGTGCAATATCCTTTTTCCATCCCTTGTTTATCCTGTCGCATCTGAAATGTATAGCATGGTGAAATAGGGAATTGGGAATTAAAGTCCCAAGTACCCTGAGTACAAATAGATCAGGAAATTTTCAGGGATTTCCAGCTCCTCTCTTCATTCAGTGACTCTCTTGTCAACCCTTATTTGTTACATTTTAATTCAAGTCTTATTTGCCCCTCCAGGTTATACTTTTCTATGTGGAGGTAAGCCATACCTCAATAGTGAGTTGCCCAATTCAGGTAATTCACCCTGGACTTTGGCCATCCAATGCTTAAATGGAATCCACTTTGTGGGTCAATGCACCATAGGGTTCCTAGTCTTTCCCACCCAAGTCCATTCTACCATCATCATTGCACATCCATCAAGAAAAAAAGCATGATATTTTCTCCGTAGATCCCGTTACGTTAGAAACTAAGAATAATAGATATAATTCGGTGTTAAAAAAAAATGGTTTTGGTTGGTGGTATCTGAATTCCCTGGTTGAAGTGGTCTTCGACAACAGAATTGCGTTGGAATTCTTATTGGCAGAATCAAGGGGCATTTGCACCATAATTAATAAGACTGGTTGTACCTGGGTTAACACTTTGGAGGAAGTGAACATCAAATTAAAAGCAATCCACAAAGTTGCTGAATGGACAAATCCCATAGCACGGCCCAGTGGACTGTAGGATTGGATCTCGAATCTATTCCCATCCATAGAATCTTGGTTAGTCCCTCTTGTCACCTTGAGAATTATAATTTTAATGGTGTGTATTTGTGTTCCCTGTTTTCTAAAAATCTGGGCCAAAGGAACTGAGACCACCTTAAAAGCAAGAAACACATTTGCCCTAAATGTCCGAGGAAATTTTTCAGTCAACCAAGGGGATGTTCACCATCTGATTCCATTAAACACTATTGCCTTTTATATTAACTCTACTTCTAACACGCACCCTAAATAAACATTCCCTGACTTCATGCCCCTCTTCAGTAGGAAACAGATTGAGCTGCGCTCCATTTCCCAAGATTGAGAAAGCTTCAGAAATAAGGGGGGATTGAAGTAGAGAAAATACATTGTCTGTAGTGTTTTAGTATTAAAATAAGAGAGAATATATTTTCCAGTTTAGCTGTATAAGCTGTGAGTAAAATCTCTAGTCTTTAAAAACGTCAACTATTTGCTCTGGAATCTGTCTCACGATTGTACCATTGTAGAAGAACAAATTCCATTGTAGAAAAACGAGGTAATCAAGATTTTTGTTGTTGATTAAATCATGCTTCTCTCCGAGGTGACAAAAACAATGAGTGATACCATCAGGACCCGAGATAATTGAACAAAACCCGGACCCATCCAGTGACCGAAACCAGGATGGCATAATGAGGACTTGAGGACGTCAACAATAAGTCATTTCGTCATTACGTCCCTCTCAAAGAAGAATCAACATTCCTGGGAGTTTCTAAACGCTGACCCTTTCCCTATAAAACCCTTCTGTAGCCCTCTTGGGGCAGACAGAATCTGGGGGCAACTTTGCCCCCTCTGTCTCTTGAACACGGTGTTCAATAAATCCCTCTTTTTGCTTACCTCCCCCTGTCTCACTATTGGCTTTCGGCAGGTGGCTCAAATCTGCAATTTGTGGTAACAGGTGGAGGCTGCAGATGTTGCAGTTTATTACTGCCAGCAAAGTATACAGCTTCCTCCTGCAGTGATACAGCCCTGCAAGCAAACCTCTCTGCTTGGAGCGGCCCAGCTTCCTAAATGTGTTGCCTGAGTGATGAGCCGTCCCAGCAGACCTCTGAGGCTGCTAAGAGGAAGACTTTAGAGACCTCAGGGGAATGGGTTGCAGCTGAAGACTCTGGACCATGAGTGCCTCTGTTTCAACTCAGACACTGCTTGTTTGTGGCCAGTCAGCTGCACAAGGCTTGACATGGCAGAGAAAGCAGGAAGGATGGGGGAGGTCCAAGTGCCTCTGAGCAACTAGACCAGATGTCAGGAGAGCTGACTAAGAGCTTATCCTAATCCTCCTGCCTCCATACATTTGTCAGTTAAATTTAATCAGCATGACAGGCAGGCATTTGACACAGACAGTGGCAACACAAGTGGAATACATCTGGAGGTTAAGTAAGCTTTTTGTATATTTCATCAGGATAATATTTGGTGATATTTAGCCTTTAGTATTTTCCCACTTTCCCAAACCCCTGCTTCTCAATTTACCACTTACGGTTCACCTGGAATTAAGATAATTGAAATATCATTCTATATTAGATGTCCTCAGGGGAAGTGTGGCTGAGAAGAATTCGTGAAGATGCTGGTTTTTGAGCTTCCAGAAAGTCTTTTGTAAATGTATAGCAGACACAAGATGCTAATTCCGCAACCGATGAATTTCCCCAAACTTCGTATTGAGAAAAATGATTTCAAGGAATTTTATAAGTTGGGTTTTAAAAATAAAAAGCAAACAGAAAGACGTAGAACAACATTTACTCCATAAACTACTAGAAGGATACAAAATGACAGAAATGTTTTTCTTTCTAAGAACAAAAAAAAAAAAATTTTTTTTTTTTTGTTCTAAAGGTCAGAATTTTAAGACTGTGTCCATATTTATGCCTATTCCCATGAAAGGTAATCCAACTGAATACGGAAATCATCGAACAATATTCCTTCCAAAGTGGCTACAGCAGTATATTGGCAGGGAACTGCTAGAAATACAAGCCAGATTCAGACAACAACCTGGAACAAGGGATATCATTGCTAATGTCAGATGGATCCTGGCTAAAAGTAGATAATACCAGAAATATATTTACCTGTGTTTTATTGACTATGCAAAGGCATTCCACTGTGTGGTTTGTAACATATTCTGGATAACATTGCGAAGAATGGGAATTCCAGAACACCTAAATGTGTGCATGAGGACCCGTACACAGGTCAACAGGAAGTCATTCAAAGAGAATAAGGAAATGCTGCATGGTTTAAAGTCATAAAATGTGTGTGTCACTGTTGTAACCTTTCACCATACTTATTCAGTCTCTATGCTGAGCAAATAGTTTGAGAAGATGGATTATATGAAGAAGAATGAGGAATCAGGATTGGAGGAAGACACTTTAGCAACCTTCATGATGCAGATGACACAAACTTGTTTGCTGAAAATGAAGAGGACTTGAAGCATTTACTGATGAAGATCAAGGACCACTGCCTTCAGTATGGATTACACTTCAACATAAAGAAAACAAAAATCTTCACAACTGAGCGAAGAAGTAACATCCTGATAAACGGACAAAACACTGAAATTGTCATGAATTTCACTGTCCTTGAATCCCTAATCAATGACCATGGAAACAACATTCGAGAAATCAAAGGATGCATGGCACTGGGCAAATTGGCTGGAAAAATCCTCTCTGAAGTGTTAAAAAGCAAAGACGTCAGTTTAAATATTACGATGCACCTGAACCAAGCCATGATGTCTTCAATTGCCTCTTATGCATGTGAAATTGGGGCAATGAATAAGAAAGACCAAAGAAGAATTGATGCCTTTGAATTATTGTGTTGGCAAAGAATATTGAAGATACCATGGGCTTCCAGAAGGAACAAATTTGTCTTGGAAGAAGTACAGCCAGAGTGATCTTTAGGAGGGAGGGTGGCGAAACATTGTCTCACATGCTTCGTATATGTTATCAGGAGGGATCAGTCCCTGCAGAAGGACATTATGCTTGATAAAGTAGAGGGTCAACAAAACAGAGGTAGACCCTCACCAAGGCGGATTGACTCAGTGGCTGTAACAATGGGCTCAAGCATAACTAGGACTAAGAGGATGGCCTACAACTGGGCAGTGTTTCATTGTGTAGTTCATACGGTCACTAAGAGTTGGAACTGACTGGACAGCACCCAACAACTCAACAACAAAAATGAGCAATGTACTGATGAGATTTTTTTTTTTTTTTTTTGCAACTCCAAAAATCGGAAATGTAAAGTGGTTAATATAAACATTAATATTCAAGGTGAAAACTTTGACGAAGATCTAATACTGTCAAATATTGAAATACATTCTTATCAGTCAGGGATTTTGATTCCAAACAAAAGAAACAAACTAAGTGTAAACTAAGCAGAAAATGAAATGATTCTTGGGTGACATGCAGATTTGACTAAAAGACTACAGAGCATAGTGTAGAGAACGCAAATGAAACTCGTTGGCAAAAGCACAGCTCACGATAAATCATTGAGAGAAGTTGTTTGGATGTGATCCCACCACCACCACAGATGGACTGGCTCCACCACCACTGGACACCAGCAATGGAACATTGGGTATTGGAGGCCTCTGCTACCATTCTGTTTGCAAACATTGTTGACTCTGTGAATTGAGCATTAGTACCATTTCCTCAGGAACAGTTTCAATAAGTGCTCTTCAAGAATGTATTTATATTCCCAGAAAGTGTAATCAACCAAAATGAAACCCATTTCCATTGACTTGATTCCAATTCCCAGCAACCGCATGAGTTACAGAGTAGCCCTGAGCTCCATAGACTTTTATTTGCTGTAATCTTCATGCAAGCAGACCACTAAGCCTTTCTTCTGTGGCTCCGCTGTGTGGGTCCCAACTGCCAAGCTTTAGGTTAGGAGCTGAGCACGAACTGTCTGCACTACTCAGGCAACTTCAGCAATTATGGCAGGAAAACTAAAATATAACTATTGTCATCAGAGAATCCAAAAAAAACCATATTTGGCATATTCAAATAGTACTGCCCTATTCAAAAAGTAAGAAATATGAAGTTTAGAAGTTTTTGAACCACAATCCTTTGATCTAAGAATCTCACCATTACACTCCATGGTTCTTTGCATAAATGTTCGCTTGGCACACCCCAACCTGAGCTCACACCTGCTGACCTGAAACTCATAAAAAGCTACGAAGTATAGAAACTGTTGAATCAGTGTGTGCTTTCTTGTGTAGGTTCTCAACAGCAACAGCAAAAAAACAAACCCATTCCCACTGAGTCGATTCCAACACATAGTGACATATAGGACAGAGTAAAACTACCCCATTAAGTTTCCAAGGTGCGGCCCGTAGATTCAAACTGCTAACCTTTTCGTTAGCCACCATAGCTCTTAAGCACTGTGCAACCAGAGTTACCACAGCCAAACTGAAAAAAAAAAAAAAAAAGCTATGAAATAGAGTTTCTTGGGGGATGGAATCTGAGCAATATCACAAAAAGAGAAGCTGCAGGATGGGCACCACCCAGATGCTAGGCTCCTGCTCTATTATGTTCCAGGTGAGAAAAAACCTAGACATGGAGTTTTCTCTCCAGAGTGACCCTCCTATTCAGATAGGTCTATTGTTTGAAAAGAGATGTGAAATAAATATTACAAGCTACACAGGCCTGTCCACTTCTCCCAGTTAGAGGCCATTTTGGTTTGATTCCCCTTCTATCCCTGATGGCACAGTATCTCTGGATCATCCTCGGGTGCCTGTCATTTTAGGTCCCAGCGGGCAGATCCTGCTCACTAGGTGCCAGAATGTCTGCTGTCTCCCAGGAGAGAAAGTCTCCATTAGCTGCAGGGCCAGTCGGAGTCTCCTCTACACTGACTGGAAACACTACTTAGGCTGGCAACTGCATAAACCTGAGGAGGGACCTACAGGCCTCATTCACCTCACTTCCTCTATGCATGGTGTTGTGATGCTGAACAGGTTTCAGCAGCACTTTCAGACTAATAGAGACTAGGGAGAAAGGTCCAGTGGTCAACTTCTAAAAATTCAGCCAGTAAACACCCTATGGATGACAACAGTCAGATCTTATTGTTCGCTGGGTTGTCATGACTCAGGGCCTGACAAGATGGCAACTAACAAGAAGAAAGAAACAAGATTTCCTTCAGTCACAAAATTAATCTTGGGTGCCCAAGGGGTTAATTTAAAGAGGAAGTCATGAAAAAGTACATGGAAAAGCTGGCCCCTGTTTCTAGAGTGATAAGGTTAATGACTTAGAGACTGGCCTTTGAAAGAATGAGTGCCACTGAAAGAAATGGAGAGAGGAGAAAAGGGCAGTAAAATGGGAGCTAAGAGCAGGAAAACACCTTCATTGACATTGACCAGGATGGCTTGGCTGGAAAACAGAACCCATGGAAGGAAAAAGAAAGAGAGGAAGATAACCTTCTGTGAGGGAAGCTTTAAACAGGAAGGGCCTAGATTTAATACTGGGTTAGATCCTGAGCTGTGAGGGGTAATTGCAGAGAAAGGAAAGAGTCCAGGAAAATTAGGAATTAAAATGAGACTGTTCTAGAGTAAGAAGGCACAAGGAAGATAGAACTAATCTTTCAGGGTGTAAAACTCACTGGGCCCTTCCCCAAATCAATCATGTGAGCTATCCTTGTAAAAGAAGCAGGTTCCTATGATACGAAACTCCTGAGAAACCCTACAAGAGATTTTTAGGGCATTCTTTTTTCTATAATTTCCCACAAAGAGGATCCAGAAGAAGCCACATCCCTTAATTTTCTCTTAGAACCTGCGAATACTCCAAGGAATTGGTCAGGAGATATGGCCTTTAGGGCAGAGAGAGGAAGCGTGCATGTTCAGGGCTGAGCAGAAAGGAAGCAGCTGGTGCAGTGAAGACTCACTAGCCTGTAGCCCTCTGGGGGAGGTTTGTGTTCGAGGCTGAAGCACTGTGGGAGGTGGGTTATTTTCGTGCTGACAATAATAAACTGCGGCATCATCAGCCTGGAAGTTGCTGATGGTGAGAGTGAAGTCTGTCCCAGACCCACTGCCTCTGAACCGGTCAGGGACCCCAGATGCCCGGGTCGTTGCATCGTAGATGAGCAGCTTAGGAGCCTGTCCTGGTTTCTGCTGGTACCAGGCTATGTTATTGCTCACACTCTGGCTGGCCTTGCAGTTGATGGTGACCGTTTCTCCTTGAGACTTAGCCACAGAGGCTGGAGACTGGGTCAGCACAATGTCCCCACTGGAACCTGCAATCAGAGTGGATGGTTACCATGTACACATTTATACACACACTTTTTCACACATACGTTAGAATATACCATTTATACCACAACATCTAGTGATATTACATATCAGCAAATACTTGGTTCCATTTTACGAATAACTGTCATTTCCCACTCTATGTTAAAATCATTTTTCAGCTCTAGAAAGATACTACTCTAGAGAGATTGAAACACTTTTCATTTCTCACCAGAAGCCCAGAGCAACAGGGACATGAGGACCAGAGTGTGTGGCACCATCTTGCTGCCCCTGCCTGCCTGATGCCGATCAGCTCCCATAGCAAAGGCCCTGTTTATAGTATCTGAGCAGCCAGCCTGGTTTTGGAGGGGCCTATGCAAAGCAGTCAGTGAATGGAAAGCAAATTACATGGGCAATAGATTGTGAAACCAGCCAATGTACTTCAGGAGCCAAATATATCACATAAAGAATAATTTTATGACTAGAAAAACAAAGCAGGGTCACAGACGCTCTAAAATCTCTCAAAAAAAAAAAAAAAAAAAAAACAAAGAAAGAAATCTTGTAGTCCATTGGATTCCAACTCATGACAACCACATGTGTTACACAGTAGAGCTCTCCATAGGGTTTTCTTGCCTGTATTCTTTATAGAAGCTGACTGACAGGCTTTTCTTCCAGGGTACCACTGGTGTGTTCAAACTCCCAACCTTTAGGTTAGTAGCCCATCACAACTGCTTGAAACACCTGAAATCTAGTGAAGAGCTTCAATTTTAGCTTAAAAAGAGTTTTAAATGAGTTCAGGTTACATAAGTGTTGGACTAGTTTCTTTAAAACAACAGTTTTGTAAAACAATACAAAAAGCTGGAAAAAAATAGAAGGAAAGGGAAGAATATGGGAAATTTTTGCCTCATCGTTTCATAAACATTTATAGCTAGAAAATGTCGGAGCTCTGAAGATACTTGTATCCTGAATGATACCTAAAAACACTGCAAGCGCTTGAGATTGCATTCCGGGGCTATGGAAGGGCCAGAGAAATGGAAAACAGGCCCCGAATTTACTCGTATTGAAAGTCCTCGGGGAGCCTATATTGAGCTAGCTTCCAGGAGTTCTTAGATCTCAAAGGAAATGTGAACCAAAGAGAAAGTGGAATCTTTCATGCCCACATTGGGTAGGACTTGATAAGAGGGCTCTAGAATCATTTGTGGAAATGGAGAGGAAAAAACAAGCAGGATTTCCTTGTAAAGTTGTGATAGAATGCCAACTCTTCAAAGAGTTTCATTCCAGGTATGGATGGCCTCTGTGGGCCTGGAACTCTTCAGCCTTGAAGGTGAGACTTCGTCTCTCTTACTTTGGATATATTATCAGGAGGGACCAGCCCTTGCAGGAGATCATGCGTCATAAGGTAGAGGGTCAGGGAAAAAGAGAAAGAGCCTCAAGGAAATGGGTTGACACAGTGGCTGCAACATTGGGCTCAAACACAGCAAAGGCTGTGAGGACGGCTCAGGACCAGGGGGTGTTTTGGTTTGTTGTACACAGAGGGTCACTATCAGTTGGACCCAATGTGATGATGCAGAACAACAACATAATATGAATATGAACGTGGTGCAACAGAAATAACAGGGAACAAAAGGAGTTCTGTTCATACTTCACATTTGGGCGTTATACGAGTTTATTCAAAGAAACAAATGACAAACTAAACATTGTATGCAAGGTACGGAAAACAAAAATGGGAACAGTTCAGATCAGAAAAAGAACGAATTGAATTTCTACAAATTAGAAAGAGAGTTACCAAAACATTAAAACGCAGAGGCCGAGAGGCTTCCACTTGTAGGCTAGATGGAATAATAAGGACAATATTCACCATCTCACATGAAACAATCAAAAAATAATTAACTAATTTAAAATAATATTTAACAGTTAATGCACTCAAGTCCTAGTCCAAAAACAGTAGCCTCAAAACTAAAGTAAAACAAAAAACCTGGCGATCTGCTTCTGAGAAATGAATCATTGAAAATCATACCATTGACACACGTGGGGACACCATGAGTCAGAATCAAGTCAACAGCAAATGGCTTTTCATCTTACAGAAATGCATCGCTAGGCCTTTCTTCCAAGGCCCCACGGGTGGATTCGAACTGCTAACCTTTCAGTAGTAGTCTAGCACAAAACATTAGCTCCACATCACTAGTTAAATCTTTGTTTGGGGAAGATAATCCAAGATCACAGGTGCCCCTCACTGTCATATTCAAAGAGTAAGTCAGAAAAGAGCACCTACAAGATTCCTTACCACAACCCTGTGCTCTGAGCCTTTCACCATCGAACTCCCTGGGTCTTGCCGTAAATGTCCCCTCACCACCACCCCACCCTGGGCTCAGCCTTGCTGACCTGAGCCTCATAAATGGAGCCTTTTCTGGAGAGTGGAACCTGAACAACATCACAGGAGAGAGAAGCTGCAGGGTGGTGACACCATCCAGAACCTCAGGCTCCTGTTGTGCTCTGTTCCAGGGGAGAGGATATTTGCAAACCTAGAGATGGAGTTTTCTCTTCAGAGTAATCCTTCAATTCAGAGCTACGACTTGAAAATGAGATATGAAATAAATGCTACGAGCAACACGGGCTTGTCCACCTATAGCAGATAGAGATTATTTTGGTTTGGTTGTTTCTTGGATCCCTGCCTGATTGGTCAGCATCTCTACATCATCCCATGTGCTTGTCATTGCAGGTTCCTGCCAGCAGATGGCGGTGACACATTCTCCAGATGCCTGTCTGTCTCCCTGAGAGAGTGTCTCCAGCAGCTGAAGGGCCATAATTCCCATGATTTGAACTCATTGAATTTATTGACAGAGGTTATAGGCCATAACATAGCCTATCTTAGCAACTGTTTTAAAAGAAAAGTGTTTCCTGCTGTTGTTTGGAGAGTGTCCTCTAAGTGTCAGTTATGTCAGGATGGTTGATAACCTTGTTCAGCCTCCTACATCCTAACTGGCCACACTGCATGCTGGACGTGCTACAGAGCCTCTACTACTCTGAGGCCCTCTCAACACTGGCCGACTCCATGTACCTGGTGTATGGGCCACACCAGTATACCTGGGGGTGGAATGAAGGTCTAGAGCTCAAAGAGGCCTACCAGGTGCTTCCCTCCTTTAAGAAAAAAGGCACACAATAAAGATGCTGAGGTAGAATGTATATTCCCCCTTACACCTTATCTATGGGGCACACAACATTTATATTACAGTGGTCACAATATTTCACTCCATTTTGTGCCAGCTAAAAAAAAAAAAAAAAAAAAATTTTTTTTATAGAGGACAGTTCTCAGAAATAAGAGCTTAAGATCACCTTCAACTAGGGGACATTAGCCACCAGACCTCAGCCAACATGCTGCCTGGTGACCCAGGAAGAGCCTCTGGGTCGTTTTCAGACCCCCTAGCTCATCTTGACATGATCCCTGGATCTGTGCTCAACTTAACCGTTTACCATGTTGTCAGCTGGGACTCATGGTGACCCCAGGTTTTAAGAGTAGAACTGGGCTCCATAGGGTTTTCAATGGCTGACTGTTCTGAAGCAGGCCAACATGGCTTTCTCCTGATAAGCCTCTTGGAGACTCAAACTTCCAGCCTTTTGCTTAGCAGCCAAGTATTTGAACTGCTTGCACCACCCAGGGCCTCCTGAGCTCTAGTTTAATAACCTGCTGCTGTTGAGTCAATTCCGAGTCATAGAAACCTTTTTGGACAGAGTAGAACTGCCCCATAGGGTTTCTTTATGGAAGCAGGTGCTCTAGTTAACCCATTGCCCTTGGGTTGATTCTGACTCATAGCGGCCCTCTAGGACAGAGTTGAAGTGCTCCATTGAGTTTCCAAGGGTGTAAATCTTTAACGGAAGAGCACTGCCCCATCTTTCTCCTGCAGAGCGGATGGTGGATTCAAGCCACAGACCTTTTGGTTACCATCAAGCACTTTAACCACTGCAAAACCAGGGCTCCTTGTTCGGAGGGCCAAACATTGGAGAGTGGAGATTCTGTACTTCTTTTGTATTTAGGAAACCATGGTGGCGTACTGGTTAAGGGTCCGGCTGCTAACCAAAAGGTTGGCAGTTTGAATCCACCAGGCGCTCCTTGGAAACCTTATGGGGTGATTCTACTCTGTCCTTTGGGATAACTATGAGTCCCTTTCCACTCCATCACAAGTTTGGTTTTTGGTTTTTGGTCCTAAGTCAGCAGCACACTAGGGGGCACTCAGGTCAAATTGTTGACATGTTTCTCCTGTTTCAGCTTGGAGTCCAAAATGTCTGTATTTGCCTGACACATTAAGGTGTTACTGTTGTAAAACCAAAAAAACCAAACTCACTGCCATTGAGTCAAATTCTTCCTCTCTCTCTGTCTCCCTTTTCCTGTCCCTGTCCCTCTGTTTGCCTGCAGATATCAATCTCGGGCAACTTTTATCAGAGTTTTTCCACTATCTTTTTTTTTTGTAGAAATTCTGAGGGTAAAAGAGCTACTGTTACGAGCAATATTAATTGTACTGTTTGAATCCAGGGTACATCAGTTTTCATGAATCTTGTAACTTTAGTATCAAGACAGAAATAAAAGATGTTGCTCTTTTGCTACTCAGAAATATGATTGACAAGTAAACATTTGCTATACTTTTTTTTATATAATCAACAAGTTTTGCCCTTTTAAAAATGAAAATAATTAAAAAGAAAACCAAGCCCATTATCTTCATGGTACTTCGAAATGATGGTTACTCTTTTCTATGTGTGTCACAGCAGAAGTGAGCTCCACAGGGTTTCCCTCCCTGTAATTCTTACGGAAACTGATTTCCTGGCCTTTCTTTGTTGGCACCGATGGGGGGTTTGAGTCACCAGTCTTTGGATTAGTAGGTAAGTGCAAATTGTTTGTGCCACCCCGAGACTACTTGAATCTTTACTTTGCCTGAAATAAATAATGCTGGTGCATTCTGGGACGGACAATTAAGATTAATTCTCATAATTAGTTTCAAATTTCACCCGGGGCTGCCAAGATATTCGCCTAAGAGAGAACCAAATAAGGAGGTTCCTAATTTCCAAGGAAAACAAAATGAAAGAGGAGTGAGATCTGCCCAAGTAAGTTTCTATCTAGTTCTTAAACCCTCTAAATTTGTGTTCAACTTTATGGTTTTCCCTGACTATTCTAGGGAGCTCAAATTTCTTTGATAAGGTTTCATTTTATCATATTTTGTTATTTCATTCTATCCTATTTAATTCGATTCGATTTGATTCAAATTGATTTGATTATATTTGATTTATTACTGAACCTAACAGAACAACTTTATATATGCATATAAAGAAAGACAAATAAGATAGAATATTCATCAAGGTCAACAAGTGGTTACCAGGAATATCATATTCACTACCTGAGGCATAAAAATTCTTTCCTCTTTTCCCCTTGCCTTAAACTGGGCTAATAGCTGTCTATGTATAAGAGAAAATTTTTTCTTCCCTATCAAGCTGTTTTGACTTGAGGCTCTTTAGGAGTTTCATTCACTGAGTCCCAGGGAAAGAGAGTTTGTAGCACTAGATTCCAAAATTCTTAAACAATTAACCTGGTATCAGCATATACCGGACAATATTTTTTACTAGGATTTTGTTTTTTTAATTGTTCTTTACATGAAGGTTTACAGAACAAACTTCTTTTTCATCAAACATTTAGCACACACAGTGTTCTATGACATTAGTTGACCAACCCAAGACATATCAACACTCCCTTCTCAATCCTTTGTTCCCTATTGTTATCTTTCCTATTCTCTCCTGCCTTTCAATTCCTGTCCCAGGGCTGGTGCACTCCTTTAGCCTTGGTTTGTTCCGTGGGTCTGTTCAATCTTTGGCGGAAGGGTAAACTTCAGGAGTGTACTCATTACTGAGCTGAAAGCATGTCGGGGGCCATAATCTCAGGGTTTCTCTAGTCTCTGTCAGGCCAACAGGTCTGGTCTTTCTTTCTGAGTTAGAATTTTTTTCTGCATTTTTCTCCAGGTCTTTCTGGGAACCTCTATTATGGTCTCTGTCACAGTAGTCAGTGATGGTAGCAAAACACCCTCTCGTAACGGACTCAGTCTGGTGGAAGCTGTGGTAGATTTGGTCCATTAGTCCTTTGGACTAATCTTTCCCTTGTGTCTTTAGTTTTCTTCATTATTCCTTACTCCCAAAGCAGTGAGACAAGTGGAGTATCCAAGATGGCAGCTCACAGGCTTTTAAGACCCCAGACACTACTCACCAAAGTAGAATGTAGAACATATTCTTTATAAACTATGTTATGGCAATTGAGCTAGATAATCCCCGAGATCACAGTCCTCTCAGCTCTCAGCCCAGCAATTCGGTCCCTTAGGGAGTTTGGATGCATCTATAGAGCTACCATGACCTTGTCTTGTACAAGTTGTGCTGGCTTCTGTGCTATTGTGTACTGCCTTACCCTTCACTAAAGTTTCTACTTAACTACTGGATACCAGATAATCTCGAATGATCTCAGGTCCAGCTCATTATTTGTAGACACTCTGTGGATCAACATGGTGGGTGTGGGGAATGATTCCTTTTTTAGGTTAGCTGAGCGAGAACCATGCAGGATGGCCCTAGACACTCATCTGTCCAACTTCAGGGTCTCTGATGTTTTCTTACAGTGTCAGGGCCATGTGCATTGTGTCCTGGACATGAATGCAGCCTTTTAAAACAATCCAAAGTAACCACTACAGCAGGCAGTACCAACTTTCTCTCTGTTGGTTTTCCTCCAAACACAGAAGACACTTTGTTAATTGCTCATCGGAGAGGCCCACCCTCCCCTTGGTCCTCTCCACACTGCTGCACCCACCAAGGGATTTGCATATTGTTCCCCAGGGAGGACCTTCCCTGACAAAGTCTGAGATATAAGTTCAGCTCTAATCTGCCTTTCCTTACCAGGACTCATGAGATCAACTTCTAAAATGAGGTTTCCTGCTCAGCTCCTGGGGCTGTTAATGCTCTGGATCCCTGGTGAGGACAGAAGGGGGATGGGAAAGGAGAAGGAGGAGGGGAGGGTCAGCTCTCAGGGCACCACTTCTTCCACTGTGCATTCTGTTCTCAAGTTAGATGACGATGTCACACACACTGTGGGAGAAATGTGGTGTTCAGACCTGTGAAACTCAGGAGAACAAGAACAAGAGGGACCTGCTCTCTGGTGAAGATTTTAGAAAAGAAAGAGGCTCTTTTATGCCTGGCATTCTCAGGCTATTTTTCTTTTTTTTAATTGTCTGGTTTGGTGTATGAATAAAAATTTCACACACACACAAACACACTCACGCACTCACATAAAACAATTAATTAGCCTGAAATAAATAGCAAAAGGGAATCTTGAAAATCATGCTTAATATTGCTATGTAACCTTTCACTTCTCTCTCATAATTTTAACTTCCAATGGGGATACTGTGGTGACTCACACTCCAGTCTCTTGGCCAGTCATGCTCAGAGAGCCAGCCACCATTTCCTACAAGTAGAGTCAGAGCCTCTCACATAGTGATGGTTACACCTATCTGAACTAGGACCAGCAGAAGCCAGGCCAGCCTCCACAGCTCCTAATCTATAGGGCATCAAGCCTGTTCTCTCGGGTCCCAGTGGGTCAGGAACAGATTTCACTTTGAAAATCAGCAGGGTGGAGGCTGAGGATGTTCCAGCTTATTACTGCCAGCAAAGTATACGACTTCCTCCCTCAGTGGTCCAGCCGTGCACGCACACCTCTCTGCTTGGGGTGGCCCAGCTGCCCAAATGTGTGGCCTATGTGGGGAGTAGTCCCAGCAGATTCTCTGAGTCTGCTAAGAGGAAGGCATCGGAGACCTCAGGGGAATAGGTTGAAGCTGAGGACTCTAGACCATGAGTGCCTCTGCTACACGTTAGCTACTGCCTGTTCGTGGCTGGTCAGCTGCACCAGTCTTGACATGGCAGAGCCAGCAGGGAGGATGGAGGAGGTCCAAGTGCCTCTGAGCAACTAGACAAGATGTCAGGAGAGCTGACTGAGAGCTCATCCTGAACCTCCTGCCTGTGTACATTTGTCAGTTAAATTTGTTCAGCTTGACAGGCATACATTTGACAGAGACAGTAGCAACACAAGTTGAATACATGTGGAGGTTAAGTAGGCTTTTTGTATATTTCATCAGGATAATATTTGGTGATATTTAGCCTTTAGTATTTTCCCATTTTCCCAACACCCTGCTTCTTATTTTACCACTTGCGGTTCCCCTTGAATTAAGCTAATTGAAATATCATTCTATATTATATGTCCTCAGCGGGAGTGTGGCTGAGAAGAAATTGTGAAGATGCTGGTTTTTGAGCTTCCAGAAAGCCTTTTGTAAATGTATAGGAGGCACAAGATGCTAATTCCGCAACCGATGAATTTCCCCAATTACTTTGTTTTGAGAAAAATGATTTCGATGAATTTTATAAGTTGGGTTTTAAAAATAAACAGCAAAGTGAAAGATGTAGAATGACATTTACTCCATAAACTACCAGAAGGATACAGAATGACAGAAATGTTTTTCTTTCTAAAGGTAAGAATTTTAAGACTGTGTCCATATTTATGCCTATTCCCATGAAAGGTAATCCAACTGAATGTGGAAACCATCGAACAATGTTCATTCAAATGTGGGTACAGCAGTATATTGGCAGGGAACTGCTAGAAGTGCAAGCCAGATTCAGACAACAACATGGAACAAGGGATATCATTGCTAATGTCAGATGGATCCTGGCTAAAAGCAGATAATACCAGAAAGTTCTTTACCTGTGTTTTATTGACTATGCAAAGGCATTCCACTGTGTGGTTTGTAACATATTCTGGATAACATTGCAAAGAATAGGAATTCCAGAACACCTAAATGTGTGCATGAGGACCTGTACATAGGTCAACAGGAAGTCATTCAAAGAGAATAAGGAGGTGCTGCATGGTTTAAAGTCATAAAATGTGTGTGTCACAGTTGTATCCTTTCACCATACTTATTCAGTCTCTATGCTGAGCATATAATTTGAGAAGATGGATTATATGAAGAAGAATGAGGAATCAGGATTGGAGGAAGACTCTTTAGCAACCTGCATGATGCGGATGACACAAACTTGTTTGCTAAAAATGAAGAGGACTTGAAGCATTTACTGATGAAGATCAAAGACCACAGCCTTCAGTATGGATTACACCTCAACGTAAAGAAAGCAAAAATCCTCACAACTGGGCCAATAATTAACATCATAATAAAAGGACAAAACACTGATATTGTCGTGGATTTCATTGTCCTTGGATCCATAATCAATGACCATGGAAGCAACATACAAGAAATCAAAGGATGCATTGCACTGGGCACATTGGCTGCAAAAGACCTCTCTAAAGTGTTAAAAAGCAAAGGCTTGACTTTAAAGACTGAGATGCATGTGAACCAAGCCATGATGTTTTCAATCGCCTCCTGTACATGTGAAAGTTGGGCAATGAATAAGGAAGACCAAAGAAGAATTGATGCCTTTGAATTATTGTGTTGGTGAAGAATATTGAAGATACCATGGACTTCCAGAAGGAACAAATTTGTCTTGGAAGAAGTACAGCCAGAGTGATCTTTAGGAGGGAGGGTGGCAAAACTTCGACTCACATACCTTGGATATGTTCTCAGGAGGGATCAGTCCCTGCAGAAGGACATAATGCTTGGTAAAGTAGAGGGTCAACAAAACAGAGGAAAACTCTCAATGTGATGGATTGACTCAGTGGCTACAACAATGGGCTCAAGCACAATAAGAATTATGAGGATGGCCTAGGACTGGGCAGTGTTTCATTGTGTTGTTCATATGGTTGCTAAGAGTTGGAACTGACTGGATAGCACCTAACAACAACAACAAAAATGAGTAATATACTGATGAGATTTTTTTTTCTGCGACACCAAAAATCAGAAATGTAAAATGGTTAGTATGAATAGTAATATTAAAGGTGAAAAAATATTGATGAAAATCTGGTACTGTCAAATATTGAAATATATTCTTATCAGTCAGGGATTTTGATAGCAAAGAAGAGAAACCAACCAAGTCTAAACTAAGCAGAAAATGAAATGATTACTGGGTGACATGCAGATTTGAGTGAAATTGTACAGATCATGGTGTAGAAAATGTACATGAAATGAGCTGGCAAAAGCACAGTTCATGATAAATCAGAGAAAGAAGTTGTTTGTATATGATCCCACCACCACCACAGATGGACTGGCTCTACCAGCACTGGACAAAAGTGATGGAACACTGGATATTGGAAGCCTCTGCTACCATTCTGTTTGCAAATATTGTTGTCGCTGTGAATTGAGCATTAGTACCATTTCCTCATGAGCAGTTTCAATAAGTGCTCTTCAAGAATGTATTTCCATTCCCAGAAACTGTAATCGACCAAAATCAAACCCATTACCATTGACTGGATTCCAATTCTTAGCAACCGCATGAGTTACAGAGCAGACCCGAGCTCCATAGACTTTTCTGTGGTGTAATCTTCATGCAAGCAGACCACTAAGCCTTTCTTCTGCGGCTCCACTAGGTGGGTCCCAACTGCCAAGCTTTAGTTTAGTAGCTGAGCACGAACCATTTGCACCACTCAGTCACCTGCGGCAATTATGGCAAGAAAACTAAAATATAACTATTGTCATCAGAGAATCCAAAAAAACCATTTTTACCATATTCAAATAGTACTGCCGTATTCAAAAGAAAAAAAATTTTTTTTTTTTTTTTTTAATTCAAAAAGTAAGAAGAATGCAGTGTGGAAGTTTTTGAACCAGAATCCATTGATCTAAGAATTTCACCATTACACTCCACGGTTCTCTGTATAAATGTTTTCTTGGCACACCCCAACCTGAGCTCACACCTGCTGATCTGAACCTCATAACGAGCTACGAAGTACAGAAACTGTTGAATCAGTGTGTGTTGTCTTGGGCATGTTCTCAACAGCCACAACAAGAAAACAACACTCTTTCCCATCGAGTCGATTCCAACACACAGTGACATATAGGACAGAGCAAAACTGCCCCATAAAGATCCCAAGGAGCGGCCAGTAGATTTGGACTACTAACCTTTTCGTTAGCAACCATAGCTCTTAGCCACTGTGCAACCAGGGTTAACACAAGCAAATTGAAAAAAAAAGAAAAAACAAAGCTATGAAATAGAGTTTCTTGGGGGATGGAATCTGAGCAACATCACACAAAGAGAAGCTGCGGGACGGGCACCACCCAGATGCTAGGCTCCTGCTCTACTATGTTCCAGGGGAGACAAAACCTAGACATGGAGTTTTCTCTCCAGAGTGATCCTCCTATTCAGGTAGGTCTATGATTTGAAAAGAGATGTGAAATAAATGTTACAAGCCACACAGGCCTGTCTGCATTTCCCAGTTAGAGACCATTTTGGTTTGATTTCCCTTCTATTCCTGATAGCACAGTATCTCTGGATCATCCTCGGGTGCCTGTCATTTTAGGTCCCAGCAGGCAGATCCTGCTCACTAGGTGCCAGAATGTCTGTTGTCTCCCAGGAGAGAAAGTCTCCATTAGCTGCAGGGCCAGTCGGAGTCTCCTCTACACTGACTGGAAACACTACTCAGGCTGGCATCTGCATAAACCTGAGGAGGGACCTACAGGCCTCATTCACCTCACTTCCCCTGTGCATGTTGTTGTGATGCTGAACAGGTTTCAGCATCACTTTCAGAATACTGGACACTAGAGAGGAAGGCCTGGTGTTCTACTTCAGAAAAACCAGCCGATGAAAACAGTCGGATCTTATTGTGCATGGGGTCATCATGAGTCAGGGGCTGACAAGATGTCATCTAACAAGAAGAAAGAGCCTTGATTTCCTTCAGTCACTAAATTAATCTTGGGCGCCCAAGGGATTAATTTAAAGAGGAGTTGAAAACTAATGAAAATAGAACATGGGAAAGCTGTCACATGTTTCTAGGGTGATAGGGTTAATGAGTTACAGGCCGGCCTTTGAAAGGATGAGTCCCACTGAAAGACATGGAGAGAGGAGAAAAGGTCAGTAAAATAGAAGCTTAGAGCAGGAAAACACCTTCATTGACATTGACCAAGATGGCTTGGCTGGAAAACAGGATTCACTGAAGGAAAAAGTAAGGCAGAAATACTATCTTCTGTGAGGGAGGTTAAAAATATGAAGGATCCAGGTTTAATATTGGGTTAGGTGCAGACTTTTGAGGGATGATGGTAGAAAAAGGAAAAAGCCCCATAAAAAAATGAATTAAAATGAGAACTTTCTAGAGTCGAGAAGGCACAAGGAAGAGAGAACTGATCTTTCAGGGTAGAAAACTCACTGGACCCTTTCCCGAATCAGTCATGTGATCTATCCATGCGAAACAAGGAGGTTTCTGTGATATGAAAGGTCCGGAAAAAGCCCACGAGGGATTTTCACAGCATTCTTTTTTCTATATTTTACCACAAAAGGGGATCCAGAAGAAGCCACATCCCTTAATTTTCCCTTGGAACCTAGAAATCCTGTAAGGAATTCTTCAGGAGATGTGGCCTTTGGGGCAGACAGAGGAAGCGTGCATATTCAGGGCTGATCAGAAAGGAAGCAGCTGGTGCAGTGAAGACTCACTGGCCTGTAGCCCTCAGGAGGGTTTGTGTTCGAGGCTGAAGCACTGTGGGAGGTGGATTATTATAACCTTGCTGACAATAATAAACTGAGACGTCTTCAGCCTGGAAGTTGCTGATGGTGAGTGAAGTCTGTCCCAGACCCACTGCCACTGAACCGGTGAGGGATCCCAGATCCCCATTTCGATGCATCGTAGATGAGCAGCTTAGGAGCCTGTCCTGGCTTCTGTTCGTACCAGTTTAAGTAGCTGCTCACACTCTGGCTGGCCTTGCAGTTGATGGTGACCGTTTCTCCTTGAGACTTAGCCACAGAGGCTGGAGACTGGGTCAGCACAGTGTCCCCACTGTCACCTGCAATCAGAGTAGACAATTACCATGCACACATATGTACACACTCTTTTTCACACATACATTAAAATTTACCATTTATACCAAAACATCTAGTCATATTAAATATCAGCAAATAATTGGTTCCATTTTGCAAATAACTGTCATTTCCCACTCAGTGTTAAAATCATTTTTCAACTCCAGAAAGATACTACTCTAGAGAGATTGAAACACTTTTCATTTCTCACCAGAGGCCCAGAGCAACAGGGACATGAGGACCAGAGTGTATGGCACCATCGTGCTGCCCCTCCTGCCTGATGCAGATCAGCTCCCATAGCAAAGGCCCTGTTTATAGTATCTGAGCAGCCAGCCTGGTGTTGGAGGGGCCTATGCAAAGCAGTCAGTAACTGGAAAGCAAATTACATGGGCGATAGATTGTGAAACTAGCCAGTGTACTTCAAGGGCCAAATATATCACATATAGTATAATTTTATGAGTAGAAAAGATAAAACAGGGTCATAGCAGCTCTAATATCTTAAAAAAAAAAACTTATCGTCCAACGGATTCCAACTCATGACAACCACATGTGTTACTAAGTAGAGCTGCTCCATAGGGTTTTCTTGTCTGTGTTCTGTATAGAAGCAGACTGATAGGCTTTTCTTCCAGGGTACCACTCAGTGTGTTCAAACTGCCAACCTTCAGGTAAGCAGCCCTTCACAACTGCTTGAAACACCTATAACCTAATGAATAGCTTCAATTTTAACTTAAAAAAAAACCTACATCATTTTAGGTTATATAAATGTTGACTGGTTTCCTCAAATCAACAGTTTTCAGAAACAATAAAAAATGCTGGAAAAAAAAACAAGAAAAGGGAAAAATATGAGAAATTTTTGCCTCAATGTTTGATAAAATTTATACCTAGAAAATGTCTAAGCTCCGATGAGACTTGTATCCTGAAGGATACCTAAAAGACACTGCAACCACTTGTGATTGGATTCCAGGGCTATGGAAGGGCCAGAGAAATGGAAGACAGGCCCCCAACTACTCGAATTACTCGTATTACAAGCCCTCAGGGGGCCTATATCGAGCTAGGGTCCAGGAGGGCTAGATCACAAAGGAAGTATGAACCAAAGAGAAAGTGGGACCTATCGTGCCCACAGTGGGTAGGACCTGATAAGAGGGCTCTAGAATAATTTGTGGAAATGGAGAGATAAAAAAATAAGCAGGATTTCCTTGTAAAGTTGTGACTGAATGACAACTCTTCAAAGAGTTTCCTTCCAGTTATGGATGGCCTCGGTGGGCCTGGAAGTCTTCAGCCTTGAAGGTGAGACTTCATCTCTCTTACTTTGGATATATTACCAGGAGGGACCAGTCCCTGCAGAAGATCATGTCATAAAGCAGAGGTTCAGCAAAAAAGAGAAAGAGCCTCGAAGAAATGGATTGACCTGAAATAAATGCTACAGCAACAGAGAACTGTCCACCTATCACAGTTAGACTATTTTGGCTTCATTGTTTCTTGTATCCCTGATTGCACAGAATCTCTGCATCAATCCGTGTGCCTGTCATTGCAGGTTCCTGCCAGCAGATGGCGGTGACACAGGCTTCTCAAGTTCCTCTGGAAGAGCTTCCATCAGCTGAAGGGCCAGTCAGAGTCTTCTCTACACTGACCTGAGAGGCCACTTAACCTGGGGAGACTCCTAAGGCCATGATTGACTTCACTTCCACCCGTGTTGATGGGGTGCCCGCCCGCTTCAGCAGTGGTGGTCTGAGGCCAACTTCACTCATCATCATCCTCACCATCAGATTAAAGATAGTAGAACAATCTGCTGTGTTCAAGAATCAAGATATCCTCTCAAAATAATGTGACCCCAGATATAAACCTCTTACCAGGGCAGAGGTGGGAGAAGGTCTCACTTACTAGGCACTCTCACAGAGCTTGCTGTTGTTTATTTGTTTTGATCACGCAAAAAAGTTGGCATGAAGTAGTCAGAAAATCGGCAACTAGGCCTTCTCTGGCTCCAAAAGAGAGCAGGCCTCCAGCCCTTCTTGCTCGCTTCCTTTAAATCTGCTCTCAGCCTTCACCCTGGGCGTCGCTAGGTGGCCATTTGCAGTCCCATCTGACCTTCTCTAACCTGTGTCAACCCTGACTCCCAAAGGCCTTTACTGCTACCCAGGAATAGCACCTCCTCTCTAGGCCAAAGACTAGAGCCACTATCCCCTGGGCTTTCGGGTCCCTGTTTCCCCACTCAAGTTTATGTCAGA
Organism: Elephas maximus indicus; assembly: GCF_024166365.1. Lineage (NCBI taxonomy): Eukaryota > Metazoa > Chordata > Mammalia > Proboscidea > Elephantidae > Elephas > Elephas maximus. The sequence continues at coordinate 45,420,871 of NC_064835.1, read as the reverse complement.
GAAAACATCTCAGGAACGAGAAAATACTAACTAGATCCCTGCTTGCCTTTTGTATAAAAGCAATGCAAGTTATATTATCCTAAATACGTTGAAAAAAAAAATTCCTAGTATAAAACTGAGTAACAGAAAATAAGGTCCTTCAATTATAAGAAAACTTAAAAAAAAAAATGGAGTGTCTCCTTTTTTTTTTTTTTTTGTATTTTATAAGACAGAATTTTACCTTTTTCTTAGAAGAAGTTTTTAACAAATCTGTTTTGGCTTTCTCTGTACCCCTCATATTCCCATTTCCCTACTTCTTGTTGTTAGCTGCCACTAAGTTGATATTCAACTCATAAAAAAAAAAAAAAACATTTTTTTCAATTTAATTGATACCCACTGTAAATTCCAAGCTTCTCCTTTATAATAACGCCCTCACCCAAACCAAGAACGCGACAGCCCCTCCCTTATTTCATCACATTCATTTTGCAAAACCTAAACCCTGGAAAAAACTCCACCCTCCACACACCTGCATCCATGTTCACAATGTGGCTGGAGAAAAACACATAATTATTTTGATTCTCTCATTGTAAATTTATGCACACTACCTCAGGACAGCCCTTAATCTTGCCTCACTATGTTCCTTCCTTTACCTGGTTGGTTCAGTCTCCACCCTTTCTCTTTTCTTTTCTCTTCAGGATTTAACACCTACTTCTCATCCCACATTTCAGCAAATGACCTCATTTCCTGTGTCTTGGAAGAGCTTTCACTAGCTCCTCTCATGCATCTTCTGATCCACAGGCGTCTACACCCCATGTGCTGCCTTCCTTCCTTCCTTCCTTCCTATTACTGTAGATGAGCAAACAGCCCTCCTACCGGAGGCCAGGCCCTCTGCTCCTATACCCCCGTCCCTGCAAGGGCATCTTGGCATTCCACACCTCTCTTTTCTGAGTTATCCATGTTCCTCTCACTTTAGCATCATTTCTGTCAGCATGAAACATCATTTTTAAAAACTCTGCCGGTTTCACATCCCCCTCCAGTTATGTCCTGTTTCACTTATTGAAAGACTTCTAGGTAGTAACCAAACCAAGGCCGTATCTTTTCATACTCCCCAAATTATGCGTTCTCCACAATTCTTTCAACCACCGAGGCCATATTTTCCATATACTGATCCTTCTTTATTTCCAACTTCCTCATTCCAATCACCATCCTGATTGCATATTCAATCAATTTCAGACCCCAGAACTTGATAAAAATCTTCTATTTCTTCGTCTTTGGCCTTAGTGGTTGGTGGGTAAATTTGAATAATACTTGTATTAACTGGCCTTACTTGTGGGGCTGTAGATATTATTCTGTCACTGTCAGCCTTGTACATCAGGATGGATTTTGAAATGTTCTTCTTGATGAAAAGTGCAACGCCATTCCCTTCAAGCTGTCATTCCCGGCATAGAAGACCATACGATTTTCTGACTCAAAATGACAATACCAGTCCATTTCAGCTGACTAATACCTAGGATATTGATCTTTATGCATTCTATTTCATTTTTGACAATTTCTCATTTTCTAAGACTCGTACTTCATACGTTCCACATTTCAATTATTATTGGATGTTTTCAGCTGTTTCTTCTCATTTTGAGTCATGCCACATCGCCACACCAATGTCCCGAAAGCTTGACTCCATGCGTGTTATTAAGGTCAACTCTAAGGAGGCAGCTCTTCCCCAGTCGTCTTTTGAGTGCCTTCCAGCCGGAGGGGCTCATCTTCAGGCACTGTAACAGACATTGTTCTCCTGCTATTAATAAGGCTTTCACTGGCTGATTCTTTCAGAAGCAGACCACCAGGTCCTTCTTCCTAGTTTGTCTTGGTCTGGAAGCTCAGCTGAAATCTGTCCACTGCAGTGACCCTCCTCGTATTTGTGTATCAGCAGCATAGCTACCAGCATCACAGCAATATGCAAGCCCCCACAGTATGACAACCTGACAGACATGAATTCTGTATCTAATTGCTGGAAATTTTTTTTTCAGATCTGTAGTGCCCTGCTTTTAGTTTTTGTGCCTTGCATGCTACATAAAGTTTATCATTTATTTGTCTAAATAAACTCGCACAGCTCACAAATCTAAAGTGTGAAGAGAATGCCTTTTGTTCCCTGTTCTTTCCGTTGCATCACCTTCATATTCATATCCCAGTTATCTCATGTTCTTGGATGTTAAGGATCTCTGACTTCTTGGCAGTATCAGTCTTAGAAAAATTATTTGTGAGGTGTCCTGAGGATTTATGATGGGTTTGCCCTCTTTCAGAGCAGCTTCCACTTGTTGGACCTATCTACAGGGCTTTCTTAAACAAATTTCCAGGTTGCAGAGTTCCAGAATCACCTAGGCCATGCACACCTGGAGTGAAACTCCTTGGAAGGTTGACTTTTAGACACAACTTCCCAAGGAAATCTTGCTTATTTTTTCCTGTCCATTTCCACAATGGCCCTAGAGCCCTTTGAGCATTTCCTAGGAGCTGTGGGAAGGATAGGTTTGCTTTCTTTGCTTCACACTTACTTTGAGATTGTAGTCCTCCCCTCTTGGCTCTAGCACAACATAGGGTTCCTGAGGACTCCCCACATGGGTAATTTCTGGGCCTGTCTTTCACTTCTCTGGATCTTACATACCCTAGAATTAAATCTTTAGTGTATGCAGTGACCTTAAACTGTCCATTAGGATAAAAAGTGGCTTTAGAGCTCAGACATTTTCTGGCCATAAATTTTTATCAAAAAGTGAGCCAAAAGTTCTCCATTGTCATCTGTTCTTTCATTTATACATTTCTAGCATTTTGTATTATTTCACCAGGATTGTAGATCTCAGGAAACTAGCCCATCATTTATGGACTTTGAACCCATTTCATTTTTTTTTTCCTTATTTCAAATAGAAACTCTTCTTAAGAGAAGCTAATGTTTGTAATTTTAGAGCTTCTTAGTTGATATTAGAGCTTCTAAGTTGACTACTTTGTGTTTTCTAGTCATTGGCTCTTGATGTACATTGCTTAGTTTCAAAACCGACTGTCTGTGTACTTTGCTCCATATTCAATGATGGCTTTTCATAGACCTCCCAGGCCAAGTCAGCCAGTGAAAATCCTATGGATGACAACACTCAGATCTTATTGTTCATTGGGTTGTCATGACTCAGGGGCTGAGAAGACGGCAACTAACAACAAGAAAGAACCATGATTTCCTTCAGTCACAAAATTAATCTTGGGTGACCAACGGATTAAGTTAAAGAGGCAATAATGAAAAAAGAACATGGAAAAGCTGGCCCCTGTTTCTAGAGTGATAAGGTTAATGAGTTAGAGACTGGCATTTGAAAGAAAGGGTGCCACTGAGAGAAATGGAGGGAGGAGAAAAGCGCAGTAAAATGGGAGCTTAGAGCAAGAAAACACCTTCATTGACATTGCCCAGGAAGGCTTGGCTTGAAAAAAGAATCCATGGAAGGAAAAGAAAGAGATGAAGATTGCCATCTAGGAGGGAAGTTTTAAACATGAAGTGCCTAGGTTTAATACTGGGTCAGGTCCAGAGCTATGAGGGGTAATTGCAGAGAAAGGAAAGGGTCCAGGAAAATAAGGAATTAAAGTGAGACTGTTCTAGAGTAAAGAAGGCACAAAAACTAATCTTTAAGGGTATAAAACTCACTGGACCCTTCCCCAAATCAGTCATGTGATCTATCTTGTAAAATAAGCGGGTTCCTGTGATAAGAAAACTCCTGACAAAGCCTACAAGAGATTTTTAGAGCATTCTTTTTTCTATAATTTCCCACAAAAGCAGATCCAGAAAAAGCCACATCCCTTAAGTTTCTCCTGGAATCTGCACATACTCCAAGGAATTAGTCAGGAGATGTGGCCTTTGTGTCAGAGAGAGGAAGCCTGCATCTTCAGGGCTGAGCAGAAAGGAAGCAGCTGGTGCAGTGAAGACCGTTTGGCCTGTAGCCCTCCAGAGGCGGTTTGTGTTCGAGGCTGAATCACTGTGGGAGGTGCCTTATTAAATTGCTGACAATAATAAGCTGCAGCATCATCAGCCTGGAAGTTGTTGATGGTGAGAGTGAAGTCTGTTCCAGACCCACTGCCACTGAACCGGTCAGGGACCCCAGATGCCCGGCTAGATGCCCTATAGATGAGCAGCTTAGGAGCCTGTCCTGGCTTCTGCTGGTACCAGTTTAAGTAGCTGCTCACACTCTGACTGGCCTTGCAGTTGATGGTGACCGTTTCTCCTTGAGACTTAGCCAGAGAGGCTGGAGACTGGGTCAGCACAGTGTCCCCACTGGCACCTGCAATCAGAGTAGGCAATTACCATGCATACATATGTACACACTCTTTTTCACACATACATTAAAATATACCATTTATACCAAAACATCTAGTGATATTAAATATCAGCAAATAATTGGTTCCATTTTGCAAATAACTGTCATTTCCCACTCTATGTTAAAACCATTTTTCAACTCTAGAAGCATACTACTCTAGAGAGATTGAAACACTTTTAATTCCTCACCAGAGGCCCAGAGCAACAGGGACATGAGGACCAGAGTGTGTGGCACCATCTTGCTGCCCCTGCCTGCCTGATGCAGATCAGCTCCCATAGCAAAGGCCCTGTTTATAGTATCTGAGCAGCCAGGCTGGTGTTGGAGGGGCCTATGCAAAGCAGTCAGTGAGTGGAAAGCAAATTACATGGGCGACAGGTTGTGAAACTAGCCAATGTACTTCAAGAGCCAAATATATCACATAAAGTATAATTTTATGATTAGAAAAGACAAAGCAGGGTCACAGAAGCTCTAAAATCTCTCAAAGCAAAAAAAAAGAAAACTCGTAGACCAGTGGATTCCAGCTCATGACAACCACATGTGTTACACAGTAGAGCTGCTCCATAGGGTTTTCTTGCCTATATTCTTTATAGAAGCAGACTGACAGGCTTTTCTTCCAGGGTACCACTGGGTGTGCTCAAACTGCCAACCTTTAGGTTAGTAGCCCATCACAACTGAACTGCTTGTAACACCTAAAATTTAATGAGGAGCTTCAATTTTAACTTAAAAACAATTTTAAATCAGTTCAGCCTACATAAATGTTGGATTAGTTTCCTTAAAACAACAGTTTCATAAAACAATAAAAAAAGCTGGAAAAAAATTGAAGGAAAGGGAAGAATATGGAAAATTTTTTCCTCAATGTTTGATAAAAAATTTATAGCTAGAAAATAGCTCTGAAGATACTTGTATCCTGAAGGATACCTAAAAGACACTGCAAGCACTTGATAATCGATTCCGGGGCTATGGAGGGGCCAGAGAAATGGAAGACAGGCCCCGAATTTACTCGTATTGAAAGTCCTCAGGGAGCCCATATTGAGCTAGTGTCCAGGAGGGCTTAGATCTCAGAGGAAATGTGAACCAAAGAGAAAGTGGAATCTTTCATGCCCACATTGGGTAGGACATGATAAGAGGGCTCTAGAATCATTTGTGGAAATGGAGAGGGAAAAACAAGCAGGATTTCCTTGTAAAGTTGTGATTGAATGCCAAATCTTCAAAGAGTTTCATTCCAGGTATGGATGGCCTCTGTGGGCCTGGGCCTCTTCAGCCTTGAAGGTGCGACTTCATCTCTCTTACTTTGGATGTATTATCAGGAGGGACCAGTCCTTGCAGGAGATCATGCGTCATAAAGGAGAGTGTCAGAGAAAAAGGGAAAGAGCCTCAAGGAAATGGGTTGACACAGTGGCTGCAACATTGGGCTCAAACATAGCAAAGGCTGTGAGGACGGCTCAGGACCAGGGGGTGTTTCGGTTTGTTGTACACAGAGGGTCACTATCAGTTGGCCCCAATGTGATGATGCAGAACAACAACATGATATGAATACGAATGTGATGCAACAGAAATAACAGGGAACAGAAGGAGCTCTGTTCATATTTCACATTTGGCCATTATATGAGTTTATTCAAAGAAACAAATGACAAACCTAGCATTGTATGCAAGGTACAGAAAACAAAAATGGGGACACTTCAGATCTGAAGAAGAACGAGTTGAATTTCTACAAATTAGAAATAGAGTCACCAAAATTTTAAAACACAGCAGCAGACAGACTTCCACTTGTAGGCTAAACGGAATAACAAGGAGAAGATGTACCATCACGCATGAAACAATCGAAAAATAATTAACTCATGAAAAATCATATTTAACAGTTAATGCACTCAGCTCCTAGTCCAAAAACAATAGCCTCAAAATCAAGTAAAATAAAATAAACAAAAGCCTGGCGATCTGCTCTGCGAAATGAATCATTGAAAATCACACCATTGACGCACGTGGGGTCACCATGAGTCAGAATCAAGTCAACAGCAAATGGGTTTTCATCTTACAGAAATGCATCGCTAGGTCTCTCTTCCAAGCCGTCCCGGGTGGATTTGAACTGTTAACCTTTCAGTAGTAGTCTAGCACAAAACATTAGCTCCACATTGCTAGCTAAATCTTCATTTGGGGAAGATAATCCAAGATCAAAGGTGCCCATCACTGCCATATTCAAAGAGTAAGTCAGAAAAGAGCACCTTCAATATTTTTTTACCACAACCCTGTGTCCCAAGACTTTCACCATCAAAGTCCCTGGCGCTTGCTTTAAATGTCCCCTCACCACCACCCCACCCTGGGCCCAGCCCTACTGACCTGAGCCTCATTAATGGAGCCTTTTCTGGAGAATGGAACCTGAACAACATCACAGGAGACAGAAGCTGCAGGATGGTGACACCATCCAGAACCTCAGGCTCCTGCTCTGCTCTGTTCTAGGGAAGAGGATACTTGCAAACCTAGAGAGGGAGTTTTCTCTCCAGAGTAATCCTTCCATTCAGAGCTACAATTTTAAAATGAGACATGAAATAAATGCTACAGCAACACAGGCCTGTCCACCTATCGTAGACAGAGTTCATTTTGGCTTCATTGTTTCTTCTATCCCTGATTGCACAGAATCCCTGCATCATCCCGGGTGACTGTCATTGCAGGTTCCTGCCAGCAGATGGCGGTGACACAGGCTTCACAGCTCTCCCTGGAAGGGCTTCCATCAGCTGAAGGGCCAGTCAGAGTCTTCTCTACACTGACCTGAGAGGCCACTTAACCTAGACAGACTCCTAAGGCCCTCATCGACTTCACTTCCACCCGCGTTGATGGGGTGCCCGCCCGCTTCAGTGGTGGTGGTCTGAGGCCAACTGCACTCTCACCATCCTCACCCTCAGATCAAAGGTAGTACAACAAACTACTGTGTTCCAAAATCAAGATATCCTCCCAAAATAATGTGACCCCAGATATAAACCTCTTACCAGGGCAGAGGTGGGAGAAGGTCTCACTTACTAGACACTGTCACAGAGACTGCTGTGGTTTATTTCTTTTGATCACGCAAAAAAGTTGGCATGAAGTAGTCAGAAAATCGGCAGCTGGGCCTTCTCTGGCTCCAAAAGAGAGCAGGCCTCCTGCCCTTCCTGCTCGCTTCCTTCAAATCTGTTTCCAGCCCTCACCCTGGGCGTCACTAGGTGGCCATTTGCAGTCCCATCTGACCCTCTCTAACCTGCGTCAACCCTGACTCCCAAATGCCTTTCCTGCTGCCCCGGAACAGCACCTCCTCTCTAGGCCAAAGGCTACAGCCCCTATCCCCTGGGCATTCCTGTCCTTGGGTCCCTGATCAAGTTTATGTCAGAGAACACATCTCAGGGTTGAGAAAGTACTAGACCCCTGCTTAGTCTTGTGTAAAAGCAATGCAGGTTATGTCTTCCCAAACACATTTTCACAACAACAACAAATCCAAATATGAAAGTGAGGAAGAGAAAATAAGTTCCTTCCATCGGGGGGAAAAACAAAATGTTTCTTGTATTTTATGAGTCAGAATTTGACCTTTTTCTGAAAAGAGGTTTTTAAAAAATCTATTTTGGCTGTGTCTGCACCCCTCACATTCCCTTTTCCCTACTTCTTGTTGTTACCTGCTGTTAAGTCGATTTGATATTTAAAATTCCAAGCTTCTCCTTTATAATAATGCCCTCAGCCAAACCAAGAACGCCACGGCCCCTCTCTTATTTCATCACATTCATCTCGCAAAACCTAAACCCTGGAAACTCCACCATCCGCATACCTGCCTCCATGGCCCTAATGTGGCTGGAGAAAAACACATGATTATTCTGATTCTCTCACCACAAATTTATGCACACTACCTCAGGACAGCCCTTAATCCTGCCTCACACTGGTACTTCATTTACCTGGTTGGTTCAGTCTCCACCCTTTCTCTCTTCTTTTCTCTTCAAGTTTTAATACGTACTTCTCATCCTACCTTTCAGCAAATGACCTCATTTCCTGTGTCTTGGATGAGCTTCCACTAGCTCCTCTCATGCTTCTTCTGATCCACATGCGTCTACACCCCCATGTGTGTCCTTCCTTCCTTCCTTCCTTCCTTCCTTCCTTCCTTCCTTCCTTCCTTCCTTCCTTCCTTCCTTCCTTCCTTCCTTCCTTCCTTCCTTCCTTCCTTCCTTCCTTCCTTCCTTCCTTCCTTCCTTCCTTCCTTCCTTCCTTCCTTCCTTCCTTCCTTCCTTCCTTCCTTCCTTCCTTCCTTCCTTCCTTCCTTCCTTCCTATTACTATAGATGAGCAGACAGCCTTCCTACCTGAGGCCCGACCCTCTGCTCTTAAACCCCTGTCCCTTCCAAGGGTATTTCTTGGCATTCCTCACCTCTCTTTTGTAAGCTGTCCATGTTCCCCTCACTTTAGCATCATTCCTATCAGCATGAAACAGTATTTTTAAAAAAATCTTTCAATTTCATACCTCCCTCCAGTTATGTCCTCTTTCACTCTTCTCCTTTACCTTAAAGCTCATTGAAACACTTGTATGTAGTCACCAAACACAGACTGTCACTTTTCATACTCCCTTGGGCTCCCTCCATTGAAGTTGTTAACTCCACCTTTTCATAGAAACTGCTCTACTCAAAGCCACCGAAGACTTCCACACTGATGAATCCAGTGGTCACTTTTGAGTCCTCCTACCAAATACACCAGTGGCATTAAACACATTGGTAATGCCTTCCTCCTTAATACAGCCTCCTCACTGAGCTCCCGGGCATCACACGTCTTCTTTTCCGTCCACACTGCTCCTTCTCAGACTCATTGCTGGATCCTCCTAGTCTCCGTTGCCTGAAAGCTCAGTCCCTGGGCATCTTTTGCTCTTCATCTATGCAACACTCAATTCATTGCTTATCAGATTTAATTCTCCAGCCCATATCTCTCTGCTGAACTCCAAACTCAAGTCCAATTGTCTACTTGACAGCCACAGGGGGAGGTCTAATACACAACTCAAACCTAAAATTCCTGATTTTCCCTCCCAAATCCACCCCTCCCAAGATCTTTCCTATCTGAATAATTGTCAGCTCTGCCCTTCTAGTTACTCACAGTGAAACCTTGAAGTCATCTTGAGACTTCTCATGCTCTTTGACAAAATCTTCAGGGTGCTGTACCGACAGGGTTAAACTGTTCCCACCACTCCCATCATATCAGGGCCTGTGAGCTCCTGATGAAGCATTCTGTGCAACAGCCCAACGTGCAACTTACTGCTGCTCTTCTCCAGACCGCTTCACCGCCCACTGCCTCACCCCCTCCATTCAGACAGGGGCAATTAGCCACAAAGCTGCCCTTCTTGCTGCCATATTGCACCCCTAGTGCACTCTGATATGTGGTGTCTGGTTCCTGAAAATGCCAACGTATTCTCAGAAATTTCATGAATTCTGCACAACCTTACAACTGCCCTAAAACCCCCGACTTCGGGGAGCTTGATTTTAGACTTAGTCTCTGAACTCCTGGCTTGACTGGCTTGCAATAAATTCTAATTTATCTTTCTCAAAGGCCTGGTGTCTCTCAATTGAATTGAAGGGTCACAGGGAGCAGGACTCACACTTGTCAGACTAAGCATGGTATATCTATTTTCAAAATGTGCCACTCCTCATCCCCTCCACTGCTACTACCATCACTGAAGCAATTGTCCTCTCTACCTGGATGACGGTAATGGCCAGCTAACTGATACTTCTCCTGCCCTTGTCCCCCAAGGATTTCCTGTTAAGCTACAAATCAAAACCTGTCCTCTTTTGAAAACTATTCCAGTTATTATCACATCCTTTAAAATGAAAAGAAAATCCTTAAAGTAGTCTACAAATCCTACAAAATGAGCCCCTTCATTATTTCTTTGTCTTTATCGCCCACACTACCCTTCACAACGCTGCTTCACCAACACTGGCTTCCTTGCCTCTTTCCCAGCATGCTGGTTACATTTCTGCCTCAGAAATGTGTGATTTCGTCTAACTACAACACTTTTGGCAGGAATTATTCCTATGACTCATTTTCTCACCAACATTAAGACTTTGATCAGTGCATTCCTTCTCAGTGCAGCCTTCCATCACCATCTATTGTACAGGAATTGCAAAAACACCCCAATTCTTTATCCCTCCCTGTATCCATACTACTGGTGACATGACTTTATAGTTGTTCCTATTCGGGGATAAGTGCTATTTGCCCTCTCCTTCAATAAGAGTTGGTTGTGTGAATTGTGTTGATAGATAACATGCAGCAAAAGAGACACTGTGCCAGTACTGAACCTAGACTTCAACGGTACTTATGTGCTTTTACTTACTCTCTTGGAATTCTGCCAATTGCTATCACAACAAACTAGTTTCACTCTGGCAAGTGTTTAGAGAAATGTGGCCAAGTCACCTCAATAGCTGCATCTGATGGCCAGCCAACTAGAGACATGTGAAAGTTACCTGAGCCTTTCTAGATGAGCTAGCACCCAGGTGACCTGCCAGATAACTGTAAATGCATGAACTTTCCAGACAAGATCACTGAAGACTGGTGCATATCAACAGAACTCTTTACTGGTCCAACTCACCAATAAACATGAAAGCAATAAAAATGCTTAATGCTTTTAGCCACTGGGTTTTGTGGATGGCAAGAGCGAACTGATATATCATCCTTATTTACATTGCTACTCATCTACTGTGGATTGAATTGTGTCCCAAAAAATGTATGCCAACTTGGCTAGGCCATGATTTCCAGTATTGGGTGGTTGTCCAAGATTTTTTGATCTGATGTGATTATCCTATGTGTTATCAATCCTACCTCTATGATGTTAATGAGGCAGGATTAGAGGCAGTTACATTAATGAGGCAGGACTCAAACTACAGGGTTAGGATTACCTTGAGTTAATCTCTTTTGAAATATAAAAGTAAGACTCGAGCAGATAGTAGAGACTTCCACCACCAAGAGTGAAGAACCAGGAGGGGAGCTCGTTCTTTGGACTGGGTGTCCCTGTGCTGAGAAGCTCCTAGACCAGGGGAAGATTGATGACAAAGACCTTTCTCCAGAGCCAAAAGAGAGAGAAAGCCTTCTACTAGAGCTGGGACTCTTATTTGGGACTTCTAGCCTCCTAGACTGTGAGAGAATAAATTTCACTTCATTAAACCCATCCTCTTCTGATATTTCAGTTATAAGCAGCACTAGATAACTAATATAACATCTTACACCAGCAAGCTCTTCTTCCTTCCCACTCTTTATTTTTCTTCATACTGATTACAAAATTACTTAGTAAATTTTTACTTATCCATGTGTTTATTTTCCATCTTCCCCAACTAGGATGATAGCAATGTATCTGAGTATGACACAGAGTAAGCTCTCAATTAATATATCTTGAGTGAATAAATGACATGGAAACTTTAACATCCATTCTTTGAAAATATTTCTCATTGTTAGAGAAAAGGTGCTGTTATGTACATAAGAATGTTCACAGTATACCGATCAATTTTTTTGAGATCACCCCGATGCCAAATTTTATCAATACATGTATTTCAGAAGGAGATATAGGAATAACACTAGAATACCTGGAGTTTTTGTATTATTACACTGAGATGAGAATGTTAATTAAATGTTGTCAGAAGGATTCAATTATAGCTGAACAAAGAACCCTGGGTGGCAACAGTGGTTCAGTGGTAAAATTCTCGCCTCCATGCAGAAGACCTGGGTTTGATGCCAATCCATTTCTCCTCAAACACAGGCACTACTCCTCTGTCAGTGGAGGCTTGTATATTGCTATGATGTTGAACAGATTTTAGGAAACCTTCAAGACTAAGAACAACTGGGAAGAAAGTCCTAGAGATCAACATAGAAAAATCAGCCAGTGACAACCCTATGAATCACCATGACCCAATCCCATTTTTCATGAAATCACCATTGTTCTAGGAACCATAGCAGCTAAGAATAAAAAGAACCATGATTTCTTTCAGTTAAAAAGTTAGACTGGGTGCCCAGGGGGTGAACTTAGAGTTGTCAGTTAATGAAAAAAGATTGAAATAATTTCACATATTTATAGAGTGAAAGGGTTAATCAATTAGACACTTGCTTTTGAAAGAATGAATGCCACTGAAGGAAATGGAGAGAAGAGAAGGGTGAACAAAAAAGGAAGTAGAACAGAAAAACACCATCAGTGACATTGACCAGAAAGGCTTGGTCAAAAAGGGGATCTGTGGAAGGATAAAGCAAGAGAAGAATACTACCTTCTATGAAGGAAGTTCAGAATATGAAGGGTTAAAGATTTAATCTTGGGAAAGTCAAGAGATAAGGGGTAATTACAGAGAAGGGAAAAGCCAGGGAGACAAGGAATTAAATTGGGAATATTCCAGAGTCAAGATGGCACAGGGAAGAGAGAATTCATCTCTCAGGGTATAAAACTCACTGAATGCTTCTCCATATGAGCCTTGTGATCTAGCCATGTGAAACATGCAGGTTTCTGTACTATGAAAATTCCTGACATGACAAAGGCTATAAGAAAGGGTTAAAGCACTTTTCTACCGTAATGTCCCGGAAAAAGTAGTTTAGGAAAGTCCGTGGCTCTTACTTTCCTGAAGGGCTCAAGGAATTAGTCAGGAGATGAGGCATCTGGGGCAGAGAGAGGAAGTGTACTTGTTCAGGACTGTGTGATAAGGAAGCAGCAGGTGCAGTGAAGACTCATAGGCCTGCAGCCCTGGTGAGGAGGCTTGCGTTCCAGGCTGAAGCACTGTGAGAGGGTAGCCATAAAGTTGCTAAGAGCAATAGCCTGCCACACCCTCAGCCTGGAGGCTGCTGATGGTGAGAGCGAAGTCTGTCCCAGACCTAATGCCACTAAACCTGTCAGGTATCTCATATGTCCAGTTGGATGCCAAGGAGATAAGAAGCTTAGGAGACTACCCTGGTTTCTGCTTGTATGAGGTTAAGGCGTTGGTAACACTCTGGCTGGACTTCCTCTGATGGTGACCGTTTCTCCTGGAGACACAGTCAGGGAGACAGGAGGCTGGGTTATCACCATGTCTCCACTGACACATGCAATCAGAGAGGACAATTACCATACATACATGTATACACGCACTTTTTCATAGGCACATTAATATATACCATTTTAAATGTGCATTTTAGTGGAATACATGTCACACATAATTGAGTCAATTTTGGACATAGCCATCATTTCCCACTACGTCTTAATATCATTGTTCAACTCTACAAAAATACTTCTCTCAAGGAATTGAGGCACTTTTCATTTCTCACCAGAAACCCAGAGCAACAGGGGCATGAGGGCAGAGCCTGGAACACCATCTCGCTGCCTCCATCTGCCTGATAAAAATCAGCACACGTTGCAAAGCCCCCATTTATATAATCTGAGCAGTCAGACTGGGCCTGGAGGGTCTATACAAAGCCATCATTGAACGTGGAAGCAAACTACATGGACAGAAAAAATAAGCAAGTTTCCTTGTAAAGTTGCTTGTGAAAGTCAGTGCTCCAAGGAGTTTAACTCCAAGTGTGTATGGTCTATGAGTGTCTGGATCTCTCCAACCTTGAAATTAGTTTAAGACAGCCCAACTGATAGAACCAACAAATGGAAGCTTCTCTGTAAGAGGGCACGCCCATCATAAATCCACAGAACACCTCACAAATAATTTTTCAAAGACTGTTACCACCAAGGAGTCAGACATTCTTGATACCCAAGAACATAAGATAACTAGGATATGAATATGAACGTGATGAAAGTGAAATAACAGTGAACAAAAGGAGTTCTCCTTACACTTGAGACTCGGGAGTTACGTGAGTTTTTATAAAGAAATAAATGATAACCTTTACATTCCATGCAAGGCACAGAAAACTAAAAGCGGAGGTACTATAGATCTGAAAAAAATTTTTTTCTAGAAATTAGATGCAGAATACACTTCTGTCAGTTTGTCATCCTGTGGGGACTTGCGTGTTGCTTTGATGCTGGATGCTATACTGCCAATATAATAATACCAGCAGGGTCACCACAGTGGACAGGTTTCAGCTGAGCTTCCAGACTAAGGCAGACTAGAAAAAGGACCTGGTGGTCTGCTTCTGAAAGAATTAGCCAGTGAAACCTTATTAATAGCAACAGAATAATATCTGTTAAGTAGTGCCAGAAGATGAGGCCCTTAGGTTGAAAGACACTCAAAAGAGAGCTGGGGGAGAGCTGCCTCCTTAAAGTAGAGTTGACCTTAATGAAACACATGGAGTCAAGTTTTCAGGACATTCATGTGCTGATGTGGCATGACTCAAAATGAGATGAAACAGCTCAGTACATCTATTAATGATCTAAATGTGGAACGTGCAAAATACGAGTCTCAGAAAATGAAAATTGTCAAAAATGAAATAGAATGCATAAAGATCAATATTTTGTCATTAGTCAGCTGAAATGGACAGGCAATGGTCATTTTGAATCAGAAAATTATATGGTCTACTATGCAGGGAATGATAACTTGAAGAGGAATGGCATTGCATTCAGCATCATCAAAAAAAAAAAAAAACAAAGTACAGTGCTGTCAGTGATAGACTACCATCCAGACATCTAAAGGAAGATCAGTCAATACGAGTATTGCTCAAATTTATCCACAAACTACTAAGGTCAAAGATGAAGAAATACAAGATTTTTACCAACGTCTGCAGTCTGAAATTGATCGAATATGCAATCAGGATGCACTGATAATTACTGGTGATTGGAAAGCAAATTTGGTTAAAAAAAAAAAAAGGTAGGGTCAGTAGTTGTTAAATATGGCCTTGGTGATAGAAATGATGCCAGAGACTGCATGATTGAGTATTGCAAGACCAAAAACTTCTTCATTGCAAATACCTTTTTCCACCAATATAAATGGCGGCTATACACATGGACCCCACAAGATGGAATACACAGAAATCAAATCAACTACACCTGTGAAAAGAGATGATGGAAAAGCTCAATATCATAAATCAGAACAAGGTCAGACATTGACTGCAAATCAGACCATCAACTACTCATTTGCAATTTCAAGTCAAAACTGAAGAAAATTAGAACCAGTCCTGGAGAGCCAAAGAATGACCTTGAGTAGATCCCACCTGAATTTAGAGACCATCTCAGGAACAGAGTTGACACGTTGAACACTAATGACCAAAAACCAGCCGAGTTGTTGAATGACATCAAGGACATCACACATGAAGGAAACAAGAGGTCATGAAGAAGACAGGAGGGAAAGGAAAGACCTAAATGGATGTCAGAAGAGACTCTGAGAATTGTTCTTGAATGTCAAGGAGCTAAAGCAAAAGGAAAAAATGATGCAGTAAAAAAGCTAAACAAAAGTTTTTGAAGGGCAGCTCGAGAAGACAAAGTAAAGTATTATGCTGACATGTGCAAAGGTCTGGAGATAGAAAATCAAAAGGGAAGCACATACTCAGCATTTCTCAGGCTGAAAGAACTGAAGGAAAAATTCAAGTCTCAAGTTGCAATATTGAGGGATTCTATGAGGACAATACTAGTCAACACATGAAGCATCAAAAGAAGATGGAAGGAATACACGGAGTAACTATACCAAAAAGAATAGGTCAACGTTCAAACATTTCAGGAGGTAACATATGATCAGGAACTGAAGGAAGAAGTTCAAGCTGCACTGAAAGCATTGGGGAAAAACAAGACTCTGGGAATTGACCCAATACCAATCGAGGTGTTTCAACAAACAGGTGCAGTGCTGGAAGTTCTCAGTCGTCTATGCCAAGAAACTCAGAAGAGAGGTACGTGGCCAACCGACTGGAAAAGTTCCACATTTATGCCTATTCCCGTGAGAGGTAATCGAACCGGGTGTAGAAATTATTGAACAATATTCTTTGAAAAGTGGCTACAGCAGTATATTAACAGGGAACTGCTAGGAATGCAAGCCAGATTCAGAAAACAAAGTGGAACAAGGGATATCATTGCTAATGTCAGATGGATCTTGGCTGAAAGCAGATAGTATCAGAAAGTTGTTAATCTGTGTTTTATTGACTATGCAAAGCATTCAACTGTGTGATTTGTAACAAATTATGGATAACAATTGGGAAGAATGGGAATTCCAGAACACCTAAATGTACTCATGAGGAGTAGATCAACAGGCAGTCATTCAAACAGAATAAGAACATACTGCATGGTTTACAGAAACTCTGGTGGCGTAGTGGTTAAGTGCTACGGCTGCTAACCAAAGGGTCGGCAGCTTGAATCCGCCGGCCGCCCCTTGGAAACTGTATGGCGCAGTTCTACTCTGTCCTATAAGGTCGCTACGAGACGGAATCTACTTGATGGTACTTTTTTTTTTTTTTTTGGCTTGGTTCACAGTCAAAAATTTGCTGTGTCATGGTTGTATCCTTTCACCATACTTATTCAGTCTATGAAAAAAAAAATATGCTGAGCAAATTGAGAAGATGCATTATATGAAGAAGAATGAGGAATCAGGATTGGGGGAAGACTCATCAGCAACCTGCATGATGCAGATGACACAAACTTGTTTGCTGAAAATGAAGGGGACTTGAAGCATTTACTGATGAAGTTCAAGGACCACAGCCTTCAGTATGGATTATGCTTCAACAAAAAGAAAATAAAAACCCTCACTACTGGGCCAATGGAGAAAATACTGAAATTGTCATGGATTTCTTTTTCCTTGGATCCGCAATCAATGCCCACAGAAACAGCATTCAAGAAATCAAAGGATGCATTGCGCTGGGCAATTTGGCTGCAAAAAACCTCTTTAAAGTGTTAAAAAGCAAAGATGTCACTTTAAAGACTAAGAGGCATCTGAACCAAGCCATGATGTTTTCAATCACTTCTTTTGCATGTGATAGTTGGGCAAGGAAGAAGGAAGACCAAAGAAGAAATGACGTCTTTCAATTATTGCGCTGGTGAAGAATATTTAACATACCGTGGATATTCAGAAGAAGGAAGAAATTTGTCTTGGAAGAAGTACAGCCAGAGTGATCTTTAGGAGGGAGGTTGGCGAAACTTCGTCTCATATATGTTGGATAAGTTATCAGGTAGGATCAGTCCCTGCAGAAGGACATTATGCTTAGTAAAGTGGAGGGTCAACAAAAAAAGAGAAAGACGCTCAACGAGATGGATTGACTCAGTGCTTGCAACAATGGGCTCAAATAACAAAAATAGTGAGGCTGGCCCGGGCCTGGGCACTGCTTCATCAGGTTGTTCATAGGCTCACTAAGAGTCAGAATTGACTGGACAGCACCTAACAACAACAACAAAAATGAGCAATATCCTAACGAATATTGGAAGCCTCTGCTACCATTCTGTTTGCAAACATTGTTGGCTCTGTGAATTGAGCATTATTAGTACCATTTCCTTATGAGCAGTTTCAAAAAGTGCTCTTCAAGAATTTATTTTCATTCGCAGAAAGTGTAATCAACCAAAATCAAACCCATTACCATTGACTTGATTCCAATTCATAGCGACCACATGTGTTACAGAGCAGCCCTGAGCTCCATAGACTTTTCTGTGCTGTAATCTTTATGGAAGCAGACCACTAAGCCTTTCTTCTCTGGCTGCACTGGGTGGGTTCCAACTGTCAACCTTTCGGTTAGTAGCTGAGCACAAACTATTTGCACCACTCAGGGACCTACAGCAAGTGTAAGAGGAAAACTAAAATATAATTATTTTCATCAGAGAATCCACAAAAGTAGTATATGCCATATTCAAATAGTACTGCCCTTTTCAAAAAGTAAGAGACATGCAGTTTACAACTGTATTAACCACAATCCTGTGATCTAAGAAGTTCACCATTACTCTCCAAGGTTCTTTGCATAAATGTCCCCTTGCCACAACTCAACCTTAGCTCACACCTGCTGACCTGAACCTCATAAAAAGCTATGCAGGATAGAAACTGTTGAACCTGTGTGTGCTTTCTTGTGTATATTCTCAACAGCAATAACAACAACAACAACAAAAACGAAACCCTTTCCCATCAAGACAATTTCAACTCATAGTAACATATAGGAAAGAGTAGAACTGCCCCATAGAATTTTCAAGGTGTAGCCAGTAGATTTGAACTGCTGACCTTTTGGTTAGCAAACATAGCTCTTAACCACTGTGCAACCAGTGCTCCTACAACAAAATACTAAATTGAAAAAAAAAAAAAAAACTATGAAAGAGAATTTCTTGGGGGATGGAATCTTAGCAACATCACACAAAGAGAAGCTGTAGGACAGGCACCACCCAGATGCTAGGCTTCTGCTCTACTATGTTCCAGCTGAGACAAACCTAGACATGGAGTTTTCTCTCCAGGGTGATCCTCCTATTCAGATAGGTCTACAGTTTGAAAAGAGATATGAAATAAATGTTACAAGCCACACAGTCCTGTCCATGTGTCTCAGTTAGAGCCCATTTTGGTTTGATTTCCCTTCTGTCCCTGACTGCACAGTATCTCTGGATCATCCTCGGATGCCTGTCCTTTTAGGTCACAGCGGGCAGATCCTGCTCACTAGGGGTCAGAATCTCTGCTGTCTCCCAGGAGAGAAAGTCTCCATTAGCTGCAGGGCCAGTTGGAGTCTCCTCTACACTGACTGGGAACTCTACTCAGGCTGGCATCTGCATAAACCTGAGGAGGGGCCCACAGGCCTCCTTTACCTCACTTCCTCTATGCGTGTTGTGATGCTGAACAGGCTTCAGCAGCACTTTCAGACTAATAGAGACTAGAGAGAAAGGCCTGGTGATCTATTTCTGAAAAATCAGCCAGTGAAAATCCTATGGATGACAACATTCAGATCTTATTGTTCTTTGGGTTATCATGACTTAGGGACTGACAAGATGGCAACTAACAAGAAGGAACCATGATTTCCTTCAGTCACTAAATTAATCTTGGGTGCCCATGGGATTCCTTTAAAGAGGAATTGACAACTAATGAAAATAGAACATGGGAAAGCTGTCACATGTTTCTAGGGTGATAGGTTTAATGAGTTCGAGACTGGCCTTTGAAAGAATGAGTGCCACTGAAAGACATGGAGAGAGGAGAAAAGGGCACTACAAAGGGAGCTTAGAGCAGGAAATGCCTTCATTGACATTGACCAGGATGGCTTGCCTGAAAACAGGATCCATGGAAGGAAAAAAGTAAGAGAGGATACTACCTTCTGTGAGGGAGATTTCAAATATGAATGACCCAGGTTGAATATCGGGTTAGGTGCAGAGTTGTGAGGGTTGATTGCAGAAAAGGGAGAATGTCCAGAAAAATAAGAAATTAAAATGAGAACGTTCTAGAGTCAAGAAGGCACAATGAAGAGAGAACTGATCTTTCAGGGTAGAAAACTCACTGGACCCTTTCCCGAACCAGTCATGTGATCTATCCATGCGAAACAAGGAGGTTCCTGTGATATGAAAACTCCTGACAAAGCCTACAAGGGATTTTTACAGCATTCTTTTTTTTTATAATTTCCCACAAAAGGGGATCCAGAAGAAGCCACATCCCTTTATTTTCCCCGGAACCTGCAAATACTATGAGGAATTCGTCAGGAGATGTGGCCTTTGGGGCAGACAGAGGAAGCGTGCATGTTCAGGGCTGAGCAGAAAGGAAGTAGCTGGTGTAGTGAAGACTCACTGGCCTGTAGCCCTCGGGAGGAGGTTTGTTTTTGAGGCTGAAGCACTGTGGGTGGATTATTATAACCTTGCATACAGTAATAAACTGCGGCGTCTTCAGCCTGGAAGTTGCTGATGGTGAGAGTGAAATCTGTCCCAGACCCACGGCCACTGAACCGGTCAGGGACCCCAGGATCCCGGTTAGACGTCCCGGAGATGAGTCGCTTCGGACCCTCTTCTGGTTTCTGCTGGTACCAGGCTAAGTAGCTGCTCACAGTCTGGCTGGCTTTGCAGTCGATGGTGACCGTTTCCCCTTGAGACATAGCCAGAGAGGCTGGAGACTGGGTCATCACAATGTCCCCACTGGCACCTGTAATCACAGTGGACAATTACTTTTCAGACATATATACACACACATTTAAATATACTATTTATACCACAACGTTTAGTGATATTACATATCAGCATGTAATTGGTTTCATTTTGCAAATAGCAATCATTACCCACTATGTCTTAAAACCATTTTTCAGCTCTACAAAGAAGCTGTTTTAGAGGGATTGAAGCACTTTTAATTTCTCAGCAGGGGCCCCGAGCAACAGGGACATGGGAACTAGAGTCTGTGGCTCCATCTTGCTGCCCCTGCCTTCCTGATGCAGATAAGGTCACACTGCAAAGGCCCCATTTATAATATCTGAGCAGCCAGCCTGGTGTGGAGGGGCATTCAGTGAACTGAATGCAAATTTCATGGGCAGTGATTTGTAAAATTAACCAATAGACATTAAGAGCCAAAAATATTTTCACAAAAAGTGTAATTTTATGACTAGAAAAGACACAGTAGTGACTTAGAAGCTCTAATATCAACTTACACACACACAAAAAAATCTGTTGCAACTCAGTGTATTCCAACTTCCGGAGACCCCATGTGGTACAGCGTAGAACTGCTCCATAGGGTTTTCTTGCCTGTGTTCTTTACAGAAGCAGATTGTCAGACTTTTCTTCTGTGGCACCACTAGTTGGGTTCCAAGTGCTAACCTTCAGGTTGACAGCCCGTCACAAACTGCTTGAAGCACCGTGATCTAAAGAATGGCTTCTGTTCTAACTCAGAAACAGTTTCAAATGGGTTAATATTCCATAAATGATGGACTAGTTTCCTCAAATCAACAGTTTTGAGAAATAATAAAAAATGCTGGAAAAAAATAACAAGGGAAATGGAAGAATATGGAAAATTTCTGCC
Source organism: Elephas maximus indicus (assembly GCF_024166365.1). Lineage (NCBI taxonomy): Eukaryota > Metazoa > Chordata > Mammalia > Proboscidea > Elephantidae > Elephas > Elephas maximus. The sequence continues at coordinate 45,399,761 of NC_064835.1, read as the reverse complement.
TCAATTTTTCATAAAAATTTATACCTAGAAAATGAGCTCCAAAGATACTTTTATCCTGAAGGATACTTGAACGACACTGCAAACACTTGAGATAGGATTCCAGGGCTATGCCTGGAATGCCAGGACTATGCCAGAGAAATGGAAGACAGGTCCAGAATTTACCCTTGCGGAAAGTCCTCGGGGACCCTATTAAATAGAGTCCAGGAGAGCTCGAATCTCAAAGTAAGTGTGAACCAAAGAGAAAGTGGAATCTATCATGCCCACCATGGCTAAAAAAAAAAATGGCTAGGAAGTGATAATAAGGCTCTAGATTCATTGTGGAAATAGACAGGAAAAAAAAAAAATACAGGATTTCATTTTGAAGTTGTGATTAAACGTGAACACTTCAAGGAGTTTCATTCCAGGCCTTGGTGTGCCTGGAACTCTTCAATCTTGAAGTTGTTTTAAGGTAGACCAACTGGTAGGGCCAACAAATGGAAGCCCCTCTGGAAGAGGGCACGCCCTTCATAAATCTTCAGGAAACCTCACAAATAATTTTTCAAGGGCCAATATCACCAAGAATTCAGAGACTCTTGACATCCAAGGACAAAACATAACTAGTATAGCCTTGCGTGCTAAAAGCATAGAGGATTTGAAGCACTTACTGATGAAGATCAAAAACTACAGCCTTCAGAATGGATTACACCTCACATAAAAAAATCTTCACAACTGCACCAATAAGTAACAGTATATTAAATGGAGAAAATACTCAAGTTGTCAAGGATTTCATTTTAATTGAATCCACAGTCAATGCTCCTGGAAGCAGCAGTCAAGAAATCAAACAATGTATTGATTTGGACAAATTAGCTGCAAAAGACCCCTTTAAAGTGTTGAAAAGCAAATGTGTCACTAGGAGCTACGGCTGTTAACTAAAAGGTCGGCAGTTTGAATCTACCAGGAGCTCTGTGGAAACCCTATTGAGCAGTTCTACTCTGTTCTATAGGGTTGCTATGAGTCAAAACCAACTGGACGGTGATTTTTTTTTTTTTTGTTACTAGGAGGACTAACGTTAGCCTGACCAAGCCATGGTATTTCAATCGCCTCATATGTATGGAAAAGCTGGCCAATGAATGTAGCTGTTGTTGTTAGGTGCAGTCACATTGGTTCCAACTTATAGTGACCCTACGTAGCACAGAATGAAAACAGCGCCCAGTCCTGCACCATCCTTATAATCATTGTTATGCTTGAGCCCGTTGTTGAAGCCGCTGTGTCAATCCATCTTGTTGAGGGCCTTTCTCTTTTCCACTGACCCTGTAGTTTACCAACCATGATGTCCTTGTTCAGGGACTGATCCCTCCTGACAACATGTCCAAAGTATGTAAGACACAGTCTCATTATCCTTGCTTCTAAGGAGCATTCTAGTTGTACTTCTTCCAAGACAGATTTGTTTGTTCTTTTGGTACTCCATGAACTCTTCAATATTCTTCAGCAATGCCACAAATCAAAGTCATCAATTGTTCTTTGGTCTTCCTTTTTCATGTCCAGCTTTCACATGCATGTGGTGCGATTGAAAATACCACAGCCTGGGTCAGGCGCACCTTCGACTTCAAGGCGACATCATTGCTTTCAACACTTTAAAGAGGCCCTTTGCAGCAGAGTTGCCCAATGCAATGCATCTTTTGATTTCTTGACAGCTGCTTTCATGGGTGTTGATTGTGGATCCAAGGAAAATGAAATCCTTGACAACTTCAGTCTTCTCTCTGTTTATCATGATGTGGCTTATTGGTTTAGTTGTGAGGATTTTTGTTTTCTTTATGTTGAGGTGTAATCCATACGGAAGGCTGTGGCCTTAGGACTTCATCAGTAAGTGCTCAAAGTCCTCTTCACTTTCAACAAGCAAGGTTGTGTCATCTGGATTACACAGGTTGTTAATGAGTCTTCCTCCAACCCTGAGGCCATGTTTTTCTTCATATAGTCCAGCTTCTCAGACTATTTGCTCAGCATACAGATAGAATAGGTATGATGAAAAAATACAACTCTGACGCATATCTTTCCTGACTTTAAACCACTCAGTATCCCCTTGTTCTGTCCGAACAACTGCCTCTTGATCTATGTACAGGTTCCTGATGAGCGCAATTAAGTGTTATGGAATTCTCATTCTTTGCAGTGTTATCCATAATTTGTCATTATCCACACAGTCAAATGCTTCTGCACAGTCAACAAAACACAGGTAAACATCTTTCTGGTATTCTCTCCTTTCAGCCAGGCCCACCTGACCTCAGCACTGACATCCCTGGTTCCACATCCTCTTCTGAATCCAGCCTGAGTTTCTGGCAGTTGCCTGTCGATATACTACTGCTGCAGCTGCTTTTCAATGATCTTCAGCAACATTTTGCTTGTGTGTGATATTAATGATATTGTTTGATAATTTCCTCATTCTGTTGGATCAGCTTTCTTGGGAATAGGCATAAATGTGGCTCTCTTCCAGTTGGTAGGTCAGGTAGCTGTCTTGCAAATTTCTTGATTAGATGAGTGAGCACTTCTAGCACTGCATCCATTTGTTGAAACATCTCAGTTGATATTTTGCCAATTCCTGGAGCCTTGCTTTTAGCCAATGCCTTCAGGGCAGCTTGGACTTCTTCCTTTAGCACCACTGGTTCCTGATCATATACTACCTCTTGAAATGGTTGAACATCAATGAATAAGAAAGACCAAAGAAGAATTGATGCTTTTAAATTATGGTGTTGAGTATACCATGAACTGACAGAAGAATGAACCGATCTGTTTTTGAGCCAGAATGCTGCTGGCCAATGATTCCAGCTCTCCTGGACCCTAGCTCAATAGGGTCCCTGAGGACTTTGCACAGGCCTAAATTTTGGGCCTGTCTTCCATTTGTCTGGCATAGTCCTGGAATTCCAGGCACAGTCCTTGAATCCTATTTCAAGTGTTTGCAGTGACTTTAAAGTATCCTTCAGGGTGGCAAGACTTCATCTCTCTTACTTTGGACATGTTATCAGAAAGGACCAGTACTTGGAGAAGGACGTCATTCTTGGTAAAGCAGAGGGTCAGCAAAAATAGGAGGATCCTAAATGGGATAGATTGACACAATGGCTGCAAAAATGGGCTTGAAGATAGTAAAGATTTTGAGAATGGTGTAGGACCAGGGAGTGTTTTTTCTGTTGTACTTATGGTCACTATAAGTTGGATCTGATTTGATGGCACCTAACAACAACAACAACAACAACAGGATATGAATACAAACGTGATGCAACAGAAGTAACAACAACAACAAAAAAAGGAGTTCTATTCACACTTCAGATTTGGGCATTATAGGAGTTTTTTTTAAAGAGATAAATGAGGAACTGCAGGAAACTAAAACAGGGACACTTCAGATCTGAAAAACAACCAATTGAATTTCTAGAAATTAGAAATGGAATTTTAAAATTGTAAAAGTCAGTGGAAGAAAGACTTCCACTTGTAGGCTAGATGCAATAACAAGGACAAAATTTACCCTCAAACAGGAAACAACAATAAAAAGAATTAATTAATAAAAATTACATTTAATGGATAACATCCTCAGCTCCTAGGCTATCAAAAGTGACCTCAAAAACAGAAAAAAACAAGCAAACAAAATGCCTGACAATCTACTTCTGAAGAATCAGCCTTTGAAAATGCTGTGGTCACAGTACTACTCGGACACAGGTTGGGTCACCATAAGTCAGAATCTACTCAACTGCAAACAGTTATTAATCTTGTAAAAGAAGATTCTCAGTCCTTTCTTCCAAGGCCTCATGGGTGGATTCGAACTGCTAACTTTCTCTGTAAGTGGTCCAGCATGAAACATTTGCTCCACATCTCTAGATAAATCTTAGTTTTGGACAGAGAACACAAGGTGAAAGGTGTCCATGACTGCCATATATAAAATGGAATTTAGAAGAGAGCACCCTACAAGATTTTCTACCACAATCCTGTGCTCTAAGGCGTCACCATCATACTCCCTGGGTTTTGGTGTAAATGTCTCCTTGCCACCACCCCGCCTGGGCTGACCTGAGCCTCGTAGTGGAGCCTTTTCTGGAGGGTGGAACCTGAGCAACATCACACAAGAGAGAAGCTACAGGAAGGTAACACCACCCAGAACCTCAGGCTCCTGCTCTGCTCTGTTCCAGGGGAGAGGATATGTGCAATCCTAGAGACAGAGTTTTCTCTCCAGACTAATCCTTCCATTCCCATCTACAATTTTAAAATGAGATATGAAATAAGTGGCACAGCAACACAGTCCCATCCACCTATCGCACCTATTTTGGTTTGGTTATTTCTTCTATGCCTGATTGCCCAGCATCTCTGCATCATACCCCTGTGCCTGTCATTACGGGTTTCTGCCAGCAGATGGCGAAGACACAGGCACCAGAACCCCTGGCTGTCTCCCAGGGAGAGAGTCTCCATCAGCTGAAGGGCCAGTCAGAGTCTTCTCTACAATGACCTGAGGCACCACTTAACTGGAAAGACTCCTAGGGTCCTCATTTACCCCACTTCCACCAACGTTGATACCGCGTCTATCTGTTTCACTGGCAGTGGATCTGGGGCCAACTTCTTCTCTCTTGCTATCAGCATCATCGGATCAAAGATAGTACAACAAATTACTGTGTTCCAAAATCAAGATATCCTCTCATAATAAAGTGACCCCAGATATAAACATCTTACCAGGGCAGCGGTGAGGGAAGGGTCCCACTCACTAGAAACTGTCACAGAGATTTCAGGGGTTTATTTGTTTGTTTTAATGCAGATTTTCTTATTCAGTGCTACCAAGGAAATAAAGCAGTCATTTGAGTATATTTTTTCAGTGCAAGGGAAAAAGTTACTGATTGATGTTAGAAAATGCTCTAAGCTAGTCGATCATCAGCGTAACTTATTTTTAATTCATGAATTGTCCAAATTGAAGCTTTACTTGATCATTAACTCATTACATTTATGTTGTACCTTTTGTTTTTGTTTTTTTTTAATTTATTTCTTTATTTAACTTGGTTATATATGTGTGAACAGCAACTTAAGTAGTTTGTAAAATAACTTCTCACTCAAAGAAGAAATGAAGAAGAAGGAAAACAACATGTATGACATAAACCATGTACAACACTGGGCTATTTATATTCCTTCATGTATTCTTCATTACATGTCTGAACTATGTACTGATAGCTCAGCTGCATAAAAAAAAAAAAAGCTGCATAGATAAGGAAAATGAGGCTTAAAGAAGTTAAGCAATTAGCTCAAGATCCACCCCTGGTCAGTTTATTTTACAGCCCTCAACGTTTCTGCCTCTTTCTGTGTTGCCACTGTTCTAAACACGTGCACAAAAGTTGCCTAATATTTCTTTCCTTTCATCAATTTTTTTAAAAATAATTTTTATTGTGCTTTAAGTGAAAGTTTACAAATCAAGTCAGTCTGTCACATATAAGCTTTTATACACCTTACTACATACTCCCATTTACTCTCCCCCGATGAGTCAGCCCACTCCCTTCTTCCAGTCTCTCCTTTCGTGAACTTTTTGCCAGTTTCTTACCCTCTCTACCCTCCCATCTCCCCTCCAGACAGGAGATGCCAATACAGTCTCAAGTGTCCACCTGATACAAGTAGCTCACTCTTCATCAGCATCTCTCTCCAACCCATTGTCCAGCACCTTCCATGTCTCTTGAGTTGTCTTCGGGAATGTTTCCTGTCCTGGGCCGACAGAAAGTTTGGGGACCATGACCGCCGGGATTCTTGCAGTCTCAGTCAGACCATTAAGTCTGGTCTTTTTATGAGAATCTGGGGTGTGCATCCCACTGTTCTCCTGCTCCCTCAGGAGTTCTCTGTTGTGCTCTCTGTCAGGGCAGTCATCGGTTGTGGCGGGGCACAATCTGGTCTCAGGATGATGTAAGTCTCTAGTTCATGTGGCCCTTTCTGTCTCGGGCTCATAGTTATCGTGTGACCTTGGTGTTCTTCATTCTCCTTTGATCCAGGTGGGTTGAGACCAATTGATGCATCTTAGATGGCCGCTTGTTAGCATTTAAGACCCCAGACGCCACAGCTCAAAGTGGGATGCAGAATGTTTTCATAATAGAGTTTATTATGCCAACTGACTTAGAAGTCTCCTTAAGCCATAGTCCTCAACCCCCGCCCTTGCTCCGCTGACCTTCGAAGCATTCAGTTAATCCCGGAAACTTCTTTGCTTTTGGTCCAGTCCAGTTGAGCTGACCTTCCGTGTATTGAGGATTGTCCTTCCCTTCACCTAAAGTAGTTCTTATCTACTAACTAATCAGTATATAACCCTCTCCCACCTTCCCTCCCTCCCCTCCTCGTAACCAGAAAGTATGAGTTCTTCTCAGTTTATACTATTTCTCGGTTTATTTGTTTTGATCACGCAAAAAAGTTGGCATGAAGTAGTCAGAAAATTGGCAGCTGGGCCTTCTCTGGCTCCAAAAGATAGCAGGCCTCCTGCCCATTCTGCTTAGTTCCTTCAAATCTGCTCTCAGCCCTTACTCTGGGCTTCACTACCTGGTCATTTGCAGTCCCATCTGACCCTCTCTAATCTGTGTGAATCCTGACTCCCAAATTCCTTTACTGCTGCCCCGGAACAGCACCTCCTCTCTAGGCCAAAGGCTAGAGCCACTATCCCCTGAGCATTCCAATCCCTGTTTCCCCACTCAAGTTTATGTCAGAGAAAACATCTCGGGAATGAAAAATACTAGGTCCCTGCTTACCTTTTGTAAAAAAGCAATGCAAGTTATATCTTCCCAAATACATTAAAAAAAAAATTCCTAGTATAAAACTGAGGAACAGAAAGTAAGATCCTTCAATCAAAAGAAAAATTAAAAAATGGAGTGTCTCCTTTTTTTTTTGTATTTTATAAGACAGAATTTTACCTTTTTCTTAAGTTTTTAACATATCTATTTTGGCTTTCTCTGCACCCCTCATGTTCCCATTTCCCTACTTCTTGTTGCTAGCTGCCACTAAGTTGATATTCAATCCATAAAAACCCACTGTAAATTCCAAGCTTCTCCTTTATAATAGTGCCCTCACCTAAACAAAGAATGCCACGGCCCCTCCCTTATTTCATCACATTTATCTTGCAAAACCTAAACCCTGGAAAAAACTCCACCCTCCACACACCTGCATCCATGTTTGTAATGTGGCTGGGGAAAAACACGTAATGACTCTGATTCTCTCATCGTAAATTTATGCACACTACCTCAGGACAGCCCTTAATCCTGCCTCACAATCCTACTTCATTTACCTGGTTCATTCAGTCTCCACCCTTTGTCTTTTCTTTTCTCTTCAATTTTAACACCTACTTCTCATCCCACCTTTCAGCAAATGACCTCATTTCCTGTGTCTTAGAAGAGCTTCCACTAGCTCCTCTCATGCATCTTCTGACCCACAGGCATCTACACCCCATGTGCTGCCTTCCTTCCTTCCTTCCTATTACTGTAGTTGAGCAGACAGTCCTCCTACCTGAGGCCAGGCCCTCTGCTCCTATACCCCGTCCCTCCAAGGGCATCTTGGCATTCCTCACCTCTCTTTTCTGAGTTATCCGTGTTCCCCTCACTTTAGCATCATTTCTGTCAGCATGAAACATCATTTTTAAAAACTCTGTTGATTTCACATCCCCTTCCAGTTAGGTCCTGTTTCACTCATTGAAAGACTTCTATGTAGTCACCAAACTGAGACCGTCTCTTTTCATAGTCTCCAAATTATGCAATCTGCAAAATTCTTTCTACCACCAAGGCCATATTTTCCATATACTGATCCTTCTTTATTTCCAACTTTGTCATTCCAATCACCATCCTGATTGCATATTCAATCAATTTCAGACCCCAGAACTTGGTAAAAACCTTCTATTTTTCGTCTTTGGCCCTAGTGGTTGGTGGGTAAATTTGAATAACACTCGTATTTACTGGTCTTACTTGTAGGCCTGTGGATGTTATTCTGTCACTGTCAGCCTTGCACTTCAGGATAGATTTTGAAATGTTCTTCTTGATGAAGAGTTCAATGCCATTCCCTTCAAGTTGTCATTCCCGGCATAGTAGGCCATACGATTTTCCGACTCAAAATGACCAATACCAGTCCATTTCAGCTGACTAATACCTAGGATATTGACCTTTATGCATTCCATTTTATTTTTGACAATTTCTCATTTTCTGAGACTTGAACTTCATACGTTCCACATTTCAATTATTAATGGATGTTCAGCTGTTTCTTCTCATTTTGAGTCATGCCACATCACCACAACAATGTCCTGAAAGGTTGACTCCATGCGTGTCATTAAGGTCAACTCTAAGGAGGCAGCTCTTCCCCAGTCGTCTTTTGAGTGCCTTCCAGCCGGAGGGGCTCATCTTCTGGCACTGTAACGGACATTGTTCTCCTGCTATTAATAAGGCTTTCCCTGGCTGATTCTTTCAGAAGCAGACCACCAGGTCCTTCTTCCTAGTTTGTCTTAGTCTGGAAGCTCAGCTGAAATGTGTCCACTGTGGTGACCCTCCTGGTATTTGTATATCGGCAGCATAGCTACCAGCATCACAGCAATACGCAAGCCCCCACAGTATGACAACCTGACAGACATGAATTCTGTACCTAATTTCTGGCAATTTTTTTCAGATCTGTAGTGCCCTGCTTTTAGTTTTTGTGCCTTGCGTGCTATATAAAGTTTATCATTTATTTGTCTAAATAAACTCACACAGCTCCCAAATCTAAAGCGTGAAGAGGATGCCTTTGTTCCCTGTTCTTTCAGTTGCGTCACCTTCAGATTCATATCCCAGTTATCTCATGTTCTTGGCTGTTAAGGATCTCTGACTTCTTGGGGGTATCAGTCTTTGAAAAATTATTTGTGAGGTGTCCTGAGGATTTACGATGGGTGTGCCCTCTTCCAGAGCAGCTTCCACTTGTTGGACCTATCTATTGGGCTTCCTTAAACAAATTTCCAGGTTGGAGAGTTCCAAAATCACCTAGGCCATACACGCCTGGAGTGAAACTCCTTGGAAAGTTGACTTTCAGACACAATTTCCCAAGGAAATCTTGCTTATTTTTTCCTGTCCATTTCCACAATGGCCCTAAAGCCCTTTGATCGTTATCTAGGAGCTGTGGGAAGGAAAGGTTCACTTTCTTTGCTTCACACTGACTTTGGGATTATCGTCCTCCTCCCTTGGCTCTAGCACAACATAAGGTCCCTCAGGACTCCCCACACAGGTAATTTCTGGGCCTGTCATCCATTTCCTTGGATCTTACATATGCTAGAATTAAATCTTTAGTGTATGTAGTGACCTTAAACTGTCCTTCAGGATACAACGTGGCTTTAGAATTCAGACATTTTCTGGTCATAAATTTTTATCAAAAAGTGAGCCAAAAGTTCTCCATTGTCATCTGTTCTTTCTTTTATATTTCTAGCATTTTGTATTATTTCACCTGGATTGTAGATCTCAGGAAACTAGCCCATCATTGAACCCATTTCATTTTTTTTTTCCTTATTTCAAGTAGAAACACTTCTGAGGAGAAGCTCATATTTGTAGTTTTAGAGCTTCTTAGGTGATATTAGAGCTTCTAAGTTGACTACTTTGTCTTTTCTAGTTATTGGATCTTGATTTACATTGCTTAGTTTCACAACAAATTGCCCATGTACTTTGCTTCCATATTCAATGATGGCTTTGCATAAACCCTCCAGGCCAAGTCTGGCTGCTCATATTTTACAAATGGGGACTTTGCAATGTGAGCTGATCTTTAACAGGCAGGTGAAGGCAGCAAGATGGTGTTACAGGCTCCTGTCCTCCTATTCCTGTTGCTCTGGGTCTCTGGTGAGAGTTGAAAAGTTCTTCAATCCCTTTAAAGAAGTTTCTTTGTAGAGCTGAAAAATGATTTCAGGACGTAGCGGTAAATAATGGGTTAATGATGTGTGACATGTATTCCACCGAAATGCACATTTAAAAAGGTGTATTTTAATGTGCCTAGGAAAAAGTGTGTGCATGTATGTATAGTTATTGTCCTCTCTGATTGCAGGTGTCAGTTCGGACATCATGGTAACACAGACTCCTGTCTCCTTGACTGTGTCTCCAGGAGGAAAGGTCCCCATCAGTACAAGCCCAGCCAGAGTGTTAGCAGCATTTTAGCCTGGTACCGGCAGGAAGCAGCACAGTCTCCTAAGCTGCTTATCTCCTTTGCATCCCACTAGGCATCTGAGATCCCGGACCGGTGTCGTGGCAGTGGGTCTGGGGCAGACTTCACTCTCACCATCAGCAGCTTCCAGGCTGAGGATGAGGCAGCTTATTCCTGTGAGCAACATTATGGTTACCCTCTCACAGTGCTTCAGCCTGGAACACAAGCTTCCTCCCAGGGCTGGAGACCTGTGAGTCTTCACTGCACCAGCTGCTTCCTTCCTCTCCAGTCCTGGACATGCACACTTCCTCTATCTGCCCCAGAAGCCTCATCTCCCAGACATGGAGTTTTCTCTCCAGAGTGATCCTCCTATTCAGATAGGCCTACATTTTGAAATGAGATATGAAATAAATGCTACAAGCCAACCAGGCCTGTCCCCTTGTTCCAGTTATACACCATTGGTTTGATCTTCCTTCTCTCCCCGATTACACAGCATCTCTGGATTATCCTCGTGTGTCTGACATTTTAGGTTCCCGGGGGTAGATCCTGCTGAGTAGGTGCCAGAATCTCTGCTGTCTCCGAGGAGAGAAAGTCTCCCTAGCTGCATGGCCAGTCAGGTTCTCATCTACACTGAGTGGGAACACTATTTGGGTTGTCAGCATAAACCGGAGCAGGGACCTACAGGCCTCATTTACCACACTTCCTCTACACATCTTGTTGTGATGCTGGACAGGTTTCTGTAGCACTTGCAGATTAATACAGACTAGAAAGAAAGCCTGGTCATCTACATCTGAGAAATCAGCCAGTGAAAACCCTGTGGATCACAACAATAATATTGTTCATTGAATTGTCTTGAGTCATAGAGTCACAAGGTGGCAGCTAACAACAGGAAAGGACCATGATTTCCTTCAGTCACTAAATTAAACTTGGGCACCCAAGGTGTTAATGTAAAGAGGAACTGAGAACTAATGAAAAAAGAACATGGGAAAGCTGTCACATGTTTCTAGAGTAAAAGGGTTAATGAGTTAGAGTCTCACCTTTGAAAGAATGAGTGTCACTGACGGAAATGGAGAGGAGAAAAGGGCAGTCAAATGGCAGCTTAGAGCAAGAAAACACCTTCATTGACATTGACCAGGAAAGCTTTGTTGGAAAACAGGATCCATGGAAGGAAAAAGTAAGAGCGGAATATTTCGTCCTGTAAGGGAGATTGTAAGTGTGAAGGGCCCAAGTTTAATACTGGGTTAGGTCCAGAGTTGTGAGGGGTGACTGATAAGAAAGAAAAAAGTCCAGAAAATCTAAGAATTAAAATGAGAACATCTCAGAGGCAAGGAAGCACAGGGAAGAGAGAACTAACTGATCTTTCAGGGGGTAAAACACACTGGATATTTCCCCAAATCAGTCATGTGATCTATCTTTGTGAAACAAGCAAGTTCCTGTGATATGAAAACTCCTGACAAAGCCTACAAGAGATTTTTAGAGCATTCTTTTTTCTATAATTTCCCACAAAAGGGGATCCAGAAGAAGCCACATCCCTTAAGTTTCTCCTGAAACCTGCACATACTCCAAGGAATTAGTCGGGAAATGTGGTCTTTGAGGCAGAGAGAGGAGGCGTGCACTTTCAGGGCTGAGCAGAAAGGAAGCAGCTGGTGCACTGAAGACTCACTGGCTTTACCCTCGGGAGGAGGTTTTTGTTCGAGGCTGAAGCACTGTGGTAGCTTCATTATAATAACCTGCGAAACAGTAATAAACTGCGGCGTCTTCAGGCTGGAAGTTGCTGATGGTGAAAGTGAAGTCTGTCCCTGACCCACTGCCACTGAACCGGTCAGGGACCCCAGATGCCCGGCTGGATGCCCTATAGATGAGCAGCTTAGGAGCCTGTCCTGGTTTCTGCTGGTACCAGGCTAAGTAGTTGCTGCTCACACTCTGGCTGGCCTTGCAGTTGATGGTGACCGTTTCTCCTTGAGACTTAGCCAGAGAGGCTGGAGACTGGGTCAGCACAGTGTCCCCACTGGCACCTGCAATCAGAGTAGACGATTACCATGTATACATTCATACACACACTTTTCCACACATACATTAAAATATACCATTTATACCACAACATCTAGTGATATTAAGTATCAACAAATAATTGGTTCCATTTTACAAATAACTGTCATTAACATTATATGTCAAAATCCTTTATCAACTCCAGAAAGATACTACTCTGGAGAGGTTGAAAGACTTTTAATTTCTCACCAGAGGCCCAGAGCAACAGGGACATGAGGACCAGAGTGTGTGGCACCATCTTGCTGCCCCTGCCTGCCTGATGCAGATCAGCTCCCATAGCAAAGGCCCTGTTTATAGTATCTGAGCAGCCAGCCTGGTGTTGGAGGGGCCTATGCAAAGCAGTCAGTGAATGGAAAGCAAATTACATGGGCGATAGGTTGTGAAACTAGCCAATGTACTTCAAGAGCCAAATATATCACATAAAGTATAATTTTATGAATAGAAAAGGCAAAGTAGGATCGTATAAGCTCTAATATCTCTCAAAAAAACAACAAAAAAAAAACTTCCAGTCCAGCACATTCCAACTCATGAAAACCAGATGTGTTACACAGTAGAGCTGCCCCACAGGGTTTTCTTGCCTGCATTCTTTATAGAAGCAGACTGACAGGCTTTTCTTCCAGGGTAACCCTGGGTGTGTTCAAAGGGCAATCTTCAGGTTAGCAGCCCATCCAGCTGCTTGAAACACCTGAAATCTAATGAATAGCTTCAATTTTAACTAAAAAAACCATTTGAAATGGGTTCAGGTTCCATAAATGTTGGACTAGTTTCCTCAAATCAACGGTTTTGTGAAACAGTAAAAAACGCTGGAAAAAAAATAGAAGGAAAGGGAAGAATATGGGAAATTTTTGTCTCAGTGTTTGATAAAAATTTATAGCTAGAAAATGTCTGAGCTCTGAAGATACTTGTACCCAGAAGGATACCTAAAAGACACTGCAAGCACTTGAGATTGGATTCAGGGGCTATGGAAGGGCCCGAGAAATGGAAGACCTGCCCCGAATTTACTCGTATTGAAAGTCCTCAGGAAGCCCATACTGAGCTGGGGTCCGGGAGGTCTCAGATCACAAAGGAAATGTGAACCAATGAGAAAGTGGAACCTATCGTGCCCATAGTGGGTAGGACCTGATAAGAGGGCTCTAGGATCATTTGTGGAAATGGAGAGGAAAAAACAAGCAGGATTTCCTTGTAAAGTTGTGACTGAATGCCAACTCTTCAAAGAGTTTCATTCCAGGTATGGATGGCCTCAGTGTGCTTGGAATTCTTCAGGCTTGAAGGTTAGACTTCATTTCTCTTACTTTGGATATATTATCAGGAGGGACCAGCCCTTGCAGGAGATCATGCGTCATAAGGTAGAGGGTCAGAGAAAAAGGGAAAGAGCCTCAAAGAAATGGGTTGACACAGTGGCTGCAACATTGGGCTCAAACATAGCAAAGGCTGTGAGGACGGCTCAGGACCAGGGGGTGTTTCCATTTGTTGTACACAGAGGGTCACTATCAGTCGGGCCCAATGTGATGATGGAGAACAACAACATGAAATGAATACAAATGTGATCCAACAGAAATAACAGAGAAGAAAAGGAGCTCTGTTCATACTTCACATTTGGGCATTCTACGAGTTTATTGAAAGAAAGAATGACAAACAACATTGTATGCAAGGCACGAAAAACTAAAATGGGCACATTTCAGAACTGAACAAGACCAACTTGAATTTCTACAAATTAGAATTACAGTCACCAAAATTTTAAAACTCAGTGGAAGACCGAGTTCCACTTGTAGGCTAGATGGAATAACAAGGGCAAGATTTACCATCATGCATGAAACAATCAAAAAATTATTAACTAGTGAAAAAGTATATTTAACAGTTAATATACTCAGCTCCTAGTCCTAGCCTCAAAACCAAATAAAATAAAATAAACAAAAACCTGGCCATCTACTTCCGTGCTTAATCATTGAAAACCATACCTTTGACACATGTGGGGTCACCATGAGTCAGAATGAAGTGGCTTTTCATCTTACAGAAGTGCATCTCTAGGCCTTTCTTCCAAGGCCCCACAGGTGAATTTGAGCTGCTAACCTTTCAGTAGTAGTCTAGTACAAACATTAGCTCCACATCACTAGTTAAATCTTCATCAGGGGAAGATAATCCAAGATCGTAGGTGCCCATCACTGCCATATTCAAAGAGTAAGTCAGAAAAGAGAGCCTACAAGATTTTCTCCCACAACCCTGTGCTCTGAGACTTTCACCATCAAAGTGCCTGGCTCTTGCCGTAAATGTCCCCTCACCGCCACCCCACCCTGGACTCAGCCCTGCTGACCTGAGCCTCATAAATGGACCCTTTTCTGGAGAGTGTAACCTGAACAACATCACACGAGAGAGAAGCTGCAGGATGGTGACACCACCCAGAACCTCAGGCCCCTGCTCTGCTCTGTTCCAGGGGAGAGGATATTTGCAAACCTAGAGATGGAGTTTTCTCTTCAGAGTAATCCTTCCATTCAGAGCTAGAATTTTGAAATGAGACATGAAAAAATGCTACGAGCAACACAGGCCTGTGTACCTATCGCAGATAGAGATTATTTTGGTTTGGTTGTTTCTTGGATCCCTGATTGCACAGCGTCTCTGCATCATCCCATGTGCCTGTCATTGCAGGTTCCTGCCAGCAGATGGCAATGACACAGTCTCCAGAACCCCTGGATGTCTCCCTGGAAGAGTGTCTGTAGCAGCTGAAGGGCCATAATTCACATGATTTGAACTCATTGAAGTTTATTGAGAGATGTTATAGGGCATAACATGGTCTATCTTAGCAAGTGTTTTAAAAGAAAAGTGTTTCCTGCTGTTGTTTGGAGAGTGTCCTCTAAGTGTCAGTTATGTCAGCATGGTTGATAGCCTTGTTCAGTCTCCTACATCCTAACTGGCCGCACTGCATGGTGGACCTACAACAGAGCCTTTACTATTCAGAGGTCCTCTCAACGCTGGCCACCTCTACGTACCA
Organism: Elephas maximus indicus; assembly: GCF_024166365.1. Classification (NCBI taxonomy): domain Eukaryota; kingdom Metazoa; phylum Chordata; class Mammalia; order Proboscidea; family Elephantidae; genus Elephas; species Elephas maximus. Next base: position 45,384,631 of record NC_064835.1, on the reverse strand, counting down.
GGTGTGTGGGCCACACCAGTGTACCTGGTAGTGGAATAAAGGTCCAGAACTCAAAGCGGCCTACCAGGTGCTTCCTTCCTTTAAGAAAAAGGGTACACAATAAAGATGCTGAGGTAGAATGTATTTTCCCCCTTACACCTTGTCTATGGGGCACACAACATTTATCTTTTAGTAGGGACAATATTTCACACCATCTTGTGCCGGCTATAGAGGACAGTTCTCAGAAACAAAAGCTTTACATCACCTTCAACTAGGGGACATCAGCCCCCAGACCTCAGCCAACAAGTTGCCTGGCATCCCAGGAAGAGTCTCCAGGTCGTTTTCAGACCCCCGAGCTCATCTTGACATGATCCCTGGATTCGTGCTCTACTTAACCAGTTACCATGTTGTCAGCTGAGACTCCTGGTGACCCCGTGTGTGTAAGAGTAGAACTGTGCTACACAGGGTTTTCAATGGCTGACTGGTCTGAAGCAGGCCAACTTGCCTTTCGCCTGATAAGCCTCTTGGAGACTCAAACTTCCAGCCTTTTGCTCAGCAGCCAGGTGTTTGAACTGCTTGCACCACCCAGGGCCTCCTGAGCTCTAGGTTAATAACCTGCTGCTGTTGAGTCAATTCCGAGTCATAGAAACCTCTTTGGACAGAGTAGAACTGCCCCATAGGGTTTCTTTATGGAAGCAGGTGCTCTAGTTAACCCACTGCCCTTGGGTTGATTCTGACTCATAGCGGCCCTATAGGACAGAGTTAAAGTGCTCCATAGAGTTTCCAAGGGTGTAAATCTTTAACAGAAGAGGAATGTCCCATCTTTCTCCTGCAAAGTGGATGGTGGGTTCAAACCACAGACCTTTTGGTTACCCTCCAAGCACTTTAACCACTGCAAAACCAGGGCTCCTTTTTAGTAGGGCCAAAAATTTGAGTGTAGATTCTGTACTTCTTTTTTGTTTAGGAAACCCTGGTGGCATAGTGGTTAAGAGTTCATCTGCTAACCAAAAATTTGGCAGTTTGAATCCACCAGACTCTCCTTGGAAACCTTATGGGGTGATTCTACTCTGTCCTATAGGGTCACTATGAGTCCTATTCCACTCCATCACAAGTTCAGTTTTTGGTTTTTGGCCCTTAGTCAACAGCACACTGGGAGGCACTCAGGACAAATTCTTGACATGTTTCTTCTGTTTCAGGTTGCAGTCCAAAATGTTTTCTGTATTTGCCTGAATCATTAAAGTGTTACTGTTATAAGACAAAACAAAACAAAACAAAAAAACCAAACTCACTGCCATTGAGTCAAATTCTTCCTCTCTCTCTATCTCCCTTTTCCTCTCCCCGCTCTCTGTTTGCGTGCAAATGTTAATCTTGGGCAACTTTCCTACAAGGTTTTCCACTATCTTTTTCTGTACAAATTCTGAAGGCAGAAGAGCTGCTGTTACTACCAAAATTAATTGTATAGTTTGAATCCAAGGTACATCAGTTTTACTGAATCTTGTAACTTTAGTATCAAGCTAGAATCAAAAGATATTGCCCTCTTGCAACTCAGAAATATTACTGACAAGCAAACATTTGCTATACTTTTTTTCATATAATCAACAAGTTTTGCCCTTTCAAAACCAAAAATAATTAAAAAAAAAAAAAAACCAACCCATTATCTTCATGGTACTTCCAAATAACGGTTACCCCATGTGTGTCGCAGCAGAAGTGAGCTCCACAGGGTTTCTTTTGCTATAATCTTTATGGAAACTGAGTTCTTGGACTTTCATTGGTGGCACCCCTGAGGAGGTTTGAGTCACCAATCTTTAGATTAGTGGGTGATTGCAACCTGTTTGTGCCGCCCAGAGACTACTTGAATCTTCACTTTGCCTTAAATAAATACTGCTGGTGCATTCTGGGATGGACGATGAAGATTAATTCTCATAATCAGTTTCAAATGTCACCCCGCGCTGCCAAGATATTCACCTATGAGAGAACCAAATAAGGAGGTTCCTAATTTCCGAGGAAAAGAATATGAAAGTGGAGTGAGATCTGCCCAAATAAGTTTCTATCTAGTTCTTCTAGCCTCTAAATTTTTGGTTTATCCCCTGACTATTCTAGGGAGCTCAAATTGGTTTGATTTGGTGTCATTTTTATCTTATTGTATTATTTCATTCTATCCTATTTAATTCAATTCGATTTCATTCAAATCAATTTGATTATATTCGATTTATTACTGACCCTCCATTCTCCCCCTGGCCTTTTAATGGCTGTTCTAGAGGGGTCAACATACAAATTTCTAGAAGTATTCTGACTCATCTTTGTTGCAAAACAGAAATACCACAGGTAGATGACTTTAACAAAGAGAAATTTATTCTCTCACAGTCTAGTAGGTTTCAAGTCCAAACTCAGGGTGTCTGCTCCATGAGAAGGCTTTTTCTCTCTATTGGCTCTAGAAGAAGAGTCTCTGTCATCAATCTTCCTCTGGTGTAGGAGCTTCTTAGGCTGAGGCACCCAAGGTCCAAAGGAAGCGCTCTTGCTCCTGGTTCTGCTTCCTTGGTGGTCTGAGGTCCCCACCTCTCTACTTGCTTCCCTTTCCTTTTATCTCTTGAGAGATAAAATGTGGTTCAGGCCACATCTCAGGTAAAATCCCTTTACCTTGGACTAGGGGGGTGACCAGTGTAAGGGTGGTGTTACAAACCCAACCTAATCCTCTCATCATAAAATTACAATCACAAAAAGGAGGACAACCACACAGTACTGGGAATCATGGCCTAATCAAGTTGATACACACATTTTTGGGGGGACATAATTCAACCCATGGCATACTGAAAGATGACTAGTTTATCTTTCGAAGAGCAGTAACTTTGGGCTATCCTTCATTCCTGACAAAAAGTCCAAGATAGGGCTGAGGTTTACTGCTGAGAGAATGCTTCCTTCTTAAAGCTGAAAGTCACTGTTTCCACTTGGTAAGGCATAGACTGCACTATTATTATAAGACAAAGAATGGCTACTAAGTAGTTCATTGAACCCTTGACTCTTGCTTTCAGTTTTCAATGTTTGCTAATAGGTGATGAGACAAAATGCTTAAGGTAGAATCAACTGACTTCAGAAATCATTTTAAGTGATTTAGTGTTTGATTTTCCCAGAGGGTCTTAAACTGTCCGTTTTAAAACTCATATAAACAGATTTTTAAATTCTTGAAACTGCTTAATATGAAAGAAGAATCATGGAATTGGAGAACTCTCAGGCTATATTCTCCATTTTTCTGTAGGTAAACTGTAATATCCAAATAAAACTAATACAAAAATAACATTTTCTTTGTCAACTTGTTATATCCATATGAATCCTCATGGCAAAGGAAGTTTCAACAACAACTTAAAAAGACTAGAATTCCCTTTTGGTACCCAAAGTTTTCTTTGGGTCCTCTACTCTCCATCTCTGTGGTGAACCAGGCCTTCTTACAAGGTCAGACAAGCAGACAGATCTCACCATCAAACTTCCAGGCAAGTTGTGACTTCTAAGGAGGCCATGATTTGAAGACAGAGGCCGCTTTCCTCAGGGGTGAGTCCTGAGAGGGTATCTCAGATGAGGTAACTTATAAGGCAGAGAATGCCAAGATAGTCAATGGAATTAATGTCCCCTTTTAAAAATTTTTTTTTTTTTTTTTAGCTGGGGATCAACTGCAGGAGCCGGGAAATGTTTCTTTTTTTAGCTGGGGATCAACTGCAGGAGCCAGGAAATGTTTCCCCCACCTATCTTAGACTCAGCTGTGTGTCTCTACGGGATGTTTCGGTTTATTCAAAGAAAAAAGAAAGAAAAGTAATTCAGACATTTGGAAACAGACACAGATTACGAAGATGGAGAATAGGGTCTTGAGCCTCCAGAAGAGTCTGGCATGGTAACATCCCTGTTTCTCACAGAGGTTAGAGAGAACATTCAAACTCAGAAGATAAACACATTCACAGAGCTGTCCTGAGGTCTCTGCAGTCAGAATATTTTTCTATGAATGTATCCCCTAGTGGGTGACAATTTGCTGTTTGTAAATAGCAGCTAATTGTTATTTGTAATGCCTCAGAGCTAAGGAATCCATTCAAGCCCACCTGCAGGTGGAAAGCTCCCTCTGCTAGGGGCCTGATGTCAATTCCTACCAAAGGAAACACTCACCTGCTGTCAGAAAGAATCTCGATTTTGGTCCAGGTAGGAAATGGACTTCTTGTGTAAATCTGTGTGGGTTTGGGCTATTTGGGTAACAAAGTCTACAAAACAAAGTCTGCAAAATGTGTGAGAATATCACACTCTCTGCCCCATAAACAATGACACTAGGGTAACAGACTCAAAGAGTTCCAACTCCACAGCTGTTTCCCAAGTCCTACAAATCACACCCTAGCTTCCATTTCAATGTACGCCAATTCAATATACACCAAACTGCCACCCTAGCTTCTAATTCAATATACACCAAACTACAGTGGAGATAATCTACTCTGTGAACAATTTACAGAAGTTTCCACATTCCTTTGAATATGATCAAGGTGGGAGAATTATCATTTTCACTACCTGAGGCATAAAAATTCTTTCCTCTTTTCCCCTTGCCTTAAACTGGGCTATTAGCTGTCTATGTATAAAAAAAAAAAAAAAAAAAAAAAGAGACAGTTTTTTTCTTCCCTATCAAGCTCTTTTGACTTGAGGCTCTTTAGGAGTTTCATTCACTAAGTCCTAGGGAAAGAGAGTTTGTAGCACTAGATTCAAACATTCTTAAACAATTAACCTGGTATCACCAGATACCAAAGAGTATTTTTTACTAGAAATCTGTTTTTTTTTTAATTGTCCTTTTTCATCAAACATTTAGTACACACAGTGTTCTATGACATTAGTTGACCACCCCACGACATGTCAACGCTCTCCCTTCTCAACCCTTTGTTCCCTATTACCATCTTTCCTATTCTCTCCTGCCTTTCAATTCCTGTCCCAGGGCTGGTGCACTCCTTTAGCCTTGTTTTATTCTGTGGATCTGTTCAATCATTGGCTAAAGAGTAAACTTCAGGAGTGAACTCATTACTGAGCTGAAAGCATGTCAGGGGCCATACTCTCTGGATTTCTCCAGTCTCTGTCAGGTCAGCAAGTCTGGTCTTTCTTTCTGAGTTAGACTTTTTTCCTACATTTTTCACCAGCTCTTTCTGGGGACCTCTATTGTGATCTCCGTCACAGCTGTCAGTGGTGGTAGCAAGACACTGTCGCATTGTACTGGACTCAGTCTAGTGGAAGCTGTGGTAGATGTGGTCCATTAGTCCTTTGGACTAATCTTTCCCTTGTGTTTTTAGTTTTCTTCACTATTCCTTACTCCCAAAGGGATGAGAGAAGTGGAGTATACTTGACGGCATCTCACAGTCTTTTAAGACCGCAGACACTACTCACCAAAGTAGAACGTAGAACATATTCTTTACAAATTATGTGATGGCAATTGAGCTAGATATTCCCTGAGATCACAGTCCCCTCAGCCCTCAGCCCAGCAATTCGGTCTCTTAGGGAGTTTGGATGCATCTATAGAGCTACCATGACCTTATCTTGTACAATTTCTGCTGCCTTCCCCACTATTGTGTACTGTCTTACTCTTCACCAAAGTTTCCACTTATCTATTGGATACCAGACAAAATCGAATGATCTCAAGTCCAACTCATTATTTGCAGACACTCTGTGGGTCAGCATGGTGGGTGTGGGGAATGATTCCTTTTTTAGATTAGCTGAGAGAGAACCATGCAGGATGGCCCTAGACACCCATCTGTCCATTTTCAGGGTCTCTGATATTTTCTTACACTATCAGGGCCATGTGCTTTGTGTTCTTGACATGAATACAGCCTTTTACAATCCAAAGTGACCACTACTGCAGACAGTACCAATTTTATCTCTGCTGGTAGCCCTCCAAACACAGAAGACACTTTGTTATTTGCTCACGGAAGAGGCCCATCCTCCCCTTGGTTCTCTCCACACTGCTGCACCCACCAAGGGATTTGCATATTTTTCCCCAGGGAGGGCCTTCCCTGGCCAAGTCTGAGATAAAAGTTCAGCTCCAATCTGGCTTTACTTATCAGGATTTATTCATTATCTTCTCCAAATGAGGTTTCCTGCTCAGCCCCTGGGGCTGTTAATGCTCTGGATCCTGGTGAGGACAGAGCCGGGATGGGAAAGGAGAAGGAGGTGGGGAGGGTGAGCTCTGGGGGCACCACAGGTTCCTGTGTGTATTCTGTTCTCAAGTTAGATGCCTATGTCACAGCCACTAGAAGGGCACATTGTGTTCAGATCTGTGAAACAGAAGAGAACACAGGAGTAAGAGGGACCTGTTCTCTGGTGAAGATTTTAGCGAAGAAAGAGGTTCTTTTATGCCTGGCATTCTCAGGCTATTTTTTTTTTTCTATTTGTCTGGTTTGGGGTATGAATTAAAATTTCACACACGCACACACAGTTAATTAGCCTGAAAGAAATCTTGAAAACCCTTCTTAATATTGGCAGTAACCTTTCACTTCTCTCTCATAATTTTAACTTCCCATGGGAATATTGTGGTGACTCACACTCCAATCTTTTGGCCAGTCATGCTTAGAGAGCCAGCCACCATCACCTACAAGTCAAGCCAGAGTCTCCTACTTAGTGATGGTTATACCTTTTTGAACTAGGACCAGCAGAAGCCGGGCCAGCCTCCACAGCTCCTATTCTATAGGGCATGACGACTGTTCCCTCGGGTCCCAGTGGGTCGGGACCAGATTTCACTCTGTAAATCAGCAGGGTGGAGGCTGAGGATGTTGCAGTTTATTACTGCCAGCAAAGTGTACAACTTTCTCCCACAGTGGTCCAGCCCTGCACACAAACCTCTCTGCTTGGGGTGGCCCAGCTGCCTAAATGTGTGGTCTGTGTGGGGAGCAGTCCCAGCAGATTCTCTGAGGCTGCTAAGAGGAAGACGTCGGAGACCTCAGGGGAATGCGTTGCAGCTGAGGACTCTGGACCATGAGTGCCTCTGCTACACCTCAGACACTGCCTGTTCGTGGCCGGTCAGCTCCACCAGTCTTGACATGGCAGAGCCAACAGGGAGCATGGAGGAGTTCCAAGTGCCTCAGAGCATCTAGACCAGATGCCAGGAGAGCTGACTGAGAGCTCATCCTAATCCTCCTGCCCCTGTACATTTGTCAGTTAAATTTAGTCAACATGACAGGCGAACATTGGACACAGACAGTGGCAACACAAGTTGAATACATGTGGAGGTTAAGTAGGCTTTTTGTATATTTCATCAGGATAATATTTGGTGATATTTAGCAGTTAGTATTTTTCCATTTTCCCAACCCCCAGCTTCTCATTTTACCACTTACACTTCCCCTAGAATTAAGATAGTTGAAATATCATTCTATATTAGATGTCCTCAGGGTGAGTATGGCTGAGAAGAATTGGTGAAGATACTAATTTTATACCCTCCAAAAAGCCTTTTGTAAATGTATAGGAGACACAAGATGCTAATTCCTCAAGCGTTGAATTTCCCCAATTAGTTCATGTTGAGAAAAATGATTTCTAAGAATTTTGTAAGTTGGGTTTTAAAAATAAAAAGCAAACAGAAAGATGTAGAATGACATTTACTCCATCGACTAATAGAACGACACAGAATGACAGAAATGTTTTTCTTTCTAAAGGTCAGAATTTTAAGACTGTGTCTATATTTATGCCTATTCCCATGAAAGGTAATCCAACTGAATGTGGAAATCATCGAACAATATTCATTCAAAAGTGGCTACAGCAGTATATTGGCAGGGAACTGCCAGAAATGCAAGCCAGATTCAGAGAGCAACCTGGAACAAGGGATATCATTGCTAATGTCAGAGGGATTCTGGCTAAAAGCAGATAATAACAGAAATATATTTACCTGTGTTTTATTGACTATGCAAAGGCATTCAACTGTGTGGTTTGCAACAAATTATGGATAACATTGAGAAGAATGGGAATTCCAGAACACCTAAATGTGTGCACGAGGACCTGTATATAGGTCAACAGGCAGTCATTCAAAGAGAATAAGGAGATGCTGCATGGTTTAAAGTCATAAAATGTGTGTGTCACAGTTGTATCCTTTCACCATACTTATTCAGTCGAAGATGGATTATATGAAGAAGAATGAGGAATCAGGATTGGAGGAAGACTCTTTAGCAACCTGCATGATGCAGATGACACAAACTTGTTTGCTGAAAATGAAGAGGACTTGAAGCATTTACTGATGAAGATCAAGGACCACAGCCTTCAGTATGGATTACACTTCAATATAAAGAAAACAAAATTCTTCACAAATGGGCCAATAAGTAACATCATGATAAATGGACAAAATATGGATTTCATTGTCCTTGGATCCCTAATCAATGACCATGGAAGCAACATTCGAGTAAAAAAGAATGCATTGCACTGGCAAAATTGGCTGGAAAAGTCCTCTCTAAAGTGTTAAAAAGCAAAGAAGTCACTTTAAATACTAAGATGCATGTGAACCAAGCCATGATGTCTTCAGTCGCCTCCTATGCATGTGAAATTGGGCAATGAATCAGGAAGACCAAAGAAGAATCGATGCCTTTGAATTATTGTGTTGGCGAAGAATATTGAACATATCATGGACTTCCAGAAAGAACAAATTTGTCTTGGAAGAAGTACAGCCAGAGTGATCTTTAGGAGGGAGGGTGGCAAAACTTCATCTCACATACTTTGCATATGTTATCAGGAGGGATCCGTCCCTGCAGAAGGACATTATGCTTGGTAACGTAGAGGGCCAAGAAAACAGAGGAAGACCCTCAACCAGACGGATTGACTCAGTGGCTGCAACAATGGGCACAAGCCTAATAAGACTGATAAGAATGGCCTAGGACTGGGCAGTGTTACATTGAGTTGTTTGTACAGTCGCTAGGAGTTGGAGCTGAACGGACAGCATCTAACAGCAACAACAACAGAACTGAACAAGATACTGATGAGATTTTTTTTTTGAAACTCCAAAAATCAGAAATGTAAAACGGTTACTATAAATATTAATATTCAATGTGACAAAACTTTGATGAAGATCTAATACTGTCAAATACTGAAATATATTCTTATCAGTCAGGGATTTTGATTGCAAACAAGAGAAACCAACCAAGTCTAAATTAAGCAGAAAATGAAATGATTACTGGGTGACATGCGGATTTGACTAAAAGTCTACAGAACATGGTGTAGAAAAGGTACATGAAACCAGCTGGCAAAAGCACAGTTCACGATAAATCAGAGAAAGAAGTTGTTTGTATGTGATCCCACCACCACCACAGATGGACTGGCTCCACCACCACTGGACACCAGCGATGAAACTTTGGATATCGGAAGCCTCTGCTACCATTCTGTTTGCAAATATTGTTGACTCTGTGAATTGGGCATTAGTACCATTTCCTCAGGAACAGTTTCAATAAATTCTCTTCAATAATATATTTACATTCCCAGAAACTGTAATCAACCAATATGAAACCCATTACCATTGACTTGATTCCAACTCCTAGCAACCACATGTGTTACAGAGCAGCCCTGAGCTCCATAGACATTTCTGTTCTATAACCTTCATGGAAGCAGACCACTAAGGCTTTCTTCTGTGGCTCCGCTGGGAGGGTCCCAACTGCCATCCTTTAGGTTACTTGCTGAGCATGAACTGCCTGCACCACTCAGGCACCTTCAGGAATTATGGCAGGAAAACTAAAATATAACTATTGTCATCAGAGAATCTAAAAAACCATATTTGCCATATTCAAATAGCACTGCCCTATTCAAAAAGTAAGAAACATGTACTTTAGAAGTTTTTGTACCACAACCCTTTGATCTAAGAATTTCACCCTTTCACTCCGTGGTTCTTTGCATAAATGTTCGCTTGGCACACCCCAACCTGAGCTTGTACCTGCTGACCTAAACGTCATAAAAATCTACGAAGTATAGAAACTTTTGAATCAGTGTGTGCCTTCTTGTGTATGTTCTCAACAGCAGCAACAACAAAATGCAACCCTTTCCCATAGAATCGATTCCAACACATAGGGACACATAGGACAGAGTAAAACTGCCCCATAAAGTTTCCAAGGTGCGGCCAGTAGATGTGAACTGCTAACCTTTTCGTTAGCAACCATAGCTTTTAACCAGTGTGCAACTAGGGTTACCACGACCAAACTGGAGAAAAAAAAAAAAAGCTATGAAATATAGTTTCTTGGGGGATGGAATCTGGGAACATCACACAAAGAGAAGCTGCAGTATGGGTGCCACCCAGGTGCTAGGCTCCTGCTCTGCTGTGTTCCAGGTGAGACAAAACCTAGACATGGAGTTTTCTCTCCAGAGTGATCCTCCTGTTCAGATAGGTCTAGAATTAGAAAAGAGGTGTGAAATAAATGTTACAAGCCACAGAAACCTGTCCACTTGTCCCAGTTAGAGACCATTTTGGTTTGATTTTCCTTCTATTCCTGATTGCACAGCATCTCTGGATCATCCTCAGGTGCCTGTCATTTTAGGTCCCAGCGGGCAGATCCTGCTCGCTAGGTGCCAGAATCTCTGCTGTCTCCCAGGAGAGAAAGTCTCCATTAGCTGCAGGGCCAGTCGGAGTCTCGTCTACACTGACTGGAAACACTACTTAGGCTGGCAACTGCATAAACCTGAGGAGGGACGTACAGGCCTTCTTTACCTCACTTCCTCTATGCATGTTGTTGTGATGCTGAACAGGTTTCAGCAGCGCTTTCAGACTAATAGAAACTAGAGAGAAAGGCCTGGTGATCTACTTCTGAAAATCAGCCAGTGAAAATCCCATGAATGAAAACAGTCAGCTCTTATTGTTCGTTGGGTTGCTATGACTCAGGGTCTGACAAGATGGCAACTAACAGCAAGAAAGAACCATGATTTCCTTCAGCCATGAAATTAATCCTGGGTGCCCAAGGGATTAATTTAGAGAGGAAGTAAGGTAAAAAAAAAATATATATATATATGGCAAAACTGGGCCCTGTTTCTAGAGTGTTAGGGTTAATGAGTTATAGACTGGACTTTGAAAGAATGAGTGCCACTGAAAGAAATGGAGAGAGGAGAAAAGGGCAGTAAAATGGGAGTTTAGAGCAGGAAAACACCTTCATTGACATTGCCCAGGAAGGCTTGGCTGGAAAAGAGAATCCATGGAAGGAAAAAGTAAGACAGGAAGATCACCTTCTGTGAGGGAAATTTTAAACACGAACGGCACAGATTCAATACTGGGTTAGGTCCAGAGCTGCGAGGGGTAATTGCACAGAAAGGAAAGGGTCCAGGAAAATAAGGAATTAAAATGGGAATTCTCTAGAGTAAAGAAGGCACAAGGAAGACAGAACTATTCAGGGTATAAAACTCACTGGACCCTTCCCCAAACCAGTCATGTGATCTATCCTTGTAAAATGACCAGGTTCCTGTGTTATGAAAACTCCTGACAAAGCCTACAAGAGATTTTTAGAGCATTCTTTTTTCTATAATTTCCCACAAAAGAGGATCCAGAAGAAGCCACATCCCTTAAGTTTCTCCTGGAATCTGCACATACTGCAAGGAATCAGTCAGGAGATGTGGTCTTTATGGCAGACGGTGGAAGTGTGCAATTTCAGGGCTGAGCAGAAAAGAAGCAGCTGGTACAGTGAAGACTCACTGGCCTGTAGCCCTCAGGAGGAGGTTTGTGTTCGAGGCTGAAGCACTGTGGGGGGTGGGTTATTACCCTGCTGACAATATTAAACTGTGGCATCATCAGCCTGGAAGTTGCTGATGGTGAGTGAAGTCTGTCCCAGACCCACTGCCACTGAACCGGTCAGGGACACCAGATGCCCGGCTGGATGCATCGTAGATGAGCAGCTTAGGAGCCTGTCCTGGTTTCTGCTGGTACCAGGCTAAGTAGCTGCTCACACTCTGGCTGGCCTTGCAGTTGATGGTCACCGTTTCTCCTTGAGACTTAGCCAGAGAGGCTGGAGACTGGGTCAGCACAATGTCCCCACTGGCACCTGCAATCAGAGTAGGCAATTACCATGCATACATATGTACACACTCTTTTTTACACATGCATTAAAATATACCATTTATACCACAACTTCTAGTGATATTACATATCAGCAAATAATTGGTTCCATTTTGCAAATAACTGTCATTTCCCACTCTATGTTAAAATCATCTTTCAACTCTAGAAAGATACTACTCTGGAGACATGGAAACACTTTCAATTTCTCACCAGAGGCCAAAAGCAATAGGGACATGAGGACCAGAGTGTGTGGCACCATCTTGCTGCCCCTGCCTGCCTGATGCAGATCAGCTCCCATAGCAAAGGCCCTGTTTATAGTGTCTGAGCAGCCAGCCTGGTGTTGCAGGGGCCTATGCAAAGCAGTCAGTGAATGGAAAGCAAATTACATGGGCGACAGGTTGTGAAACTAGCCAATGTACTTCAAGAGCCAAATATATCACATAAAGTATAATTTCATGACTAGAAAATACAAAGCAGAGTCATAGATGCTCTAGTATCTCTCAAAAACAACAACAAAAAAGTGCATGCAGTCCAGCGGATTCCAACTCATGACAATCGCATGTGTCACACAGTAGAGCTGTCCCATTGGCTTATCTTGCCTGTATTCTTTATGGAAGGAAACTGACATACTTTTCTTCCTGGGTACCACTGGGTGTGTTCGAACTGCCAACCTTTATGTTAACAGCCCACCACAACTGCTTGAAAAACCTATAATTTAATTTTAACTTAAAAACAATTTTAAATGTGTTCAAGTTCCATAAATGTTGGACTAAAACCCCAGAAACCCAGTAAATGTTGGACTAGTTTCCTCAAATCAACAGTTTTGTGAAATAATAAAACATACTGGAAAAAAAAAAAAAAAACAAAGAAATGAAAGAATATGGGAAATTTTTGCCTCAATGATTGATAAAATTTTATAGCTAAAAAATGCCTGAGCTCTGAAGATACTCACATCCTGAAGGATACCTGAAAACACTGCAAGCACTTGAGATTGGATTCCAGGGCTACAGACGGGCCAGAAATATGGAAAACTGGCCCCGAATTTACTCTCATTGAAAGTCCTCAGGGAGCCTACATTGAGCAAGGGTCCAGGAGGGCTCAGATCACGAAGGAAGTGTGAACCAAAGAGAAAGTGGAATCTATCATGCCAAAGTGAGTAGGACCTGATAAGAGGGCTCTAGAATCATTTGTGGAAATGGAGAGGGAAAACAAGCAGGATTTCCTTGTAAAGCTGTGATTGAATGCCAACTCTTCAAAGAGTTTCATTCCAGGTATGGATGGCCTCGGTGGGCCTGGGACTCTTCAGCCTTGAAGGTGAGACTTCATCTCTCTTACTTTGGATATATTATCAGGAGGGACAAGCCCTTGCAGGAGATCATGCGTCATAAGGTAGAGGGTCAGAGAAAAAGGGAAAGAGCCTCAAAGAAATGGATTGACACAGTGGCTGCAACATTGGGCTCAAATATTGCAAAGGCTGTGAGGACGGCTCAGGACCAGGGGGTGTTTCTGTTTGTTGTACACAGAGGGTCACTATCAGTTGAAGCCAATTTCATGATGCAGAACAACAACATGATATGAATACGAGTGTGATGCAACAGAAATAACAGGGAACAAAAGGAGTTCTGTTCATACTTCACATTTGGGCGTTATACGAGTTTATTCAAAGAAACAGATGAGAAGCTTAACACTGTATGGAAGGTAGAGGAAACAAAAGTGGGGACACTTCAGATCTGAAGAAGAATAAGTTGCATTTCTACAAATTAGAAATAGAGCCACCAAAATTTTAAAACTCGGTGGAAGATAGACTTCCACTTGTAGGCTAGATGGAATAACAAGGGCAATATTCACTATCATGCATGAAACAATCAAAAAGTAATTAATTAATTAAAAATTATATTAACAGTTAATGCACTCAGCTCCTAGTCAAAGAACAGTAGCCTCAAAACCAAATAAAATAAACAAAAAACCTGGCAATCTACTTCTGAGAAATGAAACATTGAAAATAATACAATTCACTCACGTGGGGTCACCATGCGTCAGAATCAAGTCAACAGCCAACGGCTTTTCATCTTACAGAAGTGCATTTTTAGGCCTTTCTTCCAAGGCGCCACGGGTGGATTCGAACTGCTAACCTTTCAGCACAAATCATTAGCTCCACATCATTAGTTAAATCTTCATCTGGGGAAGATAATCAAAGATCATAGGTGCCCTTCACTACCTTATTCAAACAGGAAGTCAGAAAAGAGCACCTATAGATTTTGTACCACAACCCTGTGCTCTGCGACTTTCACCATCAAACTCTCTGGTTCTTGCCATAAATGTCCCCTCCCCACCACCCCACCCTGGACTCAACCCTGGTGACCTGAGCCTCATAAATGGAGCCTTTTCTAGAGAGTGGAACCTGAACAACATCACACGAGAGAGAAGTTGCAGGATGGTGACACCATCCAGAACCTCAGGCTCCTGCTCTGCTCTGTTCCAGGGAAGAGGATATTTGCAAGCCTATAGATGGAGTTTCCCTTCAGAGTAATCCTGCCATTCAGAGCTACAATTTTAAAATGAGATATGAAATAAATGCTACCAGCAACACAGGCCTGTCCGCCTATCGCAGATAGAGATTATTTTGGTTTGGTTGTTTCTTGGATCCCTGGTTGCACAGCATCTCTGCATCATCCCATGTGCCTGTCATTGCAGGTTCTTGCCAGCAGATGGCGGTGACGCAGTCTCCAGAACCCCTGGCTGTCTCCCTGGGAGAGAGTCCCCAGCAGCTGAAGGGCCATGATTCAGATGATTGGAACTCATTGAATTTGATTGAGAGATGTTATAGGCCATAACATTGTCTATCTTAGCAGGTGTTTTAAAAGAAAAGCATTTTCTGCTGTTGTTTGGAGAGTGTCGTCTAAGTGTCAGTTATGTCAGCATGGTTGATGAAAACAAAATTTTTTTTTTTTTATAGCTTTGTTCAATATCCTATATCCACACTGCATGCTGGAGCTCCTACAGAGCCTTTGCTACTCAGAGGCCCTCTTAACGCTGGCCAACTCCATGGACCCGGTGTATGGGCCACACCAGTGTACCTAGGGGTAGAATGAAGGTCCAGAACTCAAAAAGGCCTACCAGGTGTTTCTTTAAGAGAAAAGGCGCACAGTAAAGGGGCTGAGGTAGAATGTATATTCCCCCTTACACCTTGTCTATGGGGCACGCAGTATTTATCTTACTGTGGAGACAACATTTCACGCCATTTTGTGCCAGCTACAGAGGAAAGTTCTCAGAAATAAAAGCTTAACATCATCTTCAACTAGGGGACATCAGCCACCAGACCTCAGCCAACATGTTGCCTGGTGACCCAGGAAGAGCCTCCGGGTCGTTTTCAGACCCCCGAGCTCATCTCGACTTGATCCCTGGATTCGTGCTCTACTTAACCAGTTGCCATGTTGTCAGCTGAGACTCCTGGTGACCCCGTGTGTGTAAGAGTAGAACTGGGCTCCGTAGGGTTTTCACTGCTGACTGGTCTGAAGCAGGCCAACTTGCCTTTCTCCTGATAAGCCTCTTGGAGACTCAAACTTCCAGCCTTTTGCTCAGCAGCCAAGTGTTTGAACTGCTTGCACCACCCAGGGCCTCCTGAGCTCTAGTTTAATAACCTGGTGCTGTTGAGTCAATTCCGAGTCATAGAAACCTTTCTGGACAGAGCAGAGCTGCCCCATAGGGTTTCTTTATGGAAGCAGGTGCTCTAGTTAACCCACTGCCTTTGAGTAGATTCTGACTCATAGCGACCCTCTAGGACAGAGTTGAAGTGCTCCATAGAGTTTCCAAGGGTGTAAATCTTTAACAGAAGAGAACTGCCCCATTTTTCTCCTGCAGAGCGGATGGTGGATTCAAACCACAGACCTTTTGGTTACCATCCAAGCTCTTTAACCACTGCAAAACCAGGGCTCCTTGTTAGGAGGGCCAAACATTGGAGAGCGTAGATTCTGTACTTCTTTTTTGTTTAGGAAACTCTGGTGGCGTACTGGTTACGAGTTCGGCTGCTAACCCAAAGGTTGGCAGTTTGAATCCGCCAGGCGCTCCTTGGAAACCTCATGGGGTGATTCTACTCTGTCCTATAGGGTCACTATGAGCCCCATCCCACTCCACTCCAAGTTTGGTTTTCGGTCCTAAGTCAACAGCACATTAGGGGGCACTTGGGTCAAATTCTTGACATGTTTCTCCTGTTTCAGCTTGCAGCCAAAATATTCTCTGTATTTGCCCGACACATTAAAGTGTTACTGTTATAAAACCGAAAAAACAAACCAAACTCATTGCCATTGAGTCAAATTCTTCCTCCCTCTCTTTCTCTCTCTGTCTCCCTTTTCCTCTCTCCCTCTCTCTGTTTGCCTGCAAATGTTAATCTCGGGCAACTTTCATAAGAGGTTTTCCACTATCTTTTTTCTGTACAGGTTCTGAGAGTAGAAGAGCTACTGTTACAACCAATGTTAATTGTATAGTTTGAATCCAAGGTACATCAGTTTTACCAAATCTTGTAACTTTAGTATCAAATCAGAAACAAAAGATATTGCTTTTTTGCTACTCAGAAATATTATTGACAAGCAAACACATGCTATACTTTTTTTCATATAAGCAAATTTTGCCCTTTTTAATATGAAAATCATTAAAAAAAAAATACCAAACACATTGTCTTCGTGGTATTTCCAAATAATGTTTGCCCCATGTGTGTCACAGCAGAAGTGAGCTCCACAGGGTTTCCTTCACTGTAATCTTTATGGAAACTGAGTTCCTGGCCTTTCTTTGGTGGCAGCAGTGGGAGGATTTGAGTCATCAATGTTTCGTTTAGTTGGTGAGTGCAAACTGTTTGTGCCACCCTGAGACTACTTGAATCTTTACTTTGCCTTGAAAAAATACTGCTGGCGCGTTCTGGGATGGACAATGAAGACTGATTCTGATAATCAGTTTCAAATGTCACCCAGGGCTGCCAAGATACTCGCCTATGAGAGAACCAAATAAGGAGGTTCCTAATTTCCAAGGAAAAGAGGATGAAAGAGGAGTGAGATCTGCCCAAGTAAGTTTCCATCTAGTTCTTATAGTCTCTAAATTTTTGTTCAACTTTATGGTTTTATCCTCTGACTATTCTAGGGAGTACAAATTGATTTGGTTTGGTTTCATTTTATCTTATTGTATTATTTCATTATAACCTATTTAATTCAATTCGATTTTGCTCAAATTGATTCAATTATATTCAATTTATTACTGACCCTCCATTCTCCACTTGGCCTAAGAGCTGTTCTGGAGGGGTCAACATACAAATTTCTAGAAGTACTCTGAGTCATCTAGTGCTGCTATAAGAGAAATACCACCAGTAGATGACTTTAACAAGGAGAAATTTATTCTCTCACAGTCTAGTCGGTTTCAAGTCCAAACTCAGGATGTCGGCTCCAGGAGAAGGCTTTTTCTCTCTATTGGCTCTGGAGGAAGAGCCCTTGTCATCAGTCTTTCCCTGGTGTAGGAGCTTCTCAGGCTGAGGGGCCCAAGATCCAAAGGAAGCACTCTTGGTCCCGGTGCTTCTTGCCTGGTGGTCTGAGGTCCCCAACTCTCTGCTTGCTTCCCTTTCCTTTTATCTCTTGAGAGATAAAAGGTGGTTTGGGTGACACCCCAGGGAAACTCCCTTTACCTTGGATCACGGGGGTGACCAGAGTAAGGATGGTGTTACAAACTTACCTTGATCCTTTCAACATAAAATTTAAATCACAAAATGGAGGACAACCACAAAATACTGGGAATCATGACCTAATCAAGTTGATATACACATTTTTGGGGGAACAGAATTCAATCCTTGGTATACTGAATTATATTCATGTTTCAAAGAGCAGTAACTTTAGGTTATCCTTGGTTCCTGACAAGAAGTCCAAGATAGGGCTGAAGTTTACTGCTGAGAGAATGCTTCCTTCTTAAAGCTCACTACTTCCACTTGCTAAGGAAGAGACTGTACTATTATTATAAGACAAAGAATGACTACTAAATAGTTCATTGAGCCCTTGACTCTTGCTTTCAGTTTTCAATATTTGCTAACAGGCGATGAGACAAAGTGGTTAAGGCAGAATGAACTAATTTCAGAAATCATTTTGAGTGATTTAATTGGTAATTGACTTTCCCAGAGGGTCTTAAAATCTCCTTTTTAAAATTCATATAAGCAGTTTTTTTAATACTTGGAACTATTTAGTATGAAAGAAGAATCATGGAATTGGAGAAGTCTCAGTCTATATTCTCCATTTTTCTGTAAGTGAACCATAATCTCCAAATAAAACTATAACAAAAATAACATTTTCTTTCTCATCTTGGTGTATCCATACAAATCCTCACGGCAAAGGAAGTTTCAGCAACATTTAAAAAAGACTAGAATCCCCTGTTGGCCCCCATATTTTCTTTGGGCCCTCCACTCACCATTTCTAAGGTGAACCAGGCCTTCTTACAAGGCCAAACAGACAGACCTCACCATCAAACTTCCAGGTAAGTTGTAACTTCTAGGAGGCCATGTTTCGAAAACAGAGGCCCCTTTCCTCAGGGGTGAGTCCTGAGAGGAGATCCTAGATGAGGTAACTTACAAGGCAGAGAATGCCAAGATAGTCCATGGAATGAATGTCCCCTTTGCAGTGAGCTGGGGATCAACTGAAGGAGCCAGCAAATATTTCCCCCACCTATTTTAAGACTCAGTTGTGTGTCTTACGGGTTCTTTTCATTTATCTAGGAAAAAAGAACGAAAAATAATTCAGACATTTGGAAACAGACTCAGATTAGGAAGATGGAGAATAGGGTCTTGAGCCTCCAGAAAAGTCTGGCCTATTCACATCCCTGTTTTTCACAAAGGTTAGAGAGAACATCTAAACTCAGAAGATAAACATATTCACAGAGCTGTCCTGAGCTCCCTGCAGTCAGAATATTTATCCCTGAATGTATCCCCTAAAAAGTGAAAATTTGCTGTTTGTAAAGAGCAGCAAATTGTTACTTGTAATGCCTCAGAGCTAAGCTGTCACCTTTTATCAGAAAGTACCTCCATTTGGGTCCAGGTGGGAAATGGACCTCTTCTGTAAATCAGTGTAGGTTTGGGCTATTTGGGGAAGAAAGTCTACAGAACAAAGTCTACAGAATGTGTGAGAATATCACGCTCTCTGCCCCATAAACACTGACACTAGGGTAACAGACTCAAAGAGCTCCACCTCCACAGCTGTTTCCCAAGTCCTACAAATCACACCCTAGCTTCCAATTCGATGTACACCAAACTACAGTAGAGATATTCTACTATGTGACCAACTTATATAAGTTTCCACAATCCTTTGTGTATGAACAAGATGAGAGAATTAGTGAGATCTGCTTCTCCCCACAAGGACCAAACGGAGGTTATTTCTAACATTCTTTTACCAGCCCTTGTTATTTGTTTCTGGTGGGGGGTGACCGTCTTTGACTGTTGATCAATTTTGCTGTCCAGGCCAGAATATGGCTTCCTAACTTCCAGGAGACAGTGATTCTTTTAGGATGAGGAATATTATACTGTGTATAGGGAACAGAAGAACATTTCAAAGCCATTTTCCAAACAAGAAATAGTTTTTACAGTATTTTCCATTTTCTGGATATTTTAGTTCAATATGTTAAGAAACCAAACAATCCTTCATAATGGAATTTCAGAAAACTTAATTGTGCACATGAGAAAACTACAGAGAAGAAGAGGCAGTCATTCGAACAGAGCAAGGAGATACTGCATGGTTTAAAATCAGAAAAGATATACATCAGGGTAGTATTTTTCCACCATACTTATTCAATCTGCATGCTGAGCAAATAGTTTGAAAAACTGGACGATGTGAAGAAGAATACAGATTCAGGATTGGGGGAAGGCTCATTAACAACCTGCAATATGCAGAGGACACAACCATGCTTGTGGAAGGAAAGACTTGAAGCCACTTACAGATGAAGATAAAAGACTACAGCCTTCAGTTTTGATTGCACTTCATCATAAAAAAAGCATGGATCAATCATCTTCATCATGATAAATGGAGAAAAGATTGACATTCCCAAAGATTTCATTTTACTTGAGTCCACAAACAACGCTCATGGAAGGAGCAGTCAGGAAATCAAACAACTTATTGCATTGGGTAAATCTCCTGCAAAACAACTCTTTAAAGTATTAAAAAGCAAAGATATCACTTTGAGAACTACAGTGCACCTGACCCAAACCATGGCATTTTCAGTCGCCTCATTTTCATGTGAAAGCTGGACAATCAATAAGGAAGACTGAAGAAAAAATTGATGCCTTTGAATTATGCTGTGGAAAAAGATATTCACTATGTCATGAACTTCCAGAAGAATGAACAAATCTGTCTTGGAAGAATTAGAGCCAGAATGCTCCTTAGAAGCTAGAATGACGAGAATTCATCTCATGTACTTTGGATATGTTATCAGGAAGGACCAGTCCCTGGAGAAGGACTTCATGCTTAGTCAAGTAGAGGACCAGTGAAAAAGAGGAACAAGATGGCTTGACACAGTGGCTGCAACAATGGGCTCAAAGATAACAATGATTCTAAGGCTGCTGCAGGACTGGGCACTGTCTCCTTGTGGTGTACACAGGGTTGCCATAAGTCAGGACCGACTTCCAGCACCTAAGAACAGTGACTTTATATATACATATACAGAAAGAGAAGTAAGATGGAATATTCATCATGTTTAACCAGTGGTTACCAGGAATATCATATTCACTACCTGAGGCATAAAAATTCTTTCCTCTTTTCCCCTTGCCTTAAACTGGGCTATTAGCTGTCTCTGTGTAAGAGACAAATTTTTTCTTCCCTATCAAGGTCTTTGGACTTGAGGCTCTTTACGAGTTGCCCTCACTGGGCCCCAGGGAAAGAAAGTTTATACCATTAGATTCAAACATTCTTTAACAATTAACCAGGTATCAGCAAATACCAGATAATAGTTTTTACTAGGAATCTGTTTCTTCAGTTTGTTTGTTTGTTTTTAATTGTACTTTAGATGAAGATTTACAGAATAAAGTACTTTTTCATGAAACATTTAGTACACACAGTGTTCTATGACATTTAGTTGACCACCCCACGACATGCCAACACTCTCCCTTTTCAACCCTTTGTTCCCTATTACCATCTTTCCTATTCTCTCCTGCCTTTCAATTCCTGTCCCAGGGCTGGTGCACTCCTTTAGCCTTGGTTTGTTCCGTGGGTCTGTTCAATCTTTGGCTGAAGGGTAAATTCAGGAATGAACTCATTACTGAGCTGAAAGTGTTTCGGGGGCCATACTCTTAGGGTTTCTCCAGTCTCTGTCAGGCCAGCAGGTCTGGTATTTCTTTTTGAGTTAGAATTTTTTTCTACATTTTTCTCCAGCTCTTTATGGGACCCTCTATTGTGATCTCTGTCACAGCAGTCAGTGGTGGTACTGTCTCATTGTACTGGACTCAGTCTGGTGGAAGCCATGGTAGATGTGGTCCATTAGTCCTTTGGACTAATCTTTCCCTCATATCTTTAGATTTCTTCATTATTCCTTACTCCCGAAGGGGTGAGACTAGTGAAGTATCCTAGATGGCTCCTCACAGGCTTTTAAGACCCCAGACACTACTCACCAGAGTAGAATGTAGAACATATTCTTTATCAACTATATTATGGCAATTGAGCTAGATATTCCCCGAGATCACAGTTTCCTCAGCCCTCAGCCCAGCAATTCAGTCTCTTAGGGAGTCTGGATGCATCTATGCAGTTACCATGACCTTCTCTTGTATAAGTTGTGCTGGCTTCTGCACTATTGTGTACTGTCTTACTCTTCACCAAAGTTTCCACTTATCTATTGGATACCAGACAAACTTGAATGATCTCAAGTCCAACTCATTATTTGCAGATGCTGTGTGAATCAGCATGGTGGGTGTGGGGAATGATTCCTTTCTTAGATCAGCTGAGAGAGAACCATGCAGGATGGCCCTAGATACCCAACTGTCCATCTTCAGGGTCTCTGATGTTTTCTTCCAGTGTCAGGGCCATGTGCAATGTGTCCTTGACATGAATACAGCCTTCTACAATCCAAAGTGACTACTACTCTAGGCAGTACCAACTTTCTCTCTATTGGTTTTCCTCCAAACACAGAAGACACTTTGTTATTTGCACACAGGAGAGGTCCACCCTCCCCTTGGTTGTCTCCACACTGCTGCACCCACCAAGGGATTTGCATATTGTTCCCCAGGGAGGACCTTCCCTGGCCAAGTCTGAGATAAAAGGTCAGCTCTAATCTGACTTTTCTTATCAGGATTTATTCATTCAACTTCTGAAAATAAGGTTTCCTGCTCAGCTCCTGGGGCTGTTAATGCTCTGGATCCCTGGTGAGGACAGAGGGGGCATGGGAAAGGAGAAGGAGGTGGGGAGGGTGAGCTCTGGGGGCACCACAGCTTCCTGTGTGTATTTGGTTCTCAAGTTAGATGCCTATGTCACAGCCACTGGGAGAGTCATGTGGTGTTCTGATTTGTGAAACAGAAGAGAATACAAGAGTAAGAGGGACCTGCTCTCTGGTGAAGATTTTAGCAAAGAAAGACATTCTTTTATGCCTGAAATTCTCAGGCTTTTTTTTTTTTTTTTAATTGTCTCATTTGGGGTATGAATAAAAATTTCACACACACACACACACAGAATTAATTAGCCTGAAATAAATAGTGAAAGGGAATCTTGAAAATCATTTTTAATTGTGGTAGTGACCTTTCTCTTCTCTCTCAAAATTTTTATTTTCAATGGGGATATTGAGGTGACTCACACTCCAGTCTCTCTACCAGTCATGCTCAGAAAGCCAGCCACCATCTCCCACAATTCGAGTCAGAGCCTCCAACATAATGATGGTTACACCTATCTGAACTAGGACCAGCAGAAGCCAGGCCAGTCTCCACAACTCCTATTCTATAGGGCATCAAGCCTATTCTCTCGGGTCCCAGTGGGTCAGGAACAGATTTCACTCTGAAAATCAGCAGGGTGGAGGCTAAGGATGTTGTAGTTTATTAGTGCCAGCAAGGTACACAACTTCCTCCCACAGTGGTCCAGCCCTGCACACAAACCTCTCTGCGTGGGGCGGCCCAGGTGCCTAAATATGTGACCTGTGTGGGGAGCAGTCCCAGCAGATTCTCTGAGGTTGCTAAGAGGAAGATGTTGGAGACCTCAGGGGAATGGGTTTCCAGCTGAGGACTCTGGATCATGAGTGCCTCTGCTACACCTTAGATACTGCCTGTTTGTGGCTGGTCAGCTGCACCAGTCTTGACATGGCAGAGCCAGCAGGGAGGATGGAGGAGGTCCAGTGCCTCTGAGCAACTAGGTCAGTTGGCAGGAGAGCTGACTGAGAGCTCATCCTAATCCTCCTGCCTGTGTCCATTCGTCAGTTAAATTTAGTCAGCATGACAGGCAGACATTTGACACAGACAGTGGCAACACAAGTTGAGTACCTATGGAAGTTAAGTAGCCTTTTTGTGTATTTCATCACGATAGTATTTGGTGATATTTAGCCATTAGTATTGTCCCACTTTCCCAACACCCTGCTTCTCATTTTACCACTTACACTTTCCCTTGAATTAAGATAGTTGAAATATCATTCTATATTAGCTGCCCTCAGAGGGAATGTGGCTGAGAAGAATTTGTGAAGATGCTGGTTTTTGAGTCTCCACAAAGCCTTTTGTAAACGTGTAGCGAAAACAAGATGATAATGCCGCAAGTGTTGAATTTCCCCGATTACTTCGTGTTGAGAAAAATGATTTCTAGGAACAAGCTGGATTTTAAAAATAAAAAAACAAACTGAAAGTTGTAGGACAACATTTACTACATAAACTACTAGAAGGAAACAGAATGACAGAAATTTTTTTCTTTCTAACAGTCAAAAATTTAAGACCGTGTCCATATTTATGCCTATTCCCATGAAAGGTAATCCAACTGAATCTGGAAATCATTGAACAATATTCATTGAAAAGTGCTTATAGCAGTATATTGGCAGAGAACTGCCAGAAATGCAAGCCAGATTCAGAAAACCACCTGGAAGAAGGGATATCTTAGCTAATGTCAGCTGGATCCTGGCTAAAAGCACATAATACCAGAAAGATATTTACCTGTGTTTTATTGACTATGCAAAGGTATTCAACTGTGTGGTTTGTAACATATTATGGATACCATTGTGAAGAATGGGATTTCCAGAACACCTAAATGTGTGCGTGAGGACCTGTACAAAGGTCAACAGGCAGTCATTCAAAGAGAATAAGGAGGTGCTGCCTGGTTTAAAGTAAAAAAAAAATGTTTGTGTCACAGTTGTACCCTTTCACCATACTTATTCAGTCTCTATGCTGAGCATAGAATTTGAGAAGACGGATTATATGAAGAGAGTGAGGAATCAGGATTGGAGGAAGACTCTTTAGCAACCTGCATGATGCGGATGACACAAACTTGTTTGCTGAAAATGAAGAGACGTTGAAACATTTACTGATGAAGATCAAGGACCACAGCCTTCAGTATGGATTACACCTCAACATAAAGAAAACAAAAATCCTTACAACTGGGCCAATAAGTAACATCGTGATAAATGGACAAAACACTGAAATTGTCATGGATTTCATTGTCCCTGGACCCATAATCAATGCCTATGGAAGCAACATTCAAGAAATCAAAGGATGCATTGCCTTGGGAACATGGGCTGCAAAACACTTCTCTAAAGTGTTAAAAAGCAAAGACTTCACTTTAAAGACTAAGGTGCATGTGAACCAAGCCATGATGTTTTCAATTCCCTCCTACGCATGTGAAAGTTGGGCAATGAATAAGGAAGACCAAGGAAGAATTGATGCCTTTGAATTGTTGTTTTGGCAAAGAATATTGAAGATACCATGGACTTCTAGAAGGAACAAATTTGTCTTGGAAGAGGTACAGTCAGAGTGAACTTTAGGAGGGAGGGTGGCGAAACTTCGGCTCACATACTTTGGAAATGTTCTCAGGAGGGATCAGTCCCTGCAGAAGGACATTATGCTTGGTAAAGTAGAGGGCCAACAAAAAAGAGGAAGACCCTCAATGTGATGGATTGACTCAGTGGCTACAACAATGGTCTCAAGGATAACAAGAATTATGAGGATGGCCTAGGACTGGGCAGTGTTTCATTGTGTTGTTCATATGGTCACTAAGAGATGGAACTTACTGGACAGCACCTAACAACAACAAAAATGAGCAATATACTGACAACTTTTTTTTTTTGCAATTCCAAAAATCAGAAATATAACATGGTTAGTATACACAGTAATATTCAAGGTGAAAAAACATAGATGAAGATCTAATACTGTCAAAAATTGAAATATATTCTTATCAGTCATGGATTTTGATTGCAAACAAAAGAAACCAACCAAGTCTAAACTAAGCAGAAAATGAAATGATTACTGGGTGACATGCAGATTTGAGTGAAATTGTACAGATTATGGTGTAGAAAATGTACATGAAACGAGCTGGCAAAAGCACAGTTCACAAGAAATCAGAGAAGGAAGTTGTATATGATCCCACCACCACCATAGAGGGACTGGATCCCCCACGACTGGACACCAGTGATGGAAGACTGGATATTGGAAGCCTCTGCTACCATTCCTTCTGCTAACATTTTTGACTCTGTGAATTGAGCATTAGTACCATTTTCTCATGAACAGTTTCAATAAGTTCTCTTCAAGGATATATTTCCATTCCCAGAAAGTGTAATCAACCAAAATCAAACCCATTACCATTGACTTGATTCCAATTCCTAGCGACCACACGAGTTACAGAGCAGCCCTGAGCTCCATAGACTTTTCTGTGCTGCAATCCTCATGAAAGCAGACCACTAAGCCTTTCTTCTGTGGCTCCGCTGGGTGGGTCCCAACTGCCAAGCTTTAGGTTAGTAGCTCAGCACAAACTATTTGCACCACTCAGGCACCTTCAGCAATTATGGCAGGAAAACTGAAATATAACTATTGTCATCAGAGAATCCAAAAAAAAAACATGTTTACCATATTGAAATAGCACCGCCCTGTTCAACAAGTAAGAAACATGCAGTTTAGAAGTGTTTGAACCACAATCCTTTGATCTAAGAACTTCACCATTACACTCCTTGGTTCTTTACATAAGTGGTCGCTTGGCACACTCCAACCTGAGCTCACACCTGCTGTCCTGAACCTCAAAAAAGGCTATGAGTATAGAAACTGTTGAATCAGTGTGTGCTTTCTTGTGTATGTTCTTAGCAGCAACAACAAGAAGATGAAACCCTTTCCCATCGAGTTGATTCCAACACACGGTGACATATAGGACAGAGTAAAACTGCCCCATAAAGTTTCTAAGGTGCGGTCAGTAGATTCAAACTGCTAACCTTTTTGTTAGCAACCATAGCTCTTAGCCACTGTGCAACCAGGGTTAACACAACCAAATTGAAAAAGAAAAGAAAAAATGAAACTATGAAATAGAGTTTTTTGGAGGATGGAATCTGAGCAATATCACAGAAAGAGAAGGTACAGGATGGGCACCACCCAGATGCTAGGCTCCTGCTCTACTATGTTCCAGGTGAGAAAAAAACCTAGACATGGAGTTTTCTCTCCAGAGTGATCCTCCTATTCAGATAGGTCTACAATTTGAAAAGAGTTATGAAATAAATGTTACAAGCCACACAGGTCTGTTCACTTTTCCCAGTTAGAGACCATTTTAATATGATTTTCCTTCTATCCCTGATTGCACAATAACTCTGGATCATCCTCGTGTGCCTGTCATTTTAGGTCCCGGGGCAGACCCTGCTCACTAGGTACCAGAATCTCTGCTGTCTCCTAGGAGAGAAAGTCTCCATTAGCTGCAGGGCCAGTTGGAGTCTCCTCTACACTGACTGGAAACACTACTTAGGCTGGCATCTGCATAAACCTGAGGAGGCACCTACAGGCCTCATTCACCTCACTTCCTTTATGCATGGTGTTGTGATGCTGAACAGGTTTCATCAGCACTTTCAGACTAATAGAGACTAGAGAGAAAGGCCTGGTGATCTACTTCTGAAAAATCAGCCATTGAAAATCCTATGAATGACAACAATCAGATCTTATTGTTCCTTGGGTCGTCATGACTCAGGGGCTGACAAGATGGCAACTAACAAGAAGAAAGAACCATGATTTCTTTCCGTCACTACATTAATCTTGGGTGCCAAAGGGATTAATTTAAAGAGGAATTGAAAACTAATGAAAGTACAACATGGGAAAGCTGTCACATGTTTCTAGGGTGATAGGGCTAATGAGTTAGAGACTGGCATTTGAAAGAATGAGTGCCACTGAAAGACATGGAGAGGGGGGAAAAGGGCAGTAAAAAAGAAGCGTAGAGCAGGAAAACACCTTCATTGACATTGACCAGGATGGCTTGGCTGGAAAACAGGATCCATGGAAGGAAAAAAGCTACCTTCTGTGAGGGAGATTTTAAATATGAAGGACCCAGGTTTAATATTGGGTCAGGTGCAGACATGTGAGGGTTGATTGTAGAAAAAGGAAAAAGTCCAGGAAAATAAGGAATTAAAATGAGAACTTTCTAGAGTCAAGAAGGCACAACGAAGAAAGAACTGATCATTCGGAGTAGAAAATTCACTGGACCCTTTCCCGAATCAGTCATGTGATCTCTCCGTGTGAAACAAGCAGGTTCCTGTGATATGAAAAGTCCTGAGAAAGCCCACAAGGGATTTTTTTTTTTTTTTTTTAATATACAGAGAGAGATTTATTTCAAGGAAATGGCTCACACAATGGTGGAGGCCGGCAAGTCTCAAATCCGTGGGTCAAGGTGTCAGGCTGAAATCTCCCCCTGACTCACATGATTGCAGGGGCTAATGAACCCAAAATCTGCAGGTCACGCTGCTGGCTCAAATGGTTGCGGGACCTGGTGAATCCAAAATCTGCAGTTCAGGCAGCAGGCCTCCCAAGAACCAGAGGTCAGAGGATGACAAGACAAATACAGGATCAAGAGAGAGAGGGAGCTTTGCAGATCATTTGTTTCTATGATGAATGCAAGCCACATCCCCAAGGAAACTCCTCTTCCAACTGATTGGCTGCTCACATCAGATCACAAAATGAAAGATTACTTGTTGTTGTTGTTAGATGCTGTCGAAGTTGGTTCTGACTCATAGCGACCCCATGCACAACAGAACGAAACACTGCCCGGTTCTGAGCCATCCTTACAGTCGTTGTTATGCTTCAGCCCATTGTTGCAGCCACTGTGTCAGTCCACCTCATTGAGGGTCTTCCTCTTTTCCGTAGACCCTGTACTCTGCCAAGCATGATATCCATCTCCAGAGACTGATACT
Source organism: Elephas maximus indicus (assembly GCF_024166365.1). Lineage (NCBI taxonomy): Eukaryota > Metazoa > Chordata > Mammalia > Proboscidea > Elephantidae > Elephas > Elephas maximus. Next base: position 45,356,322 of record NC_064835.1, on the reverse strand, counting down.
TCCTGACAACATGTCCAAAGTATGTAAGATGCAGTCTCGCCGTCCTTGCTTCTAAGAAGCATTCTGGTTGTACTTCTTCCAAGACAGATTTCTTCATTCTTCTGGCAGTCCATGGTATATTCAATATTCTTTGCCAACACCACAATTCAAAGGCATCAATTCTTCTTCGGTCTTCCTGATTCATTGTCCAGGTTTCATATGCATAAGATGCGATTGAAAATACCATGGCTTCGGTCAAGTACACCTTAGTCTTCAGGGTGACATCTTTGTTCTTCAACATTTTAAAGAGGTCATTTGCAGCAGATTTGCCCAATGCAATGCGTCTTTTGATTTCTTGACTGCTGCTTCCATGGCTGTTGATTGTGGATCCAAGTAAAATGAAATCATTGACAACTTCAGTCTTTTCTCCGTTTATCATGATGTTGCTCGTTGGTCCAGTTGTGAGGATTTTTGTTTTCTTTATGTTGAGGTGCAAGCCATACTGAAGGCTCTGGTCTTTGATCTTCATCAGTAAGTGCTTCAAGTCCTCTTCACTTCGGCAAGCAAGGTTGTGTCATCTGCATAACGCAGGTTCTTAATGAGTCTTCCTCCAATCCTGATGCCCTGTTCTTCTTCCTATAGTCCAGCTTTTTGGATTATTGGAAACCCTGGTGGTGTAGTGGTCAAGCACTATGGCTGCTAACCTAAACGTCAGCAGTTCAATTCTGCCAGGCACTCCTTGGAAACTCTATGGGGCAGTTCTACTCTATTCCATAGGGTCGCTATGAATCAGAATCGACTCGATGGCAACGGGTTTTTTTTTTTTTTTTGGTTCTCAGATTCTTTGCTCAGCATATAGATTGAATAGGTATGGTGAAAGAACGCAACCCTGGCACACACCTTCCCTGACTTTAAACCAATCAGTATCCCCTTGTTCTGTCCGAACAACTGCCTCTCGATCTATGTAAAGGTTCCTCGTGAGCACAATTAAGTGTTCTGGAATTCCCATTCTTTGCAATGTTATCCATAACTTGTTATGATCCACACAGTCGAATGCCTTTAAGTCTGGTCTTTTTATGAGAATTTGAGGTCTGCATCCCACTGCTCTCTAGCACCCTCAGGGGTTCTCTGCTGTGTTCCCTGCCAGGACAGTCATCAGTTGTGCCAGGCACCATCTAGTTCTTCTGGTCTCAGGCTGATGTAGTCTCTGGTTTATGTGGCCCTTTCTGTCTCTTGGGCTCATAATTACCTTGTGTCTTTGGTGTTCTTCATTATTCTTTGCTCCAGGTGGGTTAAGACCAATTGATGAATCTTAGATGGCTGTTTGCTAGTATTTTAGGCCCCAAACTCCTCTCGCCAAATTGGGATGCAGAACATTTTCTTAATAGACTTTATTATGCCAATTGACCTAGATGTCCCCTGAAACAATGGTCCTCAAACGTCTGCCCCTGCTACGCTGGCCTTTGAACTTTCAGTTTATTCAGGAAACTTCTTTGCTTTTGGTTGAGTCCATTTGTGCTGAGCTCTCCTGTATTGTATGTTGTCTTTCCCTTCACCTAAAATAGCTCTTGTCTACTATCTAATTAGTGAATACCTCTCTCCCTTCCTCCCTCCCTCCTCAGTCTCATAACCATCAAAGAATATTTTCTTCTCTGTTTAAACTGTTTCTTGAGTTATTGTAATAGTGGTCTCACACAATATTTGTCCTTTTGCAGTTGACTAATTTCACTCAGCATAATGCCTTCCAGATTCCTCCATGTTATGAAATGTCTCACGGATTCATCATTGTTCTTTACTGATGTGTAGCCACAAGGGATTTTTACAGCATTCTTTTTTTCCATATTTTACCACAAAAGGGGATCCAGAAGAAGCCACACCCCTTAATTTTCCCCTGGAACCTGCAAATACTATGAGGAATTCGTCAGGAGATGTGGCCTTTGGGGCAGAGAGAGGAAGCGTGCATGTTCAGGGCTGAGCAGAAAGGAAGCAGCTGGTGCAGTGGAGGCTCACTGGAGTGTAGCCCTCGGGAGAAAGATTATGTTCGAGGCTGAAGCCCTGTGGGTGGATAATTATAACCTTGCTGACAGTAATAAACTGCGGCGTCTTCAGCCTGGAAGCTGGTGATGGTGAAAGTGAAGTCTGTCCCTGACCCACTGCCACTGAACCGGTCAGGGACCCCAGGATCCCGGTTAGATGCCCCAGAGATGAGTCGCTTAGACACCTGTCCTAGTTTCTGCTGGTACCAGGCTAAGTAGCTGCTCACACTCTGGCTGGCCTTGCAGTTGATGGTGACCGTTTCTCCTTGAGACTTGGCTAGAGAGGCTGGAGATTAGGTCAGCACAATGTCCCCAGTCGCACCTGTAATCACAGTGGACAATTACTATTCAGACATATATACAGACACTTTTTCATACACACATTAAAAGATACTATTCATACCACAACATTTAGTGATATTACATATCAGCACGTAATAGGTTTCATTTTGAAAATAGCAATCATTTCCCACTATGTCTTAAAACCATTTTTCAGCTCTACAAAGAAACTATTTTAGAGGGATTGAAGAACTTTTAATTTCTCAGCAGAGGCCCAGAACAACAGGGGCATGAGGACTAAAGCCTGTGGCACCATCTTGCTGCCCCTGCCTTCCTGATGCAGATAAGGTCACATTGCAAAGGCCCCATTTATAATATCTGAGCTGCCAGTCTGGGTGTGGAGGGGCCTATGCAAAGCGTTCAGTGAAATGAATGCAAATTTCATGGGCAGTGATTTGTAAAACTAACCAATAGACATTAAGAGCCAAAAATATTATCACAGGAAGTATAATTCTATGACTAGAAAAGACCCAGTAGTGACTTAGAAGCTCTAGTATCAGCTTACACAAATAAAAAATCCTGTTGCAACTCGGTGTATTCCAACTTATGGAGACCCCAAGTGGTACCGTGTAGAAATGCTCCATAGGGTTTTCTTGCCTGTGTTCTTTACAGAAGCAGACCGTGAGACTTTCCTTCTATGGTAGCACTAGTTGGGTTCCAACTGCTAACCTTCAGGTTGGCAGCCCATCACAAACTGCTTGAAGCACCGTGATCTAAAGAGTGGTTTCTGTTCTAACTCACAAACAGCTTTAAATGGGTTAAGATTCCATAAATGATGGACTAGTTTCCTCAAGTCAACAGTTTTGAGGAATAATAAAAAATGCTGGAAAAAAATGACAAGAGAAATGGAAGAATATGGAAAATTTCTGCCTCAATTTTTCATAAAAAATTATACCTAGAAAATGAGCTCTAAAGATACTTTTATCCTGAAGGGTACTTGAAAGACACTGGAAACACTTGAGATGGGATTCCAGGACTATGCCTGGAATGCCAGGACTATGCCAGAGAAATGGAAGACAGGTTCAGAATTTACCCTTGTGGAGAGTCTTCAGGGACCCTATTAAGTAAGGTCCAGGAGAGCTCCAATCTCAAAGTAAGTGTGAACTACAGAGAAAGTGGAATCTATCATGCCCACCATGGCTAGGAAATGATAATAAGGCTCTAGATTCATTGTGGAAGTACCCACAAAAACCCACAGGAAAAAAAAAATACAGGATTTCATTTTGAAGTTGTGATTAAACATGAACACTTCAAGGAGTTTCATTCCAGGTATGCGTGGCCTTGGTGTGCCTGGAACTCTTCAATCTTGAAGTTGTTTTAAGGTAGTCCAGCTGGTAGGGCCAACAAATGGAAGCCCCTCTGGAAGAGGGCACGCCCATCATAAATCTTCAGGAAACCTCACAAATAATTTTTCAAGGGCCAATATCACCAAGAAGTCAGAGACTTTTGACATCCAAGGACAAAACATAAGTAGGATAGCCTTGCTTGCTAAAAGCACAGAGGATTTGAAGCACTTAACTGATGAAGATCAAAAACTACAGCCTTCAGAATGGATTACAACTCACATAAAGAAAACAAAAATCTTCACGACTGCACCAGTAAGGAACATTATATTAAATGGAGAAAATATTGAATTGTCAAGGATTTCATTTTAATTGAATCTGCAATCAATGCTCGTGGAAGCAGCAGTCAAGAAATAAAACAACGTATTGATTTGGACAAATTAGCTGCAAAAGACCTCTTTAAAGTGTTGAAAAGCAAAAATGTCACTAGGAGCTACGGCTGTTAACCAAAAGGTCGGCAGTTTGAATCTACCAGGAGCTCTGTGGAAACCCTATGGGGCAGTTCTACTCTGTTCTATGAGTCAAAATGAACTGGACGATAATTTTTTTTTTGTTTGTCATTAGGAGGACTAACGTTAACCTGACCAAGCCATGGTATTTTCAATCACCTCATATGCATGCAAAAGCTGGCCAATGAATGTAGTTGTTGTTGTTAGGTGCCATCAAGTCGGTTCCAACTCATAGTGACCTCAGCAATGACATCCCTGGTTCCACATCCTCTTCTGAATGCAGCCTGAGTTTCTGGCAGTTGCCTGTCGATATACTACTGCCGCAGCTGCTTTTGAATGATCTTCAGCAACATTTTGCTTGTGTGTGATATTAATGACATTTTTTGATAATTTCCTCATTCTGTTGGATCAACTTCCTTGGGAATAGGCATAAATGTGGCTCTCTTCCAGGCAGTAGGTCAGGTAGCTGTCTTGCAAATTTCTTGGCATAGACGAGTGAGCACTTCCAGCACTGCATTCATTTGTTGAAACATCTCAATTGATATTCTGCAACTCCTGAAGCCTTGCTTTTCACCAATGCCTTCAGTGCAGCTTGGACTTCTTCCTTTAGCACCACTGGTTCCTGATCATACACTACCTCTTGAAATGGTTGAACACCAATGAATAAGAAAGACCAAAGGAGAATTGATGCTTTTAAATTATGGTGTTGAGTACACCATGAACTGACAGAAGAGTGAACCATTCTGTTTTTGAGCCAGAATGGCACTGGCCAATGATTCCAGCTCAATACGGTCCCTGAGGATTTTCCACAAGTGTAAATTCTGGGCCTGTCTTCCATTTTCCAGGCGTAGTCCTGGCATTCCAGGCACAGTCCTTGCATCCTATCTCAAGGGTTTCCAGTGACTTTAAAGTATCCTTCAGGATGGCAAGACTTCATCTCTCTTACTTTGGACATGTTATCAGGAAGGACCGGTACTTGGAGAAGGACGTCATTCTTGGTAAAGCAGAGGGTCAGCAAAAAAGAGGTAGACCCTAAATGAGGTGGATTGACACAATGGCTGCAAAAAAGGGCTTGAAGATAGTAAAGATTTTGAGAATGTCGTAGGACCAGGGAGTGTTTTGTTCTGTTGTACTTATGGTCACTATGAGTTGATGGCGCCTAACAACAACAACAGGTTATGAATACAAATGTGATGCAAGAGAAGGAATAAAAAAAAAAAAAGGAGTTCTATTCACACTTCAGATTTGGGCATTATAGGAGTTTTTTTTTTTTTTTTTTTTAAAGAAATAAATGAGGAACTGCAGGAAACTAAAACAGGGACACTTCTGATCTGAAAAACAACGAATTGAATTTCTAGAAATTAGAAATGGAATTACCAAAATTTTAAAAGTCAGTGGAAGAAAGATTTCCACTTGTAGGCTAGATGCAATAACAAGGACAAAGTTTACCCTCACACATGAAACAACCAAAAAAAGAATTAATTAATAAAACGTATATTTAACGGTTAACATCATCAGCTCCTAGGCTATCAAAAGTCACCTCAAAAACAGAAACAAGCAAACAAACAAACAAACAAAATGCCTGGCAATCTACTTCTGAAGAATCAGCCTTTGAAAACTGTGGTCACAGCACTACCAGGACACAGGTGGGGTCACCACAAGTCAGAATCTCCTCAACTGCAAACAGTTTTTAATCTTGTAAAAGAAGACTGTCAGTCCTTTCTTCCAAGGCCTCATGGGTGGATTCAAACTGCTAACTTTCTCTGTAAGTGGTCCAGCATGAAACATTTGCTCCATATCTCTAGGTAAACCTTTTTTTGGGCAGAGAACACAAAGTGAAAGGTGTCCATGACTGCCATATTTAAAAAGGAAGTTAGAAGAGAGTGCCCTATAAGATTTTCTACCCCACCCTGTGCTTTAAGATGTTACTATCATACTCCCTGGGTCTTGGCAAAAATGTCTCCTTGTCAGCACCCCACCTGGGCTCAGCCCTGCTGACCTGAGCCTCATAGTGGAGCCTTTTCTAGGGGGTGGAACCTGAGCAACATCACACGATAGAGAAGCTGCAGAATGATGACACCACCCAGAACCTCAGGCTCCTGCTCTGCTCTGTTCCAGGGGAGAGGATATTTGCAAACCTAGAGACGGGTTTTTCTCTCCAGAGTAATTCCTCCATTCCCATCTACAATTTTAAAATGAGATATGAAATAAGTGCTACAGCAACACAGGCCCTTCCACCTATCGCAGATATAGATTCTTTTGGTTTGGTTATTTCTTCTATCCCTGATTGCCCAGCATCTCTGCATCATACCCCTGTGCCTGTCATTACAGGTTTCTGCCAGCAGATGGCGAAGACACAGGCACCAGAACCCCAGGCTGTCTCCCAGGAAGAGAGTCTCCATCAGCTGAAGGGCCAGTCAGAGTCTTCTCTGCAATGACCTGAGACACCACTTAACTGGGAAGACTCCTAGGGTCCTCATTTACCACACTTCCACCAACGTTGAGAGTGTGTCCACCCGCTTCACTGACAGTGGATCTGAGGCGAACTTCACAATTGCTATCAGCACCATCGGATCAAAGATAGTACAACAAACTGCTGTGTTCCAAAATCAAGATATCTTGTCAAAATAATGTTACCTCAGATATAAACCTCTTACCAGGGCAGAAGTGCGGGAAGGGTCCCACTTACTAGACACTGTCACAGAGATTTCTGTGGTTTATTTGTTTTGATCACACAAAAAAGTTGGCATGAAGTAGTCAGAAAATCGGCAACTGGGCCTTCTCTGGCTCCAAAAGAGAGCAAGCCTCCTGCCCTTCCTGCTCAAGTCCTTCAAATCTGCTTTCAGTCCTCACCCTGGGCGTCACCAGGCGGCCATTTGCAGTCCCATCTGACCCTCTGTAACCTGCGTCAACCCTGACTCCCAAAAGCCTTTATTGCTGCCCCGGAACAGCACCTCCTCCCTAAGCCAAAGGCTAGAGCCACTATCCCCTGAGCATTCCTGTCTCTATTTCCCCACTCAAGTTTATGTCAGAGAAAACATCTCAGGAATGAAAAATACTAGACCCCTGCTTGCCTTTTGTATAAAAGCAGTGCAAGTTATATCATTTCAAATACATTAAAAAAAAAAAAAAAAATCCTAGTATAAAACTGAGGAACAGAGAATAAGGTCCTTCAATCATAAGAAAAATTAAAAAACAGAGTGTCTCCTTTCATTTTTTTGTATAAGACAGAATTTTACCTTTTTCTTAACAGAAGTTTTTAAGAAATCTATTTTGGCTTTCTCTGCACCCCTCATGTTCCCATTTCCCTGTTTTTTGTTGTTAGCTGCCATTGACTTCATATTCAATTAATAAAATTTCATACCCACTGTAAATTCCAAGCTTCTCCTTTATAATAACGCCCTCATCCAAACCAAGGACGCCACGGCCCCTCCCTTATTTCGTCACATTCGTCTTGCAAAACCTAAACCCTGGAGAAAACTCTACCCTCCACACACCTGCATCCATGTTTGTAATGTGGCTGGAGAAAAACACACAATTATTCTGATTCTCTCATCGTAAATTTACACACACGACCTCAGGACAGCCCTTAATCCTGCCTCACAATCCTACTTCATTGACCTGGTTCATTCAGTCTCCACCCTTTGTCTTTTCTTTTCTCTTCAAGTTTTAACACCTACTTCTCATCCTGCCTTTCAGCAAATGACCTCATTTCCTGTGTCTTGGACGAGCTTCCACTAGCTCCTCTCATGCATCTTCTGACCCACAGTCATCTACACCCCATGTGCTGCCTTCCTTCCTTCCTATTACTATTGATGAGCAGACAGCTCTGCTACCTGAGGCCAGGCCCTCTGCTCCTATACACCTGTCCCTCCAAGGGCATCTTGGCATTTCTCACCTCTCTTTTCTGAGTTATCCATGTTCCCCTCATATTAGCTTCATTTCTGTCAGCATGAAACATCATTTTTAAAAACTCTGCTGATTTTGTATCCCCTCCAGCTATGTCCTATTTTACTCATTGAAAGGCTTCTATGTAGTCACCAAACTGAGGCTGTCTCTTTTCATACTCCCCAAATTTTGCAATCTCTGCAGTGCTTTCTATCACCAAGGCCGTATTTTCCATATACTGATCCTTCTTTATTTCCAACTTTCTCATTCCAATCACCATCCTGATTGCATATTCAATCAATTTCAGACCACAGAACTTGGTAAAAATCTTCTATTTCTTTGTCTTTGACCTTAGTGATTGGTGGGTAAATTTGAATACTACTCGTATTAACTGGTCTTACTTGTAGGCCTGTAGATGTTATTCTTTCACTGTCAGCCTTGTACTTCTGGATAGATTTTGAAATATTCTTCTTGATGACAAATGCAATGCCATTCCCTTCAGGTTGTCATTCCAGGCATGGTAGGCCATATGATTTTCTGACTCAAAATGACAATACCAGTCCATTTCAGCTTACTAATGCCTAGGATATTGATCTTTATGCATTCTGCTTCATTTTTGACAATTTCTCATTTTCTAAGACTCGTATTTCATACATTCCACATTTCCATCATTAATGGATGTTCAGCTGTTTCTTCTCATTTCGAGCCATGCCACATCATCACACCAATGTCCCGAAAGCTTGACTCCATGCGTGTCATTAAGGTCAACTCTAAGGAGGCAGCTCTTCCCCAGTCGTCTTTTTGAGTGCCTTCCAGCCTGAGGGGCTCATCTTCTGGCACTGTAACGGACATTGTTCTGCTGCTATTAATAAGGCTTTCACTGGCTGATTCTTTCAGAAGCAGACCACCAGGTCCTTCTTCCTAGTTTTCTTAGTCTTGAAGCTCAGCTGAAATGTGTCCACTGTGGTGACCCTCCTGGTATTTGTATATCAGCAGCATAGCTACCGGACTTGTCATACGCAAGTCCCCACAGTATGACAAACTGACAGACATGAATTCTGTATCTAATTTCTGGAAATTTTTTTTCAGATCTGTAGTACCCTGCTTTCAGTTTTTGTGCCTTGCATGCTATATAAAGTTTATCATTTATTTGTCTAAATAAACTCATATAGCTCCCAAATCTAAAGTGTGAAGAGAATGCCTTTTGTTCTCTGTTATTTCAGTTGTATCACCTTCAGATTCATATCCCAGTTATCTCATTTTCTTGGATGTTAAGGATCTCTGACTTCTTGGGGGTATCAGGCTTTGAAAAATTATTTGTGAGGTGTCCTGAGGATTTACAATGGGTGTGCCCTCTTCCGGAGCAGCTTCCACTTGTTGGACCTATCTATTGGGCTTTCTGAAACAAATTTCAAGGTTGGAGAGTTCCAAAATCACCTAGGCCATACACACCTGGAGTGAAACTCCTTGGAAATTTCAATTTCAGACACAACTTCCCAAGGAAATCTTGCTTTTTTTTTCCTGTCCATTTCCTCAATGGTCCTAGTGCCCTTTGATCATTTTCTAGGAGTTGTGGGAAGGATAGGTTCTCTTTCTTTGCTTCACACTGACTTTGGGATTATCGTCCTCCTCCCTTGGCTCTAGCACAACATAAGGTCCCTCAGGACTCCCCACTTGGGTAATTTCTGGGCCTGTCTTCCATTTCCTTGGATCTTACATATGCTAGAATTAAATCTTTAGTGTATGTAGTGACCTTAAACTGTCTGTCAGGATACAACGTGGCTTTAGAATTCAGACATTTTCTGGTCATAAATTTTTATCAAAAAGTGATCCAAAAGTTCTCCATTGTCATCTGTTCTTTCTTTTATATTTCTAGCATTTTGTATTATTTCACCATGATTGTAGATCTCAGGAAACTAGCCCATCATTGAACCCATTTTATTTTCTTTTTTCTGTTATTTCAAATACAAACTCTTCTTAGGAGAAGCTCATGTTTGTAGTTTTAGAGCTTCTTAGTTGATATTAGAGCTTCTAAGTTGACTACTTTGTCTTTTCTAGTTATTGGACCTTGAGTTACATTGCTTAGTTTCACAACCACTTACCCATGTACTTTGCTTCCATATTCAATGATGGCTTTGCATAGACCCTCCAGGCCAAGTCTGGCTGCTCATATTTTATAAATGGGGACTTTGCAATGTGAGCTGATTTTATCAGGCAGGTGAAGGCAGCAAGATGGTGTTCCAGGCTCCTGTCCTCATGTTCCTTTGCTCTGGGTCTCTGGTGAGAAATGAAAAGTGCTTCAATCCCTTTAGAGAAGTTTCTTTGTAGAGCTGAAAAATGATTTCAGGACGTAGTGGTAAATAATGGGCTAATGATGTGTCACACGTATTCAACTGAAATGCACATTTAAAATGGTGTATTTTAATGTGCCTAGGAAAAAGTGTGTGCATGTATGTATACTAATTGTCCTCTCTGATCGCAGTGTCAGTGGGGACATCATGGTAACACAGACTCCAGTCTCCTTGACTGTGTCTCCAGGAGGAAAGGTCACATTCAGTACAAGTCCAGCCAAAGTGTTAGCAGCATTTTAGCCTGGTATGGGCAGGAAGCAGCACAGGCTCTTAAGCTGCTTATCTCCTTTGCATCCCACTAGGCATCCGAGATCCCTGACGGGCATCCTGGCAGTGGGTCTGGGGCAGACTTCACTCTTACCATCAGCAGCCTCCAGGCTGAGGATGAGGCAGGTTATTGCTGTTAGCAACATGATGGCTACAGTCTCACACTGCTTCAGCCTGGAACAGGAGCCTCCTCCCAGGGCTAGAGGTCTGTGAGTCTTCACTGCACCAGCTGCTTCCTTCCTCCACAGTCCTGAATACACACACTTCCTCTATCTGCCCCAGAAGCCTCATCTCCCAGACATGGAGTTTTCTCTCCAGAGTGCTCCTCCTATTCAGGTAGGCCTACATTTTGAAATGAGATATGAAATAAATGCTGCAAGCCAACCAGGCCTGCCCCCTTGTCCCAGTTAGAGACCATTGGTTTGATCTTCCTTCTCTCCCTGATTACACAGCATCTCTGGATTATCCTCGTGTGTCCGACGTTTTAGGTTCCAGGGGGCAGATCCTGCTGAGTAGGTGCCAGAATCTCTGCTGCCTCAGAGGAGAGACAGTCTCCCTAGCTGCAGGGACAGTCAGGTTCTCATCTACACTGAGTGGGAACACTATTTGGGTTGTCAGTGTGAACCGGAGCAGGGACCTACAGACCTCATTTACCACACTTCCTCTACACATCTTGTTGTGATGCTGGACAGGTTTCTGTAGCACTTGCAGATTAATACAGACTGGAAAGAAAGCCTGGTCATCTACTTCTGAGAAATCAGCCAGTGAAAACCCTGTGGATCACAACAATAATATTGTTCATTGAATTGTCATGAGTCATGGAGTCACAAGGTGGCAGCTAACAACAGGAAAGAACCATGATTTCCTTCAGTCACTAAATTAAACTTGCCCACCCAAGGGATTAATGTAAAGAGGAATTGAGAAGTAATGAAAAAAGAACATGGGAAAGCGGTCACATGTTTCTAGAGTAAAAGGGTTAATGATTTAGAGTCTCACCTTTGAAAGAATAAGTGTCACTGACGGAAATGGAGAGGAGAAAAGGGCAGTAAAATGGGAGCTTAGAGCAAGAAAACACCTTCATTGCCATTGACCAGGAAAGCTTTGTTGGAAAACAGGATCCATGGAAGGAAAAAGTAAGAGAGGAATATTTCGTCTGGTAAGGGAGATTTTAAGTATGAAGGGCCCCAGTTTAATACTGGGTTAGGTCCAGAGTTGTGAGGGGTGACTGATAAGAAAGAAAAAAGTCCAGGAAACCTAAGAATTAAAATGAGAACATCTCAGAGGCAAGGAAGCACAGGGAAGAGAGAACTAACTGATCTTTCAGGGGGTAAAACACACTGGGTGTTTCCCCAAATCTGTCATGTGATCTATCCTTGTGAAACAGGCCAGTTCCTGTGATATGAAAACTCCTGACAAAGCCTATGAGAGATTTTTAGAGCTTTCTTTTTTCTATAATTTCCCACAAAAGGAGATTCAGAAGAAGCCACATCCCTTAAGTTTCTCCTGAAACCTGCACATACTCCAAGGAATTAGTCGGGAAATGTGGTCTTTGAGGCAGAGAGAGGAGGCGTGCACTTTCAGGGCTGAGCAGAAAGGAAGCAGCTGGTGCACTGAAGACTCACTGGCCTTTAGCCCTGGGGAGGAGGTTTTTGTTCGAGGCTAAAACACTGTGGTAGCTTCATAAGAATAAGCTGCGAAACAGTAATAAACCGCGGCGTCTTCAGGCTGGAAGTTGGTGATGGTGAAAGTGAAGTCTGTCCCTGACCCACTGCCACTGAACCGGTCAGGGACCCCAGATGCCCGGCTGGATGCCCTCTGGATGAGCAGCTTAGGAGCCTGTCCTGGCTTCTGCTGGTACCAGGATAAGTAGTTGCTCACACTCTGGCTGGCCTTGCAGTTGATGGTGACCGTTTCTCCTTGAGACTTAGCCACAGAGGCTGGAGACTGGGTCAGCACAATGTCCCCACTGGCACCTGCAATCAGAGTAGACAATTACCATGTATACATTCATACACACACTTTTTCACGCATACAACAAAATATACCATTTATACCACAACATCTAGTGATATTAAATATCAACAAATAATTGGTTCCATTTTACAAATAACTGTCATTAACATTATATGTTAAAATCCTTTATCAACTGTAGAAAGATACTACTCTGGAGAGGTTGAAAGACTTTTAATTTCTCACCAGAGGCCCAGAGCAACAGGGACATGAGGACCAGAGTGTGTGGCACCATCTTGCTGGCCCTGCCTGCCTGATGCAGATCAGCTCCCATAGCAAAGGCCCTGTTTATAGTATCTGAGCAGCCAGCCTGGTGTTGGAGGGGCCTATGCAAAGCAGTCAGTGAATGGAAAGCAAATTACATGGGAGATAGGTTGTGAAACTAGCCAATGTACTTCAAGAGCCAAATATATCACATAAAGTATAATTTTATGAAGAGAAAAAACAAAGCAAGATAGTAGAAGCTCTAATACCTCTCAAAAAAACAAAAAAAACTTGTAGTCCAGCACATTCCAACTCATGAAAACCAGATCTGTTACACAGTAGAGCTGCCCCATAGGGTTTTCTTGCCTGCATTCTTTATAGAAGCAGACTGACAGGCTTTTCTTCCAGGGTAGCCCTGGGTGTGTTCAAACTGCCAATCTTCATGTTAGCAGCCCATCCAGCTGCTTGAAACACCTAGAATCTAACGAATAGCTTCAATTTTAACAAAAAACCATTTGAAATGGGTTCAGGTTCCATAAATGTTGGACTAGTTTCCTCAAATCAACGGTTTTGTGAAACAGTAAAAAATGCTAGAAAAAAATAGAAGAAAAGGAAAGAATACGGGAAATTTTTGTCTCCGTGTTTGATAAAAATTTATAGCTAGAAAATGTCTGAGCTCTGAAGATACTGTATCCTGAAGGATACCTAAAAGACACCGCAAGCACTTGAGATTGGAATCCGGGGCTATGCAAGGGCCAGGGAAATGCAAGACAGGCCCCGAATTTACTCGTATTGAAAGTCCTCAGGAAGCCCATACTGAGCTAGGGTTCCAGAGGGCTCAGATCAGAAAGGAAATATGAACCAAAGAGAAAGTGGAACCTATCATGCCCACAGTGGGTAGGAGCTGATAAAAGGGCTCTAGAATCATTTGTGGAAATGGAGAGGAAAAATCAAGCAGGATTTCCTTGTAAAGTTGTGACTGAATGCCAACTTTTTAAAGAGTTTCATTCCAGGTATGGATGGCCTCAGTGGGCCTGGAACTCTTCAGCCTTGAAGGTGAGACTTCATTTCTCTTACTTTGGATATATTATCAAGAGGGACCAGTCCTTGCAGGAGATCATGCGTCATAAGGTAGAGGGTCAGAGAAAAAGGGAAAGAGCCTCAAAGAAATGGGTTGACACAGTGGCTGCAACATTGGGCTCAAACATAGCAAAGGCTGTGAGGATGGCTCAGGACCAGAGGGTGTTTCAGTTTGTTGTACACAGAGGGTCACTATCAGTCTGACCCAATGTGATGATGCAGAACAACAACATGATATGAATACAAATGTGATGCAACAGAAATAACCGGGAACAAAAGGAGCTCTGTTCACACTTCACATTTGGGCATTATACGAGTTTATTCAAAGAAACAAATGACGTACTTAACATTGTATGCAAGGTACAGAAAACAAAAATGGGGACACTTCAGATCTGAAGAAGAACAAGTTGAATTTCTACAAATTAGTAATGGAGTAACCAAAATTTTAAAACTCAGCAGCAGACAGACTTCCATTTGTAGGCTAGATGGAATAACAAGGGCAAGATTTACCACCATGTATGAAACAATCAAAAAATCATTAACTAATTAAAAATTATATTTAACAGTTAATACACTCAGCTCCTAGTCCTAGCCTCAAAACAAATAAAATAAAATAAACAAAAACCTGGTGATCTACTTCCAAGATTAATCATTGAAAACCATACCATTGACACACATGGGGTCACCGTGAGTCAGAATGAAGTGGCTTTTCATCTTACAGAAGTGCATCGCTAGGTCTTTCTTCAAGGACCCAGAGGTGGATTTGAACTGCTAACCTTTCAGTAGTAGTCTAGCACAGACATTAGCTCCGCATCACTAGTTAAACCTTCATTTGGGGAAGATAATTCAAGATCATAGGTGCCCATCACTGCCATATTCAAAGAGTGAGTCAGAAAAGAGCACGTACAAGATTTTCTCCCACAACCCTGTGCTCTGAGACTTTTCACTATCAAAGTGCCTGGCTCTTGCCGTAAATGTCCCCTCACCACCACCCCACCCTGGGCTCAGCCCTGCTGATCTGAGCCTCATAAATGGACCCTTTTCCGGAGGGTGGAACCTGAACAACTTCACAGGAGAGAGAAGCTGCAGGATGGTGACACCGTCCAGAACCTCAGGCTCCTGCTCTGCTCTGTTCTAGGGGAGAGGGTATTTGTAAACACGGAGATGGAGTTTTCTATTCAGAGTAATCCTTCCATTCAGAGCTACGATTTTAAAATGAGATATGAAAAAAATGCTACAAGTGACAAGGCCTGTCCACCTATGACAGATAGAGATTATTTTGGTTTGGTTGTTTCTTGGATCCCTGATTGCACAACATCTCTGCATCATCCCATGTGCCTGTCATTGCAGGTTCCTGCCAGCAGATGGCGATGACACAGTTTCCAGGACCTTGGCTGTCTCCTTGGGAGAGAGTTCCCAGCAGCTGAAGGGCCATAATTCACATGATTTGAACTCATTGATTTTAATTGAGAGTTGTTATAGGCCTATCTTAGCAAGTGTTTTAAAAGAAAAGTGTTTCCTGCTGTTGTTTGGAGAGTGTCCTCTAAGTGTCAGTTATGTCAGGATGGTTGATAGCCTTGTTCAGTCTCCTACATCCTAACTGACCGCACGGCATGCTGGACGCGCTACAGAGCCTCTACTACGCTGAGGCCCTCTCAGTGCTGGCCGAGTCCATGTACCTGGTGAAGGGGCCACACCAGTATACCTGGGGGTGGAATGAAAGTCCAGAACTCAAAGAGGCCTACCAGTTGCTTCGTTCCTTTAGGAAAAAAGGCACACAGTAAAGATGCAGAGATAGAATGTATATTCCCCCTTACACCTTGTCTATGGGGCACACAACATTTATCTTAAGGGGGGACAATATTTCACACCATTTTGTGCCAGCTACAGAGGAAAGTTCTCAGAAATAAGAGCTTAAGATCACCTTCAACTAGGGGACATCAGCCCCCAGACCTCAGCCAACATGTTGCCTGGCATCCCAGGAAGAGCCTCCGGGTCGTTTTCAGACCCCCGAGTTCATCTCGACTTGATCCCTGGATTCGTGCTCTACTTAGCCAGTTGCCATGTTGTCAGCTGAGACTCCTGGTGACCCCGTGTGTGTAAGAGTAGAACTGGGCTCCATAGGGTTTTCACTGCTGACTGGTCTGAAGCAGGCCAACTTGCCCTTCTCCTGATAAGCCTCTTGGAGACTCAAACTTCCAGCCTTTTGCTTAGCAGCCAAGTGTTTGAACTGCTTGCACCACCCAGGGCCTCCTGAGCTCCAGTTCAATAACCTGCTGCTGCTGAGTTAATTCCGAGTCATAGAAACCTTTTTGGACAGAGTAGAACTGCCCCATAGGGTTTCTTTATGGAAGCAGGTGCTCTAGTTAACCCACTGCCCTTGGGTGGATTCTGACTCATAGCGGCCCTCTAGGACAGAGTTAAAGTGCTCCATAGAGTTTCCAAGGGTGTAAATCTTTAACGGAAGTGGAATGCCCCATCTTTCTCCTGCAGAGCGGATGGTGGGTTCAAACCACAGACCTTTTGGTTACCCTCCAAGCACTTTAACCACTGCAAAACCAGTGCTCCTTGTTAGGAGGGCCAAACATTGGAGAGTGGAGATTCTGTACTTCCTTTGTATTTAGGAAACCCTGGAGGCATACTGTTTAAGGGTCAGGCTGCTAATCAAAAGGTTGGCAGTGTGAATCCACCAGGCGCTCCTTGGAAACCTTATGGAGTGATTCTACTCTGTCCTTTGGGATCACTATGAGTCCCTTTCCACTCCACCACAAGTTTGGTTTTTGGTTTTTGGTCCTAAGTCAAAAGGACACTAGGGGGCACTCAGGTCAAATTCGTGACAATTTCTCCTGTTTCAGCTTGGAGTCCAAAATGTCTGTATTTGCCTGACACATTAAAGTGTTACTGTTATAAAACCAAAAAAACCAAACTCGCTGCCATTGAGTCAAATTCTTCCTCTCTCTCTGTCTCCCTTTTCCTGTCCCTGTCCCTCTGTTTGCCTGCAGATATCAATCTCGGGCAACTTTTGTAGGAGTTTTTCCACTCTCTTTTTTTTTTTTGTACAAGTTCTGAGGGTAAAAGAGCTTTGTTACGAGCAATATTAATTGTACAGTTTGAATCCAGGGTACACCAGTTTTAATGAATCTTGTAACTTTAGTATCAAGCCAGAAATAAGAGATATTGCTCTTTTGCCACTCAGAAATATTATTGACAAGTAAACATTGGTTATTTTTTTTAATATAATCAACAAGTTTTGCCCTTTTAAAAATGAAAATAATTAATAATAATAATAAAAAAACAAGCCCATTATCTTCATGGTCCTTCCAAATAATGGTTACTCTATGTGTGTCACAGCAGAAGTGAGCTCCACAGGGTTCCCTTCCCTGTAATCCTTATGGAAGCTGATTTCCTGGCCTTTCTGTGGTGGCACCGATGGGGGGTTTGACTCATCAATCTTTGGTTTAGTAGGTGAGTGCAATCTGTTTGTGCCACCCAGAGACTCCTTGAATATTTACTTTGCCTTAAATAAATAATGCTGGTGCATTCTGGGATGGACAATTAAGATTAATTCTCATAATTAGTTTCAAATTTCACCCAGGACTGCCGAGATATTCGACTATGAGAGAACCAAATAAGGAGGTTCCTAATTTCCAAGGAAAAGAATATGAAAGAGGTGTGAGATCTGCCTAAGTAAGTTTCTGTCTAGGTCTTATAGCCTCTAAATTTTTGTTCAACCTTATGGTTTTCCCTGACTATTCTAGGGAGCTCAAATTTCTTTGATGAGGTTTCATTTTATCATATCTTGTTATTTCATTCTATCCCTTTTAATTCAATTAGATTTGATTCAAATTGATTCGATTATATTTGATTCATTACTGAACCTAACAGAACAACTTTATATATGCATGTAAAGAAAGAGAAATAAGACAGAATATTCATCAAGGTCAACAAGTGGTTACCAGGAATATCATATTCACTACCTGAGGCATAAAAATTCTTTCCTCTTTTCGCCTTGCCTTAAACTGGGCTATTGGCTGTGTATGTATAAGAGAAAATTTTTTCTTTCCTATCAAGCTCTTTTGACTTGAGGCTCTTTAGGAGTTTCATTCACTGAGTCCCAGGGAAAGAGAGTTTGTAGCACTAGATTCCAACATTCTTAATCAATTAACCTGGTATCACCATATTTCACCATATACCAGACAATATTTTTTAGCAGGAATCTGTTTTTTGTTTTTTTAATTGTAGTTTAGATGAAGGTTTACAGAACAAACTTTTTTTTCATCAAACATTTAGCACACACAGTGTTCTATGACATTAGTTGACCACCCCATGACATGTCAACACTTTTCCTTCTCAATCCTTTGTTCTCTATTGTTATCTTTCTTATTCTCTCCTGCCTTTCAATTCCTGTCCCAGGGCTGGTGCACTCCTTTAGCTTTGTTTTGTTCCGTGGGTCTGTTTAACCTTTGGTGGAAGGGTAAACTTCAGGAGTGAACCCATTACTGAGCTGAAAGCGTGTCGGGGGCCATACTCTCAGGGTTTCTCTAGTCTCTGTCAGGCCAGCAGGTCTGGTCTTTCTTTGTGAGTTCGAATTTTTTCTACATTTATCACCAGGTCTTTCTGGGAATCTCTATTTTAGTCTCTGTCACAGCAGTCAGTGATGGTAGCAAGACACCCTCTCGTTGTACTGGACTCAGTCTGGTGGAAGCTGTGGTAGATTTGGTCCATTAGTCCTTTGGACTAATCTTTCCTTTGTATCTTTAGTTTTCTTCATTATTCCTTACTCCCAAATCAGTGAGACAAGTGGAGTATCCTAGATGGCAGCTCACAGGCTTTTAAGACCCCAGACACTACTCACCACAGTAGAATGTAGAACATATTCTATACAAACTATGTTATGGCAGTTGAGCTAGATATTCCCCGAGATCACCGTCCTCTCAGCCCTCAGCCCAGCAATTCGGTCCCTTAGGGAGTTTGGATGCATCTATAGAGCTACCATGACCTTGTCTTGTACAAGTTGTGCTGGCTTGTGTGCTATTGTGTACTGCCTTACCCTTCACTAAAGTTTTTACTTAACTACTGGATACCAGACAATCTCGAATGATCTCAGGTCCAGCTCATTATTTGTAGACACTCTGTGGATCAGCATGGTGGGTGTGGGGAATGATTCCTTTTTTAGAATAGCTGAGAGAGAACCATGCAGGATGGCCCTAGACACTCATCTGTCCATCTTCAGGGTCTCTGATGTTTTCTTACAGTGTCAGGGCCATGTGCAATGTGTCCTTGACATGAATACAGCATTTTACAATCCAAAGTGACCACTACTTTAGGCAGGACCAACTTTCTGTCTTTTGGTTTTCCTCTAAACACAGAAGACACTTTGTTAATTGCTCATAGGAGAGGCCCACCCTCCCCTTGGTCCTCTCCACACTGCTGTACCCACCAAGGGATTTGCATATTGTTCCCCAGGGAGGACCTTCCCTGGCAAATTCTGAGATACAAGTTGAGCTCTAATCTGCCTTTCCTTACCAGGACTCATCAGATAAGCTTCTAAAATGAGGTTTCCTGCTCAGCTCCTGGGGTTGTTAATGCTCTGGATCCCTGGTGAGGATAGAGAGTGGATGGGAAAGGACAAGGAGATGGGGAGGGTCAGCTCTTAGGGCACCACTGCTTCCCCTGTGCATTCTGTTCTCAAGTTAGGTGAGGCTGTCACACACACTGTGGGAGAAATGTGGTGTTCAGACCTGTGAAACTCAGGAGAACAAGAACAAGAGGGACCTGATCTCTGGTAAAGATTTTAGAAAAGAAAGGGGCTCTTTTATGTTTGGCATTCTCAGGCTATTTTTCTTTTTTTTTAATTGTCTGGTTTAGGGTATGTATAGTAATTTCACACACACACAAACACACTCACACAAAACAGTTAATTAGCCTGAAATAAATAGCGAAAGGGAATCTTGCAAATCCTCCTTAATATTGGCATGTAACCTTTCACTTCTCTCTCATAATTTTAACTTGCAATGGGGATACTGTGGTGATTCACACGCCAGTCTCTCTGCCAGTCATGCTTAGAGAGCCAGCCACCATCTCCTACAAGTAGAGTCAGAGCCTCCTACATAGTGATGGTTACACTTATCTGAACTAGGACCAGCAGAAGCCAGGCCAGCCTCCACAGCTCCTAATGTATAGGGCATCAAGCCTATTCTCTCGGGTCCCAGTGGGTCAGGAGCAGATTTCACTCTGAAAATCAGCAGGGTGGAGGCTGAGGATGTTCCAGCTTATTACTGACAGCGAAGTATACGACTTCCTCCCACAGTGGTCCAGCCCTGCACGCAAACCTCTCTGCTTGGGGTGGCCCAGCTGCCCAAATGTGTGGCCTGTGTGGGGAGCAGTCCCAGCAGATTCTCTGAGGCTGCTAGGAGGAAGACGTCGGAGACCTCAGGGGAATAGGTTGAAGCTGAGGACTCTAGACCATGTGTGCCTCTGCTACACCTCAGATGCTGCCTGTTCGTGGCCGGTTAGCTGCACCAGTCTTGACATGGCAGAGCCAGCAGGGAGAATGGAGGAGGTCCAAGTGCCTCTGAGCAACTAGACAAGATGTCAGGAGAGCTGACTGAGAGCTCATCCTAATCCTCCTGCCTGTGTACATTTGTCAGTTAAATTTGTTCAACATGACAGGCATACATTTGACAGAGACAGTAGCACCACAAGTTGAATACATGTGGAGGTTAAGTAGGCTTTTTGTATATTTCTTCAGGATAATATTTGATGGTATTTAGCCATTAGTATTTTCCCACTTTCCCAACACCCGGCTTCTTATTTTACCACTTGCGGTTCCCCTTGAATTAAGATAGTTGAAATATCATTCTATACTAGATGTCCTCAGGGGGAGTGTGGCTGAGAAGAATTGGTGAAGATGCCGGTTTTTGAGCTTCCAGAAATCCTTTTGTAAATGTATAGGAGACACAAGATGCTAATTCCGCAACCGTTGAATTTCCCCAATTACTTTATGTTGAGAAAAATAATTTCGAGAACTTTTATAAGTTGGGTTTTAAAAATAAAAAGCAAAGTGAAAGATGTAGAATGACATTTATCCCATAAACTACTAGAAGGATACAGAACGACAGAAATGTTTTTCTTTCTAAAGGTAAGAATTTTAAGACTCTGTCCATATTTATGCCTATTCCCATGAAAGGTAATCCAACTGAATGTGGAAATCATCGAACAAAATTCATTCAAAAGTGGCTATAGCAGTATATTGGCAGGGAACTGCTAGAAACGCAAGCCAGATTCAGACGGCAACCTGGGACAAGGGCTATCATTGCTAATGTCAGATGGATCCTGGCTAAAAGCAGATAATACCAGAAAGATATTTACCTGTGTTTTATTGACTATGCAAAGGCATTCCACTGTGTGATTTGTAACATATTCTGGATAACATTGCAAAGAATGGGAATTCCAGAACATCTAAATGTGTGCTTGAGGACCTGTGCATAGGTCAACAGGCAATCATTCAAAGAGAATAAAGAGGTGCTGCATGGTTTAAAGTCATAAAATGTGTGTGTCACAGTTGTATCCTTTCACCATACTTATTCAGTCTCTATGCTGAGCATATAATTTGAGAAGATGGATTATATAAAGAAGAATGAGGAATCAGGATTGGAGGAAGACTCTTTAGCAACCTGCATGATGCAGATGACACAAACTTGTTTGCTAAAAATGAAGAGGACTTGAAGCATTTACTGATTAAGATCAAGGACCATAGCCTTCAGTATGGATTACACCTCAACCTAAAGAAAGCAAAAATCCTCACAACTGGGCCAAGAAGTAACATCATAATAAAAGGACAAAACACTGAAATTGTCATGGATTTCATTGTCCTTGGATCCATAATCAATGACCATGGAAGCAACATTCAAGAAATCAAAGGATGCATCGCACTGGGAACATTGGCTGCGAAAGACCTGTCTAAAGTGTTAAAAAGCAAAGGCTTCACTTTAAAGACTGAGATGCATGTGAACCAAGCCATGATGTTTTCAGTCGCCTCCTGTACACCTGAAAGTTGGGCAATGAACAAGGAAAACCAAAGAAGAATTGATGCCTTTGAATTATTGTGTTGGTGAAGAATATTGAAGATACCATGGACTTCTAGAAGCAACAAATTTGTCTTGGAAGAAGTACATCCAGAGTGATCTTTAGGAGGGAGAGTGGCGAAACTTCGGCTCACATACCTTGGATATGTTCTCAGGAGGGATCAGTCCCTGCAGAAGGACATTATGCTTGGTAAAGTAGAGGGTCAACAAAACAAAGGAAGTTCCTCAAAGTGATGGATTGACTCAGTGGCTACAGCAATGGGCTCAAGCATAACAAGAACTATGAGGATGGCCTAGGACTGGGCAGTGTTTCATTGTGTTGTTCATATGGTTGCTAAGAGTTGGAACTGACTGGATAGCACCTAACAACAACAACAAAAACGAGTAATATACTGATGAGATTTTTTTTTCCTGCAACTCCAAAAATCAGAAATGTAAAATGGTTAGTATGAATAGTAATACTCAAGGTGAAAAAACATTGATAAAAATCTGGTACTGTCAAATATTGAAATATATTCTTATCAGTCAGGGATTTTGATTGCAAAGAAGAGAAACCAACCAAGTCTAAACTAAGCAGAAAATGAAATGATTACTGGGTGACATGCAGATTTGAGTGAAATTGTACAGATCATAGTGTAGAAAATGTACATGAAATGAGCTGGCAAAAGCACAGTTCATGATAAATCAGAGAAAGAGGTTGTTTGTATATGATCCCACCACCGCCACAGATGGACTGGCTCCACCACCACTGGACACCAGTGATGAAACACTGGATATTGGAAGCCTCTGCTACCAGTCTGTTTGCAAACATTGTTGACTCTGTGAATTGAACATTAGTACCATTTCCTCATGAGCGGTTTCAATAAGTGCTCTTCAAGAATGTTTTTCCATTCCAAACTGTAATTGACCAAAATCAAACCCATTACCATTGACTTGATTCCAATTCCTAGCAACCACATGAGTTACAGAGCAGACTCGAGCTCCATAGACCTTTCTGTGCCGCAATCTTCATGGAAGCAGACCACTAAGCCTTTCTTCTGCGGCTCCACTGGGTGTGTCCCAACTGCCAAGCTTTAGTTTAGTAGCTGAGCACGAACTATTTGCACCACTCAGTGACCTGCAGCAATTATGGCAGGAAAACTAAAATATAACTATTGTTATCAGAGAATCCAAAAAAAAACATTTTTACCATATTCAAATAGTACTGCCCTATTTTTTTATTCAAAAAGTAAGAAGCATGCAGTGTAGAAGTTTTTGAACCAGAATCCATTGATCTAAGGATTTCACCATTACACTTTGTGGTTCTTTGCATAAATGTTTGTTTGGCACACCCCAACCTGAGCTCACACCTGCTGATCTGAACCTCATAAAGAGCTACGAAGTACAGAAACTGTTGAATCAGTGTGTGCTGTCTTGGGCATATTCTCAACAGCAACAACAAGAAAACAACACCCTTTCCATCGAGTCGATTCCGACACAGAGTGACATATAGGACAGAGCAAAACTGCCCCATAATGATCCCAAGGTGCGGCCAGTCGATTTGGACTACTGACCTTTTTGTTAGCAACCATAGCTCTTAGTCACTGTGCAACCAGGGTTAACACAACCAAGTTGGAAAAAAAGAAAAAACAAAGCTATGAAATAGAGTTTCTTGGGGGATGGAATCTGAGCAACATCACACAAAGAGAAGCTGCAGGATGGGCACCACCCAGATGCTAGGGTCCTACTCTACTGTGTTCCAGGTGAGACAAAACTTAGACATGGAGTTTTCTCTCCAGCGTGATCCCCCTATTCAGATAGGTCTACGATTTGAAAAGAGATGTGAAATAAATGTTACAAGCCACACAGGCCTGTCTGCATTACCCAGTTAGAGACCATTTTGTTTTGATTTCCCTTCTATTCCTGATGGCACAGTATCTCTGGATCATCCTTGGGTGCCTCTCATTTTAGGTCCCAGGGGGTAGATCCTGCTCACTAGGTGCCAGAATCTCTGCTGTCTCCCAGGAGAGAAAGTCTCCATTAGCTGCAGGGCCAGTCAGAGTCTCCTCTACACTGACTGGGAACACTACTTAGGCTGGCATCTGCATAAACCTGAGGAGGGACCTACAGGCCTCATTCACCTCACTTTGTCTATGCATGTTGTGATGCTGAAGAGGTTTCAGAAGCACTTTCAGACTAGTAGAGACTAGAGAGAAAGGCCTGGTGATCTAGTTCAGAAAAAGCAGCCAGTGAAAACCCTTTGGATGACAACATTCGGATCTTATTGTGCATGGGGTCATCATGAGTCAGGGGCTGACAAGATGGCATCTAGCAAGAAGAAAGAACCATGATTTCCTTCAGTCACTAAATTAATCTTGGGCGCCCAGGGGATTAATTTAAAGAGGAATTGAAAACTAATGAAAATAGAATATGAGAAAGCTGTCACATGTTTCTAGGCTGATAGGTTTAATGAGTTACAGGCTGGCCTTTGAAAGAATGAGTCCCACTGAAAGACATGGAGAGAGGAGAAAAGGTCAGTAAAATAGAAGTTTAGAGCAGGAAAACACCTTCATTGACATTGACCAGGATGGCTTGGCTGGAAAACAGGATTCATTGAAGGTAAAAGTAAGGCAGAAATACTATCTTCTGTGAGGGAGGTTAAAAATATGAAGGATCCAGTTTTAATATTGGGGTAGGTGCAGACTTGTGAGGGATGATGGTAGAAAAAGGAAAAAGTCCCATAAAATAATGAATTAAAATGAGAACTTTCTAGAGTCAAGAAGGCACAAGGAAGAGAGAACTGATCTTTCAGGGTAGAAAACTCACTGGACCCTTTCCCGAATCAGTCATGTGATCTATCCATGCGAAACAAGGAGGTTTCTGTGATATGAAAGGCCCTGAAAAAGCCCACGAGGGATTTTCACAGCATTCTTTTTTCTATATTTTACCACAAAAGGGGATCCAGAAGAAGCCACATCCCTTAATTTTCCCTTGGAACCTAGAAATCCTGTAAGGAATTCTTCAGGAGATGTGGCCTTTGGGGCAGACAGAGGAAGCGTGCATATTCAGGGCTGAGCAGAAAGGAAGCACCTGGTGCAGTGAAGACTCACTGGCCTGTAGCCCTCAGGAGGGTTTGTGATCGAGGCTGAAGCACTGTGGGAGGTGGATTATTATAACCTTGCTGGCAATAATAAACTGCGACGTCTTCAGCCTGGAAGTTGCTGATGGTGAGTGAAGTCTGTCCCAGACCCACTGCCACTGAACCGGTCAGGGACCCCAGATGCCCGGCTTGATGCAGCATAGATCAGCAGCTTAGGAGCCTGTCCTGGCTTCTGCTGGTACCAGTTTAAGTAGCTGCTCACACTCTGGCTGGCCTTGCAGTTGATGGTGACCGTTTCTCCTTGAGACTTAGCCACAGAGGCTGGAGACTGGGTCAGCACAATGTCCCCACTGGCACCTGCAATCAGAGGGGACAGTTACCATGTATACATTTTTACGGACACTTTTTCACACATACATTAAAATATACCGTTTATGCCAAAGCATCTAGTCATATTATAAATCAGCAAATAATTGTTTCCATTTTGCAAATACCTCTCATTTCCCATTATATGTTAAAGTCATTTTTCAACTCTAGAAAGATACTACTCTAGAGAGATTGAAACACTTTTCATTTCTCACCAGAGGCCCAGAGCAACAGGGACATGAGGACTAGAGTTTATGGCACCATCGTGCTGCCCCTCCTGCCTGATGCAGATCAGCTCCCATAGCAAAGGCCCTGTTTATAGTATCTGAGCAGCCAGCCTGGTGTTGGAGGGGCCTATGCAAAGCAGTCAGTAACTTGAAAGCAAATTACATGGGCAATAGTTTGTGAAACAAGCCAATGTACTTCAAGGGCCAAATATATCACATATAGTATAATTTTATGAGTAGAAAAGATAAAACAGGGTCATAGAAGCTCTAATATCTAAAAAAAAAAAAAAAAAAAAAAACTTGCAGTCCAAAGGATTCCAACTCATGACAACCACATGTGTTACTAAGTAGAGCTGCTCCATAGGGTTTTCTTGTCTGTGTTCTTTATAGAAGCAGACTGACAGGCTTTTCTTCCAGGGTGCCACTCCGTGTGTTCAAACTGCCAACCTTCAGGTTAGCAGCCCTTCACAACTGCTTGAAACACCTATAACCTAATGAATAGCTTCAATTTTAACTTAAAAAAATTTTAAATCATTTTAGGTTATATAAATGTTGACTAGTTTCCTCAAATCAACAGTTTTCTGAAACAATAAAAAATGCTGGAAAAAAAAAACACAAGAAAAGGGAAAAATATGAGAAATTTTTGCCTCAATGTTTGATAAAATTTATAGCTAGAAAATGTCTGAGCTCCGATGATACTTGTATCCTGAAAAAAAGGATACCTAAAAGACACTGCAACCACTTGTGATTGGATTCCAGGGCTATGGAAGGGCCAGAGAAATGGAAGACAGGCTCCCAACTACTCGAATTACTCGTATTGCAAGCCCTCAGGGAGCCTATATCAAGCTAGGGTCCAGGAGGGCTACATCACAAAGGAAGTGTGAACCAAAGAGAAAGTGGGACCTATCATGCCCACAGTGGGTAGGACCTGATAAAAGGGCTCTAGAATCGTTTGTGGAAATGGAGAGATAAAAAAACAAGCAGGATTTCCTTGTAAAGTTGTGACTGAATGACAACTCTTCAAAGAGTTTCTTTCTAGTTATGGATGACCTCGGTAGGCCTGGAAGTCTTCAGCCTTGAAGGTGAGACTTCAGCTCTCTTACTTTGGATATATTATCAGGAGGGACCAGTCCCTGCAGGAGATCATGTGTCATAAAGCAGAGGGTCAGCAAAAAAGAGAAAGAGCCTCGAAGAAATGGATTGACCTGAAATAAACGCTACAGCAACAGAGACCTGTCCACCTATCACAGTTAGACTATTTTGGCTTCATTGTTTCTTGTATCCCTGATTGCACAGAATCTCTGCATCAATCCGTGTGCCTGTCATTGCAGGTTCCTGCCAGCAGATGGCGGTGACACAGGCTTCTCAAGTTCCTCTGGAAGAGCTTCCATCAGCTGAAGGGCCAGTCAGAGTCTTCTCTACACTGACCTGAGAGGCCACTTAACTTGGGGAGACTCCTAAGGCCCTCATTCACCTCACTTCCACCCGCGTTGATGGGGTGCCCGCCCGCTTCAGTGGTGGTGGTCTGAGGCCAACTTCACTCATCATCATCCTCACCAGCAGATCAAAGATAGTAGAACAATCTGCTGTGTTCGAGAATCAAGATATCTTCTCATAACTGTGTGCCCCAGATATAAACCTCTTACCCGGGCAGAGGTAGGAGAAGGTCTCACTTACTAGGCACTCTCACAGAGCTTGCTGTTGTTTATTTGTTTTGATCACGCAAAAAAGTTGGCATGAAGTAGTCAGAAAATCGGCAACTAGGCCTTCTCTGGCTCCAAAAGAGAGCAGGCCTCCAGCCCTTCCTGTTTGCTTCCTTTAAATCTGCTCTCAGCCTTCACTCTGGGCGTCACTAGGCGGCCATTTGCAGTCCCATCTGACCCTCTCTAACCTGTTTCAACCCTGACTCCCGAAGGCCTTTACTGCTGCCCAGGAACAGCACCTCCTCTCTAGGCCAAAGGCTAGAGCCACTATCCCCTGGGCATTCCTGTCCCTGTTTCACCACTCAAGTTTATGTCAGAGAAAACATCTCAGGAACGAGAAAATACTAACTACATCCCTGCTTGCCTTTTGTATAAAAGCAATGCAAGTTATATTATCCTAAATACGTTAAAAAAAAAAAAAAAAAATTCCTAGTATAAAACTGAGTAACAGAAAATAAGGTCCTTCAATTATAAGAAAACTTAAAAAATGGAGTGTCTCCTTTTTTTTTTTGTATTTTATAAGACAGAATTTTACCTTTTTCTTAGAAGAAGTTTTTAACAAATTTGTTTTGGCTTTCTCTGGACCCCTCATATTCCCATTTCCCTACTTCTTGTTGTTAGCTGCCACTAAGTTGATATTCAACTCATAAAAAAAAAATTTTTTTTTTCCATTTAATTGATACCCACTGTAAATTCCAAGCTTCTCCTTTATAATAACGCCCTCACCCAAACCAAGAACGCCACGGCCCCTCCCTTACTTCATCACATTCATTTTGCAAAACCTAAACCCTGGAAAAAACTCCACCCTCCACGCACCTGCATCCATGTTCCTAATGTGGCTGGAGAAAAACACATAATTATTCTGATTCTCTCATTGTAAATTTATGCACACTACCTCAGGACAGCCCTTAATCCTGCCTCACTATGTTCCTTCCTTACCTGGTTGGTTCAATCTCAACTCTTTCTCTTTTCTTGTCTCTTCAGGTTTTAACACCTACTTCTCATCCCACATTTCAGCAAATGACCTCATTTCCTGTGTCTTGAAAGAGCTTCCACTAGCTCCTCTCATGCATCTTCTGATCCACAGGCGTCTACACCCCATGTGCTGCCTTCCTTCCTATTACTGTAGATGAGCAGACAGCCCTCCTACCTGAGGCCAGGCCCTCTGCTCCTATACCCCCGTCCCTGCAAGGGCATCTTGGCATTCCTCACCTCTCTTTTCTGAGTTATCCATGTTCCCCTCACTTTAGCATCATTTCTGTCAGCATGAAACATCATTTTAAAAAGCTCTGCTGGTTTCACATCCCCCTCCAGTTATGTCCTGTTGCACTTATTGAAAGACTTCTATGTAGTCACCAAACCAAGGCCGTATCTTTTCATACTCCCCAAATTATGCGATCTCCACAATTCTTTCTACCACCAAGGCCATATTTTCCATATACTGATACTTGTTTATTTCCGACTTTGTCATTCCAATCACCATCCTGATTGCATATTCAATCAATTTCAGACCCCAGAACTTGCTAAAAATCTTCTGTTTCTTCGTCTTTGGCCTTAGTGGTTGGTGGGTAAATTTGAATAATACTTGTATTAACTGATCTTACTTGTGGTGCTGTAGATATTATTCTGTCACTGTCAGCCTTGTACATCAGGATGGATTTTGAAATGTTCTCCTTGATGAAGAGTACAACGCCATTCCCTTCAAGTTGTCATTCCCGGCATAGTAGACCATACGATTTTCCGACTCAAAATGACCAATACCAGTCCATTTCAGCTGACTAATGCCTAGGATATTGATCTTTATGAACTCTATTTCATTTTTGACAATTTCTCATTTTCTAAGACTCGTACTTCATACGTTCCACATTTCAATTATTATTGGATGTTTTGAGCTGTTTCTTCTCATTTTGAGTCATGCCACATCGCCACACCAATGTCCCGAAAGGTTGACTCCATGCGTGTCATTAAGGTCAACTCTAAGGAGGCAGCTCTTCCCCAGTCGTCTTTTGAGTGCCTTCCAGCCTGAGGGGCTCATCTTCTGGCACTGTAACAGACATTGTTCTCCTGCTATTAATAAGGCTTTCACTGGCTAATTCTTTCTGAAGCAGACCACCAGGTCCTTCTTCCTAGTTTGTCTTAGTCTGGAAGCTCAGCTGAAATGTGTCCACTGTGGTGACCCTCCTGGTATTTGTATATCAGCAGCATAGCTACCAGCATCACAGCAATACGCAAGCCCCCACAGTATGACAAACTGACAGACATGAATTCTGTACCTAATTTCTGGAATTTTTTTTTCAGATCTGTAGTGCCCTGCTTTTAGTTTTTGTGCCTTGCATGCTATATAAAGTTTATCATTTATTTCTTTAAATAAACTCACACAGCTCCCAAATCTAAAGTGTGAAGAGAATGCCTTTTGTTCTCTGTTATTTCAGTAGCACCACCTTCATATTCATATCCCAGTTATCTTATTTTCTTGGCTGTTAAGGATCTATGACTTCTTGGGGGTATCAGTTCTTGAAAAATTATTTGTGAGGTGTCCTGAGGATTTATGATGGGTTTGCCCTCTTCCAGAGCAGCTTCCACTTGTTGGACCTATCTATGGGGCTTCCTTAAACAAATTTCCAGGTTGGAGAGTTCCAAAATCACCTAGGCCATGCACACCTGGAGTGAAGCTCCTTGGAAGGTTGACTTTCAGACACAACTTCCCAAGGAAATCTTGCTTATTTTTTCCTGTCCATTTCCACAATGCCCCTAGAGCCCTTTGATCATTTCCTAGGAGCTGTGGGAAGGATAGGTTCGCTTTCTTTGCTTCACACTGACTTTGGGATTGTAGTCCTCCCCTCTTGGCTCTAGCACAACATAGGGTTCCTGAGGACTCCCCACATGGGTAATTTCTGGGCTTCTCTTTCACTTCTCTGGATTTTACATACCCTAGAATTTAGAATTAAATCTTTAGTGACCTTAAACTGTCCATTAGGATAAAAGGTGGCTTTAGACCTCAGACATTTTCTGGCCATAAATTTTTATCAAAAAGTGAGCCAAAAGTTCTCCATTGTCATCTGTTCTTTCATTTATACATTTCTAGCATTTTGTATTATTTCACCAGGATTGTAGATCTCAGGAAACTAGCCCATCATTTACGGACCTTGAACCCATTTCATTTTTTTTTTTTCCTTATTTCAAATAGAAACTCTTCTTAAGAGAAGCTAATGTTTGTAATTGTAGAGCTTCTTAGTTGATATTAGAGCTTCTAAGTTGACTACTTTGTGTTTTCTAGTCATTGGCTCTTGATGTACATTGCTTAGTTTCAAAACTGACTGTCTGTGTACTTTGCTCCATATTCAATGATGGCTTTTCATAGACCCCAGGCCAAGTCCGCCGGTGAAAATCCTATGGATCACAACACTCAGATCTTATTGTTCATTGGGTTGTCATGACTCAGGGGCTGAGAAGAGGGCAACTAACAACAAGAAAGAACCGTGATTTCCTTCAGTCACAAAATTAATCTTGGGTGGCCAACAGATTAAGTTAAAGAGGCAATAATGAAAAAAGAACATGGAAAAGTTGGCCCCTGTTTCTAGAGTGATAAGGTTAATGAGTTAGAGACTGGCATTTGAAAGAATGAGTGTCACTGAGAGAAATGGAGGGAGGAGAAAAGGGCAGTAAAATGGGAGCTTAGAGCAAGAAAACACCTTCATTGACATTGCCCAGGAAGGCTTGGCTGGAAAAAAGAATCCAGGGAAGGAAAAGTAAGAGAGGAAATTACCATCTGGGAGGGAAGTTTTAAACATGAAGGGCCTAGATTTAATACTGGGTTAGGTCCAGAGCTGTAAGGGGTAATTGAGAGAAAGGAAAGGGTCCAGGAAAATAAGGAATTAAAATGAGAATGTTCTAGAGTAAAGAAGGCACAAAAACTAATCTTTAAGGGTATAAAACTCACTGGACCCTTCCCCAAATCAGTCATGTGATCTATCTTGTAAAATAAGCGGGTTCCTGTGATAAGAAAGCTCCTGACAAAGCCTACAAGAGATTTTTAGAGCATTCTTTTTTCTATAATTTCCCCCATTAGCAGATCCAGAAAAAGCCACATCCCTTAAGTTTCTCCTGGAATCTGCACATACTCCAAGGAATTAGTCAGGAGATGTGGCCTTTGTGTCAGAGAGAGGAAGCCTGTATGTTGAGGCTGAGAAGAAAGGAAGCAGCTGGTGCAGTGAAGACCGTTTGGCCTGTAGCCCTCCAGAGGCAGTTTGTGTTCGACTCTGAATCACTGTGGGAGGTGCCTTATTAAATAGCAGACAATAATAAGCTGCAGCATCATCAACCTGGAAGTTGTTGATGGTGAGAGTGAAGTCTGTCCCAGACCCACTGCCACTGAACCGGTCAGGGACCCCAGATGCCCGGCTTGATGCATCGTAGATGAGCAGCTTAGGAGCCTGTCCTGGCTTCTGCTGGTATCAGTTTAAGTAGCTGCTCACACTCTGACTGGCCTTGCAGTAGATGGTGACCGTTTCTCCTTGAGTCTTAGCCAGAGAGGCTGGAGACTGGGTCAGCACAATGTCCCCACTGGCACCTGCAAGCAGAGTAGATAATTACCATGCATATATGTATACACACACTTTTTCACGTATACATTAAAAGATACCATTTATACCACATTTAGTGATATTATATATCAGCAAATAGTTGGTTCCATTTTACAAATAACTGTCATTTCCCGCTCTATGTTAAAGTCATTTTCCAACTGCAGAAAGATACTACTCTAGAGAGATTGAAACACTTTTCATTTCTCACCAGAGGCCCAGAGCAACAGGGACATGAGGACCAGAGAGTGTGGCACCATCTTGCTGCCCCTGCCTGCCTGATGCAGATCAGCTCCCATAGCAAAGGCCCTGTTTATAGTATCTGAGCAGCCAGCCTGGAGTTGGAGGGGCCTATGCAAAGCAGTCAGTGAATGGAAAGCAAATTACATGGGCGACAGGTTGTGAAACTAGCCAATGTACTTCAAGAGCCAAATATATCACATAAGGTATAATTTTATGATTAGAAAAGACAAAGCAGGTTCACAGAAGCTCTAAAATCTCTCAAAGAAAAAAAAAAAGAAAAGAAAACTCGTAGTCCAGTGGATTCCAGCTCATGACAACCACATGTGTTACACAGTAGAGCTGCTCCATAGGGTTTTCTTGCCTATATTCTTTATAGAAGCAGACTGACAGGCTTTTCCTCCAGGGTACCACTGGTGTGCTCAAACTGCCAACCTTTAGGTTAGCAGCCCATCACAACTGAACTGCTTGAAACACCTAAAATTTAATGAAGAGCTTGAATTTTCACTTAAAAACAATTTTAAATCAGTTCAGGCTACATGAATGTTGGTTTAGTTTCCTTAAAACAACAGTTTCGTAAAGCAATAAAAAAAGCTGGAAAAAAATTGAAGGAAAGGGAAGAATATGGGAAATTTTTTCCTCAATGTTTGATAAAAAATTTATAGCTAGAAAATGTCTGAGCTCTGAAGATACTTGTATCCTGAAGGATACCTAAAAGACACTGCAAGCACTTGATATTAGATTCCGGGGCTATGGAAGGGCCAGAGAAATGGAAGACAGGCCCCGAATTTACTCGTATTGAAAGTCCTCAGGCAGCCCATATTGAGCTAGCATCCAGGAGGGCTTAGATCTCAGAGGAAATGTGAACCAAAGAGAAAGTGGAATCTTTCATGCCCACATTGGGTAGGACCTGATAAGAGGGATCTAGAATCATTTGTGGAAATGGAGAGGGAAAAACAAGCAGGATTTCCTTGTAAAGTTGTGATTGAATGCCAACTCTTCAAAGAGTTTCTTTCCAGGTATGGATGGTCTCGGTGGGCCTGGAACTCTTCAGCCTTGAAGGTGAGACTTCATCTCTCTTACTTTGGATGTAGTATCAGGAGGGATCAGTCCCTGCAAGAGATCATGCGTCATAAAGAAAGAGTCTGAGAAAAAGAGAAAGAGCCTCAAGGAAATGGGTTGACACAGTGGCTGCAACATTGGGCTCAAACATAGCAAAGGCTGTGAGGTCGGCTCAGGACCAGCGGGTGTTTTGGTTTGTTGTACACAGAGGGTCACTATCAGTTGGCCCCAATGTGATGATGCAGAACAACAACATGATATGAATACGAATGTGATGCAACAGAAATAACAGGGAACAGAAGGAGCTCTGTTCATACTTCACATTTGGCCATTATATGAGTTTATTCAAAGAAACAGATGACAAACTTAACATTGTATGCAAGGTACAGAAAACAAAAATGGGGACACTTCAGATCTGAAGAAGAACGAGTTGAATTTCTACAAATTAGAAATAGAGTCACCAAAATTTTAAAACTCAACAGCAGACAGACTTCCACTTGTAGGCTAAATGGAATAACAAGGAGAAGATGTACCGTCACGCATGAAACAATCAAAAAATAATTAACTCATGAAAAATCATATTTAACAGTTAATGCACTCAGCTCCTAGTCCAAAAACAGTAGCCTCAAAATCAAGTAAAATAAAATAAACAAAAACCTGGCGATCTGCTTCTGAGAAATGAATCATTGAAAATCACACCATTGACGCACGTGGGGTCACCACGAGTCAGAATCAAGTCAACAGCAAATGGCTTTTCATCTTACAGAAGTGCATCACTAGATCTTTCTTCCAAGCCCTTCAGGGTGGATTCGAACTGTTAACCTTTCAGTAGTAGTCTAGCACAAAACATTAGCGCCACATTGCTAGCTAAATCTTCATTTGGGGAAGATAATCCAAGACCATAGGTGCCCATCACTGCCATATTCAAAGAGTAAGTCAGAAAAGAGCACCTTCAATATTTTTTTACCACAACCCTGTGTCCTAAGACTTTCACCATCAAAGTCCCTGGCGCTTGCCGTAAATGTCCCCTCACCACCACCCCACCCTGGGCCCAGCCCTGCTGACCTGAGCCTCATTAATGGAGCCTTTTCTGGAGAATGGAACCTGAACAACATCACAGGAGAGAGAAGCTGCAGGATGGTGACACCATCCAGAACCTCAGGCTCCTGCTCTGCTCTCTTCCTGGAAGAGGATATTTGCAAACCTAGAGAGGGAGTTTTCTCTCCAGAGGAATCCTTCCATTCAGAGCTACAATTTTAAAATGAGACATGAAATAAATGCTACAGCAACACAGGCCTGTCCACCTATCATAGACAGAGTTCATTTTGGCTTCACTGTTTCTTCTATCCCTGATTGCACAGAATCTCTGCATCATCCCGTGTGACTGTCATTGCAGGTTCCTGCCAGCAGGCGGCGGTGACACAGGCTTCACAGCTCTCCCTGGAAGGGCTTCCATCAGCTGAAGGGCCAGTCAGAGTCTTCTCTACACTGACCTGAGAGGCCACTTAACCTAGACAGACTCCTAAGGCCCTCACTGACTTCACTTCCACCCGCGTTGATGGGGTGCCCGCCCGCTTCAGTGGTGGTGGTCTGAGGCCAACTTCACTCTCACCATCCTCACCCTCAGATCAAAGGTAGTACAACAAACTGCTGTGTTCCAAAATCAAGATATCCTCTCATAATAATGTGACCCCAATCATAAACCTCTTACCAGGGCAGAGGTGGGAGAAGGTCTCACTTACTAGACACTGTCACAGAGACTTCTGTGGTTTATTTGTTTTGATCACGCAAAAACGTTGGCATGAAGTAGTCAGAAAATCGGCAGTTGGGCCTTCTCTGGCTCCAAAAGAGAGCAGGCTTCCTGCCCTTCCTGCTTGCTTCCTTCAAATCTGTTTCCAGCCCTCACCCTGGGTGTCACTAGGTGGCCATTTGCAGTCCCATCTGACCCTCTCTAACCTGCGTCAACACTGACTCCCAAATGCCTTTCCTGCTGCCCCAGAACAGCACCTCCTCTCTAGGGCAAAGGCTAGAGCCACTATCCCCTGGGCATTCCTGTCCTTCTGTCCCTGATCAAGTTTATGTCAGAGAACACATCTCAGGGTTGAGAAAGTACTAGAGCCCTGCTTACTCTTGTGTAAAAGCAATGCAAGTTATGTCTTTCCAAACACATTTTCACAACAACAACAACAAATCCAAATATGAAAGTGAGGAAGAGGAAATAAGTTCCTTCCATCGGGGGAAAAACAAAACGTTTCTTGTATTTTATGAGTCAGAATTTGACCTTTTTCTGAAAAGAGGTTTTTACAAAATCGATTTTGGCTGTGTCTGCACCCCTCACATTCCCTTTTCCCTACTTCTTGTTGTTAGTTGCTGTTAAGTCGATTTGATATTTAAAATTCCAAGCTTCTCCTTTATAATAATGCCCTCAGCCAAACCAAGAACGCCATGGCCCCTCTCTTATTTCATCACATTCATCTCGCAAAACCTAAACCCTGGAAACTCCACCCTCCGCATACCTGCCTCCATGGCCCTAATGTGGCTGGAGAAAAACACATGATTATTCTGATTCTCTCACCACAAATTTATGCACACTACCTCAGGACAGCCCTTAATCCTGCCTCACACTGGTACTTCATTTACCTGGTTGGTTCAGTCTCCACCCTTTCTCTTTTCTTTTCTCTTCAAGTTTTAACACCTACTTCTCATCCTACCTTTCAGCAAATGACCTCATTTCCTGTGTCTTGGATGAGCTTCCACTAGCTCCTCTCATGCTTCTTCTGATCCACATGCATCTACACCCCCATGTGTGTCCTTCCTTCCTTCCTTCCTTCCTTCCTTCCTTCCTTCCTTCCTTCCTTCCTTCCTTCCTTCCTTCCTTCCTTCCTTCCTTCCTTCCTTCCTTCCTTCCTTCCTTCCTTCCTTCCTTCCTTCCTTCCTTCCTTCCTTCCTTCCTTCCTTCCTTCCTTCCTTCCTTCCTTCCTTCCTTCCTTCCTTCCTTCCTTCCTTCCTTCCTTCTGAAGCAAGACGTCAAGAAGATGACAGGAGGGAAAGGGAAGACGTAAATGGATGTCAGAAGAGACTCTGAGAATTGCTCTTGAATGTCAAGTAGCTAAAGCAAATGGAAAAAATGAGGAAGTAAAAAAGCTAAACAGAAGTTTTTGAAGGGCAGCTCGAGAAGACAAAGTAAAGTATTATGATGACATGTGCAAAGGTCTGGAGATAGAAAATCAAAAGGGAAGCACATGCTCAGCATTTCTCAGGCTGAAAGAACTGAAGAAAAAATTCAAGTCTCAAGCTGCATTACTGAGGGATTCTACGAGGACAATACTAAACAACACATGAAGCATCAAAAGAAGATGGAAGGAATACACAGAGTAACTATACACGAAAGAATAGGTCAACTTTCAAACATTTCAGCAGGTAACATATGATCAGGAACTGATAGCAATGAAGGAAGAAGTTCAAGATGCACTGAAAACATTGGGGAAAAACAAGACTCTGGGAATTGACCCAATACCAATGGAGATGTTTCAACAAACAGATGCAGTGCTGGCAGTTCTCAGTTGTCTATGCCTAGAAACTTGGAAGACAGGTATGTGGCCAACCTCCCAGAAAAGTTCCATATTTATGCCTATTGTCATGAAAGGTAATCCAACTGGGTGTAGAAATTATTGAACAATATTCATTCAAAAGTGGCTATAGCAGTATATTGACAGGGACCTGCCAGAAATGCAAGCCAGATTCAGAAAACAAAGTGGAACAAGGGATATCATTGCTAATGTCAGATGGATCTTGGCTGAAAGCAGATAATACCAGAAAGTTGTTTACCTGTATTTTATTGACTATGCAAAGCATTCAACTGTGTAGTTTTTAAAAAATTATGCATAACAATTGGGAAGAATGGGAATTCCAGAACGCCTAAATGTGCTCATGAGGGACCTGTACATAGATCAAGAGGCAGTCGTTCAAACAGAATAACGAGATACTAGGTGGTTTACAGAAGCCCTGGTTAAGTGCTACAGCTGCTAACCAAAGGGTCAGCAGTTCGAATCTGCCAGGCGCTCCTTGGAAACTCTATGGGGCAGTTCTACTCTGTCCTATAGGGTCGCTATGAGTCGGAATTGCCTCAATGGTACTACGTGTTTTTTTTTTGGCATGGTTTACAGTCAAAAAAAGTGTGTGGTACAGTTGTATCCTTTCACCATACTTATTCAGTCTCTCTACTGAGCAAATAACTTGACCAGATGGATTCTGTGAAGAAGAATGAGGAATCAGGATTGGAGGAAGACTCTTTACCAACCTGTATGATGCAGATGACACAAACTTGTTTGCTGAAAATGAAGAGGACTTGAAGCATTTACTGATGAAGGTCAAAGACCACAGCCTTCAGTATGGATTACGCTTCAACATAAAGAAAACAAAAATCCTCACAACTGGGCCAGTGAGTAACATCATGATAAATGGAGAAAATACTGAAATTGTCATGGATTTCATTGTTCTTGGATCCACAATCAATGCCCACAGAAACAGCATTCAAGAAATCAAAGGATGCATTGCACTGGGCAATTGGGCTGCAAAAGACCTCTTTAAAGGGTTACAAATCAAAGATGTCATTTTAAAGACTAAGGTGTATAAGAACCAAGCCATGATGTTTTCAATCACTTCTTTTTCATGTGAAAGTTGGGCAATGAATAAGGAAGACCAAAGAAGAATTGACGTCTTTGAATTAACGTGTTGGCGAAGAATATTGAACAGACACCATGGACGTCCAGAAGAAGGAACAAATTTGTGTTGGAAGAAGTACAGCCAGAGTGATCTTTAGGAGGGAGGATGGAGAAACTTCGTCTCACATACGCTGGATAAGTTATCAGGAGGGATCAATCCCTGCAGAAGGACATTATGCATAGGAAAGTAAAGAGTCAACAAAAAAAGAGAAAGACCCTCAACGAGATGGATTGACTCAGTGCTTGCAACAATGGGCTCAAATAACAAAATTGCGAGAATGGCAATGTTTCATCATCTTGTTCATAGGGTCACTAAGAGTCGGAACTGACTGCACAGCACCTAACAACAACAACAACAAAATGAGCAATATACTAATGAAATTTTTTTTTGCAACTCCAAAAAATCAGAAATGTAAAATGGTTAGTATAAACATTAATATTCAAGGACAAAAATTTTGATGAAGATCTAACACTGTCAAATATTGAAATATATTCTTATTAGTCAGGGCTTTTGATTGCAAACAAGAGAAACCAACCAAGTCTAAACTAAGCAGAAAATGAAATGATTACTGGGTGACATGCAGTTTTGAATGAAAGTCTACAGAACATGGTGTAGAAAATGTACATGAAATGAGTTGGCAAAAGCCCAGTTCACGATAAAGCAGAGAAGGAGGTTGTATATGATCCCACCACCATCACAGATGGAGTGGCTCCACCACTACTGGACACCAGTGATGGAACACTGGACATTGGAAGCCTCTGCTACCATTCTGTTTGCAAACATTTTTGACTCTGTGAATTGAGCTATATCAGTACCATTTCCTCATGAAGAGTTTCAATAAGTGCTCTTCAAGTATATATTTCCATTCCCAGAAACTGGAATCAACCAAAATCAAACCCATTACCATTGACTTGATTCCAATCCATGGCAACCACATATGTTACAGAGCAGCCCTGAGCTCCATATACTTTTCTGTGCTGTAATCTTCATGGAAGCGGACCACTCATTAAGCCTTTCTTCTGTGGCTCCACTGGGTGGGTCCCAACTGCCGAGCTTTAGGTTAGTAGCTGAGCACAAACTATTTGCACCACTCAGGGTCCTACAGCAAGTGGAATAGGAAAACTAAATTATAACTATTTTCATCAGAGAATCCACAAAAGAGTATATGCCATATTCAAATAGTATATCCCTATTCGAAAGGTAAGAACCATGCAGTTTACAAGTTTATGAACCACTATCTTGTGATCTAAGAAGTTCACCATTACACTTCAAGGTTCTCTGCATAAATGTTCCCTTGCCACACCCCACCCTGAGCTCACACCAGCTGACCTGAACCTCACTAAAAGCTATGAAGGATAGAAACTGTTGAACCTGTGTGTGCTTTCTTGTGTATGTTCTCAACAGCAATAACAACAACAACAAAAAAGAAACCATTGCCAATTGAGTCAATTCCAACTCATAGGGACCTATTGGACAGAGTAGAACTGTCCCATAGAGTTTCCAAGGAGCAGCCAGTAGATTCGAACTGCTTATCTTTTGGTTAGCAAACATAGCTCTTAACCACTGTGCAACCAGGGCTCCTACAACCAAATAAAAAATTAAAAAAAAAAATAAATAAAGCTATGAAACAGAATTTCATGGGGGATGGAATCTACGCAACATCACACAAAGAGAAGCTGCAGGACGGGCACGACCCAGACGCTAGGCTAATGCACTACTATGTTCCAGGTGAGATAAAACCTAGACATGGAGTTTTCTCTCCAGAGCGATCCTCCTATTCAGAAAGAACCATGATTTCCTTCAGTCACTAAATTAATCTTGGGTTCCCAAGGGATTAATTGACAGAGGAAGTAATGAAAAAAGAACATGGTAAAACTGGCCCGTGTTTCTAGAGTGGTAGGGTTAATGAGTTAGAGACTGGCCTTTGAGAGAAGGAGCGCCACTGAAAGACATGGAGAGAGGAGAAGAGGGCAGTAAAATGGGAGCTTAGAGCAGGAAAACACCTTCATTGACATTGCCCAGGAAGACCTGGCTGGAAAACAGAATCCATGGAAGAAAAAAGTAAGACAGGAAGATCACCTTCCATGAGGGAAGTTTTAAACACGAAGGGCCCAGATTTATTTATTTATTTATTTTTTTAGGGCCAGAGCTCTGAGGGGTAACTGCAGAAAAGGAAGGAGCCCAGGAATACAAGGAATTAAAATGAGAATGTCCTAGAGCAAAGAAGGCACAAGGAAGATAGAACTAATCTTTCAGGGCATAAAACTCACTGGACCCTTCCCCAAATCAGTCATGTGATCTATCCTTGTAAAACAAGCAGGGTCCTGTGATATGAAAACTCCTGACAAAGCCTACAAGAGATTTTTAGAGCATTCTTTTTTGTATAATTTACCACAAAAGGGGATCCAGAAGAAGCCAAATCCCTTACGTTTCTCCTGGAACCTACAAATACTCCAAGGAATTAGTCAGGAGCTGTGGCCTTTGGGGCAGACAGAGGAAGCCTGCATATTCAGGGCTGAGCAGAAAGGAAGCACTTGGTGCACAGAAGATTCACTGGCCTGTAGCCCTCTGAAGGAGGTTTGTGTTCAAGCCTGAAGCACTGTGGGAGGTGGGTTATTACCTTGCAGACAATAATAACCTGCGGCATCATCAGCCTGGAAGTTGCTGATGGTGAGAGTGAAGTCT
The DNA here is from genome assembly GCF_024166365.1 of Elephas maximus indicus. Lineage (NCBI taxonomy): Eukaryota > Metazoa > Chordata > Mammalia > Proboscidea > Elephantidae > Elephas > Elephas maximus. The sequence continues at coordinate 45,315,622 of NC_064835.1, read as the reverse complement.
GTCCCAGACCCACTGCCTCTGAACCGGTCAGGGACCCCAGATCCCCGTTTCGATGCATCATAGATGAGCAGCTTAGGAGCCTGTCCTGGTTTCTGCTGGTACCAGTATAAGTAGCTGCTCACACTCTGGCTGGCCTTGCAGTTGATGGTGACCGTTTCTCCTTGAGACTTAGCCAGAGAGGCTGGAGACTGGGTCAGCACAATGTCCCCACTGGCACCTGCAATCGGAGTGGACAGTTACCATGTATACATTTTTACACATACTTTTTCACACATACATTAAAATATACCATTCATACCACAACATCTAATAATATTACATATCAGCAAATAAAATTGTTTCCATTTTGCAAATAACTGTCATTTCCCACTATTTGTTAAAACCATTTTTCAACTCTAGAAAGATACTACTCTAGAGAGATTGAAACACTTTTCATTCCTCACCAGAGGCCCAGAGCAACAGGGACATGAGGACCAGAGTGTGTGGCACCATCTTGCTGGCCCTGCCTGCCTGATGCAGATCAGCTCCCATAGCAAAGGCCCTGTTTATAGTATCTGAGCAGCCAGCCTGTTGTTGGAGGGGCCTATGCAAAGCAGTCAGTAACTTGAAAGCAAATTACATGGGCGACAGTTTGTGAAACTAGGCAATGTACTTCAAGAGCCAAATATATCACATAAAGTATAATTTTATGACTAGAAAAGACAAAGCAGGGTCATAGAAGCTCTAATGTCTCTCAAAAAAAGAAAAGAAAAGAAAACTTGCAGTCCAGTGGATTCCAACTCATGACAACCCCATGTGTTACACAGTGGGGCTGCTCCATAGGGTTTTCTTGTCTGTATTCTTTATAGAAGCAGATTGACAGGCTTTTCTTCCAGGGTACCACTCAGTGTGTTTATACTGCCAAAGCGTAGGTTAGCAGCCCATCACAACTGCTTGAAACACCTATAATCTAATGAAAAGCTTCAATTTTAACTTAAAAACAATTTTAAATGGGTTCAGATTCCATAAATGTTGGACTAGTTTTCTCAAATGAACAGTTTTGTGAAACAATAAAATAAGCTGGAAAAAAAAAAAAACAAACAAACAAGGAAAGGGAAGAATATGGCAAATTTTTGCCTCAGTGTTTGATAAAAATTTATAGCTAGAAACTGTCTGAGCTCTGAAGATACTTGTATCCTGAAGGATACCTAAAAGACACTGCAAGCACTTGTGATTGGATTCCAGGGCTATGGAAGTGTAGAGAAATGGAAAACAGGCCCAGAACTTACTCGTATTGAAAGTCCTCAGGGAGCCTACATTGAGCTACAGTCCAGGAGGGCTCTGATCACAAAGGAAGTGTGAACCAAAGAGAAAGTGGGATCTATCATGCCCATAGTGGATAGGACCTGATAAGAGGGCTCTAGAATCATTTGTGGAAATAGAGAAGGAAAAACAAGCAGGATTTCCTTGTAAAGTTGTGACTGAATGCCATCTCTTCAAAGAGTTTCAGTCCAGGTATGGATGGCCTCGGTGGGCCTGGAAGTCTTCAGCCTTGAAGGTGAGACTTCACCTCTCTTACTTGGGATATATTATCAGGAGGGACCAGTCCTTGCAGGAGATCATGCGTCAGAAAGGAGAGTGTCAGAGAAAAAGGGAAAGAGCCTCAAAGAAATGGGTTGACACAGTGGCTGCAACATTGGGCTCAAACATAGCAAAGGCTGTGAGGACGGCTCAGGACCAGGGGGTGTTTCGGTTTGTTGTACACAGAGGGTCACTATCAGTTGGACCCAATGTGGTGATGCAGAACAACAACATGATAGGAATACAAATGTGATGCATCAGAAATAACAGGGAACGAATGTTCTGTTCACACTTCACATTTGGGCGTTATACGAGTTTATTCAAAGAAACAAATGACAAACTTAACATTGCATGCAAGGTACAGAAAACAAAAATGGGCACACTTCAGATCTGAAGAAGAACAAGTTGAATTTCTACAAAGTAGAAATAGAGTCACCAAAATTTTAAAACTCAGTGGAAGACAGACTTCCACTTGTAGGCTAGATGGAATAACAAGGGCAAGACTTACCGTCACTCATGAAGGAAACAAAAAATAATCAACTAATTAAAAATTATATTTAACAGTTAATACACTCAGCTCCTAGTCCTAGCCTCAAAACCAAAAAAAAAAAAAATGAATAAATAAACAAAAACCTGGCCATCTACTTCCGAGATTAATCTTTGAAAATCATACCATTGACACACATGGGGTCACCATGAGTCAGAATCAAGCTAAGAGCAAATGACTTTTCATCTTACAGAAGTGCATGGCTAGGTCTATCTTCCAAGGCCCCACGGCTGGATTTGAACTGCTAACCTTTCTGTTGTAGTCTTGCAGAAACATTAGCTCCACATCACAAGTTAAATCTTCATTTGGGGAAGATAATCCAAGACCATAGGTGCCCATCACTGCCATATTCAAAGAGTAAGTCAGAAAAGAGCACCTACAAGATTTTTTTTACCACAAACCTGTGCTCTGAGACTTTTACCATCAAAGTCCCTGGCTCTTGCCGTGAATGTCCACTCACCACCACCAACCCTGGGCTCAGCCCTGCTAATCTGAGCCTCATAAATGGAGCCTTTTCTGGAGAGTGGAACCTGAACAACATCACACAAGAGAGAAGCTGCAGGATGGTGACACCATCCAGAACCTCAGGCTCCTGCTCTGCTCTGTTCCAGGGGAGAGGATATTTGCAAACCTAGCAATGGAGTTTTCTCTTCAGAGTAGTCCTTCCATTCAGGGATAAAATTTTAAAATGAGATATGAAAAAATGCTACCAGCAATAGAGGCCTGTCCACTTAAAGCACATAGAGATTATTTTGGTTTGGTGGTTTCTTCTATCCCTGATTGCACAGAATCTCTGCAACATCCCATGGGCCTGTCATTGCAGGTTCCTGCCAGCAGATGGTGGTGACACAGTCTCCAGAACCCCTGGCTGTCTCCCTGGGAGAGAGTCCCCAGCAGCTGAAGGGCCATAATTCACATGATTCGAACTCATTGAATTTTATTGAGAGATGTTATAGGATATAACATGGTCTATCTTAGCAAGTGTTTTAAAACAAAGGCGTTCCTTGCTGCTGTGTGGAGAGTGTCCTCTAATGTCAGTTATGTCAGGATGGTTGATAGCATTGTTCAGTCTCCTACATCCTAACTGGCCGCACTGCATGCTGGACCTGCTACAGAGCCTCTAGTATGAGGCTGTCTCAACGCTGGCCGACTCTATGTACCTGGTGTATGGGCCACGCCGGTATACCTGGGGGTAGAATGAAGGTCCAGAACTCAAAGAGACCTACCAGGTGCTTCCTTCCTTTAAGAAAAAAGGCACACAGTAAAGATGCTGAGGTAGAATGTATATTCCCCCTTACACCTTGTCTATGGGGCACACAACATTTATCTTATTGTGGGGACAATATTTCACGCAATTTTGTGCCAGCTATAGAGGACAGTTCTCAGAAATAAAAGCTTAAGATCACCTTCAACTAGGGGACATCAGCCACCAGACCTCAGCCAACATGTTTCCTGGTAACCCAGGAAGAGCCACCGGGTTGTTTTCAGACCCCCTAGCTCTTCTTGACATGATCCCTGGATTTGTGGTCTTCTTAACCAGTTATCATATTGTCAGGTGAGACTAATGGTGACCCCGTGTTTGTAAGAGTAGAACTGGGCTCCATAGGGTTTTCAGTGGCTGACTGGTCTGAAGCAGGCCAACTTGCCTTTCTCCTGATAAGCCTCTTGGAGACTCAAACTTCCAGCCTTTTGCTCAGCAGCCAAGTGTTAGAACTGCTTGCACCACCCAAGGACTCCTGAGCTCTAGTTTAATAACCTGCTGCTGCTGAGTCAATTCCAAGTCATAGAAACCTTTTTGGACAGAGTAGAGCTGCCCCATAGGGTTTCTTTATGGAAGGAGGTGATCTAGTTAACCCACTGCTCTTGAGCTGATTCTAACTCATAGCGACCCTCTAGGACAGAGTTGAAGTGCCCACGGAGTTTCCAAGGGTGTAAATCTTTAACAGAAGAGGACTGCCCCATCTTTCTCCTGCAGAGCGGATGGTGGGTTCAAACCACAGACCTTTGGGTTACCATCCAAGCACTTTAACCACTGCAAAACCAGGGCTCCTTGTTAGGAGGGCCAAACATTGGAGAGCGTAGATTCTGTACTTCTTTTTTGTTTAGGAAACTCTGGTGGCGTACTGGTTAAGAGTTCGGCTGCTAACCAAAAGGTTGGCAGTTTGAATCCACCAGGTGCTCCTTGGAAACCGTATGGGGTGATTCTACTCTGTCCTATAGGGTCACTATGAGCCCCATTCCACTCCACTCCAAGTTTGGTTTTCGGTCCTAAGTCAACAGCACATTAGGTGGCACTCGGGTCAAATTCTTGACATGTTTCTCCTGTTTCAGCTTGCAGCCAAAATGTTCTCTGTATTTGCCTGACACATTCAAGTGTTACTGTTATAAAATCGAAAAAACAAACCAAACTCACTGCCATTGAGTCAAATTCTTCCTCCCTCTCTTTCTCTCTCTGTCTCCCTTTTCCTCTCTCCCTCTCTCTGTTTGCCTGCAAATGTTAATCTCAGGCAACTTTCGTAAGAGGTTTTCCACTATCTTTTTTTCTGTACAGGTTCTGAGAGTAGAAGAGCTACTGTTATGACCAATGTTAATTGTATAGTTTGAATCCAAGTTACATCAGTTTTACCAAATCTTGTAACTTTAGTATCAAATCAGAAACAAAAGATATTGCTTTTTTGCTACTCAGAAATATCATTGACAAGCAAACATATGCTTTACTTTTTTCATATAATCAAATTTTGCCCTTTTTAATATGAAAATCATTAAAAAAATAAATACCAAACCCATTGTCTTCGTGGTATTTCCAAATAATGTTTACCCCAGTGTGTCACAGCAGAAGTGAGCTCCACAGGGTTTCCTTCGCTGTAATCTTTATGGAAACTGATTTCCTGGCCTTTCTTTGGTGGCAGCAGTGGGAGGATTTGAGTCATCAACGTTTCGATTAGTTGGTGAGTGCAAACTGTTTGTGCCACCCTGAGACTACTTGAATCTTTGCCTTGAAAAAATACTGCTGGCGCATTCTGGGATGGACAATGAAGATTAATTCTGATAATCAGTTTCAAATGTCACCCAGGGCTGCCAAGATATTTGCCTATGAGAGAACCAAATAAGGAGGTTCCTAATTTCCAAGGAAAAGAGGATGAAAGAGGAGTGAGATCTGCCCAAGTAAGTTTCCATCTAGTTCTTATAGCCTCTAAATTTTTGTTCAACTTTATGGTTTTATCCTCTGACTATTCTAGGGAGTGCAAATTGATTTGGTTTGGTTTCATTTTATCTTATTGTATTATTTCATTCTACCCTATTTAATTCAATTCAATTTTACTCAAATTGATTCAATTATATTCAATTTATTACTGACCCTCAATTCTCCACTTGGCCTAAGAGCTGTTCTGGAGGGGTCAACATACAAATTTCTAGAAGTACTCTGAGTCATCTAGTGCTGCTATAACAGAAATACCACCAGTAGATGACTTTAACAAGGAGAAATTTATTCTCTCACAGTCTAGTAGGTTTCAAGTCCAAACTCAGGATGTCGGCTCCAGGAGAAGGCTTTTTCTCTCTATTGGCTCTGGAGGAAGAGTCCTTGTCATGAGTCTTCCCCTGGTGTAGGAGCTTCTCAGGCTGAGGGGTCCAAGATCCAAAGGAAGCACTCTTGGTCCCGGTGCTCCTTGCCTAGTGGTCTGAGGTCCCCAACTCTCTGCTTGCTTCCCTTTCCTTTTATCTCTTGAGAGATAAAAGGTGGTTTGGGCGACACCCCAGGGAAACTCCCTTTACCTTGGATCATGGGGGTGACCAGAGTAAGGATGGTGTTACAAACTTACCTTGATCCTTTCAACATAAAATTTAAAACACAAAATGGAGGACAACCACAAAATACTGGGAATCATGACCTAATCAAGTTGATATACACATTTTTGGGGGAACAGAATTCAATCCTTGGTATACTGAATGATATTCATGTTTCAAAGAGCAGTAACTTTAGGTTATCCTTGGTTCCTGACAAGAAGTCCAAGATAGGGCTGAAGTTTACTGCTGAGAGAATGCTTCCTTCTTAAAGCTCACTATTTCCACTTGCTAAGGAAGAGACTGTACTATTACTATAAGACAAAAAATGACTGACTACTAAATAGTTCATTGAGCCCTTGACTCTTGCTTTCAGTTTTCAATATTTGCTAACAGGCGATGAGACAAAGTGGTTAAGGCAGAATGAACTAATTTCAGAAATCATTTTGAGTGATTTAATTGGTAATTGACTTTCCCAGAGGGTCTTAAAATCTCCTTTTTAAAATTCATATAAGCAGTTTTTTAATGCTTGGAACTATTTAGTATGAAAGAAGAATCATGGAATTGGAGAAGTCTCAGTCTATATTCTCCATTTTTCTGTAAGTGATCCATAATCTCCAAATAAAACTATAACAAAAATAACATTTTCTTTCTCATCTTGGTGTATCCATACAAATCCTCACGGCAAAGGAAGTTTCAGCAACATTTAAAAAAGACTAGAATTCCCTGTTGGCCCCCAAATTTTTTTTGGGCCCTCCACTCACCATTTCTAAGGTGAACCAGGCCTTCTTACAAGGCCAAACAGACAGACCTCACCATCAAACTTCCAGGTAAGTTGTTACTTCTTAGGAGGCCATGTTTTGAAAACAGAGGCCCCTTTCCTCAGGGGTGAGTCCTGAGAGGAGATCTCAGATGAGGTAACTTACAAGGCGGAGAATGCCAAGATAGTCAATGGAATGAATGTCCCCTTTGCAGTGAGCTGGGGATCAACTGAAGGAGCCAGCAAATATTTCCCCTGCCTTTTATCTTAAGACTTAGATGTGTGTCTCTACCGGATCTTTCCACTTATACTAAGAAAAAAGAAAGAAGAATAATTCAGACATTTGGAAACAGACTCAGATTAGGAAGATGGAGAATAGGGTCTCGAGCCTCCAGAAAAGTCTGGCCTGTTAACATCCCTGTTTTTCACAAAGGTTAGAGAGAACATCTAAACTCAGAAGATAAACATATTCCCAGAGCTGTCCTGAGCTCCCTGCAGTCAGAATATTTATCCCTGAATGTATCCCCTAAAACGTGAAAATTTGCTGTTTGTAAAGAGCAACAAATTGTTACTTGTAATGCCTCAGAGCTAAGCTGTCACCTTTTATCAGAAAGTATCTCCATTTGGGTCCAGGTGGGAAATGGACCTCTTCTGTAAATCAGTGTAGGTTTGGGCTATTTGGGGAAGAAAGTCTACAGAACAAAGTCTACAGAATGTGTGAGAATATCACGCTCTCTGCCCCATAAACACTGACACTAGGGTAACAGAGTCAAAGAGCTCCACCTCCACAGCTGTTTCCCAAGTCCTACACATCACACCCTAGCTTCCAATTCAAAGTACACCAATTCAATGTACACTAAACTGCCACCCTAGCTTCCAATTCAATGTACACCAAACTACAGTAGAGATATTCTACTATGTGACCAACTTATATAAGTTTCCACAATCCTTTGTGTATGAACAAGATGAGAGAATTAGTGAGATCTGCTTCTCCCCACAGGGACCAAACGGAGGTTATTTCTAACATTCTTTTACCAGCCCTTGTTATTTGTTTCTGGTGGGGGGTGACCGTCTTTGACTGTTGATCAATTTTGTTGTCCAGGCCAGAATATGGCTTCCTAACTTCCAGGAGACAGTGATTCTTTTAGGATGAGGAATATTATACTGTCTGTGTATAGGGAACAGAAGAACATTTCAAAGCCATTTTCCAAACAAGAAATAGTTTTTACAGTATTTTCCATTTTCTGGATATTTTAGTTCAATATGTTAAGAAACCAAACAATCCTTCATACTGGAATTTCAGAACACTTAATTGTGCACATGAGAAAACTACAGAGAACAGGAGGCAGTCATTCGAACAGAGCAAGGAGATACTGCATGGTTTAAAATCAGAAAAGATATACATCAGGGTAGTATTTTTCCACCATACTTATTCAATCTGTATGCTGAGCAAATAGTTTGAAAAACTGGACTATGTGAAGAAGAATACAGATTCAGGATTGGGGGAAGGCTCATTAACAACCTGCAATATGCAGAGGACACAACCATGCTTGTGGAAGGAAAGACTTGAAGCCACTTACAGATGAAGATAAAAGACTACAGCCTTCAGTTTTGATTGCACTTCATCATAAAAAAAGCATGGATCAATCATCATCATTATGATAAATGGAGAAAAGATTGACATTCTCAAAGATTTCATTTTACTTGAGTCCACAAACAACGCTCATGGAAGGAGCAGTCAGGAAATCAAACAACTTATTGCATTGTGTAAATCTCCTGCAAAACAACTCTTTAAAGTATTAAAAAGCAAAGATATCACTTTGAGAACTACAGTGCACCTGACCCAAACCATGGCATTTTCAGTCGCCTCATTTTCATGTGAAAGCTGGACAATCAATAAGGAAGACTGAAGAAAAAATTGATGCCTTTGAATTATGCTGTGGAAAAAGATATTCACTATGTCATGAACTTCCAGAAGAATGAACAAATCTGTCTTGGAAGAATTAGAGCCAGAATGCTCCTTAGAAGCTAGAATGATGAGAATTCATCTCATGTACTTTGGATATGTTATCAGGAAGGACCAGTCCCTGGAGAAGGACTTCATGCTTAGTCAAGTAGAGGACCAGTGAAAAAGAGGAACAAGATGGCTTGACACAGTGGCTGCAACAATGGGCTCAAAGATAACAATGATTCTAAGGCTGCTGCAGGACTGGGCACTGTCTCCTTGTGGTGTACACAGGGTTGCCATAAGTCAGAACCGACTTCCAGCACTTAAGAACAGTGACTTTATATATACATATACAGAAAGAGAAGTAAGATGGAATATTCATCATGTTTAACCAGTGGTTACCAGGAATATCATATTCACTACCTGAGGCATAAAAATTCTTTCCTCTTTTCCCCTTGCCTTAAACTGGGCTATTAGCTGTCTCTGTGTAGGAGACAATTTTTTTCTTCCCTATCAAGGTCTTTGGACTTGAGGCTCTTTACGAGTTGCCTTCACTGGGCCCCAGGGAAAGAAAGTTTGTAGCATTAGATTCAAACATTCTTTAACAATTAACCAGGTATCAGCAAATACCAGATAATAGTTTTTACTAGGAATCTGTTTCTTCTGTTTGTTTTTAATTGTACTTTAGATGAAGATTTACAGAATAAAGTACTTTTTCATGAAACATTTAGTACACACAGTGTTCTATGACATTTAGTTGACCACCCCACGACATGTCAACACTCTCCCTTTTCAACCCTTTGTTCCCTATTACCATCTTTCCTATTCTCTCCTGCCTTTCAATTCCTGTCCCAGGGCTGGTGCACTCCTTTAGCCTTATTTTGTTCCGTGGGTCTGTTCAATCTTTGGCTGAAGGGTAAATTCAGGAGTGAACTCATTACTGAGCTGAAAGTGTTTCGGGGGCCATACTCTTAGGGTTTCTCCAGTCTCTGTCAGGCCAGCAGGTCTGGTATTTCTTTTTGAGTTAGAATTTTTTCTACATTTTTCTCCAGCTCTTTATGGGACCCCCTATTGTGATCTCTGTCACAGCAGTCAGTGGTGGTACTGTCTCATTGTACTGGACTCAGTCTGGTGGAAGCCATGGTAGATGTGGTCCATTAGTCCTTTGGACTAATCTTTCCCTCATATCTTTAGATTTCTTCATTATTCCTTACTCCCGAAGGGGTGGGACTAGTGAAGTATCCTAGATGGCTCCTCAGAGGCTTTTAAGACCCCAGACACTACTCACCAGAGTAGAATGTAGAACATATTCTTTACCAACTATATTATGGCAATTGAGCTAGATATTCCCCGAGATCACAGTTTCCTCAGCCCTCAGCCCAGCAATTCAGTCTCTTAGGGAGTCTGGATGCATCTATGCAGTTACCATGACCTTCTCTTGTATAAGTTGTGCTGGCTTCTGCACTATTGTGTACTTTCTTATCCTTCACCAAAGTTTCCACTTATCTATTGAATACCAGACAATCTCGAATGATCTCAAGTCCAACTCATTATTTGCAGATGCTGTGTGAATCAGCATGGTGGGTGTGGGGAATGATTCCTTTCTTAGATCAGCTGAGAGAGAACCATGCAGGATGGCCCTAGACACCCAACTGTCCATCTTCAGGGTCTCTGATGTTTTCTTACAGTGTCAGGGCCATGTGCAATGTGTCCTTGACATGAATACAGCCTTCTACAATCCAAAGTGACCACTACTCTAGGCAGTACCAACTTTCTGTCTGTTGGTTTTCCTCCAAACACAGAAGACACTTTGTTATTTGCACACAGGAGAGGTCCACACTCCCCTTGGTTCCCTCCACACTGCTGCACCCACCAAGTGTTTTGCATATTGTTCCCCAGGGAGGACCTTCCCTGGCCAAGTCTGAGATAAAAGGTCAGCTCTAATCTGACTTTTCTTATCAGGATTTATTCATTCAACTTCTGAAAATAAGGTTTCCTGCTCAGCTCCTGGGGCTGTTAATGTTCTGGATCCCTGGTGAGGACAGAGAGGGCATGGGAAAGGAGAAGGAGGTGGGGAGGGTGAGCTCTGGGGGCACCACAGGTTCCTGTGTGTATTCTGTTCCCAAGTTAGATGCCTATGTCACAGCCACTGGGAGAGTCATGTGGTGTTTAGATTTGTGAAACAGAAGAGAATACAAGAGTAAGAGGGACCTGCTCTCTGGTGAAGATTTTAGCAAAGAAAGACATTCTTTTATGCCTGACATTCTCAGGCTTTTTTTTTTTTTTAATTGTCTCGTTTGGGGTATGAATAAAAATTTCATAAACACACACACACACAGAATTAATTAGTCTGAAATAAATAGTGAAAGGGAATCTTGAAAATCATTTTTAAGTGGTAGTGACCTTTCTCTTGTCTCTCATAATTTTTATTTTCAATGGGGATATTGAGGTGACTCACACTCCAGTCTCTCTACCAGTCATGCTCAGAAAGCCAGCCACCATCTCCCACAATTCGAGTCAGAGCCTCCAACATAGTGATGGTTACACCTATCTGAACTAGGACCAGCAGAAGCCAGGCCAGTCTCCACAGCTCCTATTCTATACGGCATCAAGCCTGTTCTCTCGGGTCCCAGTGGGTCAGGAACAGATTTCACTCTGAAAATCAGCAGGGTGGAGGCTAAGGATGTTGTAGTTTATTAGTGCCAGCAAGGTACACAACTTCCTCCCACAGTGGTCCAGCCCTGCACACAAACCTCTCTGCTTGGGTTGGCCCAGGTGCCTAAATGTGTGGCCTGTGTGGGGAGCAGTCCCAGCAGATTCTCTGAGGTTGCTAAGAGGAAGATGTTGGAGACCTCAGGGGAATGGGTTTCCAGCTGAGGACTCTGGATCATGAGTGCCTCTGCTACACCTTAGATACTGCCTGTTTGTGGCTGGTCAGCTGCACCAGTCTTGACATGGCAGAGCCAGCAGGGAGGATGGAGGGGGTCCAGGTGCCTCTGAGCAACTAGGTCAGTTGCCAGGAAAGCTGACTGAGAGCTCATCCTAATCCTCCTGCCTGTGTCCATTCGTCAGTTAAATTTAGTCAGCATGACAGGCAGACATTTGACACAGACAGTGGCAACACAAGTTGAGTACCTATGGAAGTTAAGTAGCCTTTTTGTGTATTTCATCACGATAGTATTTGGTGATATTTAGCCATTAGTATTGTCCCACTTTCCCAACACCCTGCTTCTCATCTTACCACTTACACTTCCCCTTGAATTAAGATAGTTGAAATATCATTCTATATTAGCTGCCCTCAGAGGGAATGTGGCTGAGAAGAATTTGTGAAGATGCTGGTTTTTGAGCCTCCGCAAAGCCTTTTGTAAATGTGTAGCGAAAACAAGATGATAATGCCGCAAGTGTTGAATTTCCCCGTTTACTTCGTGTTGAGAAAAATGATTTCTAGGAATAAGCTGGATTTTAAAAATAAAAAAAACAAACTGAAAGTTGTAGGACAACATTTACTACATAAACTACTAGAAGGATACAGAATGACAGAAATGTTTTTCTTTCTAACAGTGAGAAATTTAAGACTGTGTCCATATTTATGCCGATTCCCATGAAAAGTAATCCAACTGAATGTGGAAATCATTGAACAATATTCATTCAAAAGTGCTTATAGCAGTATATTGGCAGAGAACTGCCAGAAAAGCAAGCCAGATTCAGAAAACAACCTGGAAGAAGGGATATCTTCGCTAATGTCAGCTGGATCCTGGCTAAAAGCACATAATACCAGAAAGATATTTACCTGTGTTTTATTGACTATGCAGAGGTATTCAACTCTGTGGTTTGTAACAAATTATGGATACCATTGTGAAGAATGGGAATTCCAGAACACCTAAATGTGTGCGTGAGGACCTGTACATAGGTCAACAGGCAGTCATTCAAAGAGAATAAGGAGGTGCTGCATGGTTTAAAGTGAAAAAAAAAATGTTTGTGTCACAGTTGTACCCTTTCACCATACTTATTCAGTCTCTATGCTGAGCATATAATCTGAGAACATGGATTACATGAAGAGAATGAGGAATCAGGATTGGAGGAAGACTCTTTAGCAACCTGCATGATGCAGATAACACAAACTTGTTTGCTGAAAATGAAGAGGACTTGAAGCATTTACGGATGAAGATCAAGGACCACAGCCTTCAGTATGGATTACACCTCAACATAAAGAAACCAAAAATCCTTACAACTGGGCCAATAAGTAACATCATGATAAAAGGACAAAACACTGAAATTGTCATGGATTTCATTGTCCCTGGATCCATAATCAATGCCTATGGGAACAACATTCAAGAAATCAAAGGATGCATTGCCTTGGGAACATTGGCTGCAAAACACTTCTCTAAAGTCTTAAAAAGCAAAGACTTCACTTTAAAGACTAAGGTGCATGTGAACCAAGCCATGATGTTTTCAATTCCCTCCTACGCATGTGAAAGTTGGGCAATGAATAAGGAAGACCAAAGAAGAATTGATGCCTTTGAATTGTTGTTTTGGCAAAGAATATTGAAGATACCATGGACTTCCAGAAGGAACAAATTTGTCTTGGAAGAGGTACAGTCAGAGTGAACTTTAGGAGGGAGGGTGGCGAAACTTCGGCTCACATACTTTGGAAATGTTCTCAGGAGGGATCAGTCCCTGAAGAAGGACATTATGCTTGGTAAAGTGGAGGGCCAACAAAAAAGAGGAAGACCCTCAATGTGATGGATTGACTCAGTGGCTACAACAATGGTCTCAAGGATAACAAGAATTATGAGGATGGCCTAGGACTGGGCAGTGTTTCATTGTGTTGTTCATATGGTCACTAAGAGATGGAACTTACTGGACAGCACCTAACAACAACAAAAATGAGCAATATACTGACAACTTTTTTTTTTTTTTGCAATTCCAAAAATCTGAAATGTAAAATGGTTAGTACACACAGTAATATTCAAGTTGAAAAAACATAGATGAAGATCTAATACTGTCAAATATTGAAATATATTCTTATCAGTCATGGATTTTCATTGCAAACAAAAGAAACCAACCAAGTCTAAACTAAGCAGAAAATGAAATGATTACTGCGTGACATGCAGATTTGAGTGAAATTGTACAGATTATGGTGTAGAAAATGTACATGAAACGAGCTGGCAAAAGCACAGTTCACAAGAAATCAGAGAAGGAAGTTGTATATGATCCCACCACCACCGTAGAGGGACTGGATCCACCACGACTGGACAGCAGTGATGGAAGACTGGATATTGGAAGCCTCTGCTACCATTCCTTCTGCTAACATTTTTGACTCTGTGAATTGAGCATTAGTACCATTTTCTCATGAACAGTTTCAATAAGTTCTCTTCAAGGATATATTTCCATTCCCAGAAAGTGTAATCAACCAAAATCAAACCCATTACCATTGACTTGATTCCAATTCCTAGCAACCACACGAGTAACAGAGCAGCCCTGAGCTCCATAGACTTCTCTGTGCTGCAATCTTCATGGAAGCAGACCACTAAGGCTTTCTTCTGTGGCTCTGCTGGGTGGGTCCCAACTGCCAAGCTTTAGCTTAGTAGCTGAGCACAAACTATTTGCACCACTCAGGCACCTTCAGCAATTATGGCAGGAAAACTGAAATATAACTATTGTCATCAGAGAATCCAAAAAAAAACATGTTTACCGTATTCAAATAGCACCGCCCTGTTCAACAAGTAGGAAACATGCAGTTTAGAAGTTTTTGAACCACAATCCTTTGATCTAAGAACTTCACCATTACACTCCTTGGTTCTTTACATAAGTGGTCGCTTGGCACACCCCAACCTGAGCTCACACCTGCTGTCCTGAACCTCAAAAAAGGCTATGAATATAGAAACTGTTGAATCAGTGGGTGCTTTCTTGTGTATGTTCTCAGCAGCAACAACAAGGAGATGAAACCCTTTCCCATCGAGTTGATTCCAACACACGGTGACATATAGGACAGAGTAAAACTGCCCCATAAAGTTTCTAAGGTGCGGTCAGTAGATTCAAACTGCTAACCTTTTTGTTAGCAACCATAGCTCTTAGCCACTGTGCAACCAGGGTTAACACAACCAAATTGAAAAAGAAAAGAAAAAACAAAACTATGAAATAGAGTTTCTTGGGGGATGGAATCTGAGCAATATCACAGAAAGAGAAGGTACAGGATGGGCACCACCCAGATGCTAGGCTCCTGCTCTACTATGTTCCAGGTGAGAAAAAAACCTAGACATGGAGTTTTCTCTCCAGAGTGATCCTCCTATTCAGATAGGCCTACAATTTGAAAAAAGTTATGAAATAAATGTTACAAGCCACACAGGTCTGTTCACTTTTCCCAGTTAGAGACCATTTTAATTTGATTTTCCTTCTATCCCTGATTGCACAGTAACTCTGGATCATCCTCGTGTGCCTGTCATTTTAGGTCCCGGGGCAGACCCTGCTCACTAGGTACCAGAGTCTCTGCTGTCTCCTAGGAGAGAAAGTCTCCATTAGCTGCAGGGCCAGTTGGAGTCTCCTCTACACTGACTGGAAACACTACTTGGGCTGGCAACTGCATAAACCTGAGGAGGCACCTACAGGCCTCATTCACCTCACTTCCTCTATGCATGGTGTTGTGATGCTGAACAGGTTTCATCAGCACTTTCAGACTAATAGAGACTAGAGAGAAAGGCCTGGTGATCTACTTCTGAAAAATCAGCCATTGAAAATCCTATGAATGACAACAATCAGATCTTATTGTTCCTTGGATTGTCATGACTCAGGGGCTGACAAGATGGCAACTAACAAGAAGAAAGAACCATGATTTCTTTCCGTCACTAAATTAATCTTGGGTGCCAAAGGGATTAATTTAAAGAGGAATTGAAAACTAATGAAAGTACAACATGGGAAAGCCGTCACATGTTTCTAGGGTGATAGGGCTAATGAGTTAGAGACTGGCATTTGAAAGAATGAGTGCCACTGAAAGACATGGAGAGGGGGAAAAAGGTCAGTAAAATAGAAGCTTAGAGCAGGAAAACACCTTCATTGACATTGACCAGGATGGCTTGGCTGGAAAACAGGATCCATGGAAGGAAAAAAGCTACCTTCTGTGAGGGAGATTTTAAATATGAAGGACCCAGGTTTAATATTGGGTTAAGTGCAGACATGTGAGGGTTGATTGTAGAAAAAGGAAAAAGTCCAGGAAAATAAGGAATTAAATTGAGAACTTTCTAGAGTCAAGAAGGCACAACGAAGAAAGAACTGATCATTCAGAGTGGAAAATTCACTGGACCCTTTCCCGAATCAGTCATGCGATCTCTCCGTGTGAAACAAGCAGGTTCCTGTGATATGAAAAGTCCTGAGAAAGCCCACAAGGGATTTTTTTTTTTTTTAATATACAGAGAGAGATTTATTTCAAGGAAATGGCTCACACAATGGTGGAGGCCGGCAAGTCTCAAATCTGTGGGTCAAGGTGTCAGGCTGAAATCTCTCCCTGACTCATATGATCGCAGGGGCTAATGAACCCAAAATCTGCAGGTCACGCTGCTGGCTCAAATGGTTGCGGGACCTGGTGAATCCAAAATCTGCAGGTCAGGCAGCAGGCCTCCCAAGAACCAGAGGTCAGAGGATGACAAGACAAATACAGGATCAAGAGAGAGAGGGAGCTTTGCAGATCATTTGTTTCTATGATGAATGCAAGCCACATCCCCAAGGAAACTCCTCTTCCACCGGATTGGCTGCTCACATCAGATCACAAAATGAAAGATTACTTGTTGTTGTTGTTAGATGCTGTCGAGTTGGTTCTGACTCATAGCGACCCCATGCACAACAGAACGAAACACTGCCCGGTTCTGAGCCATCCTTACAGTCGTTGTTATGCTTCAGCCCATTGTTGCAGCCACTGTGTCAGTCCACTTCATTGAGGGTCTTCCTCTTTTCCGTTGACCCTGTACTCTGCCAAGCATGATATCCATCTCCAGAGACTGATAGTTCCTGACAACATGTCCAATGTATGTAAGATGCAGTCTCGCCATCTTTGCTTCTAAGAAGCATTCTGGTTGTACTTCTTCCAAGACAGATTTCTTCATTCTTCTGGCAGTCCATGGTATATTCAATATTCTTTGCCAACACCACAATTCAAAGGCATCAACTCTTCTTCGGTCTTCCTGATTCATTGTCCAGCTTTCACATGCATAAGATGCGATTGAAAATACCATGGCTTCGGTCAAGTACACTTTAGTCTTCAGGGTGACATCTTTGCTCTTCAACATTTTAAAGAGGTCATTTGCAGCAGATTTGCCCAATGCAATGCGTCTTTTGATTTCTGGACTGCTGCTTCCATGGCTGTTGATTGTGGATCCAAGTAAAATGAAATCATTGACAACTTCAGCCTTTTCTCCGTTTATCATGATGTTGCTCGTTGGTCCAGTTGTGAGGATTTTTGTTTTCTTTATGTTGAGGTGCAAGCCATACTGAAAGCTCTGGTCTTTGATCTTCATCAGTAAGTGCTTCAAGTCCTCTTCACTTCGGCAAGCAAGGTTGTGTCATCTGCATAACGCAGGTTCTTAATGAGTCTTCCTCCAATCCTGATGCCCGGTTCTTCTTCCTATAGTCCAGCTTCTCGGCTTATTGGAAACCCTGGTGGTGTAGTGGTCAAGTGCTATGGCTGCTAACCTAAAGGTCAGCAGTTCAATTCTGCCAGGTGCTCCTTGGAAACTCTATGGGGCAGTTCTACTCTATTCCATAGGGTCGCTATGAGTCAGAATCGACTCGATGGCAACGGGTTTTTTTTTTTTTTTTTTTTGGTTCTCAGATTCTTTGCTCAGCATATAGATTGAATAGGTATGGTGAAAGAACACAACCCTGGCACACACCTTCCCTGACTTTAAACCAATCAGTATCCCCTTGTTCTGTCCGAGCAACTGCCTCTCGATCTATGTAAAGGTTCCTCATGAGCACAATTAAGTGTTCTGGAATCCCCATTCTTCGCAATGTTATCCATAACTTGTTATGATCCACACAGTCGAATGCCTTTAAGTCTGGTCTTTTTATGAGAATTTGAGGTCTGCATCCCACTGCTCTCTAGCACCCTCAGGGGTTCTCTGCTGTGTTCCCTGCCAGGACAGTCATCAGTTGTTGCCAGGCACCATCTAGTTCTTCTGGTCTCAGGCTGATGTAGTCTCTGGTTTATGTGGCCCTTTCTGTCTCTTGGGCTCATAATTACCTTGTGTCTTTGGTGTTCTTCATTATTCTTTGCTCCAGGTGGGTTAAGACCAATTGACGCATCTTAGATGACTGTTTGCTAGTATTTTAGGCCCCAAACTCCTCTCGCCAAATTGGGATGTGGAACGTTTTCTTAATAGACTTTATTATGCCAATTGACCTAGATGTCCCCTGAAACAATGGTCCTCAAACGCCTGCCCCTGCTACGCTGGCCTTTGAAGCTTTCAGTTTATTCAGGAAACTTCTTTGCTTTTGGTTGAACCCAGTTGTGCTGAGCTCTCCTGTATTGTATGTTGTCTTTCCCTTCACCTAAAATAGTTCTTGTCTACTATCTAATTAGTGAATACCCCTCTCCCTCCCTCCCTCCCTCCTCAGTCTCATAACCATCAAAGAATATTTTCTTCTCTGTTTAAACTGTTTCTTGAGTTATTGTAATAGTGGTCTCACACAATATTTGTCCTTTTACAGTTGACTAATTTCACTCAGCATAATGCCTTCCAGATTCCTCCATGTTATGAAATGTCTCACGGATTCATCATTGTTCTTTACTGATGTGTAGCCACAAGGGACTTTTATAGCATTCTTTTTTTCTATATTTTGCCACAAAAGGGGATGCAGAAGAAGCCACACCCCTTAATTTTCCCCTGGAACCTGCAAATACTACGAGGAATTCGTCAGGAGATGTGGCCTTTGGGACAGAGAGAGGAAGCGTGCATGTTCAGGGCTGAGCAGAAAGGAAGCAGCTGGTGCAGTGGAGGCCCACTGGACTGTAGCCCTCGGGAGAAAGTTTATGTTTGAGGCTGAAGCCCTGTGGGTGGATTATTATAACCTTGCTGACAGTAATAAACTGTGGCGTCTTCAGCCTGGAAGCTGGTGATGGTGAAAGTGAGGTCTGTCCCAGACCCACTGCCACTGAACCGATCAGGGACCCCAGGATCCCGGTTAGATGCCCCAGAGATGAGTCGCTTAGACGCCTGTCCTAGTTTCTGCTGGTACCAGGCTAAGTAGTTGCTCACACTCTGGCTGGCCTTGCAGTTGATGGTGACCGTTTCTCCTTGAGACTTAGCTAGAGAGGCTGGAGATTAGGTCAGCACAATGTCCCCAGTCGCACCTGTAATCACAGTGGACAATTACTATTCAGACATATATACACACACCTTTTCATACACACATTAAAAGATACTATTCATACCACAACATTTAGTGATATTACATATCAGCACGTAATAGGTTTCATTTTGAAAATAGCAATCATTTCCCACTATGTCTTAAAACCATTTTTCAGCTCTGCAAAGAAACTATTTTAGAGGGATTGAAGAACTTTTAATTTCTCAGCAGAGGCCCAGAACAACAGGGGCATGAGGACTAAAGCCTGTGGCACCATCTTGCTGCCCCTGCCTTCCAGATGCAGATAAGGTCACATTGCAAAGGCCCCATTTATAATATCTGAGCAGCCAGTCTGGGTGTGGAGGGGCCTATGCAAAGCATTCAGTGAAATGAGTGCAAATTTCATGGGCAGTGATTTGTAAAACCAACCAATAGACATTAAGAGCCAAAAATATTATCATAGGAAGTATAATTCTATGACTAGAAAAGACCCAGTAGTGACTTAGAAGCTCTAGTATCAGCTTACACAAATAAAAAATCCTGTTGCAACTCAGTGTATTCCAACTTACGGAGACCCCATGTGGTACAGTGTAGAACTGCTCCATAGGGTTTTCTTGCCTGTATTCTTTACAGAAGCAGACCGTGAGACTTTCCTTCTATGGTAGCACTAGCTGTGTTCCAACTGCTAACCTTCAGGTTGGCAGCCCATCACAAACTGCTTGAAGCACCGTGATCTAAAGAATGGTTTCTGTTCTAACTCACAAACAGCTTTAAATGGGTTAAGATTCCATAAATGGTGGACTAGTTTCCTCAAGTCAACAGTTTTGAGGAACAATAAAAAATGCTAGAAAGAAATGACAAGAGAAATGGAAGAATACGGAAAATTTCTGCCTCAATTTTTCATAAAAAAGTATACCTAGAAAATGAGCTCTAAAGATACTTTTATCCTGAAGGATACTTGAAAGACACTGGAAACACTTGAGATGGGATTCCAGGACTATGCCTGGAATGCCAGGACTATGCCAGAGAAATGGAAGACAGGTTCAGAATTTACCCTTGTGGAGAGTCTTCAGGGACCCTATTAAGTAGGGTTCAGGAGAGCTCCAATCTCAAAGTAAGTGTGAACTACAGAGTAAGTGGAATCTATCATGCCCACCATGGCTAGGAAATGATAATAAGGCTCTAGATTCATTGTGGAAGTACCCACAAAAACCCACAGGAAAAAAAAAATAGAGGATTTCATTTTGAAGTTGTGATTAAACATGAACACTTCAAGGAGTTTCATTCCAGGTATGCGTGGCCTTGGTGTGCCTGGAACTCTTCAATCTTGAAGTTGTTTTAAGGTAGTCCAGCTGGTAGGGCCAACAAATGGAAGCCCCTCTGGAAGAGGGCACGCCCATCATAAATCTTCAGGAAATCTCACAACCAATTTTTCAAGGGCCAATATCACCAAGAAGTCAGAGACTCTTGACATCCAAGGACAAAACATAACTAGTATAGCCTTGCTTCCTAAAAGCACAGAGGATTTGAAGCACTTACTGATGAAGATCAAAAACTACAGCCTTCAGAATGGATTACAACTCACATAAAGAAAACAAAAATCTTCACAACTGCACCAGTAAGGAACATTATATTAAATGGAGAAAATATTGAATTGTCAAGGACTTCATTTTAATTGAATCTGCAATCAATGCTCGTGGAAGCAGCAGTCAAGAAATCAAAGAACGTATTGATTTGGACAAATTAGCTGCAAAAGACCTCTTTAAAGTGTTGAAAACCAAACATGTCACTAGGAGCTACGGCTGTTAACTAAAAGGTAGGCAGTTTGAATCTACCAGGAGCTCTGTGGAAACCCTATGGGGCAGTTCTACTCTGTTCTATGAGTCAAAATGAACTGGATGATAATTTTTTTTTTTTTCTTGTCACTAGGAGGACTAACGTTAACCTGACCAAGCCATGGTATTTTCAATCACCTCATATGCATGCAAAAGCTGGCCAATGAATGTAGTTGTTGTTGTTAGGTGCCGTCAAGTCGGTTCCAACTCATAGCGACCCTATGTAGCACAAAACGAAAACAGCGCCCAGTCCTTTGCCATCCTTATAATCATTGTGATGCTTGAGCCCATTGTTGAAGCCACTGTGTCAATCCATCTTGTTGAGGGCCTTCCTCTTTTCCACTGACCCTGTACTTTACCAACCATGATGTCCTTGTCCAGGGACTGATCCCGCCTGACAACATATCCAAAGTATGTAAGGCACAGTCTCACCATCCTTTCTTCTGAGGTGCATTCTAGTTGTACTTCTCCCAAGACAGTTTTTTCGTTCTTTTTCTAGTCCCTGAACAATTCAAAATTCTTCAGCGACGCCACAAATCAAAGGCATCAATTCTTCTTTGGTCTTCCTTCTTCCTTTTTCACGTCCACCTTTCAGATGCATGTGATGCGATTGAAAATACCATGGCTTGGGTCAGGCGCACCTTTGTCTTCAAGGCCATATCTTTGTTTTCAACACTTTAAAGAGGCCCTTTGCAGCAGAGCTGCACAACGCAACGCATCTTTTGATTTCTTGACAGCTGCCTTTGTGGATGTTGATTGTGGATCCAAGTAAAATGAAATCCTTGACAACTTCAGTCTTCTCTCTGTTTATCATGATGTGGCTTATTGGTCTAGTTGTGAGGATTTTTGTTTTCTTTATGTTGAGGTGTAATCCATACTGAAGGCTCTGGTCTTTGATCTTCATTAGTAAGTGCTTGAAGCCCTCTTCACTTTCAGCAAGCAAGGTTGTGTCATCTGCGTAACACACTTTGTTAATGAGTGTTCCTCCAGCCCTGAGGCCATGTTTTTCTTCGTATAGTCCAGCTTCTCAGATTATTGCTCAGCATACTGTTTGAATAGGTATGGTGAAAGAATACAACCCTGACACACAACTTTCCTGACTTTAAACCACTCAGTATCCCATTGTTCTGTCCTAACAACTATGTCTTGATCTATGTACAGGTTCCTGATGACCACAATTAAGTGTTCTGGAATTCTCATTCTTCGCAGTGTTATCTATAATTTGTCATTATCCACACAGTCAAATGCTTTTCCACAGTCAATAAAACACAGGTAAACATCTTTCTGGTGTTCTCTCCTTTCAGCCAGGGCCCACCTGACCTCAGCACTGACATCCCTGGTTCCACATCCTCTTCTGAATCCAGCCTGAGTTTCTGGCAGTTGCCTGTTGATACACTACTGCCGCAGCTGCTTTTGAATGATCTTCAGCAACATTCTGCTTGTGTGTGATATTAACAATATTGTTTGATAATTCCCTCATTCTGTTGGATCAACTTTCTTGGGAATAGGCATAAATGTGGCTCTCTTCCAGTCAGTAGATCAGGCAGCTGTCTTGCAAATTTCTTGGCATAGACGAGTGAGCACTTCTAGCACTTCATCCATTTGTTGAAACATCTCAATTGATATTCTGTCAACTCCTGGAGCCTTGCTTTTAGCCAATGCCTTCAGGGCAGCTTGGACTTCTTCCTTTAGCACCACTGGTTCCTGATCATACACTACCTCTTGAAATGGTTGAACACCGGTTGAATAAGAAAGACCAAAGAAGAATTGATGCTTTTAATTTATGGTGTTGAGTGTACCATGAACTGACAGAAGAATGAACCAATCTGTTTTTGAGCCAGAATGGTCCTGGCCAATGATTCCAGCTCTCCTGGACCCTAGCTGACTGATCCCTCCTGACAACATGTCCAAAGTATGTAAGACACAGTCTCATCATCCTTGCTTCTAAGGAGCATTCTAGTTGTACTTCTTCCAAGACAGATTTGTTCGTTCTTTTGGTACTCCATGAACTCTTCAATATTCTTCAGCAACGCCACAAATCAAAGGCATCAATAGTTCTTTGGTCTTCCTTTTTCATGTTCAGCTTTCACATGCATGTCATGTGATTGAAAATACCTCGGCTTGGGTCAGGCGCAACTTCGACTTCAAGGCGACTTCATTGCTTTCAACACTTTAAAGAGGCCCTTTGCAGCAGAGTTGCCCAATGCAATGCATCTTTTGATTTCTTGACAGCTGCTTTCATGTGATTGTGGATCCAAGGAAAATGAAATCCTTGACAACTTCAGTCTTCTCTCTGTTTATCATGATGTGGCTTATTGGTCTAGTTGTGAGGATTTTTGTTTTCTTTATGTTGAGGTGTAATCCATACTGAAGGCTGTGGCCTTAGGACTTCCTCAGTAAGTGCTGGAAATCCTCTTCACTTTCAGCAAGCAAGGTTGTGTCATCTGCATAACACAGGTTGTTAATGAGTCTTCCTCCAACCCTGAGGCCATGTTTTTCTTCATATAGTCCAGCTTCTCAGATTATTTGCTCAGGATACAGATTGAACAGATATGGTGAAAAAATACAACCCTGATGCACAACTTTCCTGACTTGAAGCCACTCAGTATCCCCTTCTTCTGTCCTAACAACTGCCTCTTGATCTATGTACAGGTTCTTGACGAGCGCGATTAAGTGTTCTAGAATTCCCATTCTTCGCAAAGCTGTCCATAATTTGTCATTATCCAGACAGTCAAATGCTTTTCCACAGTCAATAAAACACAGGTAAACATCTTTCTGGTGTTCTCTCCTTTCAGCCAGGCGCACCTGACCTCAGCACTGACATCCCTGGTTCCACATCCTCTTCTGAATCCAGCCTGAGTTTCTGGCAGTTGCCTGTTGATACACTACTGCCGCAGCTGCTTTTGAATGATCTTCAGCAACATTCTGCTTGTGTGTGATATTAACAATATTGTTTGATAATTCCCTCATTCTGTTGGATCAACTTTCTTGGGAATAGGCATAAATGTGGCTCTCTTCCAGTCAGTAGGTCAGGCAGCTGTCTTGCAAATTTCTTGGCATAGACGAGTGAGCACTTCTAGCACTTCATCCATTTGTTGAAATATCTCAATTGATATTCTGTCAACTCCTGGAGCCTTGCTTTTAGCCAATGCCTTCAGGGCAGCTTGGACTTCTTCCTTTAGCACCACTGGTTCCTGATCATACACTACCTCTTGAAATGGTTGAACACCAATGAATAAGAAAGACCAAAGAAGAATTGATGCTTTTAAATTATGGTGTTGAGTGTACCATGAACTGACAGAAGAATGAACCTATCTGTTTTTGAGCCAGAATGGTCCTGGCCAATGATTCCAGCTCTCCTGGACCCTAGCTCAATACGGTCCCTGAGGATTTTCCACAAGTGTAAATTCTGGGCCTGTCTTCCATTTTTCTGACATAGTTCTGGCATTCCAGGCACAGTCCTTGAATCCTATCTCAAGGGTTTCCAGTGACTTTAAAGTATCCTTCAGGATGGCAAGACTTCATCTCTCTTACTTTGGACATGTTATCAGGAAGGACCGGTAGTTGGAGAAGGACGTCATTCTTGGTAAAGCAGAGGGTCAGCAAAAAAGAGGTAGACCCTAAATGAGTTGGATTGACACAATGGCTGCAAAAAAGGGCTTGAAGATAGTAAAGATTTTGAGACTGTCGTAGGACCAGGGAGTGTCTTGTTCTGTTGTACTTATGGTCACTATGAGTTGGAACAGATTTGTTGGCACCTAACCACAACAACAACAGGTTATGAATACAAATGTGATGCAACAGAAGGAATAATAAAAAAAAAAGGAGTTCTATTCACACTTCAGATTTGGGCATTATAGGAGTTTTTTTTTTTTTTTTTTAAGAAATAAATGAGGAACTACAGGAAACTAAAAGAGGGACACTTCTGATCTGAAAAACAACCAATTGAATTTCTAGAAATTAGAAATGGAATTACCAAAATTTTAAAAGTCAGTGGAAGAAAGACTTCCACTTGTAGGCTAGATGCAATAACAAGGACAAAGTTTACCCTCACACATGAAACAACCAAAAAAAGAATTAATTAATAAAACGAATATTTAACGGTTAACATCATCAGCTCCTAGGCTATCAAAAGTCACCTCAAAAACAGAAACAAGCAAACAAACAAACAAAATGCCTGGCAATCTACTTCTGAAGAATCAGCCTTTGAAAACTGTGGTCACAGCACTACCAGGACACAGGTGGGGTCACCATAAGTCAGAATCTCGTCAACTGCAAACAGTTTTTAATCTTGTAAAAGAAGACTGTCAGTCCTTTCTTCCAAGGCCTCATGGGTGGATTCAAACTGCTAACTTTCTCTGTAAGTGGTCCAGCATGAAACATTTGCTCCATATCTCTAGGTAAACCTTTTTTGGGGCAGAGAACACAAAGTGAAAGGTGTCCATGACTGCCATATTTAAAAAGGAAGTTAGAAGAGAGTGCCCTATAAGATTTTCTACCCCACCCTGTGCTTTAAGATGTTACTATCATACTCCCTGGGTCTTGGCAAAAATGTCTCCTTGTCAGCACCCCACCTGGGCTCAGCCCTGCTGACCTGAGCCTCATAGTGGAGCCTTTTCTAGGGGGTGGAACCTGAGCAACATCACACGATAGAGAAGCTGCAGAATGATGACACCACCCAGAACCTCAGGCTCCTGCTCTGCTCTGTTCCAGGGGAGAGGATATTTGCAAACCTAGAGACGGGTTTTTCTCTCCAGAGTAATTCCTCCATTCCCATCTACAATTTTAAAATGAGATATGAAATAAGTGCTACAGCAACACAGGCCCTTCCACCTATCGCAGATATAGATTCTTTTGGTTTGGTTATTTCTTCTATGCCTGATTGCCCAGCATCTCTGCATCATACCCCTGTGCCTGTCATTACAGGTCTCTGCCAGCAGATAGTGAAGACACAGGCACCAGAACCCCAGGCTGTCTCCCGGGGAGAGAGTCTCCATCAGCTGAAGGGCCAGTCAGAGTCTTCTCTGCAATGACCTGAGACACCACTTAACTGGGAAGACACCTAGGATCCTCATTTACCTCACTTTCACCAACGTTGATAGTGTGTCCACCCGCTTCACTGGCAGCGGATCTGAGGCGAACTTCACAATTGCTGTCAGCACCATCGGATCAAAGATAGTACAACAAACTGCTGTGTTCCAAAATCAAGATATCTTGTCAAAATAATGTTACCTCAGATATAAACCTCTTACCAGGGCAGAAGTGCGGGAAGGGTCCCACTTACTAGACACTGTCACAGAGATCTCTGTGGTTTATTTGTTTTGATCACACAAAAAAGTTGGCATGAGGTAGTCAGAAAATTGGCAACTGGGCCTTCTCTGGCTCCAAAAGAGAGCAAGCCTCCTCCCTTCCTGCTCACGTCCTTCAAATCTGCTTTCAGTCCTCACCCTGGGCGTCACTAGGCGGCCATTTGCAGTGCCATCTGACCCTCTGTAACCTGCGTCAACCCTGACTCCCAAAAGCCTTTATTGCTGCCCCAGAACAGCACCTCCTCCCTAAGCCAAAGGCTAGAGCCAATATCCCCTGAGCATTCCTGTCTCTATTTCCCCACTCAAGTTTATGTCAGAGAAAACATCTCAGGAATGAAAAATACTAGACCCCTGCTTGCCTTTTGTATAAAAGCAGTGCAAGTTATATCATTTCAAATACATTAAAAAAAAAAAAAAATCCTAGTATAAAACTGAGGAACAGAGAATAAGGTCCTTCAATCATAAGAAAAATGAAAAAACAGAGTGTCTACTTTTTTTTTTTTTGTATAAGACAGAATTTCACCTTTTTCTTAAAAGAAGTTTTTTAGAAGTCTATTTTGGCTTTCTCTGCACCCCTCATGTTCCCATTTCCCTGTTTTTTGTTGCTAACTGCCATTGCCTTCATATTCAATTCATAAAATTTCATACCCACTGTAAATTCCAAGCTTCTCCTTTATAAAAACGGCCTCACCCAAACCAAGGACGCCACGGCCCCTCCCTTATTTCATCACATTCGTCTTGCAAAACCTAAACCCTGGAAAAAACTCTCCCCTCCACACACCTGCATCCATGTTTGTAATGTGGCTGGAGAAAAACACACAATTATTCTGATTCTCTCATGGTAAATTTATACACACAACCTCAGGACAGCCCTTAATCCTGCCTCACAATCCTACTTCATTGACCTGGTTCATTCAGTCTGCATCCTTTGTCTTTTCTTTTCTCTTCAAGCTTTAACACCTACTTCTCATCCTGCCTTTCAGCAAATGACCTCATTTCCTGTGTCTTGGACGAGCTTCCACTAGCTCCCCTCATGCGTCTTCTGACCCACAGTCATCTACACCCCATGTGCTGCCTTCCTTCCTTCCTATTACTATTGATGAGCAGACAGCTCTGCTACCTGAGGCCAGGCCCTCTGCTCCTATACACCTGTCCCTCCAAGGGCATCTTGGCATTTCTCACCTCTCTTTTCTGAGTTATCCATGTTCCCCTCATATTAACTTCATTTCTGTCAGCATGAAACATCATTTTTAAAAACTCTGCTGATTTCGTATCCCCTCCAGCTATGTCCTATTTTACTCATTGAAAGGCTTCTATGTAGTCACCAAACTGAGGCTGTCTCTTTTCATACTCCCCAAATTTTGCAATCTCTGCAGTGCTTTCTATCACCAAGGCCGTATTTTCCATATACTGATCCTTCTTTATTTCCAACTTTCTCATTCCAATCACCATCCTGATTGCATATTCAATCAATTTCAGACCACAGAACTTGGTAAAAATCTTCTATTGCTTTGTCTTTGGCCTTAGTGATTGGTGGGTAAATTTGAATACTACTTGTATTAACTGGTCTTACTTGTAGGCCTGTAGATGTTATTCTTTCACTGTCAGCCTTGTACTTCAGGATAGATTTTGAAATATTCTTCTTGATGACAAGTGCAATGCCATTCCCTTCAGGTTGTCATTCCTGGCATGGTAGGCTATATGATTTTCCGACTGAAAATGACAATACCAGTCCATTTCAGCTGACTAATGCCTAGGATATTGATCTTTATGCATTCTATTTCATTTTTTGACAATTTCTCATTTTCTAAGA
This sequence comes from Elephas maximus indicus, assembly GCF_024166365.1. Taxonomy (NCBI): domain Eukaryota; kingdom Metazoa; phylum Chordata; class Mammalia; order Proboscidea; family Elephantidae; genus Elephas; species Elephas maximus. The sequence continues at coordinate 45,287,729 of NC_064835.1, read as the reverse complement.
CTCGTGCTTCATACATTCCACATTTCCATCATTAATGGATGTTCGGCTGTTTCTTCTCATTTCGAGCCATGCCACATCATCACATCAATGTCCCGAAAGCTTGACTCCATGTGTGTCATTAAGGTCAACTCTAAGGAGGCAGCTCTTTCCCAGTCGTCTTTTGAGTGCCTTCCAGCCTGAGGGGCTCATCTTCTGGCACTGTAACAGACATTGTTCTCCTGCTATTAATAAGGTTTTCACTGGCTGATTCTTTCAGAAGCAGACCACCAGGTCCTTCTTCCTAGTTTGTCTTAGTCTGGAAGCTCAGCTGAAATCTGTCCACTGTGGTGACCCTCCTGGTATTTGTATATCAGCAGCATAGCTACCAGCATCACAGCAATACGCAAGCCCCCACAATATGACAAACTGACGGACATGAATTCTGTATCTAATTTCTGGAAATTTTTTTTCAGATCTGTAGTGCCCTGCTTTTAGTTTTTGTGCCTTGAGTGCAATCTAAAGTTTATCATTTATTTGTCTAAATAAACTCACACAGCTCCGAAATCTAAAGTGTGAAGAGAATGCCTTTTGTTCTCTGTTATTTCAGTTGTATCACCTTCAGATTCATATCCCAGTTATCTCATTTTCTTGGATGTTAAGGATCTCTGACTTCTTGGGGGTATCAGTCTTTGAAAAATTATTTGTGAGGTGTCCTGAGGATTTACAATGGGTGTGCCCTCTTCCGGAGCAGCTTCCACTTGTTGGACCTATCTATTGGGCTTTCTGAAACAAATTTCAAGGTTGGAGAGTTCCAAAATCACCTGGGCCATACACACCTGGAGTGAAACTCCTTGGAAATTTCAATTTCAGACACAACTTCCCAAGGAAATCTTGCTTTTTTTTTCCTGTCCATTTCCTCAATGGTCCTAGTGCCCTTTGATCATTTTCTAGGAGTTGTGGAAAGGATAGGTTCTCTTTCTTTGCTTCACACTGACTTTGGGATTATCGTCCTCCTCCCTTGGCTCTAGCACAACATAGGGTCCCTCAGGACTCCCCACACAGGTAATTTCTGGGCCTGTCTTCCATTTCCTTGGATCTTACATACGCTAGAATTAAATCTTTAGTGTATGTAGTGACCTTAAACTGTCCCTCAGGATACAACGTGGCTTTAGAATTCAGACATTTTCTGGTCATAAATTTTTATCAAAAAGTGATCCAAAAGTTCTCCATTGTCATCTGGTCTTTCTTTTATATATTTCTAGCATTTTGTATTATTTCACCTGGATTGTAGATCTCAGGAAACTAGCCCATCATTGAACCCATTTTATTTTCTTTTTTCTGTTATTTCAAATAGAAACTCTTCTTAGGAGAAGCTCATGTTTGTAGTCTTAGAGCTTCTTAGTTGATATTAGAGCTTCTAAGTTGACTACTTTGTCTTTTCTAGTTATTGGACCTTGATTTACATTGCTTGGTTTCACAACCAGTTGCCCAAGTACTTTGCTTCCATATTCAATGATGGCTTTGCATAGACCCTCCAGGCCAAGTCTGGCTGCTCATATTTTATAAATGGGGACTTTGCAATGTGAGCTGATCTTTATCAGGCAGGTGAAGGCAGCAAGATGGTGTTCCAGGCTCCTGTCCTCATGTTCCTTTGCTCTGGATCTCTGGTGAGAAATGAAGAATGCTTCAATCCCTTTAGAGAAGTTTCTGTGTAGAGCTGAAAAATGATTTCAGGACGTAGTGGTAAATAATGGGCTAATGATGTGTGACAAGTATTCCACTGAAATGCACATTTAAAATGGTGTATTTTAATGTGCCTAGGAAAAAGTGTGTGCATGTATGTATACTAATTGTCCTCTCTGATCGCAGTGTCAGTGGGGACATCATGGTAACACAGACTCCAGTCTCCTTGACTGTGTCTCCAGGAGGAAAGGTCACATTCAGTACAAGTCCAGCCAAAGTGTTAGCAGCATTTTAGCCTGGTATCGGCAGGAAGCAGCACAGGCTCCTAAGCTGTTTGTCTCCTTTGCATCCCACTAGGCCTCCGAGATCCCTGACGGGCGTCCTGGCAGTGGGTCTGGGGCAGACTTCACTCTTACCATCAGCAGCCTCCAGGCTGAGGATGAGGCAGGTTATTGCTGTTAGCAACATGATGGCTACAGTCTCACACTGCTTCAGCCTGGAACAGGAGCTTCCTCCCAGGGCTGGAGGTCTGTGAGTCTTCACTGCACCAGCTGCTTCCTTCCTCCACAGTCCTGAACACACACACTTCCTCTATCTGCCCCAGAAGCCTCATCTCCCAGACATGGAGTTTTCTCTCCAGAGTGCTCCTCCTATTCAGGTAGGCCTACATTTTGAAATGAGATATGAAATAAATGCTACAAGCCAACCAGGCCTGCCCCCTTGTCCCAGTTAGAGACCATTGGTTTGATCTTCCTTCTCTCCCTGATTACACAGCATCTCTGGATTATTCTCGTGTGTCCGACGTTTTAGGTTCCAGGGGGCAGATCCTGCTGAGTAGGTGCCAGAATCTCTGCTGCCTCCGAGGAGAGACAGTCTCCCTAGCTGCAGGGCCAGTCAGGTTCTCATCTACACTGAGTGGGAACACTATTTGGGTTGTCAGCGTAAACTGGAGCAGGGACCTACAGACCTCATTTACCACACTTCCTCTACACATCTTGTTGTGATGCTGGACAGGTTTCTGTAGCACTTGCAGATTAATACAGACTAGGAAGAAAGGCCTGATCATCTACTTCTGAGTAATCAGCCAGTGAAAACCCTGTGGATCACAACAATAATATAGTTCATTGAATTGTCATGAGTCATGGAGTCACAAGGTGGCAGCTAACAACAGGAAAGAACCATGATTTCCTTCAGTCACTAAATTAAACTTGCCCACCCAAGGGATTAATGTAAAGAGGAATTGAGAACTAATGAAAAAAGAACATGGGAAAGCGGTCACATGTTTCTAGAGTAAAAGGGTTAATGATTTAGAGTCTCACCTTTGAAAGAATGAGTGTCACTGACGGAAATGGAGAGGAGAAAAGGGCAGTCAAATGGCAGCTTAGAGCAAGAAAACACCTTCATTGCCATTGACCAGGAAAGCTTTGTTGGAAAACAGGATCCATGGAAGGAAAAAGTAAGAGAGGAATATTTTGTCCTGTAAGGGAGATTTTAAGTATGAAGGGCCCAAGTTTAATACTGGGTTAGGTCCAGAGTTGTGAGGGGTGACTGATAAGAAAGAAAAAAGTCCAGGAAATCTAAGAATTAAAATGAGAACATTTCAGAGGCAAGGAAGCACAGGGAAGAGAGAACTAACTGAACTTTCGGGGGGAAAACACACTGGATATTTCCCCAAATCAGTCATGTGATCTATCCTTGTGAAACAAGCAACTTCCTGTGATAAGAAAACTCCTGACAAAGCCTACAAGAGATTTTTAGAGCATTCTTTTTTCTATAATTTCCCACAAAAGGGGATCCAGAAGAAGCCACATCCCTTAAGTTTCTCCTGAAACCTGCACATACTCCAAGGAATTAGTCGGGAAATGTGGTCTTTGAGGCAGAGAGAGGAGGCGTGCACTTTCAGGGCTGAGCAGAAAGGAAGCAGCTGGTGCACTGAAGACTCACTGGCTTTAACCCTCGGGAGGAGGTTTTTGTTCGAGGCTGAAGCACTGTGGGAGGTGGATTATTATAAACTTGCAGACAGTAATAAACCGCGGCGTCTTCAGGCTGGAAGTTGCTGATGGTGAGAGTGAAGTCTGTCCCTGACCCACTGCCACTGAACCGGTCAGGGACCCCAGATGCCCGGCTGGATGCCTTGTAGATGAGCAGCTTAGGAGCCTGTCCTGGCTTCTGCTGGTACCAGGCTAAGTAGCTGCTCACACTCTGGCTGGCCTTGCAGTTGATGGTGACCGTTTCTCCTTGAGACTTCGCCAGAGAGGCTGGAGACTGGGTCAGCACAGTGTCCCCAGTGGCACCTGCAATCAGAGTAGACAGTTACCATGTATACATATATACACACACTTTTTCACGCATACAACAAAATATACCATTTATACCACAACTTCTAGTGATATTAAATATCAACAAATAATTGGTTCCATTTTACAAATAACTGTCATTAACATTATATGTTAAAATCCTTTATCAACTGTAGAAAGATACTACTCTGGAGAGGTTGAAAGACTTTTCATTTCTCACCAGAGGCCCAGAGCAACAGGGACATGAGGACCAGAGTGTGTGGCACCATCTTGCTGGCCCTGCCTGCCTGATGCAGATCAGCTCCCATAGCAAAGGCCCTGTTTATAGTATCTGAGCAGCCAGCCTGGTGTTGGAGGGGCCTATGCAAAGCAGTCAGTGAATGGAAAGCAAATTACATGGGAGATAGGTTGTGAAACTAGCCAATGTACTTCAAGAGCCAAATATATCACATAAAGTATAATTTTATGAAGAGAAAAAACAAAGCAAGATAGTAGAAGCTCTAATACCTCTCAAAAAAACAAAAAAAAACTTCCAGTCCAGCACATTCCAACTCATGAAAACCAGATCTGTTACACAGTAGAGCTGCCCCATAGGGTTTTCTGGCCTGCATTCTTTATAGAAGCAGACTGACAGGTTTTCTTCCAGGGTAGCCCTGGGTGTGTTCAAACTGCCAATCTTCAGGTTAGCAGCCCATCCAGCTGCTTGAAACACCTAAAATCTAACGAATAGCTTCAATTTTAACAAAAAACCATTTGAAATGGGTTCAGGTTCCATAAATGTTGGACTAGTTTCCTCAAATCAACGGTTTTGTGAAACAGTAAAAAATGCTAGAAAAATATAGAAGAAAAGGAAAGAATATGGGAAATTTTTGTTTCAGTGTTTGATAAAAATTTATAGCTAGAAAATGTCTGAGCTCTGAAGATACTGTATCCTGAAGGATACCTAAAAGACACCGCAAGCACTTGAGATTGGAATCCAGGGCTATGGAAGGGCCAGGGAAATGGAAGACAGGCCCTGAATTTACTCGTATTGAAAGTCCTCAGGAAGCCCATACTGAGCTAGGGTTCCAGAAGGCTCAGATCAGAAAGGAAATATGAACCAATGAGAAAGTGGAACCTATCATGCCCACAGTGGGTAAGGACCTGATAAAAGGGCTCTAGAATCATTTGTGGAAATGGGGAGGAAAAATCAAGCAGGATTTCCTTGTAAAGTTGTGACTGAATGCCAACTTTTCAAAGAGTTTCATTCCAGGTATGGATGGCCTCGGTGGGCCTGGAACTCTTCAGCCTTGAAGGCGAGACTTCATTTCTCTTACTTTGGATATATTACCAGGAGGGAGCAGTGCTTGCAGGAGATCATGAGTCATAAGGTAGAGGGTCAGAGAAAAAGGGAAAGAGCCTCAAAGAAATGGGTTGACACAGTGCCTGCAACATTGGGCTCAAACATAGCAAAGGCTGTGAGGACGGCTCAGGACCAGGGGGTGTTTCGGTTTGTTGTACACAGAGGGTCACTATCAGTTGGAACCAATGTGATGATGCAGAACAACAACAAGATATGAATACAAATGTGATGCAACAGAAATAACAGGGAACAAAAGGAGCTCTGTTCATACTTCACATTCGGGCATTATACGAGTTTATTCAAAGAAACAAATGACATACTTAACATTGTATGCAAGGTACAGAAACCAAAAATGGGGACACTTCAGATCTGAAGAAGAACAAGTCGAATTTCTACAAATTAGTAATGGAGTTACCAAAATTTTAAAACTCAGCAGCAGACAGACTTCCATTTGTAGGCTAGATGGAATAACAAGGGCAAGATTTACCACCACGTGTGAAACAATCAAAAAATAATTAACTAATTAAAAATTATATTTAACAGTTAATACACTCAGCTCCTAGTCCTAGCCTCAAAACAAATAAAATAAACAAAAACCTGGCGATCTACTTCCAAGATTAATCATTGAAGACCATACCACTGACACACATGGGGTCACCATGAGTCAGAATGAAGTGGCTTTTCATGTTACAGAAGTGCATCGCTAGGTCTTTCTTCAAGGACCCAGAGGTGGATTCGAACTGCTAACCTTTCGGTAGTAGTCTAGCACAAACATTAGCTCCACATCACTAGTTAAACCTTCATTTGGGGAAGATAATCCAAGATCATAGGTGCCCATCACTGCCATATTCAAAGAGTGAGTCAGAAAAGAGCACCTACAAGATTTTCTCCCACAACCCTGTGCTCTGAGACTTTCACTATCAAAGTGCCTGTCTCTTGCCGTAAATGTCCCCTCACCACCACCCCACCCTGGGCTCAGCCCTGCTGATCTGAGCCTCATAAATGGACCCTTTTCTGGAGGGTGGTACCTGAACAACATCACAGGAGAGAGAAACTGCAGGATGGTGACACCATCCAGAACCTCAGGCTCCTACTCTGCTCTGTTCCAGGGGAGAGGGTATTTGTAAACACGGAGATGGAGTTTTCTCTTCAGAGTAATCCTTCCATTCAGAGCTACGATTTTAAAATGAGATATGAAAAAATGCTACAAGTGACACGGGCCTGTCCGCCTATCACAGATAGAGATTATTTTGGTTTGGTTGTTTCTTGGATCCCTGATTGCACAACATCTCTGCATCATCCCATGTGCCTGTCATTGCAGGTTCCTGCCAGGAGATGGAGATGACACAGTTTCCAGGACCTTGGCTGTCTCCCTGGGAGAGAGTCCCCAGCAGCTGAAGGGCCATAATTCACATGATTTGAACTCATTGATTTTAATTGAGAGATGTTATAGGCCTATCTTAGCAAGTGTTTTAAAAGAAAAGTGTTTCCTGCTGTTGTTTGGAGGGTGTCCTCTAAGTGTCAGTTATGTCAGGATGGTTGATAGCCTTGTTCAGTCTCCTACATCCTAACTGACCGCACTGCGTGCTGGACGTGCTACAGAGCCTCTACTACGCTGAGGCCCTCTCAGTGCTGGCCGAGTCCATGTACCTGGTGTATGGGCCACACCAGTATACCTGGGGGTGGAATGAAAGTCCAGAACTCAAAGAGGCCTACCAGTTGCTTCGTTCCTTTAGGAAAAAAGGCACACAGTAAAGATGCTGAGGTAGAATGTATATTCCTCCTTACACCTTGTCTATGGGGTACACAACATTTATCTTAAGGGGGGACAATATTTCACACCATTTTGTGCCAGCCGTAAAGGGTACTTCTCAGAAATAAAAGCTTAAGATCACCTTCAACTAGGGGACATCAGCCACCAGACCTCAGCCAACATGCTGCCTGGCATCCCAGGAAGAGCCTCCGGGTCGTTTTCAGACCCCCGAGCTCATCTCGACTTGATCCCTGGATTCGTGCTCTACTTAGCCAGTTGCCATGTTGTCAGCTGAGACTCCTGGTGACCCCGTGTGTGTAAGAGTAGAACTGGGCTCCATAGGGTTTTCACTGCTGACTGGTCTGAAGCAGGCCAACTTGCCTTTCTCCTGATAAGCCTCTTGGAGACTCAAACTTCCAGCCTTTTGCTCAGCAGCCAAGTGTTTGAACTGCTTGCACCACCCAGGGCCTCCTGAGCTCTAGTTCAATAACCTGCTGCTGTTGAGTCACTTCTGAGTCATAGAAACCTTTTTGGACAGAGTAGAACTGCCCCATAGGGTTTCTTTATGGAAGCAGGTGCTCTAGTTAACCCACTGCCCTTGGGTTCATTCTGACTCATAGCGGCCCTCTAGGACAGAGTTGAAGTGCTCCATAGAGTTTCCAAGGGTGTAAATCTTTAACGGAAGTGGACTGCCCCATCTTTCTCCTGCATAGTGGTTAGTGGATTCAAACCACAGACCTTTTGGTTACCATCCAAGCACTTTAACCACTGCAAAACCAAGGCTCCTTGTTAAGAGGGCCAAACATTGGAGAGTGGAGATTCTGTACTTCTTTTGTATTTAGGAAACCCTGGTGTCATACTGGTTAAGGGTTAGGCTGCTAATCAAAAGGTTGGCAGTGTGAATCCACCAGGCGCTCCTTGGATACCTTATGGAGTGATTCTACTCTGTCCTTTGGGATCCCTATGAGTCCCTTTCCACTCCACCACAAGTTTGGTTTTTGGTTTTTGGTCCTAAGTCAACAGGACACTAGGGGGCACTCAGGTCAAATTGTTGACATGTTTCTCCTGTTTCAGCTTGGAGTCCAAAATGTCTGTATTTGCCTGACACATTAAAGTGTTACTGTTATAAAACCAAAAAAACCAAACTCACTGCCATTGAGTCAAATTCTTCCTGTCTCTCTGTCTCCCTTTTTCTGTCCCTGTCCCTCTGTTTGCCTGCAGATATCAATCTCGGGCAACTTTTGTAAGAGTTTTTCCACTATCTTTTTTTTTTTGTACAAGTTCTGAGGGTAAAAGAGCTATTGTTAAGAGCAATATTAATTGTACAGTTTGAATCCAGGGTACATCAGTTTTAATGAATCTTGTAACTTTAGTATCAAGCCAGAAATAAAAGATATTGCTCTTTTGCTACTCAGAAATATTATTGAGAAGTAAACATTTGTTATATTTTTTTAATATAATCAACAAGTTTTGCCCTTTTAAAAATGAAAATAATTCATAATAATAAAAAAAAAAAGCCCATTATCTTCATGGTCCTTCCAAATAATGTTTACTCTATGTGTGTCACAGCAGAAGTGATCTCCAGAGGGTTCCCTTCCCTGTAATCCTTATGGAAGCTGATTTCCTGGCCTTTCTGTGGTGGCACCGATGGGGGTTTGACTCATCAATCTTTGGTTTAGTAGGTGAGTGCAATCTGTTTGTGCCACCCAGAGACTCCTTGAATCTTTACTTTGCCTTAAATAAATAATGCTGGTGCATTCTGGGATGGACAATTAAGATTAATTCTCATAATTAGTTTCAAATTTCACCCAGAACTGCCAAGATATTCGACTATGAGAGAACCAAATAAGGAGGTTCCTAATTTCCAAGGAAAAGAATATGAAAGAGGCGTGAGATCTGCCCAAGTAAGTTTCTATCTAGGTCTTATAGCCTCTAAATTTTTGTTCAACTTTATGGTTTTCCCTGACTATTCTAGGGAGCTCAAATTTCTTTGATGAGGTTTCATTTTATCATATCTTGTTATTTCATTCTATCCTATTTAATTCAATTAGATTTGATTCAAATTGATTCGCTTATATTTGATTCATTACTGAACCTAACAGAACAACTTTATATATGCATGTAAAGAAGGAGAAATAAGATAGAATATTCATCAAGGTCAACAAGTGGTTACCAGGAATATCATATTCACTCCCTGAGGCATAAAAATTCTTTCCTCTTTTCCCCTTGCCTTAAACTGGGCTATTAGCTGTCTATATATAAGAGAAAACTTTTTCTTTCCTATCAGGCTCTTTTGACTTGAGGCTCTTTAGGAGTTTATAGTATCTGAGCAGCCAGCCTGGTGTTGGAGGGGCCTATGCAAAGCAGTCAGTGAATTGAAAGCAAATTACATGGGGAACAGGTTGTAAAACTAGCCAATGTACTTCAAGAGTCAAATATATCACATAAAGTATAATTTCATGACTAGAAAAGACAAAGCAGGGTCATAGAAGCTCTAATATCTAAAAAAAAAAAAAAAAAAAAAAACTTGTAGTTCAGTGGATTCCAACTCATGACAGCCACATGTGTTATGCAGTAGAGCTGCTCTGTAAGGTTTTCTTGCCTGTGTTCTTTATAGAAGCAGACTGACAGGCTTTTCTTCCAGGGTACCAGCTGGTGTGTTCAAACTCCCAACCTTCAGTTTAGCAGCCCATCACAACTGCTTGAAGCACCCAAGATCTAATGAAGAGCTTCAATTTTAGCTTAAAAACAATTTTAAATGGGTTCAGGTTCCATAAATGTTGCACTAGTTTCCTCAAATCAACAGTTTTGTGAAACAATAAAAAATGCCAGAAAAACAAAAAACAAGGAAAGGGAAGAATATGGGAAATTTTTGCCTCAGTGTTTGATAAAATTTATAGCTAGAAAATGTCTGAGCTCCGATGATACTTGTATCCGAAGGATACCTAAAAGACACTGCAAGCACTTGAAATTGGATTCCAGGGTATGGAAGGGCCAGAGAAATGGAAGACAGGCCCCGAATTACTCGTATTGAAAGTCCTCAGGGAGCCTATATCAAGCTAGGGTTCAGGAGGGCTACATCACAAAGGAGGTGTGAACCAAAGAGAAAGTGGGACCTATCATGCCCATAGTGGGTAGGGCCTGATAAGAGGGCTCTAGAATTATTTGTGGAAATGGAGAGAGAAAAACAAGCAGGATTTCCTTGTAAAGTTGTGATCGAATGCCAACTCTTCGAAGAGTTTCTTTCTAGTTGTGGATGGCCTCGGTAGGCCTGGAAGTCTTCAGCCTTGAAGGTGAGATTTCATCTCTCATATTATCAGGAGGGACCAGTTCCTGCAGGAGATCATGTGTCATAAAGCAGATGGTCAGCAAAAAAAGAGAAAGCCTCAAAGAAATGGATTGACGTGAAATAAATGCTACAGCAACAGAGACATGTCCACCTATCACAGTCAGGCTATTTTGGCTTCATTGTTTCTTGTGTCCCTGATTGCACAGAATCTCTGCATCCTCCCGTGTGACTGTTATTGCAGGTTCCTGCCAGCCGATGACGGTGACACAGGCCTCACATATCTCCCTGGAAGAGCTTCCATCAGCTGAAGGGCAAGTCAGAGTCTTCTCTACACTGACCTGAGAGGCCGCTTAACCTGGACAGACTCCTTAGGCCCTGATTGATTTCACTTCCACCCGCGTTGATGGGGTGCCCGCCCACTTCAGTGGTGGTGGTCGGAGGCCAACTTCACTCTCACCATCCTCACCATCAGATCAAAGATAGTACAAGAAACTGCTGTGTTCGAAAATCGAGATATCCTCTCATAACGATGTGACCCCATATACAAACTTCTTACCAGGGCAGAGGTGGGGGAAGGTCTCACTTACTAGGAACTCTCACAGAGATTGCCATTGTTTATTTGTTTTGATCACGCAAAAAAGTTGGCATGAGGTAGTCAGAAAATCGGCAACTAGGCCTTCTCTGGCTCCAAAACAGAGCAGGCCTCCTGCCCTTCCTGCTCACATCCTTTAAATCTGCTCTCAGCCCTCACCCTGGGCGTCACTAGGTGGCCATTTGCAGTCCCATCTGACCCTCTCTAACCTATGTCAACCCTGACTCCCAAATGCTTTTACTGCTGCCCCAGAACAGCACCTCCTTTCTAGGCCAAAGGCTAGAGCCACTATCCCCTGGGCATTCCTGTCCCTGTTTCCCCACTCAAGTTTATGTCAGAGAAAACATCTCAGGAACGAGAAAATACTAGATCCCTGCTTGCCTTTTGTATAAAAGCAAGGCAAGTTATATTATCCCAAATACATTTAAAAAAAAAAAGAAAAAATTCCTAGTACAAAACTGAGTAACAGAAAATAAGGTCCTTCAATTATAAGAAAAATTTAAAAATGGAGTGTCTCCTTTTCTTTTTTTTGTATTTTATAAGACAGAATTTTACCTTCTTCTTAAAAGAAGTTTTTAACAAATCTCTTCTGGCTTTCTCTGTACCCCTCATATTCTCATTTCCCTACTTCTTGTCATTAGCTGCCACTAAGTTGATATTAAATTCATAAAATATAAAGTTGATATTAAATTCATACCCACTGTAAATTCCAAGCTTCTCCCTTTTAATAATGCCCTCACCCAAACCAAGGATGCCATGGCCCTCCCTTATTTCATCACATTCATTCTGCAAAACCTAAACCCTGGAAAAAACTCCACCCTCTACACACCTGCATCCATGTTCACAATGTGGCTGGAGAAAAGCACATAATTATTCTGATTCTCTCATTGTAAATTTATGCACACAACCTCAGGACAGCCCTTAATCCTGCTTCACACTGGTACTTCATTTACCTGGTTGGTTCAGTCTCTAGCCTTTCTCTTTTCTTTTTTCTTCAAGTTGTAGCACCTACTTCTCATCCTACCTTTCAGCAAATGACCTCATTTCCTGTGTCTTGGAAGAGCTTCCACTAGCTCCTCTCATGCATCTTCTGATCCTCAGGCGTCTACACCGCCATGTGCTGCCTGCCTGCCTGCCTGCCTGCCTGCCTGCCTGCCTGCCTGCCTGCCTGCCTGCCTGCCTGCCTGCCTGCCTGCCTGCCTATTGCTGAAGATGAGCAGACAGTCCTCCTACCTGAGGCCAGGCCCTCTGCTCCTAAACCCCTGTCCCTTCCAAGGGTATCTCTTGTCATTCCTTTCCTCTCTTTTCTAAACGATCCATTTTCCCCTCACTTTAGCATCATTCCTATCAGCATGAAACAGTATTTTTTCAAAAGATCTTTTCATTTCACATCTCCCTCCAGTTATGTCCTCTTTCACTCTTCTCCTTTACCTTAAAGCTCATTGAAACAATTGTATGTAGTCACCAAACCCAGACTGTCTCCTTTCATACTCTCTTGGGCTCCCTCCACTGAAGTTGTTAACCACACCTTCTCATAGAAACTGCTCTACTCAAAGCCACTGAAGACTTCCACACTGACCCATCCAATGGCCACTTTTGAGTCCTCTTACCAAATACCTCAGTGACATTAAACACATTGATGATGCTTTCCTCCTTAATACAGTCTCCTCACTGAGCTCCCAGGCATCACACTTTTTGTTTTCCGTCCACACTGCTCCTTCTCAGACTCCTCTGCTGGTTCCTCCTTGTCTCCCTTGCCTGAAAGCTCAGATCCTGGGCATCTTTTGCCCTTCATCTATGCAACACTCATTTCATTGCTAATCAGATTTAATTCTTCTGTCCATGTCACTCTGTTGAACTCCAAATTCAAGTCCAATTTTCTACTTGACACTTACATGTGGAGGTCTAGTACACAACTCAAACCTGAAATTCCTGATTTTCCTAGCCAAATCCACTCCTCCCAAGGTCTTTCCTATCTGAATAATTGTCAACTCTGCCCTTCTACTTACTCAGAGCAAAACCTGGAAGTCACCTCGAGACGTCTCATGCTTTTTGACAAAATCTTCAGGGTACTGTAACTGACAGGGTTAAACTGTTCTCCCTGCTCCCATCATACCCGGGTCTTTGAGCTCCTGAGGAAGCATTCTGTATAACAGCCCAACGTCCATCTTACTGGTCCTCTTCTGAAGGCCACTTCACCACCCACTGCCTCACCCCCTCCATTCAGACATGGGCAATTAGCCACAAAGTTGTCCTTCCTGCTGCCATATTGCTCCCCAAATGCACTCTGATATGTGGTGTCTAGTTCCTGAAATTGCCAGCATATTCTCAGCAATTTCATGGGCTCTGCATAACCCTACAACTGCCCTAGAATCCCCAAGTTGAGGGAGCTTGATTTGAGATTTGGTTTCTTAACTCCTTGCTTGGCTGGCTTGCAATAAATTCTAGTTTATCTTTCTCAAAGGCCTGGCGTCTCTCAACTGAATTGAAGGGTCACAGGGAGCAGGACTCACCCTCGTCAGATTACAATATTGTATATTTATTTTCAAAATATGCCACTCCTCATCCCCTCCACTGCTACTACCATCACCAAAGCAATTGTCCTGTCTACCTGGATGATGGTAATGGCCAGCTAACTGATACTTCTCCTGCCCTTGTCCTCCAAAGAGTTCCTGTTAAGCTACAAATCAAATCATGTCCGCTTTTGAGAACTATTCCAGTCATTATCACATCCTTTAAAATGAACAGAAAATCCTTAATGTAGCTTACAAATCCTATGAAAAGAGCCCCTTCATTATTTTTTTGTCCTTATCACCCACACTACCCTTCACAATGCTGCTTCACCAACACTGGCTTCCTTCCCTCTTTCCCAACATGCTGGTTACATTTCTGCCTCAGAAATGTGTGATTTCGTCTAACTACAACACTTTTGCCTGGAGATATTCCTATGACTCTTTTTCTCACCAACATTGAGGCTTTGATCAGTTCATTCCTTCTCAATGCAGCCTTCTATCACCATCTATTGCAGAGCACTTGTAAAAACACCCCAATTCTTTATCCCTCCCTCTATCCATACTACTGGTGACATGACTGTGTAGCTGCTCCTGTTAGGGGATAAGTGCTATTTGCTCTCTCCTTCAATATGAGTTGGTTGTGTGAATTGTGTTGATAGATAACGTACAGCAAAAGAGACACTGTGCCGGTATTGAACCAAGACTTCAACAGCACTTATGCGCTTTTACTTACTCTCTTGGAATTCTGCCAATTGCTATCACAACAAACTAGTTTCACTCTGGCAAGTGTTTAGAGAAATGTGGCCAAGTCATCTCAATAGCCGCATCTGATGGCCAGCCAACTACAGACATATGAAAGTTACCTCAGCCTTTCTAGATGAGCTAGCACCCAGGTGACCTGCCCGATAACTGTAAATGCATGAACTTTCCAGACAAGATCAGTCAAGACTGGTCCATATCAGCAGAAGTCTTTATTGGTCCAACTCAGCAATAAACATGAAAGCAATAAAAATTCTTATTGCTTTTAGCCACTGGGTTTCTGAATGGTTTATATGGTTGGCAAGAGCTAACTGATACATCATCCTTATTCAAAGTGCTACTCATCTGCTGTGGATTGAAATGTGTCCCACAGAAATGTTTGTCTACTTGGCTAGGCCATGATTTCCAGTATTGTGTGGTTGTCCAAGATTTTTTGATCTGATGTGATTATCCTATGTGTTATCAGTCCTACATCTATGATGTTAATGAGGCAGAATTAGAGGCAGTTACATTAATGAGGCAGGACTCAAACTATAGGATTAGGTTTATCTTGACTTGATCTCTTTTGAAATATAAAAGAGAGACTTGAGCAGAGAGTAGAGACTTCTACCACCAAGAGTGAAGAGCCCGGAGGGGAGCTCATTCTTTGGACCGGATGTCCCTGTGCTGAGAAGCTCCTAGACCAGGGGAAGATTGATGATAAAGACCTTTCTCCAGGGCCGACAGGGAGAGAAAGCCGTCTACTACAGCTGGCATTCTTAACTGGGGCTTCTAACCTCCTAGGTTGTGAGAGAATAAATTTCACTTCATTAAACCCATCCCCTTGTGATATTTCACTTGTAGCAGCACCAGATAAATAAGACAAAATCTTACACCAGCAAACTCTTATTCCTTTCCCCTCTTTATTTTTCTTCATTCCAGTTACAAAATTACTTAGTAAATTTTAACTTCTCCATGTGTTTATTTTCCATCTTCCCCAACTAGGATGAAAGCAACGTATCTGAGTAGGACACACAGTAAACTCTCAATTAATATATTTTGAGTGAATAAACGACATGGAAACTTTAACATCCATTCCCTGAAAATACTTCTCCTTGTTAGAGAAAAGGTGTTGTTATGTACATAAGAACGTTTACAGTATCCTGATCAAGTTTTTCTGAGATCACTCTGATGCCAAATTTTATCAATATATGTATTTCAGAAGGAGATACAGAAGTAACACCAGAATATCTGGAGTTTTTGTATTATTACACTGAGATGAGAATGTTAATTAAATGTTGTCAGAAGGATTCAACTATAGTCGAACAAAGAACCCTGGGTGGCAGCAGTGGTTCAGGGGTTGAATACTTGCCTCCATGCAGGAGACCGGGATTTGATGCCCCGCCAATGCTCCGCAAACACAGGCACTACTCCTCTGTCAGTGGAGGCTTGCATATAGCTATGATGGTGAATAGATTTTAGGGAAACTTCCAGACTAAAACCAAGTAGGGAGAAAGGCGTGGAGATCAACATAGAAAAATCAGCCAGTGACAACCCTCACCGATCCCATTCTCATGAAATCACCATTGTTCTAGGAACCACAGCAGCTAACAACAAAAAAGGACCATGATTTCCTTCAGTCAACGAGTTAGACTGGGGTGCCCAGGAAGTGAAATTAAAGTTGTCAGTTAATGAAAAAAGATGCGGAAATAATGTCACATATTTCTAGAGTGAAAGGGTTAATGGATTAGACACTTGCTTTTGAAAGAATGAAAACCACTGAAAGAAGTGGAGAGAAGAGAAAGGTCAACAAAAAAGGAGGTACAACAGAGAAACACCATCAGTGACACTGACCAGAAAGGCTTGGCCAAAAAGGGGATCTGTGGAAGGAAAAAGCAGGAGGGGAATACTATCTTCTATGAGGAAGGTTCAGAATATGAAGGCTTAAAGTTTTAATCTTGGGAAAGTCAAGAGTTAAGGTGTAATTACAGGGAAAGGAAAAAGTCAGGGAGACAAGGAATTAAACTGGGAATATTCCAGGGTGAAGATGGCACAGGGAAGAGAGAACTCATCTTTCAGGGTGTAAAACTCACTGAGTGTTTTCTCCAGATGAGCCTTGTGATCTAGCCATGTGAAACATTCAGGTTTCTGTACTATGAAAATTCCTGACCTGACAAAGGCTATAAGAAATGTTTAGAACGTTTTTCTACAGTAATGTCCCACAAAAAAGAGTTTAGAAAAGCCTGTGGCTCTTACTTTCCTCAAGGGCCCAAGGAATTAGTCAGGAGATAGGCATGAGGGGCAGATACAGGAAATGCGCATGTTCAGGACTGTGTGGGAAGGAAGCAGGCAGTGCAGTGAAGACTCATAGGCCTCCAGCCATGGGGAGGAGGCTTGTGTTCCAGGCTGAAGCACTGTGAGAGGGCAGCCATAATGCTGCTAACAATAATCTGCCTGAGGCTGCTAATGGTAAGAGTGAAGTCTGTCCGAGGCCCACTGCCTCTAAAGGAGTCAGGGATCTCAGATGCCCAGTTGGATGCCAGGGAGATAAGCAACTTAGAAGAGTGCCCTGTTTTCTGCTGGTACCAGGCTAAGGTGATGCTAACTAACACTCTCACTGGTCTTGTTCTGATGGTGACCATTTCTGCTGGAGACACAGTCAGGGAGACTGGAGGCTGGGTTATCACGATGTCTCCACCGACACCTGCAATCAGAGAGGACAATTACCTTACATACATGTATACACACACTTTTTCATAGGCACATTAAAATATGCCATTTTAAATGTGCATTTTACTGGAACTCATGTCACACATAATTGAGTCAATTTTGGAAATAGCCATCATTTCCACTAGGTCTTAATATGATTGTTCAGCTCTACAAAGATACTTCTCTCAAGGGATTGAGGCAATTTTCATATCTCACCAGAGACCCAGAGCAACAGGGACATGAGGGCAGAGCCTGTAACACCATCTTGCTGCCTCCACCTGCCTGATAAAAATCAGTGCACATTGCAAAGCCCCCATTTATGTAATCCGAGCAGCCAGACTGGGCCTGGAGGGTCTATGCAAAGCCATCATTGAACTTGGAAGCAAACTACATGGACAGAAAAAAATAAGCAAGTTTTCCTTGTAAAGTTGCATGTGAAAGTCAATGCTCCAAGGAGTTTAACCCCAAGTGTGTATGGTCTATATGTGTCTGGACCTCTCCAACCTTGAAATTAGTTTCAGATAACCCAAATGATAGAACCAACAAACGGAAGCTGCTCTGGAAGAGGGCACACCCAACATAAATCTGCAGAATACCTCACAAATAATATTTCAAAGACTGATACCACCAAGAAGTCAGACATTCTTGATATCCAAGAAAATAAGATAACTAGGTTATGAATATGAACTTGATGAAAGTGAAATAACAGAGAACAAATCGAGTCCTCATTACTCTTTAGACTTGGGAGTTACGTGAGTTTTTCTAAAAAAATAAATGATAACCTTTACATTCCATGAAAGGCACAGAAAACTAAAAGCATGGGTACTAGAGATCTGAAAAAACATTTTTCTAGAAATTAGATATAGAATACACTTCTGTCAGCTTGTCATGCTGTGGGGACTTATGTGTTGCTCTGATGCTGGAAGTTATTCTGCCAGTATAATAATACCAGCAGGATCACGACAGTGGACAGGTTTCAGCTGAGCTTCCAGACTAAGACAGACTAGAAAAAGGACCTGGTGGTCTGCTTCTGAAAGAATTAGCCAGTGAAATCTTATTAATAGCAACAGAACAATATCTGTTAAGTAGTGCCAGAAGATGAGTCCCTGAGGTTGACAGACACTCAAAAGAGGGCTAGGAGAGAGCTGCCTCCTTAAGGTAGAGTTGACCTTAATGAAATACATGGAGTCAAGTTTTCAGGACATTCATGTGCTGATGTGCCGTGATTCAAAAGGAGAAGAAACAACTCAACACATCCATTAATAATCTAAATGTGGAATGTACAAAATACGAGTCTAGGAAAACGAACATTGTCAAAAATGAAATAGAATGCATAAACATCAATATTTTAGTCATTAGTCAGTTGGAATGGACTGGCACTGGTCATATTGAATCAGAAAATCATATGGACTACTATGTAGAGAATGATAACTTGAAGGAGAATGGCATTGCATTCATCATGAAAAAAAAATACAAAGTACAATGCTGTCAGGGATAGACTAACATCCAGACATCTAAAAGGAAGATCAGTTAATTTGACTATTGCTTGAATTTATCCACAAACTACTAAGGTCAAAGATGAAGAAATACAAGATTTTTACCAACTTCTGCAGTCCGAAATTGATCGTATATGCAATCAGGATGCACTGATAATTACTGGTGATTGGAATGCAAAAGCTGGAAAAAAAAAAAAAAGGGTCATTATTTGGAAAATATGGCCTTGGTGATAGAAACGATGCCAGAGAGTGCATGATTGAATATTGCAAGACCAAAGACTTCTTCATTGCAAATCCCTTTTTCTGCCAATATAAATGGTGACTATACACATGGACCCCACAAGATGGAATACACAGAAATCAAATCAAGTACATCTGTGGAAAGAGACGATGGACAAGTTCAATATCATAAGTCAGAACAAGGTCAGGGGTTGACTGCAAATCAGACCATCAATTACTCATATGCAAGTTCAAGTCAAAACTGAAGAAAATTAGAACCAGTCCTTGAGAGCCAAAGAATGACCTTGAGTATATCCCACCTGAATTTAGAGACCATCTCAGGAACAGAGTTGACACGTTGAACACTAATGACTGAAAACCAGCCGAGTTGTTGAATGACGTCAAGGACATCATACATGAAGGAAGCAAGAGGTCACGAAGAAGACAGGAGGGAAAGGAAAGACCTAAATCGGTGTCACAAGAGACTCTGAGAATTGCTCTTGAATGTCAAGGAGCTAAAGCAAAAGGAAAAAATGATGAAGTAAAGAGCTAAACAGAAGTTTTTGAAGGGCAACTCGAGAAGACAAAGTAAAGTATTATGATGACATGTGCAAAGGTCTGGAGATAGAAAATCAAAAGGGAAGCACACGCTCAGCATTTCTCAGGCTGAAAGAACTGAGGAAAAATTCAAGTCTCAAGTTGCAATATTGAGGGATTCTATGAGGACAATACTAGACAACACATGAAGCATCAAAAGAAGGTGGAAGGAATACACAGAGTAACTATACCAAAAAGAATAGGTCAACATTCAAACATTTCAGGAGGTAACATATGATCAGGAACTGATAGTAATGAAGGAAGAAGTTCAAGCTGCACTGAAAGCATTGGGGAAAAACAAGACTCTGGGAATTGACCCAATACCAATGGAGGTGTTTCAACAAACAGATGCAGTGCTGGCAGTTCTCAGTTGTCTATGTCTAGAAACTTGGAAGACAGGTATGTGGCCAACCTACCAGAAAAGTTCCATATTTATGCCTATTCCATGAAAGGTAATTCAACCGGGTGTAGAAATTATTGAACAATATTAATTTAAAAGTGGCTACAGCAGTATATGACAGGGACCTGCCAGAAATGCAAGCCAGATTCAGAAAACAAAGTGGAACAAGGGATATCATTGCTAAAGTCAAATGGATCTTGGCTGAAAGCAGATAATACCAGAAAGTTGTTTACCTGTGTTTTACTGACTATGCAAAGGCATTCAACTGTGTGGTTTGTAACAAATCATGGATAACAATTGGGAAGAATGGGAATTCCAGAACACCTAAATGTGCTCATGAGGGACCTGTACATAGATCAAGAGGCAGACGTTCAAACAGAATAACGAGATACTGGGTGGTTTACAGAAACCCTGGTGGCATAGTGGTTAAGTGCTGCGGTTGCTAACCAAAGGGTCAGCAGTTCGAATCTGCCAGGTGCTCCTTGGAAACTCTATGGGACAGTTCTACTCTGTCCTATCAGAATTGACTCAATGGTACTGGGGTTTTTTTTGGCATGGTTTACAGTCAAATAATGTGTGCATCACAGTTGTATCCTTTCGCCATGCTTAGTCTACATGCTGAGCAAATAATTTGACAAGATGGATTCTATGAAGAAGAATGAGGAATCCGGATTGGAGGAAGACCCATTAGCATCCTGTATGATGCAGATGACACAAACTTGTTTGCTGAAAATGAAGGGGACTTGAAGCATTTACTGATGAAGATCAAAGACCACAGCCTTCAGTATGGATTACGCTTCAACATAAAGAAAACAAAAATCCTCACAACTGGGCCAATAAGTAACATCATGATAAATGGGAAAATACTGAAATTGTCATGGATTTCATTGTCCTTGGATCCACAATCAATGCCCGCAGAAACAGCATTCAAGAAATCAAAGGATGCCTTGCACTGGGCAATTTGGTTGCAAAAGACCTCTTTAAAGTGTTACAAATTAAAGATGTCGCTTTAAAGACTAAGGTGTATAAGAACAGAGCCACGATGTTTTCAATCACTTCTTTTTCGTGTGAAAGTTTGGCAATGCATAAGGAAGATCAAAGAAGAATTGAGGTCTTTGAATTGTTGTTTTGGTGAAGAATATTGAACACACCATGGACGTTCAGAAGAAGGGACAAATTTGTGTTGGAAGAAGTACAGCCAGAGTGATCTTTAAGAGGGAGGATGGTGAAACTTCGTTTCACATACGTTGGATAAGTTATCAGGAGGGATCAGTCCCTGCAGAAGGACATTATGCTTAGTAAAGTAGAGGGTCAACAAAAAAAGAGAAAGACCCTCAACGAGATGGATTGACTCAGTGTCTGCAACAATGGGCTCAAGCATAACAGGAATTATGAGGATGGCCTAGGACTGGGCAGTGTTTCATTGTGTTGTTCATAGAGTCGCTAAGAGTTGGAACTGACTGGACAGCACCTAACACCAACAACAACAAAAAAATGAACAATATACTAATGACATTTCTTTTTTTGCAACTCCAAAAATCAGAAATGTAACATGCTCAGTATAAACATTAATATTCAAGGTGAAAAAACTTTGATGAAGATTTAATACTGTCAAATATTGGAATATATCCTTATCAGTCAGGGATTTTGATTGCAAAGAACAGAAACCAACCAAGTCTAAACTAAGCAGAAAATGAAATGATTACCGGGTGTCATGCAGATCTGACTGAAAGTCTACAGAACATGGTGTAGAAAATGTGCATGAATCCACCTGGCAAAAGAGCAGTTCATGATAAATCAGAGAAGGAATTTGCATATGATCCCACCACCACCACAGATGGGCTGGGTCACCACCACCGGACACCAGTGATGGGACATTGCATATTGGAAGCCTCTGATACCATTCTGTTCGGAAACATTTTTTAAAATAATTTTTATTGTGTTTTAAGTGAAAGTTTACAAATCAAGTCAGTCTCCCACAGATAAACTTGTATACACCTTACTACATACTCCCACTTACTCTTCCCCTGATGAGTCAGACTGCTCCATCCTTCCAGACTCTCCTTTAGTCACCGTTTTGCCAGTTTCTAACCCCCTCAACCCTCCCATCTCCCCTCGAGACAGGAGAGGCCAACATAGTCTCAAGTGTCCATCTGATGCAAATAGCTCACTCCTTGTTGGCATCTCTCTTCAACCCATTGTCCAGTCCAATCCATATCTGATGAGTTGGCTTCGGGAGTGGTTCCTGTCCTGGGCCAACAGAAGGTTTGGGGACCATGATTGCTGGGATTCTAGAGTCTTAGACCATTAAGTCTGGTCTTTTTATGAAAATTTGGGGTCTGCATCCCACTGTTCTCCTGCTCCCTCAGGGGTTCTCTGTTGTGCTCCCTGACAGGGCAGTCATCGGTTTTGGCCAGGCACCATGTAGTTCTTCTGGTCTCGGGATGATGTAGTCTCTGGTTCATGTAGCCCTTTCTGTCTCTTGGGCTCTTAATTACCTTGTGACTTTGGTGTCCTTCATTCTTCTTTAATCCAGGTGAGTTGAGACTCATTGATGCATCTTAGATGGCCGCTTGTTAGCATTTAAGACCCCTGACACCACACTTCAGAGTGGGATGCAGAATGTTTTCTTAAAAGAATTTATTTTGCCAATGACTTAGGTGTCCCCTGAAGCCATAGTTCCCAAACTCCCGCCCCTGCTCCGCTGACCTTCGAAGCATTCAGTTTATTCAGGAAACTTCTTTGCTTTTGGTCCAGTCCAGTTGTGCTGACCTCCCCTGTATTGAGTGCTGTCCTTCCCTTCACCTAAAGGAGTCCTTATGTACTATCTAATCGGTAATAATCCTCTCCTGCCCTCCCTCCCTCCCCCCTCTTGTAACCACAAAAGAATGGGTTCTTCTCCATTTAAACTATTTCTCAAGATCTTATAATAGTGGTCTTATACCATATTTGTCCTTTTGCATCTGACTAATTTCACTCAGCATAATGCCTTCCAGGTTCCTCCATGTTATGAAATGTTTCACAGATTCATCACTCTTCTTTATTGATGCGTAGTATTCCATTGTGTGAATATACCACAATTTATTTATCTATTCGTCCATTCAGGGACACCTTGGTTGCTTCCAACTTTTTGCTATTGTAAACAGTGCTGCAATAAACTTGGGTGTGCATAGATCTGTTTGTGTAAAGTCTCTTATTTCTCTAGGATATATTCCGTAGAGTGGGATTTCTGGGTTGTATGGTAGTTCTATTTCTAGGTGTTTAAGGAAACGCCAGATCACCTTCCAGCGTGGTTGTACCATTTGACATTCCCACCAGCAGTGTATAAGTGTTCCAATCTTTCCACAGCCTCTCCAACATTTATTATTTTGTGTTTTTTGGATTAATGCCAGCCTTGTGGGAGAGAGATGGAATCTCATCGTAGTTTTAATTTGCATTTCTCTAATGGCTAATGATCGACAGCATTTCCTCATGTGTCTGTTATCCCCTGGAATATCTTCTTTAGTGATGTGCACGCTCGTATTCTTTGCCCAATTTTTAATTGGGTTATTTGTCTTTTTGGGGTTTAGTTTTAGCAGAATCATATAGATTTTAGAGATCAGGCACTGGTCGGAGATGTCATAGCTGAAAAATCTTTCCCAATCTGTAGGTGGTCTTTTTACTCTTTTGGTGAAGTCTTTAGATGAGCACAGGTGTTTGATTATTAGGAGCTCCTAGTTATTTGGTTTCTTTTCGTTATTTTAAGTAATGTATTGTATTCTGTTTATGCCTTGTATTAGGGCTCCTAATGCTGTCCCTATTTTTTCTTCCACGACCTTTATCGTTTTAGACTTTATGTTTAGGTCTTTGATCCATTTGGAGTTAGTTTTTGTGCATGGTGTGAGGTACGGGTCCTGTTTCATTTTTTTGCATATGGATATCCAGTTATGCCTGCACAATTTGTTCAAAAGACAATCTTTTCCCCAATTAACTGGCACGGGGCCTTTGTTAAATATCAGCTGCTCATATGTGGATGGATTTATATCTGGGTTCTCAATTCTGTTCCATTGGTCTATGTGCCTGTTGTTGTACCAGTACCAGGCTGTTTTGACTACTGTGGCTGTATAATATGTTCTAAAACCAGGCAGAGTGAGGCCTCCCACTTTGTTCTTCTTTTTCAGTAATGCTTTACTTATCTGGGGCTTCTTTCCCTTCCATATGAAGTTGGTGATTTGTTTCTCCATGACATTAAAAAATGTCGTTGGAGTTTGGTTTGGAAGTGCATTGTATATATAGATGGCTTTTGGTAGAATAGACATTTTTACTGTGTTAACTCTTCCTATCCATAAGCAAGATATGTTTTTCCACTTATGTAGGTTCCTTTTAGTTTCTTGCAGTAGTACTTTGTAGTTTTCTTTGTATAGGTCTTTTAAATTTTTGGTAAGAATTATTCCTAAGTATTTTGTCTTCTTGGGGGCTACTGTGAACGGTAATGATTTGGTGGTTTCCTCTTCGATGTTCTTTTTTGTTGACGTAGAGGAATCCAACTGATTTTTGCATGTTTATCTTGTAACCTGAAACTCTGCCGAACTTTTCTGTTAGTCTCAGTAGTTTTCTTGAGGATTCCTTAGGGATTTCTGTATATAAGACCGTGAAGTCTTTGTAAATATTTTTGACTCTGTGATTTGAGCATTATTACCATTTCCTCATGAACAGTTTCACTAAGTGCTCTTCAAGAATGTATTTCCATTCCCAGAAAGTGTAATCAACCAAAATCAAACCCATTACCATTGACTTGATTCCAATTCCTAGCAACCACATGTGTTACAGAGCAGCCCTGAGCTCCATAGACTTTTCTGTGCTGTAATCTTCATGGAAGCAGACCACTAAGCCTTTCTTCTGCTGCTCCACTGGGTAGGTCCCAAGTGCCAACCTTTAGGTTAGTAGCTGAGCACAAACTGTCTGCACCACTCAGGAACCTTCAGCAATTACGGCAGGAAAACTAAAATATAACTACTTGCATCAGAGAATCCAAAAACACCATATTCGCCATATTCGAATAGCACTGCCCTATTCAAAAAATAAGAAACAAGCAATTTAGAAGTTTTTGAACCACAGTCCTTTGATCTAAGAATTTCAACATTACACTCCATGGTTTTTTGCATAAATGTTCGCTTGGCACACCCTAACCTGAGCTCACACCTGCTGACCTGAACCTCATAAAAAGCTATAAAGTAGAGAAACTGTTGAATCAGTATGTGCTTTCTTGTGTATGTTCTCAACAGCAACAACAAAAAAATTCAACTCTTTCCCATCGAGTCAATTCCAACATATAGTGACATATATGACAGACTAAAACTGCCCCATAAAGTTTCCAAGGTGTGGCCCGTAGATTCTAACTGCTAACCTTTTGGTAAGGAACCATAGCTCTTAACCACTGTGCAATCAGGGTTGCCACAACCAAATTGAAAAAAAATACATAAAGCTACGAAATGGAGTTTCTTGGGGGATGGAATCTGAGCAACATCAAACAAAGAGAAGCTGCAGGACGGACACCACCCAGATGCTAGACTCCTGCTCTGCTGTGTTCCAGGTGAGAAAAAACCTAGACATGGAGTTTGCTCTCCAGAGTGATCCTCCTATTCAGATAGGTCTACAATTTGAAAAGAGACATGAAATAAATGTTACAAGCCACACAGGCCTGTCCGCATTTCCCAGTTAGAGACCATTTTGGTTTGATTTTCCTTGCATCCCTGATTGCCCAGTATCTCTGGATCATCCTTGCCTGCCTGTCCTTTTAGGTTCCAGGGGGAATATTCTGCTCGCTAGGTGCCAGAATCTCTGCTGTCTCCCAGGAGAGAATGTCTCCATTAACTGCAGGGCCCGTCGGAGTCTCTTCTACATTGACTGGAAACACTACTTAGGCTGGCTTCTGCATAAACATGAGGAGGGACCTACAGGCCTCATTCACCTCACTTCCCCTATGCATGTTGTTGTGATGCTGAACAGGCTTCAGCAGCACTTTCAGGCTAATACAGACTAGAAAGAGAGGCCTGGTGATCAACTTCTGAAAAATCAGCCAGTGAAAATCCCATGGATGAAAACAGTCAGATCTTATTATTCATTGGGTTATCATGACTGCAGTGCTGACAAGATGGCAACTAACAAGAAGAAAGAACCATGATTTCATTCAGTCACTAAATTAATCTTAGGTGCCCAAATCACCAAAATTTTAAAACTCAGTGGAAGACAGACTTCCACTTGTAGGCTAGATGGAATAACAAGGACAAGATTCACCATCATGCATGAAACAATCAAAGAATAATTAACTAATTAAAGATTATATTTTAGTGTTAATGCACTCAGCTTCGAGTCCAAAAACAGTAACCTCAAAACTAAGGAAAAGAAAATAATATAAAACCTGGAGATCTACTTCTCAGAAATGAATCATTGAAAATCTTTGAAAACCATGAAAATCTTTGAAAACCACACCATTGACACACATCAAGGTCACCATGAGTCAGAATCAAGTCAACAGCAAATGCCTCTTCATCTTACAGAAGTGCATTGCTAGGCCTTTCTTACAAGGCCCCATGGGTGGATTCAAACTGCTAACCTTTCAGTAGTAGTCAAGCACAAAACATTAGCTCCACGTCACTAGTTAAATCTTCATTTGGGGAAGATAATGCAAGACCATAGGTGGCCATCACTGCCATATTCAAACAGGAAGTCAGAAAAGAGTGCCTACAAGATTTTTTACCACAATCCTGTATTCTGAGACTTTCACCATCAAACTCCCAGGCTCTTGCCTTAAATGTCCCCTCACCACCAGCCACCCTGGGCTCAGCCCTGCTGACCTGAGCCTCATAAATGGAGCCTTTTCTGGAGAATGGAACCTGAACAGCATCACATGAGAGAGAAGCTGCAGGCTGGTGACACCATCTAGAACCTCAGGCTCCTGCTCTGCTCTGTTCCAGGGGAGAGGATATTTGCAAACCTAGAGATGGAGTTTTCCCTTCAGAGTAATCCTTCCATTCAAAGCTACAATTTTAAAATGAGATATGAAATAAATGCTACAAGTGACACAGGCCTGTCCACCTATCCCAGATAGAGATTATTTTGGGTTGGTTGTTTCTTGTATCCCTGATTGCACAGCATCTCTGCATCATCCCATGTGCCTGTCATTGCAGGTTCCTACCAGCAGATGGCAGTGACACAGTCTCCAAAACCCCTGGCTGTCTCCCTGGGAGAGGGTCCCCAGCAGCTGAAGGGCCAAAATTCACATGATTTCAACTCACTGAATTTTATTGAGAGATGTTATGGGCCATAACATGGTCTATCTTAGCAACTGTTTTAAAAGAAAAGTGTTTCCTGCTGTTGTTTGGAGAGTGTTCTCTAAGTGTCAATTATGTCAGGATGGTTGATAGCCTTGTTCAGTCTTCTACATCCTAACTGGCCGCACTGCATGCTGGACCTGCTACAGAGCCTTTACTACTCTGAGCCCCTCTCAATGCTGGCCAACTCCATGTACCTTGCGTATGGGCCACACCAGTATACCTCAGGGTGGAATGAAGGTCCAGAACTCAAAGAGGCCTACCAGGTGCTTCCTTCCTTTAAGAAAAAAGGCACACAGTAAAGATGCTGAGGTAGAATGTATATTCCCTCTTACACCTTGTCTATGAGGCACAGAAAATTTTTTGTGGGGACAATATTTCACACCATTTTCTGCCAGCTATAGAGGACAGTTGTCAGAAATAAAAGCTTAAGATCACCTTCAACTAGGGGACATCAGCCACCAGACCTCAGCCAACATGCTGCCTGGCAACCCAGGAAGAGCCTCCGGGTCATTTTCAGACCCCCTAGCTCATCTCGACTTGATCCCTGGATTTGTGCTCTATTGAACCGGTTACCATGTTGTCAACTGAGACTCATGGTGACCCCATGTTTGTAAGAATAGAACTGTGCTCCATAGGGCTTTCAATGGCTGACTGGTCTGAAGCAGGCCAACTTGTCTTTCTCCTGATAAGCCTCTTGGAGACTCAAACTTCCAGCCTTTTGCTTAGCAGCCAAGTGGTTGAACTGCTTGCACCACCCAGGGACACCTGAGCTCTAGTTTTATAACCTGCTGCTGTTGTGACAATTCCAAGTCATAGAAACCTTTTTGGACAGAGTGGAACTGCTCCATAGGGTTTCTTTATGAAAGTAGGTGCTCTAGTTAACCCATTGCCCTTGAGTTGATCCTGACTCATAGTGGCCTTATAGGACAGAGTTGAACTGCTCCCTAGAGTTTCCATGGCTGTAACTCTTTAACAGAAGAGGAATGCCCCATCTTACCCCTGTAGAGCTGATGGTGGGTTCAAAGCAGAGACGTTTTGGTTACCATCCAGGCACCTTAACTACTGCAAAACCAGGGCTCATTGTTAGGAGGGCCAAAAATTTGAGAGTGTAGATTCCGTACTTCTTTTATATTTAGGAAAACTTGGTGGCATAGTGGTTAAGAGTTAGGCTGCTAACCAAATTTTGGCAGTTTGAATCCACCAGGTGCTCCTTGGAAACCTTATGGGGTGATTCTACTCTACCTTTAGGGTCACTACGAGTCCCATTCCACTCCACAAGTTTGGTTTTTGGTTTTTGGTCCTAAGTCAACAGCACCCTGGGTGGCACTCAGGTCAAATTCTTGACATGTTTCTCCTGTTTCAGCTTGCAGTCCAAAATGTTTTCTGTATTTGCCTGACTCATTAAAGTGTTACTGTTATAAAACCAAAAAAACCAAACCAAACTCACTGCCACTGAGTCAAATTCTTCCTCTCTGTCTTTCTCTCTCTGTCTCCCTTTTCCTCTCCCTCTCTCTCTGTTTGCCTCTAAACAGTAATCTCGGGCAACTTCCGTAACAGCTTTTCCACTATCTTTTTTTTTGTACAAGTCCTGAGGGTAGAAGAGCTACTGTTAGGACCAGTATTAACTGTATAGTTTGAATTCAAGGTAAATCAGCTTTCTGAATCTTGTAACTTTAGTATTAAGCCAGAAACAAAAGGTATTGCTCTTTTGCTACTCAGAAATATTATAGACGAGCAAACATTTGCTATACTTTTTTTCACATAATAAACAAGTTTTGCCCTTGAAAATACAAAATGAATTTAAAAAAAAAAATACCAAACCCATTGTCTTCATGGTGCTTCCATATAATAGTTACCCCATGTGTGTCATAGCAGAAGTGAGCTCCACAGGGTTTCCTTCCCTGTAATCTTTATGGAAGCTGATTTCCCGGCCTTTCTTTGGTAGCACTGCTGGGGGGTTTGAGTCACCAGTCTTTCGATTACTGGGTGAGTGCAAACTGTTTGTGCCACCCAGGGACTACTTGAATCTTTACTTTGCCTTAAATAAATACTGCTGGTGCATTCTGGGATGTACGATTAAGATTAACTTTCATAATCAGTTTTAAGTTTCACCTAGGGGTGCCAAAATACTCACCTATGAGAGAACCAAATAAGGTGGTTCCTAATTTCCAAGGAAAAGAGTATGAAAGAGGAGTAAGATCTGCCCAGGTAAGTTTCTGTGTAGTTCTTATAGCCTCTAAAGTTTTGTTCAAATTTATGATTTTATCCCCTGACTATTCTAGGGAGCTCAAATTGGTTTGGTTTGGTTTCATTTTATCTTAATGTATTATTTCCTTCTATCCTATTTAATTCAATTCGATTTGATTCAAATTGACTCAATTATATTCGATTTATTACTGACCCTCCATTCTCTCCTTGGCCTAAGAGCTGTTGTAGAGGGGTCAACATACAAATTTCTAGAAGTACTCTGAGTCATCTAGTGCTGCTATAACAGAAATACCACAGGTAGATGACTTCAACAAAGAGAAGTTTATTCTCTCACAGCCTAGTAGGTTTCAAGTCCAAAATCAGGGTTTCGGCTCCAGGAGAAGGCTTTTTCTCTCTATTGGCTCTGGAGGAAGAGTCTTTGTCATCAATCTTCCCCTGGTGTAGGAGCTTCTCACGCTGAGGGATCCACAGTCCAAAGGAAGTACTCTTGCTTCAGGTGCTGCTTGCTTGGTGGTCTATGGTCCCCAACTCTCTGCTTGTTTCCCTTTCCTTTTATCTCTTGAGAGAAAAAAGGTGGTTGGGGCCACACCCCAGGGAAACTCCCTTTACCTTGGATCAGGGGAGTGACCAGAGTAAAAGTGGTGTTACAAACCCACCCTAATCCTCTCAACATAAAATTACAATTACAAAATGGAGGACAACCACACAATACTGGGAATCATGGCCTAATCCATTTGATACACACACTTTTGGGGGGACACAATTCAACCCATGGCATACTGAAAGATGAATAGTTTATGTTTCAAAGAGCAGTAACTTTGGGTTATCCTTGTTTCCTGACAAGAAGTCCAAGATAGGACTGAAGTTTACTGGTGAGAGAACATTACCTTCTTAAAGATGAAAGTCACTGTTTCCACTTGCTAAGGAAGAGGCTGTACTATTATTATAAGACAAAGAATGGCTAGTAAATAGTTCATTGAGCCCTTGACTCTTGCTTTCAGTTTTCAGTGATTGCTAATATGTGATGAGACAAAGTGGTTAAGGCAGAATCAACTGACTTCAGAAATCATTTTAAGTGATTTAATTGGTGTTTGATTTTCCCAGAGGGTCTTAAAATCTCCTTTGTAAAATTCATACAAGCAGTTTTTTAAATTCTTGAAACTGTTTAATATGAAAGAATCATGGAATTGGAGAACTCTCAGTCTATGTTGCCCATTTTTCCGTAGGTAAACCATAATATCCAAATATAACTATTACAAAAATAACATTTTCTTTGTCATCTTGTTATATCCATACAAATCCTCATGACAAAGGAAGTTTCAGCAACAATTTAAAAAGACTAGAATTCTCTTTTGGCCCCCAAAATTGTCTTGGGTCCTCCACTGTCCATCTCTAAGGTGAACCAGGCCTCCTTACAAGGTCAGACAAACAGACAGACCTCACCATTAAACTTCCAGGCAGGTTGTAACTTCTTAGGAGGCCATGTTTTGGAGACAGAGGCCCCTTTCCTCAGGGGTGAGTCCTGAGAGGGGATCTCAGATAAGGTAACTTAGAAGGCAGAGAATCCCAAGATAGTCACTGGAGTTAATGTTCCCTTTGTGGTGAGCTGGGGATCAGCAGAAAGAGCCAGCAGATGTTTCTGCCACCTCTCCTAAGACTCAGGTCTGTGTCTCTATGGGATTTTTGCATTTATTCTAAGAAAAAAGAAAGAAAAATAATTCAGACATTTGGAAACAGACTCAGATTAGGAAGATGGAGAATAGGGTCTTGAGCCTCCACAAAAGTCAGGCATGTTAACATCCCTGTTTTTCACAGAGTTTAGAGAGAACACCTAAACTCAGAAGATAAACATATTCCCAGAGCTGTCCTGAGCTCCCTGCAGTCAGAATATTTATCCATGAATGCATCTCCCAGACGATGACAACGCCCTGTTTGTAAATAGCAGCATATTGTTACTTGTAATGCCTCAGAGCTAAGGAATCCATTCAAGTCCACCCTCAGGTGCAAAGCTCCCTCTGCTGGGGGCTTGATCTCAATTCCTACCAAAGGAAAAACTCTCATGTCTTATCAGAAAGTACCTCCATTTGGGTCCAGGTAGGAAATGGACCTCTTGTGTAAATCTGTTTGGGTTTGGGCTATTTGGATAACAAAGTCTACAGAAGAAAGTCTGCAGAATGTGCGAGAATATCATACTCTCTGCCCCATAAACACTGACACTAGGGTAACTGGGTTTAGGGTAACAGACTCAAAGAGCTCCACCTCCACAGCTGTTTCCCAAGTCCTACAAATCACACCCTAGCTTCCAATTTAATGTACACCACCAATCCAATGTACACCAAACTGCCGCCCTAGCTTCCAATTCAATGCACACCAAACTACAGTAGAGATAATCTACTATGAAAAACCAGTGCCGTCTACTATGTGACCAACTTATAGAAGTTTCCACATTCCTTTGATCAAGATGAGAGAATTAGAGAGATCTGCTGCTCCCCACAGGGACCAAATGCAGGTTATTTTTAATGTTCTTTTACCAGCTCTTGTTGAAGTAGAGAAAATACATTTTCTGTGGTGTTTTAATATTAAAATAAGAGAGAATATATTTTCCAGTTTAGCTGTATAAGCTGTGATTAAAATCTTTAGTCTTTGAAAATGTCGATTATTTGCTCTGGAATCTGCCTCACGATAGTTCCATTGTAGAAACACAAATTCTACTGTAGAAAAAGAAGGTAATCAAGATTTTTGTTGTTGATTAAACCATGCTTCTCTCCAAGGTGACAAAAACAATGAGCAATACCATCAGTACCTGAGATAACTAAGCAAAACCCGGACCCATCCAGTGACCGAAACCAAGATGGCCTAAAGAGGCCTGCAAGACATCAACAATAAGTCACTTGGTCATTATGTTCCCCGCAAACAAGAATCAACATTCCTGGGAATTTCTAAACCCTGACCCTCTCCCTATAAAACCCTTTCGTAGCCGTCTTGGGGCAGACAGAAACTGGGGGAAACTTTGCCCCCTCTGTCTCTTGAACAGGATGTTCAACAAAGCCCTCTTGCTGCTTACCTCTTCCTGTCTCACTATTGACTTGTGACAAATGGCTGGAATCCGCAATTTGTGGTAACGAATTCTGGCCCCAAAATGGTGCACTTTGCAGCTGGAGACCAGGAGGCCCCTGGCTGGGCAGGGACAGGCCAATTAACCCTTAAGTGGCTGCTACAGGTTTTTTTTTTTTTTTTTTTTTACCCTAGAAGGGAAACATTGCACTGTCCTTATATTTGCCAAGGCACCACGCGTCCTTAACCGTGCAGAAACAAGGTAAGCAGGGCGCAAGATTAAAAAAAAGAAAAACCCCTAGGGCGAGTCCGCGAATGCTCTCCCTGTTGTGCTCAGGGCCAGGGCACATAGAGCATGCCCAGAGGGGGCACAGACGCTTGGTTTCTGAAGCCAGTGTTGCTTCGGATGACTGACCCTGTGAGTAGGTTCGCATAAGGGACTCTTGGTGGCTCTAGAGTCTTGGTTTTGTTTTTTTGGGTGTGTGAATGAGGCTGTCAAGATCACCTGTGTCATTCTAAGGATTGTCTGGGAGGTTGACGCAGCTGAGGCTGCCAAGATCACCTCTGTCATTCTAAGGATTGTCTGGGAGGTTGAGGCCGCTGAGGCTGTCAAGATTACCTCTGTCATCCTAAGAATTTTCTGAGAGGTTGAGGCAGCTGAGGCTGTCAAGTTTTCCTCTGTCATTCTAGGGGTTGTCTGGGAGGCTGAGATTGCTGAGGATGAATGGGAGCCAGGCCAAGTAGCTGGTGCAGGTGTGTATGTGTATGTGTGTATGCATATGTGTGAATGTGGGAACTTCGTTTGAACTTGACTGACGGAGAGTGCCCAGCTGAGGCAAGGGAGGTACTGCGCTGTCTGTGCTGCCGTTTCAGCCCCTATCTGTATATGACCTGTCCCCATATTCATGAATAGTTTTGGTCTTGGTTTTTGGAGCATGACGACTGGTTTCATAAATTTTCAGTAGCACATCAAGCTCAGGTGTTGTTGGAAAAATGTCTCAGTGAGAATTGGGGGCCAAAAATAGGTATCAGGGTCATTTGAACTGAAATTAAGTTGATAACAGCAGAGATTGAATTTGAAGCAGTTGGGGCCACAGATTGCATTCAAGCAGAAAAGAGAAGGGTCTGGCCTTCCATCACAGTTGAGAAACTTCACCAGGGACCAGGGGTGGGAGGGGGATCCTCCATACTGGTACAGTCCCTCTTGGGATGCATTCTGCCCACATGGAAGCACTATAGTTATGCCCCAATGACTAAAAAGAAGATGATTTTTCCATGCAATAGTGTTTGTCCACAATATAAATTGGCAAGTCAATAAGCTTGGCCTAGGTTTGGGTTATTAAACTTTAATACAATCTTTTAATTGGATCTGTTTTTTAGAAGAGAAAAGAAATGGGACGAAGTCCCCTCGGTTCAAGCTTTTATGTCGCTATATCAGGATATGCACCCTTGTAACCAAGTTCTCTTTCAAGGCAAAGAGAAGCCAAAAGTGCTTCCCGATTCTTCCAGTCAGGACCCCTTGCTGCAGGGATGGAGTCTGGTTCTGGCTGAGACTCCTCCTCCTTACGGTGGGGGTGATGCCGCTGCTGGTGGAAGACAGGGTTGGAGGAGCAGAATGCACACGTCCCCACTGGGGTCAGAACCAGACTCTACTACTAGTCCATTGAGGGGAGCAGAAACGGGAGACACGGAGGAGACAGATGGTAGAGACGTGGCTTGGGGTATGCTTTCCCCTTCTCATACCCGACATGGTACATTTTGCAGTGAGGGAGCCCCAGAACACCAGGCAGGGCAATATCCCCTTCGAGAGGCACCAGCAGGGGTGGATGAAACAGGCCAGTCCCCGGAAGCTGATACTGGGATATGCTCTGTTTTCCACCTCTGACTTATACAATTGGAAAAATCACACCCCTTTACAAAGCCTTAAAAGGAAAAGAAAGGGAACCTTTAGTAGGGACTAAAAAATGTCAGCAAGCCTTTGAAGAAAATTAAATATAAGTTGATGATGGCCTCAGCACTGAGACTGCCTGATTTACAGAGGCCTTTTGAACTGTTTGTGCAAAAGGGGAAGAGGATTGTTGTGGGAGTTCTGAGTGACTTTGGGCCCAGTCCAGTACCCTGTGGCATACTTCTCAAAGCAATTGGACACTGTGGCTAAGGGATGGCCACCGTGTTTACAGGCAGTGGCTGCAACCTGTGACTTGCTCCTGGAAGCTGAAAAGTTCACACTTGGCCAAAAGGTGACTGTAAATACCCCACACACACTTCTTCCTCTCTTAGATCATAAAAGGGGGTTTCTGGCTTACGGCAGGCTGCATGGGACGGTATCAGGCCATCCTACTAGATAACCCTAATGTTGTTTTAAAAGCTGTCTCCTCCCTGAGCCCCGCTACCTTGCTGCCAATATCTGAAGACCCGCCAATGCACGACTGTGTAGAGGTCATTGAAGAAGTCTATTCAAGTGGGCCTGACCTGTCTGATGTCGCACTGCAGGATTCTGAGGTTCAAATATTCACAGATAGAAGTAGCTTCATGCATAAACGACGTTGAGCAGCAGGATATGCAGTGGTAACCCTGACAAATATCTTGGAGGCTGCCCCCTTGCATGAGGGAACTTCACCCCAGAAAGCTGAGCTCATAGCTCTCATTTGGGCTGTCCATCTGGGAAAAGGGAAGCGAGTGACCATTTACACGGACAGCAGGTACACTCATTTAGTTTTACATTCCCACAGCGCCTTATGAAAGGAGAGAAGACTCCTCACAGCTGCTAATAAAGAAATAAAAAATGTGCCTGTGATCCTTGAGCTTTTAAAAGCTGTTCACAATCCCCTTCAGATGGCAGTGGTATATTGACCAGGGCATCAAAAGGGCCAGTCCTTTGAGGCCATTGGAAATCGAAAAGCTGACATGAAAGCAAAAACGGTTGCCTTACAAGAATAGAGAAAGGCAGGACAACAGTTAGCCCTGATTCCCCACTTAAAACTCAATGAATTCCCCAAACCAACATATACTCCCCAAGATTTAGATAGAGCAAAAGAGTGGGGGTTTCAGTCTTTACCACGCTTTAGTTGGCTGACTAATTCTGGAGAAAAAATGTTGTTACAAGAAGACCAAGTATACAACATAACATCAACGCTACATGAAAGCATGCACTATGGAAGAGACGCAAGTCTCGAATGGATTCAACAAATTGTTAGGGGACCAAAGATTCTTAAGACAGTATGAGAGGTCACTAAAAGATGTCCATTCTGTGCTAAAAACAATCCAAAGACAGTACCCTACCCAGCAGAGCCAAGAATCCAGCACTGAGGAATGAACGTGGGAAAAAATTGGCAAGTAGATTTTACAGTAATGCCTTGAGCACCTGGAGACTTCTGATATTTACTGGTTTTTGTAAACACATACTCTGGGTGGGTAGAGGCTTTTCCTTGCCAGAGTGAACAAGCTCAAGAAGTGACTAAGGCATTACTCAAAGAGATTATTTCCCAATTTGATTTGTGACTCTCAATTCAGAGCGACAACGGGGGAGCCTTTGTGGCCCAGGTAAATCAAGAACTTAATAAAGCCTTAGACGTCACCTGGAAACTGCACTCAGCACAGAGACCACAATCTACTACTGGAAAGACTGAAAAGATGAACCATACTTTGAGAAAGATTCTAGCTAAAGTTTGCCAAGAAACCCACTCCACTTTGTTACAAGTATTACCAATCACCCTACTTAGGATTCGGGTGGCCCCTAAGTGGACTTAAGTTGAGTCCTTATGAACTTACATATGGGGACCATTCCTGAAATGGTCAACTGTCCCCACCTCCATCATGGCAGAAGTTGAAAAGAGAGATTGGGTCTGATCCTTAGGAGCAGTTATAAATACCATTAACAAATATGCCTCTTCCCATTTGTCTTTCCCCTCTTCATAAGTTCAAACCAGGAGATCGGGCCCTGTTAAAGGTTTGGAAAAATCAACATCCAGAAGAACAACTGGCCCCCATCTGGTTGGGACCATATGAAGTCCTTCTGACTACTCATTACTCTCTGAAACTGGCCAGAGTAACTGCATGGGTCAGGCCTGCTCCGAACAGAAAAGAGTCAAGGCAGGCTCTTACAATTCTCCAGTCAGGAGGCATCTTGACTTTACAAGTAGGAGATACCCTGAATCTCTCTTGTGTTATTTTGACTTTAACTCTTGTAGGTCCTATTACGTGGATTCGGGAATCTTCAGATGAAAGGTAGTTTATAGTTTGGGGAGTGACTGGGAATTTTCCTCAAGCTTCCCTCATGACAGACATTACTCAGTCTAAAAACTGTGATTTCTCTATTATTATCCGGAATGTTACTGTATCTAATACAGGGACATATTTCTGTGTGAAATATAGCAAAAGATCTCCTATGGATGTCAAAATCAGCTGGGGGCAGAGGACTTATGTGATTATTACTGGGAAAAAAAGAATCATCTCACCTTCCAGATGGCAGGGACTGGTCACCTAATGGTCTGGGTACCATGTCCCAAGCTGTGGCTAAGGGAGGGAATCTCAGTGATTGCTGGGTGTGCCACTATTTGCCAAGACCTGGTGCACCCCTAAGTCCTATGGCTGCCCTAGTTTTCTGCTATGATAAAATTATGTCTGGAGGTGTGTTAACACACCGTGCTCCTCGAGCACCTATAAGGGCAAGATTAGCGCAATATCCTTTTTCCATCCCTTGTTTTTTCCTCTCTAATGTGTATAACCATAGTGAAAAAGGAAATTGGGCATTAAAGTCCCAAGTACCCCGAGTATGAATAAATCAGGAAATTTTCAGGGATTTCCAACTCCTCTCTTCATGCAATGACTCTTGTGTCAACTCTCATTTGTTACTTTTTCATTCAAGGCTTCCAGATGTCCCAAATGAAAATTTGTCTTTATGTGCCCCTCCAGGTTATACTTTTCTATGGAGACGTAAGCCATACCCCAATAGTGAGTCACCCAATTCATTTAATTCACTCTGGACTTGGGCCATCCAATGCTTAAATGGGATCCACTTTGTGGCTCAATGCACCCTTGGGTTCCTAGTCTTCACCATCCAAGTTCATTACACCACCAGCATCCCACATCCATCAAGAGAAAAGCACGATGTTTTCTCTGTAGATCCTGTTACATTAGAAACCCAGAATGATGGATATAACCTAGTGTTAGAAGAAACTGGTTTTGGTTAGTGGTATCTGAGGACCATAATCCCCAGATTAGGCATATACTATATGGAAATGGCTATTAAAAACCTTTCAGATACAATCCATTTGTTAGCCATGGGTACAGAAAGAGCCCTGAAGGCCCAGCAAGCCTTCTTAAATTCCCCTTCAGAAGTGGTCTTAGACAACAGAATTGCATTGGACTTCCTATTGGCAGAATCAGGGCATGTTTGTGCCATGATTAATAAGACTTGCTGTACCTGGATTAACACTTCGGGGGAAGTGGACTTCAGATTAAAAGAAATCCAAGAAGTTGCTAAAAGGACAAATCCCTTAGCACGGCCCAGTGGACTCTGGGATTGGATCTCGAATCTATTCCCATCCATAAGATGTTGTTTAGACCCTCTTGTCACCTCGAGAATTGTAATTTTAATGGTGTGTATTTCTGTTCCCTGTTTTCTAAAAATCTGTGCCAAAGGAACTGAGACCACCTTAAAGGCAGGAAATATATTTGCCCTAATTGGCTGAGGAAATTCTCCAGTAAACCAAGGGAATGTTCACCATCTGATTCAATTAGACACTACTGCCTTTTATTCTAAGTCTACTTCTAACAACCACACTAATTGAACATTCCCGACTTCATGCCCCCTTTAGCAGGAAGTAGTAGCCAAATTGAGCGGCTCCCTGTTTCCCAAAATTGAGAAACCTTCAGAAAAAGGAGGGCTTGAAGCAGAGAAAATACATTTTCTGTAGTGTTT
This sequence comes from Elephas maximus indicus, assembly GCF_024166365.1. Lineage (NCBI taxonomy): Eukaryota > Metazoa > Chordata > Mammalia > Proboscidea > Elephantidae > Elephas > Elephas maximus. Next base: position 45,249,621 of record NC_064835.1, on the reverse strand, counting down.
TAGTATTAAAATAAGAGAGAATATATTTTCTAGTTTAGCTGTATAAACTGTGATTAAAATCTTTAGTCTTTGAAAATGTCGATTATTTGCTCTGGAATCTGTCTCACTTTTGTTCCACTGTAGAAAAAGAAATTCCATTGTAGAAAAACAAGGTAATCAAGATTTTTGTTGTTGATTAAACCATGCTTCTCTCCTAGGTGACAAAAACAATGAGAGATGCCATCAGGACCCGAGATAAATGAGCAAAACCCGGACCCACCCAGTGACTGAAACCAGGATGGCATAAAGAAGCCTCCAAGACGTCAACAATAAGCCTCTTCATCATTACGCCCCCCTCGAAGAAGAATCAACGCTCCTGGGAATTTCTAAACCCTGACCCTCTCGCTATAAAACCCTTTTGTAGCCCTCTCGGGGCAAACAGAATTGGGAGGAAAGTTTACCCCCTCAGTCTCCTGAATACAGTGTTCATTAAAGCTGTATTGCTCCTTTCCTCCACTTATCTCACTCCTGACTTGCAAGAAGTGGCACAAATCCACAATTTGCAGTAACATTGTTCTTTGTACCTATTAGGGGTGACCATCTTTGACGTTTGGTAAGTTTTGTTGTCCAAGCCAGAGTATGGCTTCCTAACTTACAGGAGACAGTGACTCTTTTAGAATTAGGAATATTATACTGTCTGTGTATAGGTAATTAAAGAAAATTTCAAAGCCATTTTCTAAGCAAGACATATTTTTTTTACAAGATTTTTCATTTTCTGGACATTTTAGTTCAATATGTTAAGAAATCAAAGAGTCCTTCATAATGGAATTTTACAACACTTAACTGTGCACAAGAGAAAACTGTACAGAGAACGAGAGGCAGTTATTTGAACAGAGCAACGAGATACTGCATGGTTTAAAATCACAAAATTTATAAATCAAGGTAGTATCTTTTCACCAAACTTATTCAATCTGTATGCTGAGCAAATAGATTGAAAAGCTGGACTGTGTGAAGAAGAATACAGCATCAGGATTGGAGGAAGACTCATTAGCAACCTGCAATATGCAGATGACACAACCATACTTGCAGAAAAAAAGACTTGAAGCCACTTATGGATGAAGATCAAAGACTACAGCCTTCAGTTTTGATTGCACTTCAAAAGGATCAATAATCACCATCATGATAAACGGAGAAAAGATTGACATTGTCAAGGATTTCATTTTACTTGAGTCCAAAAACAACGCTCATAGAAGGAGCAGTCAGGAATTCAAACAACTTATTGCATTGGGCAAATCTCCTGCAAAAGAACTCTTTAAAGTATTAAAAAGCAAAGATGTCACCGTGAGAGCTACAGTGCACCTGCCCAAACCATGGCATTTTCAATTGCCTCATTTTCATGTGACAGCTGGACAATGAATAAGAAAGACTGAAGAAAAAAATGATGCCATCGAATTATGCTGTGGAGAAGATATTGAATATTTCATGAACTTCTAGAACAAACAAATCTGTCTTGGAAGAGTTAGAGCCAGAATGCTCCTTAGAAGCCAGAATGACAAGAATTCATCTCATGTACTTTGGATATGTTATCGGGAAGGACCAGTTCCTGGAGAAGGACGTCATGCTTAGTAAAGTAGAGGACCAGTGAAAAAGAGAAACAAGATGGCTTGACACAGTGGCTGCAACAATGGGCTCAAACATAACAATGAATCTAAGGCTGCTGCAGGACTGGGCACTGTCTCCTTGTGGTGTACACAGGGTTGCCATAAGTCAGAACCGACTTCCAGCACCTAACAACAACGACTTTATAAGCACATATAAAGAAAGAGAAGTAAGATAGAATATTCATCAAGTTTCCCAAGTGGTTACCAGGAATATCATATTCACTCCCTGAGGCATAAAAATTCTTTTTTCTTTTCCCCTTGCCTTAAAGTGGGCTATTAGCTGTCTATGTATAAGAGACAGTTTTTTCTTCCCTATCAAGCTGTTTTGACTTGAGGCTCTTTAGGAGTTTCATTCACTAAGTCCCAGGGAAAGAGAGTTTGTAGCACTAGATTCAAACATTCTTAAACAATTAACCTGGTATCACCAGATACCAGACCGTATTTTTTATTAGAAATCTGTTTTTGTTTTTTTTTTTAATTGTCCTTTTTCATCAAACATTTAGTACACAGAGTGTTCTATGACATTAGTTGACCACCCCACAACATGTCAACGCTTTCCCTTCTCAACCCTTTGTTCCCTATTACCATCTTTCCTATTCTCTCCTCCCTTTCAATTCCTGTCCCAGGGCTGGTGCACTCCTTTAGCCTTGTTCTGTTCCATGGATCTGTTCAATCATTGGCTAAAGAGTAAACTTCAGGAGTGAACTCATTTCTGAGCTGAAAGCATGTCAGGGGCCACACTCTCTGGATTTCTCCAGTCTCTGTCAAGTCAGCAAGTCTGGTCTTTCTTTCTGAGTTAGACTTTTTTCCTACATTTTTCTCCAGCTCTTTCTGGGGCCCTCTATTTTGATCTTTGTCACAGCTATCAGTGGTGGTAGCAGGACACCGTCTCATTGTACTGGACTCAGTCTAGTGGAAGCCGTGGTAGATGTGGTCCATTAGACCTTTGGCCTACTCTTTCCCTTGTGTCTTTAGTTTTCTTCACTATTCTTACTCCCAAAGGGGTGAGACAAGTGGAGTATACTAGACGGCAGCTCACAGTCTTTTAAGACCCCAGACACTACTCACCAAAGTAGAATGTAGAACATATTCTTTACAAACTATGTTAGGGCAATTGAGCTAGATATTCCCCGAGATCACAGTCCCCTCAGCCCTCAGCTCAGCAATTCGGTCCCTCAGGGAGTTTGGAAGTGTCTATGGAGCTACCATGACCTTGTTTTGTACAATTTCTGCTGCCTTCCCCACTGCTGTGTACTGTCTTACTCTTCACGAAAGTTTCCACTTACCTATTGTTCCACACTGTTGAGTACTGTCTTACTCTTCACCAAAGTTTCCACTTATCTATTGGATGCCAGACAAAATCGAATGATCTCAAGTCCAACTCATTATTTGCAGACACTCTGTGGGTCAGCATGGTGGGTGTGGGGAATGATTCCTTTTTTTAGATTAGCTGAGAGAGAAACATGCAGGATGGCCCTAGACACCCATCTGTCCATTTTCAGGGTCTCTGATGTTTTCTTACAGTGTCAGGGCCATGTGCATTGTGTTCTTGACATGAATACAGCCTTTTACAATCCAAAGTGACCACTACTGCAAGCAGTACCAATTTTATCTCTGCTGGTAGTCCTCCAAATACACAAGGCACTTTGTTATTTGCTCACAGGAGAGGTCCATTCTCCCTTTGGTTCTCTCCACACTGCTGCACCCACCAAGGGATTTGCATATTGTTCCCCAGGGAGGGCCTTCCCTGGCCAAGTCTGAGATAAAAGGTCAGCTCCAATCTGCCTTTACTTATCAGGATTTATTCATTCATCTTCTCAAAATGAGGTTTCCTGCTCAGCTCCTGGGGCTGTTAATGCTCTGGGTCCTGGTGAGGACAGAGAGGGGATGGGAAAGGAGAAGGAGGTGGGGAGGGTGAGCTCTGGGGGCACCACAGGTTCCTGTGTGTATTCTGTTCTCAAGTTAGATGCCTATGTCACAGCCACTAGAAGGGCACATTGTGTTCAGATCTGTGAAACAGAAGAGAACACAGGAGTAAGAGGGACCTGTTCTCTGGTGAAGATTTTAGCAAAGAAAGAAGTTCTTTTATGCCTGGCACTCTCAGGCTATTTTTTTTTTCTCTGTTTGTCTGGTTTGGGGTATGAATTAAAATTTCACACACCCACACACACTCACACACTCACACACACACACACAATTAATTAGCCTGAAAGAAATCTTGAAAACCCTTCTTAATATTGGCAGTAACCTTTCACTTCTCTCTCATAATTTTAACTTCCCATGGCAATATTGTGGTGACTCACACTCCAATCTCTCTCCCAGTCATACTTAGAGAGCCAGCCACCATCTCCTACAAGTCAAGCCAGAGCCTCCCACTTAATGATGGTTACACCTATCTGAACTAGGGCCAGCAGAAGCCGGGCCAGCCTCCACAACTCCTATTCTATAGGGCATCAAGCCTTTTCCCTCGGGTCCCAGTGGGTCGGGACCAGATTTCACTCTGTAAATCAGCAGGGTGGAGGCTGAGGATGTTCCAGTTTATTACTGCCAGCAAAGTATACAACTTCCTCCCACAGTGGTCCAGCCCTGCACACAAACCTCTCTGATTGGGGTGGCCCAGCTGCCTAAATGTGTGGTCTGTGTGGGGAGTAGTCCCAGCAGATTCTCTGAGGCTGCTAAGAGGAAGATGTTGGAGACCTCAGCGAAATGGGTTGAAGCTGAGAACTCTGGACCATGAGTGGCTCTGCTACAACTCAGACACTGCCTGTTCATGGCCGGTCAGCTGCACCAGTCTTGACATGGCAGAGAAAGCAGGGAGGATGGAGGAAGTCCAAGTGTCTCTGAGCAACTAGACAAGATGCCAGGACAGCCAACTGAGAGCTTATCCTAAACCTCCTCCCTGTGTACATTTGTCAGCTAAATTTAGTCAGCATGATAGGCAGACATTTGACACAGACAGTGGCAACACAAGTGGAATACATGTGGAGGTTAAGTAGGCTTTTTGTATATTTCATCAGGATAATATTTGGCGATGTTTAGCCATTAGTATTTTCCCACTTTCCCAACCCCCTGCTTCTCATTTTACCACCTACAGTTTCCCTTGAATTTAGGTAGCTGAAATATGATTCTCTATTAGATGTCCTCAGGGGGAGTGTGGCTGAGAAGAATTTGTGAAGATGCTGGTTTTTGAGCCTCCAAAAAGCCTTTTGTAAATGTATAGGAGACACAAAATGCTAATTCCTCAAGCGTTGAATTTCCCCAATTACTTCATGTTGAGAAAAATGATTTCTAGGAATGTTATAAGTTGGGTTTTAAAAATAAAAAGCAAACTGAAAGATGTAGAACAACATTTATTCCATCAACTACTAGAAGGATACAGAATGACAGAAATGTTTTTCTTTCTAAAGGTCAGAATTTTAAGACTGTGTCCATATTTATACCTATTCCCATGAAAGGTAATCCAACTGAACATGGAAATCATCAAACAATATTCATTCAAAAGTGGCTACAGCAGTATATTGGAAGGGAACTGCCAGAAGGGCAAGCCAGATTCAGACAACAACATGGAAGAAGGGATATCATTGCTAATGTCAGATGGTTCTGGCTAAAAGCAGATAATAACAGAAAGTTATTTACCTGTGTTTTATTGACTATGCAAAGGCATTCAACTGTGTGGTTTGTAACATACTGTGGATAACATTACAAAGAATGGGAAATCCAGAACACCTAAATGTGTGCATGAGGACTTATACATAGGTCAATAGGCAGTCATTCAAAGAGAATAAGGAGATGCTGCATGGTTTAAAGTCATAAAATGTTTGTGTCATGGTTGTATCCTTTCACCATACTTAAACTATATGCTGCACAAACAGTTTGAAAAGGTGGATTACATAAAGAAGAATGAGGAATCAGGATTGGAGGAAGACATTTTAGCAACCTGCATGATGCAGATGACACAAACTTGTTTGCTGAAAATGAAGAGGACTTGAAGCATTTGCTGATGAAGATCAAGGACGACAGCCTTCAGTAGGGATTATGCTTGAACATAAAGGCAACAAAAATCTTCACAACTGGGCCAATAAGTAACATCCTGATAAATGGACAAAGCGCTGAAATTGTCATGGATTTCATTGTACTTAGATCCCTAATCAATGACCATGGAAGCAACATTCAAGAAATCAAAGGATGCATGGCACTGGGCAAATTGGCTGCAAAGTCCTCTCTAAAGTGTTAAAAAGCAAAGGCATCACTTTAAAAACTAAGATGCACCTGAACCAAGCCATGATGTCTTCAATTGCCACCTATGTATGTGAAAATTGGGCAATGAATAAGGAAGACCAAAGAAGAATTGATGCCTTTGAATTATTGTTTTGGTGAAGAATATTGAACATACCATGGACTTACAAGGAACAAATTTGTCTTGGAAGAAGTAGAGCCAGAGTGATCTTTAGGAGGGAGGGTGATGAAACATCGTCGTACATACTTTGGATATGTTCTCAGGAGGGATCAGTTCCAGCAGAAGGACATTATGCTTGGTAAAGTAGAGGGTCAACAAAACAGAGGAAGACTCTCAATGCGATGGATTGCCTCAGTGGCTGCAACAATGGGCACAAGCCTAACAAGACTGATAAGGATGGCCTAGGACCGGGCAGTTTTACATTGTGCTGTTCATACAGTTGCTAGGAGTTGGAGCTGACCGGACAGCATCTACAGCAACAACAACAAAACTGAGCAAGATACTGATGAGATTTTTTTTTTTTGAAACTTCAAAAATCAGAAATGTAAAACGGTTACTATAAACATTAATATTCAAGGTGAAAAAACTTTGATGAAGATCTAATACTGTCAAATATTGAAATATATTCTTATCACTCAGGGATTTTGATCACAAACGAGAGAAACCAACCAAGTCTAAACTAAGCAGAAAATGAAATGATTACTGGGTGACATGCAGATTTGAATGAAAGTCTACAGAACATGGTGTAGAAAATGTACATGAAACCAGCTGGCAAAAACACAGTTCACGATAAATCAGAGAAAGAAGTTGTTTGTATATGATTCCACCACCGCCACAGATGGACTGGCTCCACCACCATTGGTCATTGGAAGCCTCTGCTACCATTCTGTTTGCAAATATTGTTGACTCTGTGAATTGAGTATTAGTACCATTTCCTCAGGAACAGTTAGAATAAGTGGTCTTCAAGAATATATTTACATTCCCAGAAACTGTAATCAAACAATATGAAACCCATTACCATTGACTTGATTCCAATTCCTAGCAACCACATGTGTTACAGAGCAGCCCTGAGCTCCATCGACATTTCTGTTCTATAACCTTCATGGAAGCAGACCACTAAGGCTTTCTTCTGTGGCTCCACTGGGTGGGTCCCTACTGCCATCCTTTGGGTTACTTGCTGAGCACGAACTGCCCGCACCACTCAGGCACCTTCAGGAATTCTGGCAGGAAAACTAAAATATAACTATTGACATTAGACAATCTAAAAAACCATATTTGACATATTCAAATAGCACTGCCCTATTCAAAAAGTAAGAAACATGCACTTTAGAAGTTTTTGTACCACAGCTCATTGATCTAAGAATTTCACCCTTTCACTCTGTGGTTCTTTGCATAAATGTTCGCTTGGCACACCCCAACCTGAGCTCACACCTGCTGACCTAAATGTCATAAAAATCTACAAAGTATAGAAACTTTTGAATCAGTGTGTGCTTTCTTGTGTATATTCTCAACAGCAACAACAACAAAATGCAACCCTTTCCCATCGAGTTGATTCCAACACATAGGGACACATAGGACAGAGTAAAACTGCCCCATAAAGTTTCCAAGGTGCGGCCAGTAGATGCGAACTGCTAACCTTTTCTTTAGCAACCATAGCTCTTAACCAATGTGCAGCCAGGGTTACCACGATCAAACTGAAAAAAAAAAAAAAAAAGCTATGAAATTTAGTTTCTTGGGGGATGGAATCTGAGCAACATCACACAAAGAGAAGCTGCAGGACAGGCGCCACCCAGGTGCTAGGCTGCTGCTCTGCTGTGTTCCAGATGAGACAAAACCTAGACATGGAGTTTTCTCTCCAGAGTGATCCTCCTGTTCAGATAGGTCTACAATTAGAAAAGAGATGTGAAATAAATGTTACAAGCCACACAGGCCTGTCCACTTGTCCCAGTTAGAGACCATTTTGGTTTGATTTTCCTTCTATTCCTGATGGCACAGTATCTCTGGGTCATCCTCAGGTGCCTTTCATTTTAAGTCCCAGCGGGCAGATCCTGCTCACTAGGTGCCAGAATGTCTGCTGTCTCCCAGGTGAGAAAGTCTCCTTTAGCTGCAGGGCCAGTTGGAGTCTCCTCTACACTGACTGGAAACACTACTTAGGCTGGCATCTGCATAAACCTGAGGAGGGACCTACATGCCTCCTTTACCTCACTTCCTCTATGCAGGGTGTTGTGATGCTAAACAGGCTTCAGCAGCACTTTCAGACTAATAGAGACTAGAGAGAAAGGCCTGGTGATCAACTTCTGAAAAATCAGCCAGTGAAAATCCCATGGATGAAAACAGTCAGATCTTATTTTTCGTTGGTTTGTCATGACTCAGGGGCTGACAAGATGGCAACTAACAACAGGAAAAAACCATGATTTCCTTCAGCCACAAAATTAATCCTGGCTGCCCAAGGGATTAATTTAGAGAGGAAATTATGAAAAAAAAAAAATATGGTGAAACTGGGCCCTGTTTCTAGCGTGTTAGGGTTAATGAGTTAGAGACTGGACTTTGAAAGAATGAGTGCCACTGAAAGAAATGGAGAGAGGAGAAAAGGGCAGTAAAATGGGAGCTTAGAGCAGGAAAACACCTTCAGTGACATTGCCCAGGAAGGCTTGGCTGGAAAACAGAATCCATGGAAGGAAAAAGGAAGAGAGGAAGATCACTTTCTGTGAGGGAAATTTTAAACATGAAGGGCCCAGATTCAATACTGGGTTAGGTCCAGAGCTGTGAGGGGTAATTGCACAGAAAGGAAAGGGTCCAGGAAAATAAGGAATTAAAATGAGAATTCTCTAGAGTAAAGAAGACACAAGGAAAACAGAACTAATCCTTCAGGGTATAAAACTCACTGGACCCTTCCCCAAATCAGTCATGTGATCTATCCTCATAAAACGACCAGGTTCCTGTGTTATGAAAACTCCTGACAAAGCCTACAAGAGATTTTTAGAGCATTCTTTTTTCTATAATTTCCCACAAAAGGGGATCCAGAAGAAGCCACATCCCTTAAGTTTCTCCTGGAACCTGCACATATTGCAAGGAATCAGTCAGGAGATGTGGTCTTTAGGGCAGACAGAGGAAGTGTGCATGTTCAGGGCTGAGCAGAAAAGAAGCAGCTGGTGCAGTGAAGACTCATTGGCCTGTAGCCCTCGGGAGGAGGTTTGTGTTCGAGGCTGAAGCACTGTGGGAGGTGGGTTATTACCCTGCTGACAATAATAAACTGCAGCATCATCAGCCTGGAAGTTGTTGATGGTGAGAGTGAAGTCTGTCCCTGACCCACTGCCACTGAACCGGTCAGGAACCCCAGATGCCGGGCTTGATGCACCATAGATGAGCAGCTTAGGAGCCTGGCCTGGTTTCTGCTGGTACCAGTTTAAGTAGCTGCTCACACTCTGGCTGGCCTTGCAGTTGATGGTGACCGTTTCTCCTTGAGACTTAGCCAGAGAGGCTGAAGACTGGGTCAGCACAGTGTCCCCACTGGCACCTGCAATCGGAGTAGACAATTACCATGCATACATATGTACACACTCTTTTTCACACACACGTTAAAATATATGACAACATCTAGTGATATTACATATCAGCAAATAATTGGTTCCATTTTGCAAATAACTGTCATTTCCCACTCTATGTCAAAATCATTTTTCAACTCTAGAAACATAGCACTCTGGAGATATGGAAACACTTTTAATTTCTCACCAGAGGCCCAGAGCAAGAGGGACATGAGGACCAAAGTGTGTGGCACCATCTTGCTGCCCCTGCCTGCCTGATGCAGATCAGCTCCCATAGCAAAGGCCCTGTTTATAGTATCTGAGCAGCCAGCCTGGTGTTGGAGGGGCCTATGCAAAGCAGTCAGTGAATGGAAAGCAAATTACATGGGCGACAGGTTGTGAAACTAGCCAGTGTACTTCAAGAGCCAAATATATCACATAAAGTATAATTTCATGACTAGAAAAGACAAAGCAGGGTCATAGAAGCTCTAGTATCTCTCAAAAACAACAACAAAAAAAGTGCAGTCCAGAGGATTCCAACTCATGACAACCACATGTGTCATACAGTAGAGCTGCCCCATAGGCTTTTCTTGCCTGTGTTCTTTATAGAAGCAGACTGACAGGCTTTTCTTCCTGGGTACCACTGGGTATGTTCCAGCTGCCAACCTTTATGTTAACAGCCCACCACAACCGCTTGAAAAACCTATAATTTAATGAATAGCTTCAATTTTAACTTAAAGACAACTTTAAATGTGTTCAGGTTCCATAATTGTTGGACTAAAACCCCAGAAACCCAATAAATATTGGACTAGTTTCCTCAAATCAACAGTTTTGTGAAATAATAAATCATATTAGAAAAAAATAACAAGGAAATGGAAGACTATGGGAAATTTTTGCCTCAATGATTGATAAAATTTTATAGCTAAAAAATGCCTGAGCTCTGAAGATACTCACATCCTGAAGGATACCTGAAAACACTGCAAGCACTTGAGATTGGATTCCAGGGCTACGGAAGGGCCAGAAATATGGAAAACTGGCCCCGAATTTACTCTCATTGAAAATCCTCAGGGAGCCTATATTGAGCAAGGGTCCAGGAGGGCTCAGATCACGAAGGAAGTGTGAACCAAAGAGAAAGTGGAATCTATCATGCCAAAGTGAGTAGGACCTGATAAGAGGGCTCTAGAATCATTTGTGGAAATGGAGAGGGAAAAACAAGCACAATTTCTTTGTAAAGTTGTGAGTGAATGCCAACTCTTCAAAGAGTTTCATTCCAGGTATGGATGGCCTCGGTGGGCCTGGGACTCTTCAGCCTTGAAGGTGAGACTTCATCTCTCTTACTTTGGATATATTATCAGGAGGGACCAGCCCTTGCAGGAGATCATGCGTCATAAGGTAGAGGGTCAGAGAAAAAGGGAAAGAGCCTCAAAGAAATGGATTGACACAGTGGCTGCAACATTGGGCTCAAATATTGCAAAGGCTGTGAGGACGGCTCAGGACCAGGGGGTGTTTCTGTTTGTTGTACACAGAGGGTCACTAGCAGTTGGAGCCAATTTCATGATGCAGAACAACAACATGATATGAATACGAATGTGATGCAACAGAAATAACAGGGAACAAAAGGAGCTCTGTTCATACTTCACATTTGGGCATTCTACGAGTTTATTCAAAGAAACAGATGAGAAACTTAACACTGTATGGAAGGTAGAGGAAACAAAAGTGGGGACACTTCAGATCTGAAGAAGAATAAGTTGCATTTCTACAAATTAGAAATAGAGCCACCAAAATTTTAAAACGCGGTGGAAGACAGACTTCCACTTGTAGGCTAGATGGAATAACAAGGGCAATATTTACTATCATGCATGAAACAATCAAAAAGTAATTAATTAATTAAAAATTATATTAACAGTTAATGCACTCAGCTCCTAGTCAAAGAACAGTAGCCTCAAAACCAAATAAAATAAACAAAAAACCTGGCAATCTACTTCTGAGAAATGAAACATTGAAAATAATAGAATTGACTCACGTGGGGTCACCATGCGTCAGAATCAAGTCAACAGCCAATGGCTTTTCATCTTACAGAAGTGCATTTTTAGGCCTTTCTTCCAAGGCCCCACGGGTGGATTGGAACTGCTAACCTTTCAGTAGTAGTCTAGCACAAATCATTAGCTCCACATCATTAGTTAAATCTTCATCTGGGGAAGATAATCAAAGATCATAGGTGCCCTTCACTACCGTATTCAAACAGGAAGTCAGAGAAGAGCACCTATAGATTTTTTACCACAACCCTGTGCTCTGCGACTTTCACCATCAAACTCTCTGGTTCTTGCCATAAATGTCCCCTCCCCACCACCCCACCCTGGACTCAACCCTGCTGACCTGAGCCTCATAAATGGAGCCTTTTCTAGAGAGTGGAACTTGAACAACATCACACGAGAGAGAAGCTGCGGGATGGTGACACCATCCAGAACCTCAGGCTCCTGCTCTGCTCTGTTCCAGGGAAGAGGATATTTGCAAGCCCATAGATGGAGTTTTCCCTTCAGAGTAATCCTTCCATTCAGAGCTACAATTTTAAAATGAGATATGAAATAAATGCTACCAGCAACACAGGCTTGTCCGCCTATCGCAGATAGAGATTATTTTGGTTTGGTTGTTTCTTGGATCCCTGATTGCACAGCATCTCTGCATCATCCCATGTGCCTGTCGTTGCAGGTTCCGGCCAGCAGATGGCGGTGACACAGTCTCCAGAACCCCTGGCTGTCTCCCTGGGAGAGAGTCCCCAGCAGCTGAAGGGCCATGATTCAGATGATTGGAACTCATTGAATTTGATTGAGAGATGTTATAGGCCATAACATTGTCTATCTTAGCAGGTGTTTTAAAAGAAAAGCATTTTCTGCTGTTGTTTGGAGAGTGTCCTCTAAGTGTCAGTTATGTCAGCATGGTTGATGAAAAAAAAATTTTTTTTTTTATAGCTTTGTTCAATATCCTATATCCACACTGCATGCTGGAGCTCCTACAGAGCCTTTGCTACTCAGAGGCCCTCTTAACGCTGGCCAACTCCATGGACCCGGTGTATGGGCCACACCAGTGTACCTAGGGGTAGAATGAAGGTCCAGAACTCAAAAAGGCCTACCAGGTGTTTCTTTAAGAGAAAAGGCGCACAGTAAAGGGGCTGAGGTAGAATGTATATTCCCCCTTACACCTTGTCTATGGGGCACACAACATTGATCTTAAGGGGGGACAATATTTCACACCATTTTGTGCCAGCCGTAAAGGGTACCTCTCAGAAATAAAAGCTTAAGATCACCTTCAACTAGGGGACATCAGCCACCAGACCTCAGCCAACATGTTGCCTGGTGACCCAGGAAGAGCCTCCGGGTCGTTTTCAGACCCCCGAGCTCATCTCGACTTGATCCCTGGATTCGTGCTCTACTTAGCCAGTTGCCATGTTGTCAGCTGAGACTCCTGGTGACCCCGTGTGTGTAAGAGTAGAACTGGGCTCCATAGGGTTTTCACTGCTGACTGGTCTGAAGCAGGCCAACTTGCCTTTCTCCTGATAAGCCTCTTGGAGACTCAAACTTCCAGCCTTTTGCTCAGCAGCCAAGTGTTTGAACTGCTTGCACCACCAGGGCCTCCTGAGCTCTAGTTTAATAACCTGCTGCTGTTGAGTCAATTCCGAGTCACAGAAACCTTTTTGGACAGAGTAGAGCTGCCCCATAGGGTTTCTTTATGAAAGCAGGTGCTCTAGTTAACCCACTGCCCTTGGGTTCATTCTGACTCATAGCGGCCCTGTAGGACAGAGTTGAAGTGCTCCATAGAGTTGCCAAGGCTGTAAATCTTTAACGGAAGAGAACTGCCCCATCTTTCTCCTGCAGAGCGGATGGTGGGTTCAAACCACAGACCTTTTGGTTACCATCCAAGCATTTTAACGACTGCAAAACCAGGGTTCCTTGTTAGGAGGGCCAAAAATTGGAGAGTGTAGATTCTGTACTTCTTTTGTATTTAGGAAAACCTGGTGACGTAGTGGTTAAGAGTTCATGTGCTAACCAAAAATTTGGCAATTAGAATCCACCAGGTGCTCCTTGGTAACCTTGTGGGATGATTCTACTCTGTCCTATAGGGTCACTAAAAGCCGCATTCCACTCCTCCATAAATTTGGTTCTTGGTTTTTGGTCCTAAGTCAGCAGGACACTAGGGGGCACTCAGGTCAAATTCTTGACATGTTTCTCCTGTTGCAGTTTGCAGTCCAAAATGTTCTCTGTGTTTGCCTGACTCCTTAAGGTGTTACTATAATAAAACCAAGAAAACCAAACCAAACTCATTGCCATTGAGTCAAATTCTTCCTCTCTGTCTTTCTCCCTTTTCCTCTCCCCCCTCTCTGTTTGCCTGCATACGTTTATCTCGGGCAACTTTCCTAAGAGGTTTTCCACTATCATTTTCTGTACAAATTCTGAGGGTAGAAGAGCTACTGTTACTACCAATATTAATTGTATAGTTTGAATCCAAGGTATATCAGTTTTACTGAATCTTGTAACTTTAATACCAGGGCAGAAACAAAAGATATTGCTGTTTTGCGACTCAGAAATATTATTGACAAGCAAACATTTGCTATACTCCTTTTCATATAATCAACAAGTTTTGCCCTTTCAAAAACAAAAATAATTGAAAACAAAATCCCAAACCTGTTGTCTTCATCGTCCTTCCAAATAATGGTTACCCCATGTGTGTCACAGCAGAAGTGAGCTCCACAGGGTTTCCTTCGCTGTAATCTTTATGGAAACTGAGTTCCTGGCCTTTCTTTGGTGGCACCACTGGGGGGGTTTGAGTCACCAATCTTTGGATTAGTGGGTGAGTGCAATCTGTTTGTGCCGCCCAGGGACTACTTGAATCTTTACTTTGCCTTAAATAAATACTGCTGGTGCATTCTGGGATGGACGATGAAGATTAATTCTCATAATCAATTTCAAATTTCACCCAGGGCTGCCAAGATATTCGCCTATGAGAGAACCAAATAAGGAGGTTCCTAACTTCCAAGGAAAAGAAAATGAAAGAGGAGTGAGATCTGCCCAAGCAAGTTTCTATCCAGTTCTTATAGCCTCTAAATTTTTGTTCAGCTTTATGGTTTTATCCCCTGACTATTCTAGGGAGCTCAAATTGGTTTGATTTGGTTTCATATTATCTTAATATATTATTTCATTCTATCCTGTTTAATTCAATTCGTTTTGATTCAAATTGATTTGATTATGTTTGACTTATTACTGACCGTCCATTCTCCCCTTGGCCGAAGAGCTGTTGTAGAGGGGTCAACATACAAATTTCTAGAAGTACTCTGAGTCATCTAGTGCTGCTATAACGGAAATACCTCAGGTAGATGACTTCAACAAAGAGAAATTTATTCTCTCACACTCTAGTAGGTTTCATGTCCAAACTCAGGGTTTCGGCTCCAGGAGAAAGGTTTTTCTCTTTATTGGCTCTGGAGGAAGAGTCCTTGTCATCAATCTTCCCCTGGTGTAGGAGCTTCTTAGGCTGAGGGACCCAAGGTCCAAAGACAGCACCCTTGCTCCAGGTGGTGCTTGCTTGGTGCTCTGAGGTCCGCAACTCTCTGCTTGCTTCCCTTTCCTTTTATCTCTTAAGAGATAAAAGGTGGTTCATGCCACACCACAGGGAAGCTCCCTTTACCTTGGATCATGGCGGTGACCAGAGTAAGGGTGGTGTTGAAGGGGAGAAAATACATTTTCTGTAGTGTTTTAGTATGAAAATAAGAGAGAATATATTTTCAAGTTTAGCTGTATGAGCTTTGAATAAAACCTTTAGTATTTGAAAACGTGGATTATTTGCTCTGGAATCTGTCTCACGATTGTTCCATTGTAGAAAAACAAATTCCATTGTAGAAAAACAAGGTAATCAAGATCTTTGTTGTTGATTAAACCATGCTTCTCTCCGAGGTGAGAAAAACGATGAGCAATACCATCAGGACCAGAGATAACTGAGCAAAACCTGGACCCATCCAGTGACAGAAACCAAGCTGGCGTAAAGAGGCCTGCAACAGGTCAATAATAATTCACTTGGTCATTAGGTCCCCCTCGAAGAAGAATCAACGTTCCTGGGAATTTCTAAACTCTCTCTATAAAACCCTTTTGTAGCCCTCTTGGGGCAGACAGAATCTGGGGGAAATTTTGCCCCCTGTGTCTCTTGAACAGGGTGTTCAGTAAAGCCGTCTTGCTGCTTACCTCCTCCTGTCTCACTATTGGCTTGAGGCAAGGGGCTGGAATCTGCAAACTGAGGTAACAAATTCTGGCCCCCAGAGTGGGGCATTTTGTCCCTTGAGAGGTGGTGGCCCTGGGAGGGGCTAGGACCGGCCAATTAACCCTTAAGTGGCGGCTGGAGGGTTTTTTTTTTTTTTTTTTAACCTCATAAGGGAAACATTGTAGGGTCCTTATTCTCGCAGTGACACTGGGGGTCCCTAACCGCGCAGAAACAAGGTAAGCAGGGTGCAAGATTGACTAAGGAAAAACTCCTGGGGCGAGTCTGCGAATCCTCTCCCTGTCGCGCTCAGGGGCAGAGCAGATAGAGCAAGCCCAGAGGGGGCTTAGACTGTTGGTTTCTGAAGCGAGCACTGCCTCTGATGACTGACCCTGTGAGTAGGTTCATATAACGGGCTCTTGGTGGCTCTAGAGTCTTGGTTTTGGTTTTTTGGGTGTGTGAAAGAGGCTGTCAAGATTACCTCTGTCATTCTAGGGATTGTCTGGGAGGTTGAGGCAGCTGAGGCTGTCAAGATCACCTCTGTCATTCTAGGGATTGTCTGGGAGGTTGAGGCAGCTGAGGCTGTCAAGTTTACCTCTGCAATTCTAGGGATTGTCTGGGAGGTTAAGGCAGCTGAGGCTGTCAAGATTACCTCTGTCATTCTAGGGATTGTCTGGGAGGTTGAGATTGCCTAGGGTGAATGTGAGGCTGGCCAAGTAGTTGGTGCATGTGTGTATGCGTATGTGTGTATGTATGTGTGTGAATGTGGGAACTTCGCTTGAACTTGACTGATGGAGAGTGTCCAACTGAGGCATGCGAGATACTGCACCGTCTCCGTCACCGTGTCAGCCCCTATCTGTATACAACCTGTTCCCAAATCCGTGAATACTTTTGGTCCCAGTTTTCTGAGCATGATGACTGGTTTCATAAATTTTCAGTAGCATATCAAGCTCAGGTGTTGTTGGAAAACCTTCTCAGTGAGAATTGGGGACCAAAAATCAGCATCAGGGGCATTTTAACTGAAATTAAGTTGATAACAACAGAGATTGAATTTCAAGTAGATTGGGACACAGATTGCATTCAAGCAGAAAGAAGAAGGGCCCGTCCTTCCATCACAGTTGAGAAACTACACCGGGGACCAGGGATGGGAGGGGGATCCTCCATACTGGTAGAGCCCCCCTTGGCATGCATTCTGACCAGTTGGGGGCGCTATAGTTATGCCCCAATGACTAAAAAGATGATTTTTCTATGCAATAGTGTTTGACCACAAGATAAATTGGCAAGTCAGGAAGCTTTGCCTAGGTTTGGGTCATTCAACTTTAATACAATTTTTCAGTTGGACCTGTTTTTTAGAAAAGAAAAGAAATGAGGCGGAGTCCCTTAGGTTCAAGCTTTTATGTCACTATATCAGAATATGCACCCTTCTAACCAAGTTCTTTTTCAAGGCAAAGAGAAACCAAAAGTGGTTTCTGATTCTTCCCGTGAGGACCCCTTGCTGGAGGGATGGGCTCTGCTTTCCGCTGCGGCCCCAACTCCTCCTTATGGTGGCGGTGATGCCGCTGGTGGAGGAGGACAGTGTCGGAGGAGGAGAACGCACACTTCCCCACCAGGGCCAGAACCAACCTCTAGTACTAGTCCAACGAGGGAAGCAGAAAGGGGAGACAGGGAGGAAATGGGCGGTGGAGACAGGGCTTCAGGTATGGTTTCTCCTTCTCGTACCTGGCAGGGCACAGTTTTCCATGAGGGAGCTCCGGACCACCAGGCAGGAGAATATCCTCTTCCAGAGGCACTAGCAGGGGTTGATGAAGCAAGCTGTCCCCGGAGGCCGATACTGGGATATACTTAATTTTCCACCTCTGACTTATATAATTGGAAAAATCACACCGGCCATATCGGAGCAACCCTAATCGCATGACTGAACTTTTTCTTTCTGTGTTCTCAACTCACCGCCCTACTTGGGCAGATATACAAACTTTCTAACTACTCTCCTTACTGTAGAAGAGCGTCGGATGGTGTTAGAACAGGCACAAAAGGAGGCAGATACACTACATGATTTAGACCCCACTAAAAAAAAAAAAAAAAAAAATTTTTTTTTTTTTTTTAATGAATCAAGGCCCGCAGGTGTGAAAGCTGTCCCTACCCCAGATCCGGGACGGGATCATAATAGCTCTGATGGGCGAGGTCGACTTCAACTATATCAGAATTGTCTTACTGTGGGCTCAAAGTTTGGGGTCCCTAAACCGAAGAGTTTGCAAAAACCGAGACATAATACAAGGAGAAAAAGAGGACCCTTCCACCTTGTTGGAGAGGGTGACAAATGGTTTCCGGCAATATACGGATATAGACCCTGAGACCCCCCCAAATTCCGTACTTCTGAATATGACTTTCATTACCCAAAGTGCCCCAGACATACGTAAAAAGTTACAGAAGCTAGAAGGAGGTTTGGGCATGCCTATGGGACAGCTGCTGGAAATTGCTTTTAAATTATGTAATAACAGAGACTAGAGAGCCAAACAAAAAGAAAAGCAAAAAATGAAACAGAAGGCTGCTTTACTCACTGCTGCGCTGTCACCTCCGAATTCTGAGAAAGAGAAGGGGCCTAGAAAGTGGTTAAGGCCAGAACATAGACCAAGACCCTCTTTGGGGTCAGGCCAGTGTGCATATCGAAAAAAGCGTGGGCAATGGAAACTTGAGTGTCCCAATGGCCCAAAGAAGCCGGTGCAGCCAGCCACCTTACAGGCTTACTAGGAAGCATCATCCCCTAGAGATGAATCAGAGGAACGAAGCCAGGACCCATATCGCCATTGGCCATCTCCCTCCGTGAGCCCCGGGTGACTTTAAGGTGGGAGGATGCCCCATAGACTTTATCTTGGACACTGGAGGAAGCCTTTGAAAAAAATTAAATATAAGTTAATGACGGACCCAGCGTTGGGACTGCCTGATTTACAAAAACCTTTTGAACTGTTTGTGCATAAGAGGAAGGGGATTGCTGTG
Source organism: Elephas maximus indicus (assembly GCF_024166365.1). Taxonomy (NCBI): domain Eukaryota; kingdom Metazoa; phylum Chordata; class Mammalia; order Proboscidea; family Elephantidae; genus Elephas; species Elephas maximus. The sequence goes on along the minus strand of NC_064835.1, from coordinate 45,230,986 downwards.
GGAGTTCTGAGTCAGACTTTGGGCCCAGCATGGCGCCCTGTGGCATACTTCTCAAAGCAATTGGGCACTGTTGCTAAGGGATGGCCACAGTGTTTACAGGCGTTGGCTGCAACCTGCGATCTGCTCCCGGAAGCTGAAAAGTTCACACTTGGCCAAAAGGTGACTGTAAATACCCCACACACAGTTCTTCCTCTTTTAGAACAAAAAAGGGGGGTTCTGGCTTACAGCAGGCCGCATGGGACAGTACTAGGCCATCCTATTAAATACCCCTAATGTTGTATTAAAACCTGTCTCCTCCCTGAACCCCGCTACCTTACTGCCAGTATCTGAGGATCCGCCAATAACCGACTGTGTAGAGGTCACTGAAGAAGTCTATTCAAGTAAGTCTGACCCGTCTGATGTCCCACCGCAGGATTCTGACATTCAAATATTCACAGATGGAAGTAGCTTCAGGCATGAAGGACGTCGAGCGGCAGGATATACAGTGGTAACCCTGACAAATAGCTTGGAGGCTGCCCCTCCAAGAGTGGAGGTTTCAGTCTTCACCACACCCTAGATGGCTGACTAATTTTGAAGAATAAATATTGTTACCAGAAGACCAAGTGTACAATATAATATAATATCAACTCTGCATGAAAGCATGCAGTGTGGAAGAGACCCAAGTCTCGAATGGGTTCAACAAATTGTTGGGTACCACAGATTCTTAAGACAGTATGTGAGGTCACCAAAGATGTCCGTTAAGTGCTAAAAACAATCCAAAGATGGTACCCCACCCAGCAGAGCCAAGAATCCAGCACTGAGGAATGAACATGGGAAAAAATTGGCAAGTAGATTTTACAGTAATGCCTCGCACACCTGGAAACTTCTGATATTTACTGGTTTTTGTAGACACATACTCTGGGAGGGTAGAGGCTCTTCCTTGCCAGACTGAACAAGCTCAAGAAGTGACTAAGGTATTACTCAAAGAGATTATTTCCCGATTTGATATGCGACTCTCAGTTCAGAGCGACAATGGGGGAGCCTTTGTGGCCCAGGTAAATCAAGAACTTAATAAGGCCTTAGACATCACCTGGAAACTGCACTCAGCATAGAGACCACAATCTACTGGAAAGACTGAAAAGATAAATCATACTTTGAAAAAGACTCTAGCTAAAGTTTGCCAAGAAACCCACTCCACTTGGTTACAAGTATTACCAATTGCCCTACTTCAGATTCGGGTGGCCCCTCGAAGTGGGCTTAAGTTGAGTCCTTATGAACTTATATATGGGAGACCATTCCTAAAAGGGTCAACTTTCCACACCTCTGTCATGACAGAAGTTGAAAAGAGAGATTGGGTCCAATCCTTAGGAGCAGTTACAAGTACCATTGACAAATATGCCTCTTCCCATTTGTCTTCCCCCTCTAATGTGCCTCTTCATAGGTTCAAGCCAGGGGATTGGGTCCTGTTAAAGGTTTAGAAAAATCAACATCTAGAAGATGAACTGGCCCCCATTTGGTTGGGACCATATGAATTCCTCCTGACTACTCATTCCTCTCTGAAACTGGCTGGAGTAACCTGGTCGTAAAAAAAACTGGTTTTGGTTGGTGGTGTCTGAAGACCATAATCCCCGGACTAGGCATGTACCATTCGGAAATGGCTTTTCAAAACCTTTCGGATACAATCCATTTGTTAGCCATGGGTACAGAAAGAGCCCTGAAGGCCCAGCAAGCCTCCTTAAATTCCCTGGTTAAAGTGGTCTTAGACAATAGAATTGCGCTGGACTTCTTATTGGCAGAATCAGGGGGTGTTTGTTCCATAATTAATAAGACTTGTTCTACCTTGGTTAACACTTTGGAGGAAGTGGACATCAGATTAAAAGCAATCCACAAAGTTGCTGAATGGACAAATCCCATAGCACGGGCAAGTGGACTGTGGCATTGGATCTCGAATCTATTCCCATCCATAGAATCTTGGTTAGTCCCTCTTGTCACCTTGGGAATTGTAATTTTAATGATGTGTATTTGTGTTCCCTGTTTTCTAAAAATCTGGGCCCAAGGAACTGAGACCACCTTAAAAGCAAGAAATACATTTGCCCTAATTGGCCGAGAGAATTCTCCAGTCAACCAAGGGGATGTTCACCATCTGATTCATTAAGACACCATTGCCTTTTATACTAACTCTACTTCTAAGACCCACCCTAAATAAACATTCCCTGACTTCATGCCCCTCTTCAGCAGGAAACAGCCAGATTGAGCGGCGCTCCATTTCCCAAGATTGAGAAAGCTTCAGAAATAAGGGGGATTGAAGTAGAGAAAATACATTGTCTGTAGTGTTTTAGTATTAAAATAAGAGAGAATATATTTTCCAGTTTAGCTGTATAAGCTGTGAGTAAAGTATTTAGTCTTTAGAAACGTCGATTATTTGCTCTGGAATCTGTCTCATAATTGTTCCATTGTAGAAAAACAAATTCCATTGTAGAAAAACGAGGTAATCAAGATTCTTGTTGTTGATTAAATCATGCTTCTCTCCGAGGTGAGAAAAACAATGAGTGATACCATCAGGACCCGAGATAATTGAGCAAAACCCGGACCCATCCAGTAACCGAAACCAGGACGGCGTAAAGAGGACTCCAAGACGTCAACAATAAGTCACTGGGTCATTACGTCCCCCTCAAAGAAGAATCAACATTCCTGGGAATTTCTAAACGCTGACCCTCTCCCTATAAAACCCTTCTGTAGCCCTCTAGGGGCAGACAGAATCTGGGGCCAACTTTGCCCCCTCTGTCTCTTGAACACGGTGTTCAGTAAAATTGTCTTGCCACTTACCTCCCCCTGTCTCACTATTGGCTTGCGGCAGGAGGCTCAAATCCGCAATTTGCGGTAACAGGTGGAGGCTGCGGATATTGCAGTTTATTACTGCCAGCAAAGTGTACATCTTCCTCCTGCAGTGATACAGCCGTGCAAGCAAACCTCTCTGCTTGGGGTGGCCCAGCTTCCTAAATGTGTTGCCTGTGTGATGAGCAGTCCAAGCAGATCCTCTGAGGCTGCTAAGAGGAAGAGTTTGGAGACCTCAGGGGAATGGGTTGCAGCTGAGGACTCTGGGCCATGAGTGCCTCTGTTTCACCTCAGACACTGCCTGTTCGTGGCCGGTCAGCTCCACCAGTCTTGACATGGCAGAGAAAGCAGGGAGGATGGAGGAGGTACAAGTACCTCTGAGCAACTAGACCAGATGTCAGGAGACCTGACTGAGAGCTCATCCTAATCCTCCTGCCTGTGTACATTTGTCAGTTAAATTTAGTCAGCATGACAAGAAGACATTTGACACAGACAGGGGAAACACAAGTTGAATACATCTGGAGGTTATGTATATTTAATCAGGATAATATTTGGTGATATTTAGCAGTTAGTATTTTCCCACTTTCCCAACACCATGCTTCTCATTTTACTACTTACGGTTCACCTTGAATTAAGAGAGTTGAAATATCATTCTCTATAGATGTCCTCAGGGCGAGAGTGGCTGAGAAGAATTGGTGAAGATGCTGGTGTTCCAGCTTCCAGAAAGACTTTTGTAAATGTATAGCAGACACAAGATGCTAATTCCTCAACCGCTGAATTTCCCCAATTACTTTTTGTTGAGAAAAATGATTTTGAGGAATTTTATAAGTTGGGTTTTAATAATAAACAGCAAACAGAAAGATGTAGAACGACATTTACTCCATAAACTACTAGAAGGATACAGAATGACAGAAAGGTTTTTCTTTCTAAAGGTCAGAATTTTAAGACTGTGTCTATATTTATGTCTATTCCCACGAAAGGTAATCCAGCTGAATGTGGAAATCATCGAACAATATTCATTCAAAAGTGGCTACAGCAGTATATTGACAGGGAACTGCCAGAAATGCAAGCCAGATTCAGACAGCAACCTGAAACAAGGGCTATCATTGCTAATGTCAGATGGATCCTGGCTAAAAGCAGATAATACCAGAAATATATTTACCTGTGTTTTTTTGACTATGTAAAGGCATTCCACTGTGTGGTTTGTAACACATTATGGATAACACTGCGAAGAATGGGAATTCCAGAACAGCTAAATGTGTGCATGAGGACCCGTACATAGGTCAACAGGCAGTCATTCAAAGAGAATAAGGAGATGCTGCCTGGTTTAAAGTCATAAAATGTGTGTGTCACAGTTGTATCCTTTCACCATACTTATGCAGGCTTTATGCTAAGCAACTAGTTTCAGAAGATGGATTATATGAAGAAGAATGAGGAATCAGGATTGGAGGAAGACTCTTTAGCAACCTGCATGATGCAGATGACACAAAGTTGTTTGCTGAAAATGAAGAGGACTTGAAGTATTTACTGATGAATATCAAGGACAACAGTCTTCAGTATGGATTACACTTTAACATAAAGAAAACAAAAATCTTCACAACTGGGCTAATAAGGAACATCCTGATAAATGGACAAAACACTGAAATTGTCATGGATTTCACTGTCCTTGGATCTGTAATCAATGCCCATGGAAGCAACATTCAAGAAATCAAAGGATGCATGGCACCGGGCAAATTGACTGCAAAAGACCTCTCTAAAGTGTTAAAAAGCGCAGAGGTCACTTTAAAGACTAAGATGCATCTGAACCAGGCCATGATGTTTTCAATTGCCTCCTATGCATGTGGAAGTTGGGCAATGACTAAGGAAGACCAAAGAAGAATTGATGCCTTTGAATTGTGTTCGCGAAGAATGTTGAACATAACATGGACTTCCAAAGGAACAAATTTGCCTTGGAACAAGTACAGCCAGAGTGATCTTTAGGAGGGAGGGTGTCAAAACTTCATCTCACATACTTTGGATATGTTCTCAGGAGGGATCAGGCCCTGCAGAGGGACATTATGCTTGATAACGTAGAGGGTCAACAAAACAGAGGAAGACCCTTAACGAGATGGATTGACTCAGTGGCTGCAACAAGGGTCTCAAGCATAAGAAGGATTACGAGGATGGCCTAGGACTGGGCAGTGTTTCATTGTGTTGTTCGTACGGTCACTAAGAGCTGGAACTGACTGGACAGCACCTAACAACAACAACAAAAATGAACAGTATACTAATGAGATTTTTCTTTTCAACTCCAGAAATCAGAAATGCAAAATGGTTACTATAAACATTAATATTCAAGGTGAAAAAACATTGATGAAGATCTAATACTGTCAAATATTATATTCTTATCATTCAGGGATTTTGATTGCAAACAAGAGAATCCAACCAAGCCTAAACTAAGCAGAAAATGAAATGATTACCTGGTGCGATGCGGACCTGACTGAAAGTCTACAGAACATGGTGTAGAAAATGTACATGAAACCAACTGGCAAAAGCGCAGTTCACGATAAATCAGAGAAGGACGTTGTATGTGATCCAGCACCACCACAGATGGACTGGCTCCACCACCACTGGACACCAGTGATGGCACATTGGATATTGGAAGCCTCTGATACCACTCTGTTTCCAAACATTTTTTTAAAATAATTTTTATTGTGGTTTAAGTGAAAGTTTACAAATCAAGTCAAGTCAGTCTCTCACATATAATCTTGTATACACCTTACTACATACTCCCACTTACTCTCCCCCTAATGAGTCAGCCTGCTCCCTCCTTCCAGACTCTCCTTTCGTGACCGTTTTGCCAGTTTCTAACCCCCTCTACCCTCCCATCTCCCCTCCAGACAGGAGATGCCAACATAATCTCAAGTGTCCACCTGATGCAAGTAGCTCACTCCTTATCGGCATCTCTCTCCAACCTATTGTCCAGTCCAATCCATATCTGATGAGTTGGCTTTGAGAATGGTTCCTGTACTGGGCCAACAGAAAGTTTGGGGACCATGACCTCTGGGATTCTTCTAGTCTTAGACCATTAAGTCTGGTGTTTTTATGAGAATTTGGGGTCTGCATCCCACTGTTCTCCTGCTCCCTCAGGGGTTCTCTGTTGTGCTCCCTATCAGGGCAGCCATCGGTTGTGGCCGGGCACCATGTAGTTATTCTGGTCTCAGGATGATGAAGTCTCTAGTTCATGTAGCCCTTTCTGTCTCTTGGGCTCATAATTCCCTTGTGACTTTGGTGGTCTTCATTCTCCTTTGATCCAGGTGAGTTGAGACAAATTGATGCATCTTAGATGGCCGCTTGCTAGCTTTTAAGACACCTGAGACCACACTTCAAATTGGGATGCCGAATGTTTTCTTAATAGAATTTATTTTGCCAATGACTTAGGTGTCCCCTGAAGCCATAGTCCCCAAACTCCTGCCCCTGCTCCGCTGACCTTCAAAGCATTCAGTTTATTCAGGGAACTTCTTTGCTTTTAGTCCAGTGCAGTTGTACTGACCTCCCCCATATTGAGTGTTGTCCTTCCCTTCACCTAAAGTAGTTCTTATCTACTATCTAATCGGTAAATAACCCACTCGCACCCTCCCTCCCTTCCCCTTCTTGTAACCACAAAAGAATGGATTCTTCTCAGTTTAAGCTATTTCTCAAGATCTTATAATAGTGCTCTTATATCATATTTGTCCTTTTACATCTGACTTATTTCACTCAGCATAATGCCTTCCAAGTTCCTCCATGTTATGAAATATTTCACAGATTCCTCACTGTTCTTTATTGACGCGTAGTATTCCATTGTGTGAATATACCACAATTTATTTATCTCTTCGTCCATTGAGGGACACCTTGGTTGCTTCTAACTTTTTGATATTGTAAACAGTGCTTCAATAAACGTGGGTGTGCATAAATCTGTTTCTGTAAAGGCTCTTATATTCCAAGGACTGGGATTTCTGGGTTGTATGGCAGTTCTATTTCTAGGTTTTTAGGGAAATGCAAGATCACCTTCCAGAGTGGTTTTACCATTTTACAGTCCCATATTTTTTTTTTTTTTTATTCCCACCAGCAGTGTATAAGTGTTCCAATTTTCCACAGCCTCTCCAACATTTATTATTTTGTGTTTCTTGGATTAATGCCAGCCTTCTTGGAGAGAGATGGAATCTCATCGCAGTTTTAATTTGCATTTCTCTAATGGCTAATGATCAACAGCATTTCCTCATGTATCTGTTAGCCCCCTAAATATCTTCTTTAGTGATGTGCATGCTCATATTCTTTGCCCAATTTTTAATTGGGTTATTTGTCTTTTTGTGGTTGAGTTTTAGCAGAATCACATAGATTTTAGAGATCAGGCACTGGTTGGAAATGTCATAGCTGAAAATTTTTTCCCATTTTGTAGGTGTTCTTTCTACTCTTTTTGTGAAGTATTTAGATGAACATAGGTGTTTGATTATTAGGAGCTCCTAGTTATCTGGTTTCTCTTCGTTATTTTAAGTAATGTATTGTATTCTGTTTATGCCTTGTGTTCGGGCTCTTAATGCTGTCCCTATTTTTTCATCCATGACCTTTATCATTTTAGACTTTATGTTTAGGACTTTGATCCATTTGGAGTTAGGTTTTGTGCATGGTGTGAGGTATGGGTCCTGTTTCATTTTTTTGCAGATGCATATCCAGTTATGCCAGCACAATTTGTTAAAAAGACTATCGTTTCCCCAATTAACTGACACTGGGCCTTTGTCAATATCAGCTGCTCATATGTGGATAGATTTATATCTGGGTTCTCCATTCTGTTGCATTGGTCTATGTGTCTGTTGTTGGACCAGTACCAGGCTGTTTTGACTACTGTGGCTGCATAAGATGTTCTAAAATCAGGTAGAGTGAGGCCTCCCACTTTCTTCTTCTTTTTCAGTAATGCTTTGCTTATCCGGGGCTTCTTTCCCTTCCATATGAAATTAGTGATTTGTTTCTCTATCCCCTTAAAAGATGACATTGGTATTTGGATTGGAAGTGCGTTATATGTATAGATGGCTTTTGCTAGAATAGACATTTTTACTATGTTAAGTCTTCCTATCCATGAGCAGGGTATGTTTTTCCACTTAAGTATGTCCTTTTGAATTTCTTGTAGCAGAGTTTTATAGTTTTCTTTGTATAGGTCTTTTACATCCTTGGTAAGATTTATTCCTAAGTATTTTATCTTCTTGGGGACTACTGTGAATGGTATTGATTTGGTTATTTCCTCTTCGGTGTTCTTTTTGTTGATGTAGAGGAATCCAAGTGATTTTTGTATGTTTCTCTTATAACCTGAGACTCTTCCAAACTCTTCTATTAGTTTCAGTAGTTTTCTGGAGGATTCCTTAGGGTTTTCCATGTATACGATCATGTCATCTGCAAATAGTGGTAGCTTTACTTCCTCCTTACCAATCCGGATACCCTTTATTTCTTTGTCTAGCCTAACTGCCCTGGCTAGGACTTCAAGTACGATGTTGAATAAGAGTGGTGATAAAGGGCATCCTTGTCTGGTTCCCGTTCTCAAGGGAAATGCATTCAGGTTCTCTCCATTTAGAGTGATATTGGCTGTTGGCTTTGCATAGATGCCCTTTATTATGTTGAGGAATTTTCCTTCAATTCCTATTTTGGTAAGAGTTTTTATCATAAATGGGTGTTGAACTTTGTCAAATGCCTTTTCTGCATCTATTGATAAGATCATGTGGTTTTTATCTTTTGTTTTATTTATGTGATGGATTACATTAATGGTTTTTCTGATATTAAACCAGCCTTGCATACCTGGTATAAATTCCACTTGATCAGGGTGAATTATTTTTTTGATGTGTTGTTTGATTCTATTGGCTAGAATTTTGTTGAGGATTTTTGCATCTATGTTCATGAGGGATATAGGTCTAAAATTTTCTTTTTTTGTAATGTCTTTACCTGGTTTTGGTATCAGGGAGACGGTAGCTTCATAGAATGAGTTGGGGAGTATTCTGTCTTTTTCTATGCTTTGAAATACCTTCAATAGTAATGGTGTGTTAACTCTTCTCTGAAGGTTTGGTAGAACTCTGCAGTGAAGCTGTCTGGGCCAGGACTTTTTTTTGTTGGGAGTTTTTTGATTACCGTTTCAATCTCTTTTTTTTGTTATGGGTCTATTTAGTTGTTCTACTTCTGAATGTGTTAGTTTAGGTAGGTAGTATTGTTCCAAGAATTTATCCATTTCTTCTAGGTTTTCAAATTTGTTAGCGTACAATTTTACGTAGTAATCTGAAATGATTCTTTTAATTTCATTTGGCTCTGTTGTGATGTGGTCCTTCTCGTTTCTTATTCGGGTTATTGGTTTCCTTTCCTGTTTTTCTTTAGTCAGTCTAGCCAATGGTTTATCAATTTTGTTAATTTTTTCAAAGAACCAGCTTTTGGCTTTGTTAATTCTTTCAATTGTTTTTCTGTTCTCTAATTCCTTTAGTTCAGCTCTAATTTTTATTATTTATTTTCTTCTGGTGCCTGATGGGTTCTTTTGTTGCTCACTTTCTATTTGTTCAAGTTGTAGGGACAGTTCTCTGATTTTGGCTCTTTCTTCTTTTTGTATGTGTGCATTTATCGATATAAATTGGCCTCTGAGCACTGCTTTTGCTGTGTCCCAGAGGTTTTGATAGGAAGTATTTTCATTCTCGTTGCTTTCTAAGAATTTCCTTATTCCCTCCTTGATGTCTTCTATAACCCAGTCCTTTTTCAGGAGGGTATTGTTCATTTTCCAAGTATTTGATTTCTTTTCCCTAGTTTTTCTGTTATTGATTTCTAGGTTCGTTGCCTTGTGGTCTGAGAAGGTGCTTTGTAATTTTTCAATGTTTTGGATTCTGCAAAGATTTGTTTTATGACCTAATATGTGGTCTATTCTAGAGAATGTTCCATGTGCACTAGAAAAAAAAGTATATTTTGCAGCAGTTGGGTGGAGAGTTCTGTATAAGTCAATGAGGTCAAGTTGGTTGATTGTTGTAAGTAGGTCTTCCATGTCTCTATTGAGCTTCTTACTGGATGTCCTGTCCTTCTCCGAAAATGGTGTGTTGAAGTCTCCTACTATAATTGTGGAGGTGTCTATCTCACTTTTCAATTCTGTTAAAATTTGATTTATGTATCTTGCAGCCCTGTCATTGGGCGCATAAATATTTAATATGGTTATGTCTTCCTGATCAATTGTCCCTTTTATCCTTATATAGTGTCCTTCTTTATCCTTTGTGGTGGATTTAAGTCTAAAGTCTATTTTGTCAGAAATTAATATTGCTACTCCTCTTCTTTTTTGCTTATTGTTTGCTTGATATATTTTTTTCCATCCTTTGAGTTTTAGTTTGTTTGTGTCTCTAAGTCTAAGGTGTGTCTCTTGTAGGCAGCATATAGATGGATCGTGTTTCTTTATCCAGTCCGTGACTCTCTGTCTCTTTATTGGTGCATTTAGTCCATTCAGCGTAATTATAGATAAATAAGTTTTTAGTGCTGCCATTTTGATGCCTTTTCATGTGTGTTGTTGGCCATTTCATTTTTCCACTTGCTTTTTTGTGCTGAGACGTTTTTCTTAGTAGCTTGTGAGATCCTCATTTTCATAATGTTTAACTTTGTGTTTGTTGAGTCGTTACGTTTTTCTTGCCTTTTTTCTTGAGTTATGGAATTGATATTCCTTTTTGTGGTTACCTTATTATTTACCCCTATTTTTCTAAGTAAAAACCTAACTTGTATCCTTCTATATCGCCTTATATCACTCTCCATATGGCAGTTCAATGCCTCCTATATTTAGTCCGTCTTTTTGATTATTGTGATCGTTTATCTATTGATTTCCTGTTATGTGTATTATTTTGTTTATTTATTTATTTTTTAGAATGGATCTTAATTTGTTTGTTTTTGTGCTTTCCCTATTTGAGTTGCGTTGATATCAGGGCGTTCTGTTTTGTGACCTTGTATTGTGCTGGTACCTGATATTATTGGTCATCAGGCCAAACAATTTCCTTTAGCATTTCTTGCAATCTTGGTTTAGTTTTTGCAAATTCTCTAAACTTGTGTTTATCTGTAAATATCTTAATTTCGCCTTCATATTTCAGAGAGAGTTTTGCTGGATATATGATCCTTGGTTGGCAGTTTTTCTCCTTCAGTGCTCTGTATACATCGTCCCATTCCCTTCTTGCCTGCATGGTTTCTGCTGAGTAGTCTGAACTTATTCTTATAGATTCTCCCTTGAAGGAAACCTTTCTTTTCTCCCTGGCTGCTTTTAAAATTTTCTGTTTATCTTTGGTTTTGGCAAGTTTGATGATAATATGTCTTGGTGTTTTTCTTTTTGGATCAACCTTAAATGGGGTTCGATGAGCATCTTGGATAGATATCCTTTGGTCTTTCATGATGTCAGGGAAGTTTTGTGTCAGGAGTTCTTCAACTATTGTCTCTGTGTTTTCTGTCCCCCCTCCCTGTTCTGGGACTCCAATCACTCGCAAGTTATCCTTCTTGATAGAGTCCTACATGATTCTTAGGGTTTCTTCATTTTTTTTAATTCTTTTATCTGATTTTTTTTCAGCTATGTTGGTGTTGATTCCCTGGTCCTCCAGAAGTCCCAGTCTACATTCTAATTGCTCGAGTCTGCTCCTCTGACTTTCTATTGCGTTGTCAAATTCTGTAATTTTATTGTTAATCTTCTGGATTTCTACATGCTGTCTCTCTATGGATTCTTGCAACTTATTAATTTTTCCACTATGTTCTTGAATAACCTTTTTGAGTTCTTCAACAGTTTTATCAGTGTGTTCCTTGGCTTTTTCTGCATTTATCCTAATTTCATTTGTGATATCTTTAAGCATTCTGTAAATTAGTTTTTTATATTCTGTATCTGATAATTCCAGGATTGTATCTTCATTTGGGAAAGATTTTGATTCTTTTGTTTGGTGGGTTGGAGACGCTGTCATGGTCCGCTTCTTTATGTGGTTTGATATGGACTGCAGTCTCCGAGCCATCACTGGGAAACTAGATTTTCCAGGTAATCAGCTAAAAAAAAATGCAGTCAAATCCCTATCTGAATTCTCCCTCTGGCTCCAGGTATTCAGATGGTAATGGAGCTGCCTGGGAAGGGTGTGGGAGGGATCAGAGAGCTAGGAGTGTAGCACCACAGAATATAGAGCTGATCACCGCGGACATGCTCCGCCCCTGTCCGCCAAAATCAGGGCGGGACGGCTCCCCGCTTGGGACGCTACTCTCTCCACTCCGAGACCTGTCACTTCCTCCTGGGGACTTCTCCCTCTGGTGCGCGGCACCGCTCGCGAGAACTGCGTGGGCGTCTCCCGCACGAACGGGTGGGCCCGCCCCCAGGGTCTATTCAGGGGAATATAATTGGACCCCGCGCGCACACCTCGCCCGCTTTTGCCCAAATCCCAGCAGGACGGCTCCCCGGCTGGAACGCTGCCTTCCCCGCTCCGAGACCAGTCACTTCGTCCCGGGGACTTCTCCCTCCGGTGCATCACTCCACAGACGCGATCTGGGTGGGCGTCCCCCCGCATGAACGTGTGGGCCCTGCCCCGGGGTCGCTTTAGGGAAATATAGCTGACCCCCCCCCGCTCGCGCCCCACCCGCTTCCCGCCAAACTCCCAGCGGGACGGCTCCACGGCTGGGACGCTGCTCTCCCCGCTCCAAGATCAGTCACTGCCTCCCGGGTGTTTCTCCCTCCGGCTGAGCCGCTACGCCGCCCACGCCAACCAGCTAGACTCTCTCCCGGGATGGGTTCAGGGGGGTAGGGCTGGGCCCCTTGTCTGTGCCGTCTGCCCCCCTGGGCTCTGCCCCAGATCATGCTCCGAAGGTCACCTGCCTGGTACGCTGGCTCCTAGTTCTGAAAACGGTCGCTGTCTGCCTGTATTTGTTCGTTTTCCGTCTCTAAGACTGTGCTTATTGTTCAGAGTTCGTACATTGTTATGTATGTGATCGATTCACTTGTTTTTCCGAGTCTTTGTTGCAAGAGGGATCCGCAGTAGTGTCCACCTAGTCTGCCATCTTGGCCCCGCCTCCCTGCAAACATTTTTTTTAAATAATTTTTATTGTGCTTTAAGTGAAAGTTTACAAATCAAGTCAGTGTCTCACATATAAACTTGTATACACCTTACTACATACTCCCACTTACTCTCCCCCTAATGAATTAGCCTGCTCCCTCCTTCCAGACTCTCCTTTCGTGACCATTTTGCCAGTTTCTAACCCCCTCTACCTTCCCATCTCCCCTCCAGACAGGAGATGTCGACATAGTCTCAAGTGTCCACCTCATGCAAGTAGCTCACTCCGTATTGGCATCCCTCTCCAACCCATTGTCCAGTCCAATCCATATCTGATGAGTTGGCCTTGGGAATGGTTCCTGTCCTGGGCCAACAGAAGGTTTGGGGTCCATGCCCGCTGGGATTCTTGTAGTCTTAGACCATTAAGTCTGGTCTTTTTATGAGAATTTGGTGTCTGGATCCCACTGTTCTCCTACTCCCTCAGGGGTTCTCTGTTGTGCTCGCTATCAGAGCAGTCATCGGTTGAGGCCAGGTACCATATAGTTATTCTGGTCTCAGGATGATGCAGTCTCTAGTTCGTGTAGCCCTTTCTGTCTCTTGAGCTCATAATTCCCTTGTGACTTTGGTGTTCTTCATTCTCCTTTGATCCAGGTGAGTTGAGACAAATTGATGCATCTTAGATGGCCGCTTGCCAGCTTTTAAGACTCCTGACACCACACCTAAAATTGGGATGCCGAATGTTTTCTTAATAGCATTTATTCTGCTTATGGTTTAGGTGTCCCCTGTAGCCATCGTCCTCAAACCCCCACCCCTGCTCCGCTGACCTTTGAAGCATTCAGTTTATTCAGGAAACTTCTTTGCTTTTGGTCCAGACCGGTTGTACTGACCTCCCCTGTATTGAATGTTGCCCTTCCCTTCACCTAAAGTAGTTCTTATCTACTATCTACTATCTAATGGGTAAATAACCCTCTCCCACCCTACCTCCCTCCCCTCTCTTGTAACCACAAAAGAATGGGTTCTTCTCAGTTTATACTCTTTCTCAAGATCTTATAATAGTGGTCTTATACCATATTTGTCCTTTTGCATCTGACTAATTTCACTCAGCATAATGCCTTCCAGGTTCCTCCATGTTATGAAATATTTCACAGATTCATGACTGTTCTTTATGGATGCGTACTATTCCATTGTGTGAATACACCATAATTTATTTATCCATTCGTCCATTGAGGGACACCTTGGATGCTTCCAAATTTTGCTATTGTAAACAGTGCTGCAATAAACATGGGTGTGCATACATCTGTTTGTGTAAAGGCTCCTATTTCTGTAGGATATAGTCCGAGGACTGGGATTTCTGGGATTTCTAGCTTTTTAAGGAAACTCCAGATCACCTTCCAGAGTGGTTGTACCATTAGACATTCCCACCAGCAGTGTATAAGTGTTTCAATCTTTCCACAGCCTCTCCAACATTTATTATTTTGTGATTTTTGGATTAATGCCAGCCTTGTTGGAGAGAGATGGAATCTCATCGTAGTTGTAATTTGCATTTCTCTAATGGTTAATGATCGACAGTATTTCATCATGTATCTGTTAGCCCCCTAAATATCTTCTTTAGTGATGTGCATGTTCATATTCTTTGCCCAATTTTTAACTGGGTTGTTTGCCTTTTTGTGGTTGAGTTTTAGCAGAATCGTATAGATTTTAGAAATCAGGCGCTGGTCAGAGATGTCATAGTGGAAAATTTTTTCCCAGTCTGTAGGTGGTCTTTTTACTCTTTTGGTGAAGTCTTTAGATAAGCATAGGTGTTTGGTTTTTACAAGCTCCCAGTTTTCAGGTTTCTCTTCATCATTTTAAGTAATGTATTGTATTCTGTTTGTGCTTGTATTAGGTCTCCTAACGTTGTCCCTATTTTTTCTTCCATGACCTTTATCATTTTAGACGTTATGTTTAGGTCTTTGATCCATTTTTAGTGAGTTTTTGTGCATGGTGTGAGGTATGGGTCCTGTTTCATTTTGTTGCAGATGGGTACCCAGTTATGCCAGCACGATTTGTTAAAAAGGCTGTCTTTTCCCCAGTTAACTGATACTGGGCCTTTGTCAAATATCAGCTGCTCACATGTGGATGGATTTATATCTGGGTTCTCAATTCTGTTCCATTGGTCTATGTGTCTGCTGTACCAGTACCAGGCTGTTTTGACTACTGTGGCTGTGTAATATGTTCTCAAATGAGGCAGAGTGAGGCCTCCCACTTTGTTCTTCTTTTTCAGTAATGCTTTGCTTATCTGGGGCTTCTTTCCCTTCCATATGAAGTTGGTGATTTGTTTCTCCAGGACATTAAAAAATGTCCTTGGAATTTGAATCAGAAATGCATTGTATATATAGATGTCATTTGGTAGAAGAGACATTTTTACTATGTTAAGTCTTCCTATCCATGAGCACGGTATGCTTTTCCACTTATGTAGGTCCCTTTCAGTTTTTTGCAGTAGTACTTTGTAGTTTTCTTCATATAGGTGTTTTACATCTTTGGTAAGATTTATTCCTAAGTATTTTATCTTCTTGGGGGTACTGTGAATGCTATTGATTTGGTGGTTTTCTCTTCAATGTTCTTTTTTTGATTTAGAGGAATCAACCCCCTCGTGCCTCTCAGTTTGTCATACTGTGGGGGCTTGTGTGTTGCTGTGATGCTGGAAGCTATGCCACCAGTATTCAGATACCAGCAGGGTCACCCATGGAGGACAGGTTTCAGCTGAGCTTCCAGACTAAGACAGACTAGGAAGAAGGACCTGGCAGTCTACTTCTGAAAATCATTAGCCAGTGAAAACCTTATGAATAGTAGTGGAACATTAACTGATATAGTGCTGGAAGATGAGCCTCCAAGTTGGAAGACAGTCAAAAGATGACTGGAGAAGAGCTGCCTCCTCAAAGTAGAGTTGACCTTAATGACGTGGATGGACTAAAGCTTTTGGGACCTTCATTTGCTGAAGTGGCATGACTCAAAATAAGAAGAAACAGCTGCAAACAGCCATTAATAATCAGAACCTGGAATGTATGAAGTATGAATCCAGGAAAACTGGAAAACGTCAAAAATGAAATGGGACACGCAAACATCGATATCCTAGGCATTAGTGAGCTGAAATGGACTGGTATTGGCCATTTTGAATTGGACCATCATATAGTCTACTATGCTGGGTATGAAAACTCGAAGAGGAATGGTGTTGCATTCATCATCAAAAAGAACATTTCAATGTCTACCCTGAAGTACAACGCTGTCAGTGATGGGATAATACCCATACGCCTAGAAGGAATATCAGTTAATAAGACTATTATTCAAATTTCTGCACCAACCACTAGGGCCAAAGATGAAGAAATAGAAGATTTTTATCAGCTGCTGCAGTCTGAAATTGATCAAACATGTAATCAAGATGCATTGATAATTACTGGTGATTGGAATGTGAAAGTTAGAAAGAAAGAAGAAGGATCAGTAGTTGGAAAATATGGCCTTGGTGATAGAAACAATGCTGGAGATCGAATGATAGAATTTTGCAAGACCAGTGACTTCTTCATTGCAAGTACCTTCTTTCACCAACATAAACGGCGACTATACACATGGACCTCGCCAGATGGAGCACACAGAAATCAAATTGACTACATCTGTGGAAAGAGACGATGGAAAAGCTCAATATCATCAGTCAGAACAAGGCCAGGGGCAGATTGTGGAATAGACCATTAATTGCTCATATGCAATTTCAAGCTGAAACTGAAGAAAATCAGAGCAAGTCCACGAGAGCCAAAATATGACCTTGAGTATATTCCACTTGAATTTAGAGACGATCTCAAGAATAGATTTGACGTGTTGAACACTAGTGACCGAAGACCAGAGGAGTTGTGGAATGACATCAAGAAGATCATACATGAAAAAAGCGAGAGGTCACTGAAAAGACAGGGAAGAAAGAAAAGACCAAGATGGATGTCAGAGGAGACTCTAAAACTTGCTCTTAAGCGTGGAGCAGCGAAAACAAAAAGAAGAATTGATGGAGTAAAAGACTGAACAGAAGATTTCAAAGGGCCTCTCGAGAAGACAAAGTATTATAATGACATGTGCAAAGAGCTGGAGATGGAAAAAAAAGGGAAGAACACGCTCAGCGTTTCTCAAGCTGAAAGAACTGAAAAAAAAATTCAAGCCTCCAGTTGCAATAGTGAAGGATTCCATGGGGAAAGTATTAAACGATGCAGGAAGCATCAAAAGAAGATGGAAGGAATACACAGAGTCATTATACCAAAAAGAATTAGTCGATATTCAACCATTTCAAGAGGTGGCATATGATCAGGAACTGATGGTACTGAAGGAAGAAGTCCAAGCTGCTCTGAAGGCACTGGCGAAAAACAAGGTTCCAGGAATTGATGGAATATCAATTGAGATGTTTCAACAAACAGATGCAACGCTGGAGGTGCTCACTCGTCTATGCCAAGAAATATGGAAGACAGCTTCCTGGCCAACTGACTGGAAGAGATCCATATTTATGGCTATTCCCAAGAAAGGTGATCCAACTCAATGTGGAAATTACAGAACAACATCATTAATATCACACGCAAGCAAAATTTTGCTGAAGATCATTCAAAAATGGCTGCAGCAGTATGTCGACAGGGAACTGGCAGGAATTCAGGCTGGTTTCAGAAGAGGACGTGGAACCAGGGATATCATTGCTGATGTCAGATGGATTCTGGCTGAAAGCAGAGAATACCAGAAGGATGTTTACCTCTGTTTTATTGACTATGCAAAGGCATTCGACTGTGTGGATCATAACAAACTATAGATAACACTGCGAAGAATGGGAACTCCAGAGCACTTAATTGTGCTCATGAGGAACCTTTAAATAGACGAAGAGGCAGTTGTTCGGACAGAACAAGGGGATACTGATTGGTTCAAAATCAAGAAAATTGTGCGTCACGGTTGTATTCTTTCACCATACCTATTTGATCTCTATGCCGAACAAATAATCCAAGAAGCTGGACTATAAGAAGAAGAACGGGACATCAAGATTGGAGGAAGACTCATTAACAACCTGCGTTATGCAGATGACACAACCTTGCTTGCTGAAAGTGAAGAGGACTTGAAGCACTTACTAATGAAGATCAAAGACCACAGACTTAAGTATGGATTATGCCTCAACATAAAGAAAACAAAAATCCTCAGAACTGGACCAAAGAGCAACATCATGATAAATGGAGAAAAGATTGAAGTTGTCAAGGATTTCATCTTACTTGGATCCACAACCAAGAGCCATGGAAGCAGCAGTCAAGAAATCAAAAGACGCATTGCATTGGGCAAATCTGCTGCAAAGGACCTCTTCAAAGTGTTGAAGAGCAAAGATGTCACCCTGAAGACTAAGATGCGCCTGACCCAAGCCATCGTATTTTCAGTCACATCATATGCATCTGAAAGCTGGACAATGAATAAAGAAGACCGAAGAAGAGTTTACGCCTTTGAATTGTGGTGTTGGTGAAGAATATTGAATATACCATGGACTGCCAAAAGAACGAACAAATCTGTCTTGGAAGAAGTGTGGCCAGAATGCTCCTTAGAGGCAAGGATGGCGAGACTGTACCTTACATATTTTGGACATGTTGTCAGGAGGGATCAGTCCCTGGAGAAGGACATCATGCTTGGCAGAGTACAGGGTCAGCAGAAAAGAGGAAGACCGTCAACGAGGTGGATTGACACAGTGGCTGCAACAATGAGCTCAAGAATAACAATGATTGCGAGGATGGCGCAGGACTCGGCACTGTTTCGTTCTTTTGTGCATAGGGTAGCTATGATTCGGTACCAACTCAACCGCACGTAACAACAATAACAGAGGAATCCAACTGGTTTTTGTATGTTTATCTTTTAGCCTGAAACTCTACCGAACTCTTCTATTAGTTTCAGTAGTTTTCTGGAGGATTTCCTTACGGTTTTCTGTGTATAAGTTCATGTCGTCTTTGCAAATATTTTTGACTCTGTGACTTGAGCTTTAGTACCATTTCCTCATGAATAGTTTCAATAAGTGGTCTTCAAGAATGTATTTCCATTCCCAGAAACTGTAATCAAGCAAAATGAAACCCATTGCCATTGACTTGATTCCAATTCATAGAAACCACATGTGTTACAGAGCAGACCTGAGCTGCAAAGGGTTTTCTGTACTGTAACCTTCATGGAAGCAGACCACTAAGCCTTTCTTCTGGGGGTCCACTGGGTGGGTCCCAACTGCCAAGCTTTAGGTTAGTAGCTGAGCACAGACTATTTGTACCACTCAGGCACCTTCAGGAATTATGGCAGCAAAACTAAAATATAACTAGTTTCATCAGAGAATCCCAAAAAACCATAAATGGCATATTCAAATAGCACTGCCCTATTTAAAAAGTAAGAAACGTGCACTTTAGAAGTTCTTGAACCACAATCCTTTTATCTAAGAATCTCACCATTACACTCCGTCGTTCTTTACATAAATGTTCACTTGGTACACCTCAACCTGAGCTCACACCTGCTGACCTGAGCCTCATAAAAAGCTACGAAGTATAGAAAGTGTTGAATCAGTGTGTGCTTTCTTGTGTATGTGCTTAACAGCAACAACAAAAAAACGCAATCCTTTCCCATTGAGTCGGTTCCAATACATACGGACATATCGGACACACTAAACTGCCCCATAAAGTTTCCAAGGTGCAGCCAACAGATTCCAGCTGCTAACCTTTTCATTAGCAGCCATAGCTCTTAACCACTGTGCAATCATCATGGTTCCCACAACCAAATTGAATGAATGAATGAAGAAAGATAGGAAGGAAGGAAGAAAGGGAGGGAGGGAGGGAGAGAGAGAGAGAAAGAGAGACAGAAAGACAGAAAGCAAGCAAGATATGAAATAGAGTTTCCTGGGGGATGGAATCTGAGCAACATCACACAAAGAGAAGCTGCAGGACAGGTGCCACCCAGATGCTAGGCTCCTGCTCTACTATGTTCCAGGCGAGACAAAACCTAGACATGGAGTTTTCTCTCCAGGGTGATCCTCCTATTCAGATAGGTCTACGATTTGAAAAGGGTTATGAAATAAGTGTTACAAGCCACACAGTCCTGTCCACTTGTCTCAGTTAGAGACTATTTTGGTTTAATTTCCCTTCTATCCCTGGTTGCACAGTACCTCTGGATCATCCTCGGGTGCCTGTCTTTTTAGGTTCCAGCAGGCAGATCCTGCTCACTAGGTGCCAGAATCTCTGCTGTCTCCCAGGAGAGAAAGTCTCCATTAGCTGCAGGGCCAGTCGGAGTCTCCTCTACACTGACTGGAAACACTACTTAGGCTGGCATCTGCATAAACCTGAGGAGGGACCTACAGGCCTCATTCACCTCACTTCCTCTATGCATGGTGTTGTGGTGCTGAACAGGTTTCATCAGCACTTTCAGACTAACAGAGACTAGAGAGAAAGGCCTGGTGATCTGTTTGTGAAAAATCAGCCAATGAAAACCCTTTAGATGACAATATTCAGAGCTTATTGTTCATTGGGTTATCATGACTGAGAGGCTGACAAGATGGCAACTAACAACAAGAAAGAACCATGATTTCCTTCAGTCACTAAATTAATCTTGGGTGCCCAAGGGATTAATTTAAAGAGGAATTGACAACTAATGAAAATAGAACATGGGAAAGCTGTCACATGTTTCTAGGGTGATAGGGTTAATGAGTTAGAGACTGGCCTTTGAAAGAATGAGTGCCACTGAAAGACATGGGGAGGGGAGAAAAGGCCAGTGAAATAGGAGCTTAGAGCAGGAAAACACCTTCATTGACATTGACCAGGATGGCTTGGCTGGAAAACAGGATCCATGAAGGAAAAAAGTAAGAGAGGAAGATTACCTTCTGTGAGGGAGATTTTAAATATGAAGGATCCAGGTATAATATCGGGTTAGAGTTGTGAGGGTTGATTGCAGAAAAAGTAAAAAGTCCAGGAAAATAATGAATTAAAATGAGAACTTCCTAGAGTCAAGAAGGCACAATGCAGACAGAACTGATCTTTCAGGGTAGAAACTCACTGGACCCTTTCCCGAATCAGTCATGTGACCTACCCATGTGAAACAAGTAGGTTCCTGTGATATGAAAACTGAAAAAGCGTAGAAGGGATTTTTACAGCATTCTTTTTGTATATTTTACCACAAAAGGAAATCCAGAAGAAGCTACATCCCTTAATTTTCCCCTGGAACCTACAAATACTATGAGGAATTAGTTAGGAGATGAGGTCCTTGGGGCAGACAGAGGAAGAGTGCATGTTCAGGGCTGAGCAGAAAGAAAGCAGCTGGTGCAGTGAAGACTCACTGGCCTGTAGCCCCCGGGAGGTTTGTGTTCGAGGCTGAAGCCTTGTGCGTGGATTATTATAGCCTTGCAGACAGTAATAAACTGCAGCATCTTCAGCCTGGAAGTTGATGATGGTGAGAGTGAAGTCTGTCCCAGACCCACTGCCACTGAACCGGTCAGGGACCCCAGATGCCCGGTTCGTTGCGCTATAGATGAGCAGCTTAGGAGTCTGTCCTAGTTTCTGCTGGTACCAGTTTAAGTAGCTGCTCACACTCTGGCTGGCCTTGCAGTTGATGGTGACCATTTCTCCTTGAGACTTAGCCAGAGAGGATGGAGACTGGGTCACCACAATGTCCCCACTGGCACCTGCAATCAGAGTAGACAATTACCATGCACATATATGTACACACACTTTTTTCACACATACATTAAAATACACCATTTATACCACAACTTCTAGTGATATTACATATCAGCAAATAATTGGTTCCATTTTGAAAATAACTGTCATTTCCCACGCTATGTTAAAATCATTTTTCAACTATAGAAGGATACTACTCTAGAGAGATTGAAACACTTTTAATTTCTCACCAGAGGCCCAGAGCAACAGGGACATGAGGACCAGAGTGTGTGGCACCATCTTGCTGCCCCTGCCTGCCTGATGCAGATCAGCTCCCATAGCAAAGGCCCTGTTTATAGTATCTGAGCAGCCAGTCTGGTGTTGGAGGGGCCTATGCAAAGCAGTCAGTGAACGGAAAGCAAATTACATGGGGGATAGGTTGTGAAACTAGCCAGTGTACTTCAAGAGCCAAATATATCCCATGAAGTATAATTTTATGACTACAAAAGACAAAGCAGGGTCATAGAAGCTCTAATATCTAAAACAAAACAAAACTTGCAGTCCAGTTCATTCCAACTCATGACAATCCCATGTGTTACACGGTAGAGCTGCTCCATAGCGTTTTCTTTCCTGTATTCTTTATAGAACCAGACTGACAGGCTTTTCTTCCAGGGTACCACTGGGTGTGTTCAAACTGCCAACCTTTAGGTCAGTAGCCCATCACAACTGCTTGAAGCACCCAAGATCCTATGAAGAGCTTCAGTTTTAACTTAAAAACTGTTTTAAATGGGGTCAGGTTCCATAAATTTTGGACTAGTTTCCTCAAATCAACAGTTTTGTGAAACAATAAAAAATGCTGGGAAAAAAAAAAAAACAAGGAAAGGGAAAAATATGGAAAATTTTTGCCTCAATGTTTGATAAAATTTATAGCTAAAAAATCTCTGAGCTGTGATGATACTTGTATCCTGAAGGATACCTAAAAGACACTGCAATCACTTGAGATTGGATTCCGGGGCTATGGAAGGGCCAGGGAAATGGAAGACAGGCCCTGAATTACTCCTATTGAAAGTCCTCAGGGAGCCTATATTGAGCTAGTGTCCAGGAGGGCTGAGATCACAAAAGATGTGTGAACCAAAGAGAAAGTGGGACCTATCATGCTCACAGGGGGTAGGGCCTGATAAGAGGGCTCTAGAATCATTTGTGGAAATGGAGAGGAAAAAAATAAGCAGGATGTCCTTGTAAAGTTGTGGTTGAATGCTGACTCTTCAAAGAGTTTCTTTCCAGTTATGGATGGACTTGGTGGGCCGGGAAGCCTTTAGCCTTTAAGGTGAGACTTCATCTCTCTTACTTTGGATATATTATCAGGAGGGACCAGGAGGACCTGCAGGAGATCATGCATCATAAAGCAGAGGGTCAGCGAAAAAGAGAAAGAGCCTGAAAGAAATGGATTGACATGGAATAAATGCTACAGTAACAGAGGCCTGTCCAGCTATCACAGTTAGACTATTTTGGCTTCATTGTTTCTTGTATCCCTGATTGCACAGAATCTCTGCATCAATCCCTGTGACTGTCATTGCAGGTTCCTGCCAGCAGATGGCGGTGACACAGGCTTCACAAGTTTCCCTGAAACACCTTCCATCAGCTGAAGGGCAAGTCAGAGTCTTCTGTACACTGACCTGAGAAGCCGCTTAACCTAGACAGACTCCTAAGGCCCTGATTGACTTCACCTGCACCCGCGTTGATGGGGTGCCCGCCCGCTTCAGTGGTGGTGGTCTGAGGCCAACTTCACTCTCACCATCCTCACCATCAGATCAAAGATAGTACAACAAACTGCTGTGTTCGAAAATCAAGATATCCTCTCATAACAATGTGACCCCAGATATAAACCTCTTACCAGGGCAGGGGAGGGGGAAGGTCTCACGTACTAGGCATTCTTGCAGAGATTGCTGTGGTTTATTTGTTTTGATCAAGGAAAACAGTTGGCATGAAGTAGTCAGAAAATCGGCAACTAGGCCTTCTCTGGCTCCAAAAGAGAGCAGGCCTCCAGCCCTTCCTGCTCTCTTCCTTTAAATCTGCTTTCAGCCCTCATGCTGGGGTCACTAGGTGGCCATTTGCAGTCCCATCTGACTCTCTCTAACTTGCCTCAACCCTGACTCCCCAACGCCTTTACTGCTGCCCCAGAACAGCACCTCCTCTCTAGGCCAAAGTCTAGAGCCCTTATCCCCTGGGCATTCCTGTCCCTGTTTCCCCACTCAAGTTTATGTCAGAGAAAACATCTCAGGAATGAAAAATACTAGATCCCTGCTTGCCTTTTGTATAAAAGCAATACAAGTTATATTATCCCAAATATGTTAAAAAAAAAAAAAACTGAGAAACAGAAAATAAGGTCCTTCAATCATAAGAAAAATTAAAAAACAGAGTGTCTCTCTCTTTTTTTTTTTGTATTTTATAAGACAGTATTTTAGCTTCTTCTTAGAAGTTTTTAACAAATCTATTTTGGCTTTCTCTGCACCCCTCATATTCCCATTTCCCTACTTCTTGTTGTTAGCTGCCACTTAGTTGATATTCAATTCATACCCACTGTAAATTCCAAGCTTCTCCTTTATAATAATGCCCTCACCCAAACCAAGAATGCCATAGCCCCTCCATGATTTCATAACATTCATTTTGCAAAACCTAAACCCTGGAAAAAACTCCACCCTCCACACACCTGCATCCATGTTCACAATGTGGCTGGAAAAAAACGCATAATTATTCTGATTCTCTCATTGTAAATTTATGGACACTCCCTCTTTTTTTACCTCAGGAAAGCCCTTTATCCTGCCTCACTATGTTCCTTCATTTACCTGGTTGGTTCGGTCTCCACCCTTTCTCTCTTCTTTTCTCTTCAAATTTTAACACCTACTTCTCATCCTGCCTTTCAGCAAATGACCTCATTTCCTGTTTCTTGGAAGAGCTTCCACTAGCTCCTCTCATGCATCTTCTGACCCACAGGCGTCTACACCCCCATGTGCTGCCTTCCTTCCTTCCTTCCTATTACTGTAGATGAGCAGACAGTCCTCCTACCTGAGGCCAGGCCCTCTGCTCGTATACTGCTGTCCCTTCCAAGGGCATCTTGGCATTCCTCACCTCTCTTTTCTGAGTTATCCATGTTCCCCTCACTTTAGCATCACTTCTATCAGCATGAAACATCATTTTTGAAAACTCTGCTGATTTCACATCCCCCTCCATTTATGTCCTGTTTCACTCATTGAAAGACTTCTAGGTAGTCACCAAGCTGAGACCATCTCTTTTCATACTCCCCAAATTATGCAATCTCCACAATTCTTTCTACCACCAAGACCATATTTTCCATCTACTGATCCTTCCTTGTTTCTAACTTTCTCATCCCATTCACCATCCTGACTGGATATTTAATCAATTTCAGACCAAAGAAGTTGGTAAAAATCTTCTATGTCTTCGTCTTTGGCCTTGGTCTTTGGTGGGTAAATTTGAATACTACTTGTATTAACAAGTCTTACTTGTGGGCCTGTAGATGTTATTCTATCACTGTCAGCCTTGTACTTCAGGATGGATTTTGAAATGTTTTTCTTGATGAAAAGTGCAACGCCATCCCTTCAAGTTGTCATTCCCTGCATAGTAGACCACATGATTTTCCTCCTCAAAATGACCAATACCAGTCCATTTCAGCTGACTAATGCCTAGGATATTGATCTTTATGCATTCTATTTCATTTCTGACAATTTCTCATTTTCTAAGACTCGTGCTTCATACATTCCACATTTCAATTATTAAAGGATGTTCAGCTGTTTCTTCTCATTTTCAGTCATGCCACATCACAACACCAGTGTCCCGAAAGCTTGACTCCATGCGTGTCATTAAGGTCAACTCTAAGGAGGCAGCTCTTCCCCAGTCGTCTTTTGAGTGCCTTCCAGCCTGAGGGGCTCATCTTCTGGCACTGTAACAGACATTGTTCTCCTATTATTAATAAGGCTTTCCCTGGCTGATTCTTTCAGAAGCAGACCACCAGGTCCTTCTTCCTAGTTTGTCTTAGTCTGGAAGCTCAGCTGAAATCTGTCCACTGTGGTGACCCTCCTGGTATTTGTATATCAGCAGCATAGCTACCAGCATTACAGCAATACGCAAGCCCCCACAGTATGACAAACTGACAGACATGAATTCTGTACCTAATTTCTGGCAATTTTTTTCAGATCTGTAGTACCCTGCTTTTAGTTTTTGTGCCTTGCATGCTATATAAAGTTTATCATTTATTTGTCTAAATAAACTCACACAGCTCCCAAATCTAAAGTGTGAAGAGAATGCCTTTTGTTCCCTGTTATTTCAGTTGCATCACCTTCATATTCATATCCCAGTTATCTCATGTTCTTGGGTGTTAAGGATCTCTGACTTCTTGGTGGTTATCAGTCTTTGAAAAATTATTTGTGAGGTGTCCTGAGGATTTACAATGGGTGTGCCCTCTTCCAGGGCAGCTTACACTTGTCGGACCTATCTATTGGGCTTTCTGAAACAAATTTCCAGGTTGGAGAGCTCCAGAATCACCTAGGCCATACACACCTGGAGTGAAACTCCTTGGAAGGTTGACTTTCAGACACAACTTCCCAAGGAAATCTTGCTTATTTTTTCCTGTCCTTTTCCACAATGGCCCTAAAGCCCTTTGATCATTTTCTAGGAGTTGTGGGAAGGATAGGTTGTCTTTCTTTGCTTCACATTGACTTTGGGATTATAGTCCTCCTCCCCTGGCTCTAGCACAGCATAGGGTCCCTCAGGACTCCCCACTTGGGTAATTTCTGGGCCTGTCTTCCATTTCCTTCAATCTTGCATACGCTAGAATTAAATCTTTAATGTATGCAGTGACCTTAAACTGTCTGTCAGGATACAACGTGGCTTTAGAACTCAGATATTTTCTGGTCATAAATTTTTATCAAAAAAGTGACCCAAAAGTTGTCCATTGTCATCTGTTCTTGCTTTTATGTATTTCCAGCATTTTGTATTATTTCACCTGGATTGTAGATCTCAGGAAACTAGCCCATCATTTAACCCATTTCATTTTTTTTTCCTTTATTTCAAATAGAAACTCTTCTTAAGAGAAGCTCATGTTTGTAGTTTTAGAGCTTCTTAGTTGATATTAGAGCTTCTAAGTTGACTTCTTTGCCTTTTCTAGGTATTGGATCTTGATTTACATTGCTTAGTTTCACAACCAATTGCCCATGTACTTTGCTTCCATATTCAATGATGGCTTTGCATAGATCCTCCAGGCCAAGTCTGGCTGCTCATATTTTATAAATGGGGACTTTGCAATGGGAGCTGATCTTTATCAGGCAGGTGAAGGCAACAAGATGGTGTTCCAGGCTCCTGTCCTCATGTTCCTTTGCTCTGGGTCTCTGGCGAGAAATGAAAAGTGCTTCAATCCCTTTAGAGAAGTTTCTTTGCAGAGCTGAAAAATGATTTTAGGACGTAGTGGTAAATAATGGGTTAATGATGTGTCACACGTTTTCCACTGAAATGCACATTTAAAATGGTGTATTTTAATGTGCCTAGGAAAAAGTGTGTGCATGTATGTATACTAATTGTCCTCTCTGATCGTAGGTATCAGTGGGGACATCATGGTAACACAGACTCCAGTCTCCTTGACTGTGTCTCCAGGAGGAAAGGTCACATTCAGTACAAGCCCAGCCAAAGTGTGAGCAGCATTTTAGCCTGGTATCGGCAGGAAGCAGCACAGGCTTCTAAGCTGTTTATCTCCTTTGCATCCCACTAGGCATCTGAGATCCCTGACCGACGTCGTGGCAGTGGGTCTGGGGCAGACTTCACTCTCACCATCAGCAGCCTCCAGGCTGAGGATGAGGCAGGTTATTGCTGTTAGCAACATTATGGCTACCCTCTCACAGTGCTTCAGCCTGGAACACAAGCCTCCTCCCAGGGCTGGAGGTCTGTGAGTCTTCACTGCACCAGCTGCTTCTTTCCTCCACAGTCCTGAACACACACACTTCCTCTATCTGCCCCAGAAGCCTCATCTCCCAGACATGGAGTTTTCTCTCCAGAGTGATCCTCCTATTCAGATAGGCCTACATTTTGAAATGAGATATCAAATAAATGCTACAAGCCAACCAGGCCTGTCCCCTTGTCCCAGTTAGAGACCATTGGTTTGATCTTCCTTCTCTCCCTGATTGCACAGCATCTCTGGATTATCCTCGTGTGTCTGATGTTTTAGGTTCCAGGGGGCAGATCCTGCTGAGTAGGTGCCAGAATCTCTGCTGCCTCTGAGGAGAGACAGTCTCCCTAGCTGCAGGGACAGTCAAGTTCTCATCTACACTGAGTGGGAACACTACTTGGGTTGTCAGCATAAACCGGAGCAGGGACCTACAGACCTCATTTACCACACTTCCTCTACACATCTTGTTGTGATGCTGGACAGGTTTCTGTAGCACTTGCAGATTAATACAGACTAGGAAGAAAGGCCTGGTCATCTACTTCTGAGAAATCAGCCAGTGAGAACCCTGTGGATCACAACAATAATATTGTTCATTGAATTGTCATGAGTCATGGAGTCACAAGGTGGCAGCTAACAACAGGAAAGAACCATGATTTCCTTCAGTCACTAAATTAAACTTGCCCAGCAAAGGGATTAATGTAAAGAGGAATTGAGAACTAATGAAAAAAGAACATGGGAAAGCTGTCACATGTTTCTAGAGTAAAAGGGTTAATGAGTTAGAGTCTCACCGTTGAAAGAATGAGTGTCACTGACGGAAATGGAGAGGAGAAAAGGGTAGTAAAATGGGAGCT
The DNA here is from genome assembly GCF_024166365.1 of Elephas maximus indicus. NCBI lineage: Eukaryota > Metazoa > Chordata > Mammalia > Proboscidea > Elephantidae > Elephas > Elephas maximus. The sequence continues at coordinate 45,202,704 of NC_064835.1, read as the reverse complement.
TAGAGCAAGAAAACACCTTCATTGCCATTGACCAGGAAAGCTTTGTTTGAAAACAGGAACCATGGAAGGAAAAAGTAAGATAGGAATATTTTGTCCTGTAAGGGAGATTTTAAGTAAGAGGGGCCCCAGTTTAATACTGGGTTAGGTCCACAGTTGTGAGGGGTGACTGATAAGAAAGAAAAAGTCCAGGAAATCTAAGAATTAAAATGAGAACATTTCAGAGGCAAGGAAGCACAGGGAAGAGAGAACTAACTGATCTTTCAGGGGGTAAAACACACTGGATATTTCCCCAAATCAGTCATGTGATCTATCCTTGTGAAACAAGCAAGTTCCTGTGATATGAAAACTCCTGACAAAGCCTACAAGAGATTTTTAGAGCTTTCTTTTTTCTATAATTTCCCACAAAAGGGGATCCAGAAGAAGCCACATCCCTTAAGTTTCTCCTGAAACCTGCACATACTCCAAGGAATTAGTCGGGAAATGTGGTCTTTGAGGCAGAGAGAGGAGGCGTGCACTTTCAGGGCTGAGCAGAAAGGAAGCAGCTGGTGCACTGAAGACTCACTGGCTTTACCCTCGGGAGGAGGTTTTTGTTCGAGGCTAAAACACTGTGGGAGCTTGATAATAATAACCTGCGAAACAGTAATAAACTGCGGCGTCTTCAGGCTGGAAGTTGCTGATGGTGAAGGTGAAGTCTGTCCCTGACCCACTGCCACTGAACCGGTCAGGGACCCCAGATGCCCGGCTAGATGCCCTATAGATGAGCAGCTTAGGAGCCTGTCCTGGCTTCTGCTGGTACCAGGCTAAGTTCTTGCTCACACTCTGGCTGGCCTTGCAGTTGATGGTGACCGTTTCTCCTTGAGACTTCGCCAGAGAGGCTGGAGACTGGGTCAGCACAATGTCCCCACTGGCACCTGCAATCAGAGTAGACAATTACCATGTATACATTCATATACACACTTTTTCACGCATACAACAAAATATACCACTTATACCACAACTTCTAGTGATATTAAATATCAACAAATAATTGGTTCCATTTTACAAATAACTGTCATTTAACATTATATGTTAAAATCCTTTATCAACTGTGGAAAGATACTACTCCGGAGAGGTTGAAACACTTTTAATTTCTCACCAGAGGCCCAGAGCAACAGGGACATGAGGACCAGAGTGTGTGGCACCATCTTGCTGGCCCTGCCTGCCTGATGCAGATCAGCTCTCATAGCAAAGGCCCTGTTTATAGTATCTGAACAGCCAGCCTGCTGTTGGAGGGGCCTATGCAAAGCAGTCAGTGAATGGAAAGCAAATTACATGGGAGATAGGTTGTGAAACTAGCCAATGTACTTCAAGAGCCAAATATATCACATAAAGTATAATTTTATGAAGAGAAAAAACAAAGCAGGATCGTAGAAGCTCTAATACCTCTCAAAAAAACAAAAAAAAAAAACTTGTAGTCCAGCACATTCCAACTCATGAAAACCAGATCTGTTACACAGTAGAGCTGCCCCATAGGGTTTTCTTTCCTGCATTCTTTATAGAAGCAGACTGACAGGCTTTTCTTCCAGGGTAGCCCTGGGTGTGTTCAAACTGCCAATATTCAGGTTAGCCGCCCATTCAGCCTCTTGAAACACCTAGAATCTAACGAATAGCTTCAATTTTAACAAAAAACCATTTGAAATGGCTTCAGGTTCCATAAATGTTGGACTAGTTTCCTCAAATCAACGATTTTGTGAAACAGTAAAAAATGCTAGAAAAAAATTGAAGAAAAGGAAAGAATACGGGAAATTTTTGTCTCAGTGTTTGATAAAAATTTATAGCTAGAAAATGTCTGAGCTCTGAAGATACTGTATCCTGAAGGATACCTAAAAGAGACTGTAAGCACTTGAGATTGGATTCCGGGGCTATGGAAGGGCCAGGGAAATGGAAGACAAGCCCCGAATTTACTTGTAGTGAAAGTCCTCAGGAAGCCCATACTGAGCTAGGGTTCTGGAGGGCTCAGATCAGAAAGGAAATATGAACCAATGAGAAAGTGGGACCTATCATGCCCACAGTGGGTAGGACCTGATAAAAGGGCTCTAGAATCATTTGTGGAAATGGAGAGGAAAAATCAAGCAGGATTTCCTTGTAAAGTTGTGACTGAATGCCAACTTTTAAAGAGTTTCATTCCAGGTATGGATGGCCTCGGTGGGCCTGGAACTCTTCAGCCTTGAAGGCGAGACTTCATTTCTCTTACTTTGGATATATTACCAGGAGGGAGCAGTGCTTGCAGGAGATCATGAGTCATAAGGTAGAGAGTCAGAGAAAAAGGGAAAGAGCCTCAAAGAAATGGGTTGACACAGTGGCTGCAACATTGGGCTCAAACATAGCAAAGGCTGTGAGGATGACTCAGGACCAGGGGGTGTTTCGATTTGTTGTACACAGAGGGTCACTATCAGTCTGACCCAATGTGATGATACAGAACAACAACATGATATGAATACGAATGTGATGCAACAGAAATAACAGGGAATGAATGTTCTGTTCACACTTCACATTTGGGCAGTATACGAGTTTATTCAAAGAAACAAATGACAAACTTAACATTGTATGCAAGGTACGGAAAACAAAAACGGGGTCACTTCTGATCTGAAGAAGAAAATGTTGAATTTCTACAGATTAGAAAAAGAGTCACCAAAATTTTAAAACCCAGTGGAAGACAGACTTCCACTTTCAGGCTAGATGGAATAACAAGGGCAAGATTTACCATCACACATGAAAGAATCAAAAAAAAATTACCGGAGGGCGGAGCCAAGATGGCGGACTAGGCAGACGTTACCTCGGATCCCTCTTACAACAAAGACACGGAAAAACAAGTGAATCGATCACATACATAACAATCTACGAACCCTGAACAACAAACACAGATTTAGAGACGGAGAACGAACTAATACGGGGAAGCAGCGATTGTTTCCAGAGCCTGGAGCCAGCGTACCAGTCAGGTACGGCACAAGCACAGAGACCTGCTCCACCCCCCTGAACTAACCCCGGGAGGGGGACCAGCCGGTTCCACGGGCGGCGTGGGACGCAGCCGGTAGGAGAAGTCCCCGGGAGGCAGTGACTGATCTTGGAGCAGAAAGAGCAGCATCCGAGCTGGGGAACCGTCCCGCAGGGATTTGGACTGCACGCAGGCGGCTTCATTAACATCTGAATAGCCTGAGCCAAAGGGAGAACTCTGATAGGGATCTGACTGCAGTTTTTTTTTAGCGGATTTTCTGGAAAAACTAGTTTCCCAGTGATGGCTCGGAGACAACAATCCATATCAAACCACTTAAAGAAGCAGACCGGGACAGCTTCTCCAACCCCCCAAACAAAAGAATCAAAATCTTTCCCAAATGAAGATACAATTTTGGAATTATCAGATACAGAATATAAAAAACTAATTTACAGAATGCTTAATGATATCACAAATGAAATTAGGATATCTGCAGAAAAAGCCAAGGAACACACTGATAAAACTGTTGAAGAACTCAAAAAGATTATTCAAGAACATACTGGAAAAATTAATAAGTTGCAAGAATCCATAGAGAGACAACATGTAGAAATCCAAAAGATTAACAATAAAATAACAGAATTAGACAACACACTAGGAAGTCAGAGGAGCAGACTCGAGCAATTAGAATGCAGACTGGGACATCTGGAGGACCAGGGAATCAACACCAACATAGCTGAAAAAAAATCAGATAAAAGAATTAAAAAAAATGAAGAAACCCTAAGAATTATGTGGGACTCTATCAAGAAGGATAACCTGCGGGTGATTGGAGTCCCAGAACAGGGAGGAGGGACAGAAAACACAGAGAAAATAGTTGAAGAACTTCTGACAGAAAACTTCCCTGACATCATGAAAGACGAAAGGATATCTATCCAAGATGCTCATCGAACCCCATTTAAGATTGATCCAAAAAGAAAAACACCAAGACATATTATCATCAAACTCACCAAAACCAAAGATAAACAGAAAATTTTAAAAGCAGCCAGGGAGAAAAGAAAGGTTTCCTTCAAGGGAGAATCAATAAGAATATGTTCTGACTACTCAGCAGAAACCATGCAGGCAAGAAGGGAATGGGACGACATATACAGAACACTGAAGGAGAAAAACTGCCAGCCAAGGATCATATATCCAGCAAAACTCTCTCTGAAATATGAAGGCGAAATTAAGATATTTACAGACAAACACAAGTTTAGAGAATTTGCAAAAACCAAACCAAAGCTACAAGAAATACTAAAGGATATTGTTTGGTCAGAGAACCAATAATATCAGATATCAGCACAACACAAGGTCACAAAACAGAACGTCCTGATATCAACTCAAACAGGGAAATCACAAAAACAAACAAATTAAGGTTAATTAAAAAAAAAAAATACACATAACAGGGAATCATGGAAGTCAATAGGTAAAAGATCACAATAATCAAAAAGAGGGACTAAATACAGGAGGCATTGAACTGCCATATGGAGAGTGATACAAGGCGATATAGAACAATACAAGTTAGGTTTTTACTTAGAAAAATAGGGGTATATAATGAGGTAACCACAAAAAGGTATAACAACTCTATAACTCAAGACAAAAACCAAGAAAAACGTAACGACTCAACTAACATAAAGTCAAACACTATGAAAATGAGGATCTCACAATTTACTAAGAAAAACGCCTCAGCACAAAAAAGTATGTGGAAAAATGAAACTGTCAACAACACACATAAAAAGGCATCAAAATGACAGCACTAAAAACTTATTTATCTATAATTACCCTGAATGTAAATGGACTAAATGCACCAATAAAGAGACAGAGAGTCACAGACTGGATAAAGAAACACGATCCATCTATATGCTGCCTACAAGAGACACACCTTAGACTTAGAGACTCAAACAAACTAAAACTCAAAGGATGGAAAAAAGTATATCAAGCAAACAATAAGCAAAAAAGAAGAGGAGTAGCAATATTAATTTCTGACAAAATAGACTTTAGACTTAAATCCACCACAAAGGATAAAGAAGGACACTATATAATGATAAAAGGGACAATTGATCAGGAAGACATAACCATATTAAATATTTACGCACCCAATGACAGGGCTGCAAGATACATAAATCAAATTTTAACAGAACTGAAAAGCGAGATAGATACCTCCACAATTATAGTAGGAGACTTCAACACACCACTTTCGGAGAAGGACAGGACATCCAGTAAGAAGCTCAACAGAGACACGGAAGATCTAATTACAACAATCAACCAACTTGACCTCATTGACTTATACAGAACTCTCCACCCAACTGCTGCAAAATATACTTTTTTTTCCAGCGCACATGGAACATTCTCTAGAATAGACCACATATTAGGTCATAAAACAAACCTTTGCAGAGTCCAAAACATCGAAATATTACAAAGCATCTTCTCAGATCACAAGGCAATAAAACTAGAGATCAATAACAGAAAAACGAGGGAAAAGAAATCAAATACTTGGAAAATGAACAATACCCTCCTGAAAAAAGACTGGGTTATAGAAGACATCAAGGAGGGAATAAGGAAATTCATAGAAAGCAACGAGAATGAAAATACTTCCTATCAAAACCTCTGGGACACAGCAAAAGCAGTGCTCAGAGGCCAATTTATATCAATAAATGCACACATACAAAAAGAAGAAAGAGCCAAAATCAGAGAACTGTCCCTACAACTTGAACAAATAGAAAGTGAGCAACAAAAGAATCCATCAGGCACCAGAAGAAAACAAATAATAAAAATTAGAGCTGAACTAAATGAATTAGAGAACAGAAAAACAATTGAAAGAATTAACAAAGCCAAAAGCTGGTTCTTTGAAAAAATTAACAAAATTGATAAACCATTGGCTAGACTGACTAAAGAAATACAGGAAAGGAAACAAATAACCCGAATAAGAAATGAGAAGGACCACATCACAACAGAACCAAATGAAATTAAAAGAATCATTTCAGATTATTATGAAAAATTGTACTCTAACAAATTTGAAAACCTAGAAGAAATGGATGAATTCCTGGAAAAACACTACCTACCTAAACTAACACATTCAGAAGTAGAACAACTAAATAGACCCATAACAAAAAAAGAGATTGAAACGGTAATCAAAAAACTCCCAACAAAAAAAAGTCCTGGCCCGGACGGCTTCACTGCAGAGTTCTACCAAATTTTCAGAGAAGAGTTAACACCACTACTACTAAAGGTATTCCAAAGCATAGAAAATGACGGAATACTACCCAACTCATTCTATGAAGCCACCATCTCCCTGATACCAAAACCAGGTAAAGACATTACAAAAAAAGAAAATTATAGACCTATATCCCTCATGAACATTGATGCAAAAATCCTCAACAAAATTCTAGCCAATAGAATCCAACAACACATCAAAAAAATAATTCACCCTGATCAAGTGGGATTTATACCAGGTATGCAAGGCTGGTTTAATATCAGAAAAACCATTAATGTAATCCATCACATAAATAAAACAAAAGACAAAAACCACATGATTTTATCAATTGATGCAGAAAAGGCATTTGACAAAGTCCAACACCCATTTATGATAAAAACTCTTACCAAAATAGGAATTGAAGGAAAATTCCTCAACATAATAAAGGGCATCTATGCAAAGCCAACAGCCAATGTCACTCTAAATGGAGAGAACCTGAAAGCATTTCCCTTGAGAACGGGAACCAGACAAGGATGCCCTTTATCACCGCTCTTATTCAACATCGTGTTGGAAGTCTTAGCCGGGGCAATCAGGCTAGACAAAGAAATAAAAGGTATCCGGATTGGCAAGGAAGAAGTAAAGTTATCACTATTTGCAGATGACATGATTATATACACAGAAAACCCTAAGGAATCCTCCAGAAAACTACTGAAACTAATAGAAGAGTTTGGCAGAGTCTCAGGTTATAAAATAAACATACAAAAATCACTTGGATTCCTCTACATCAACAAAAAGAACACCGAAGAGGAAATAACCAAATCAATACCATTCACAATAGCCCCCAAGAAGATAAGATACTTAGGAATAAATCTTACCAAGGATGTAAAAGACCTATACAAAGAAAACTACAAAGCTCTACTACAAGAAATTCAAAAGGACATACTTAAGTGGAAAAACATACCTTGCTCATGGATAGGAAGACTTAACATAGTAAAAATGTCTATTCTACCAAAAGCCATCTATACATTTAACGCACTTCCGATCCAAATTCCAATGTCATATTTTAAGGGGATAGAGAAACAAATCACCAATTTCATATGGAACGGAAAGAAGCCCCGGATAAGCAAAGCACTACTGAAAAAGAAGAAGAAAGTGGGAGGCCTCACCTTTCCTGACTTCAGAAACTATTATACAGCCACAGTAGTCAAAACAGCCTGGTATTGGTACAACAACAGACAAATAGACCAATGGAACAGAATTGAGAACCCAGACATAGATCCATCCACGTATGAGCAGCTGATATTTGACAAAGGACCAGTGTCAATTAACTGGGGAAAAGATAGCCTTTTTAACAAATGGTGCTGGCATAACTGGATATCCATTTGCAAAAAAATGAAACAGGACCCATACCTCACACCATGCACAAAAACTAACTCCAAGTGGATCAAAGACCTAAACATAAAGACTAAAACGATAAAGATCATGGAAGAAAAAATTGGGACAACCCTAGGAGCCCTAATACAAGGTATAAACAGAATACAAAACATTACCAAAAATGATGAAGAGAAACCCGATAACTGGGAGCTCCTAGAAATCAAACACCTATGCTCATCTAAAGACTTCACCAAAAGAGTAAAAAGACCACCTACAGATTGGGAAAGAATTTTCAGCTATGACATCTCCGACCAGCGCCTGATCTCTAAAATCTACATGATTCTGTCAAAACTCAACCACAAAAAGACAAACAACCCAATCAAGAAGTGGGCAAAGGATATGAACACACATTTCTCTAAAGAAGATATTCAGGCAGCCAACAGATACATGAGAAAATGCTCTCGATCATTAGCCATTAGAGAAATGCAAATTAAAACTACGATGAGATTCCATCTCACACCAGCAAGGCTGGCATTAATCCAAAAAACACAAAATAATAAATGTTGGAGAGGCTGCGGAGAGATTGGAACTCTCATACACTGCTGGTGGGAATGTAAAATGGTACAACCACTTTGGAAATCTATCTGGCGTTATCTTAAACAGTTAGAAATAGAACTACCATACAACCCAGAAATCCCACTCCTAGGAATATACCCTAGAGATACAAGAGCCTTCATACAAACAGATATATGCACACCCATGTTTATTGCAGCTCTGTTTACAATAGCAAAAAGTTGGAAGCAACCAAGGTGTCCATCAACGGATGAATGGGTAAATAAATTGTGGTATATTCACACAATGGAATACTACGCATCGATAAAGAACAGTGACGAATCTCTGAAACATTTCATAACATGGAGGAACCTGGAAGGCATTATGCTGAGCGAAATTAGTCAGAGGCAAAAGGACAAATATTGTATAAGACCACTATTATAAGATCTTGAGAAATAGTAAACCTGAGAACACATACTTTTGTGGTTACGAGCGGGGGAGGGAGGGAGGGTGGGAGAGGGTTTTTTATTGATCAATCAGTAGATAAGAACTGCTTTAGGTGAAGGGAAAGACAACACTCAATACATGGAAGGTCAGCTCAATTGGACTGGACCAAAAGCAAAGAAGTTTCCGGGATAAAATGAATGCTTCAAAGGTCAGCGGAGCAAGCGCGGGGGTCTGGGGAGCATGGTTTGCGGGGACTTCTAAGTCAATTGGCAAAATAATTCTATTATGAAATCATTCTGTATCCCACTTTGAAATGTGGCGTCTGGGGTCTTAAATGCTAACAAGCAGCCATCTAAGATGCAGCAATTGGTCTCAACCCACCTGGAGCAAAGGAAAATGAAGAACACCAAGCCCACATGACAACTAAGAGCCCAAGAGACAGAAAGGGCCACATGAACCAGAGACCTACATCATCCTGAGACCAGAAGAACTAGTTGGTGCCCGGCCACAATCGATGACTGCCCTGACAGGGAGCTCAGCAGAGGACCCCTGAGGGAGCAGGAGATCAGTGGGATGCAGACCCCAAATTCTCATAACAAGACCAAACTTAATGGTCTGACTGAGACTGGAGGAATCCCGGCGGCCATGCTCCCCAGACCTTCAGTTGACACAGGACAGGAACCATCCCCGAAGACAACTCATCAGAAATGAAAGGGACTGGTCAGCGGGTGGGAGAGAGATGCTGATGAAGAGTGAGCTAATTATATCAGGTGGACACTTGAGATTGTGTTGGCAACTCTTGCCTGGAGGGGGGATGGGAGGATAGAGAGAGAGGGAAGCCGGCAAAATGGTCAAGAAAGGAGAGACTGAAAGGGCTGACTCAAGACGGGGAGAGTAAGTGGGAGTAGGGAGTGAGATGTATGTAAACTTATATGTGACAGACTGATTGGATTCGAAAACGTTCACTTGAAGCTTAATAAAAGTTATTATAAAAAAAAAAAAAAAATTACCTATTTAAAAATTATATTTAACCGTTTCTACACTGAGCTCCTAGTCCAAGCATAGTAACCTCAAAACCAAATAAACAAAAACCCAGGCAATCTACTTCTGAGAAATGAATCATTGAAAATGATACCATTGACACACGTGAGGCCACCATGAGTCAGAATCAACTCAACAGCAAATGGCTTTTCATCTTACAGAAGTGCATCGCTAGGCCTTTCTTCCAAGGCCCCACGGGTGGATTCCGACTGCTAACCTTTCAGTAGTAGTCTAGCACAAACATTAGCTCCACATCACTAGTTAAATCTTCATTTGGGGAAGATATTCCAAGACCATAGGTGCCCATCACTGTCATATTCAAAGAGTAAGTCAAAAAAGAGCACGCACAATATTTTTTACCACAACCCTGTCCTCTAAGTCTTTCACCATTGAACTCCCTGGGCCTTGCTATAAATGTCCCCTCAACACCACCCCACCCTGAGCTCAGCCCTGCTGATCTGAGCCTCATAAATGGAACCTTTTCTGGAGAATGGAACCTGAATAACATCACAGGAGAGAGACGCTGCAGGATGGTGACACCACCCAGAACCTCAGGCTCCTGCTCTGCTCTGTTCCAGGGGAGAGGATATTTGCAAATCTAGAGATGGAGTTTCTCCTCAGAGTAATCCTTCCATTCAGAGCTACAATTTTAAAATGAGACATGAAATAAATGCTACAGCAACAGAGACCTGTCCACCTATCACAGACTATTTTGGCTTCATTGTTTCTTCTCCCCCTGATTGCACAGAATCTCTGCAGCATCCCGTGTGCCTGTCATTGCAGGTTCCTGCCAGCAGATGGCGGTGACACAGGCTTCTCAAGTCTCCCTGGAAGGGCCAGTCAGAGACTTCTCTACACTGACCTGAGAGGCCACTTAACCTGGGGAGACTCCAAAGGCCCTCATTGACTTCACTTCCACCCGCGTTGATGGGGTGCCTGCCTACTTCAGTGGCAGAGGACCTGAGACCAACTTCACTCTCACCATCAGCACCATCAGATCAAAGATAGTACAACAAACTGCTGTGTTCCAAAATCAAGATATCCTCCCATAATAATGTGACCCCAGATATAAACCTCTTACCAGGGCAGAGGTGGGGGAAGGTCTCACTTACCAGGCACTGTCACAGAGATTGCTGTGGTTTATTTGTTTTGATCACAAAAAAAGTAGGCACGAAGCAGTCAGAAAATCAGCAGCTGGGCCTTCTCTGGCTCCAACAGAGAAAAGGCCCCCTGACCTTTCTGCTCACTTCCTTCAAATCTAGTCTCAGCCCTCACCCTGGGCATCACTAAGTGGCCATTTGCTTTCCCATCTGACACTCTGTAACCTGACCTCAAACTTGACTCCCAAAATCCTTTACTGCTGCCCCCGAACAGCACCTCCTCTCTAGGCAAAAGGCTAAAGCCACTATCCCCTGGGCATTCCTGTCCTTGCATCCCTGATAAAGTTTATGTCAGAGAAAACATCTCAGGGATGAGAAAGTACTAGACCCCTGCTTACTCTTGTGTAAAAGCGATTCAGGTTATGTCTTCCCAAATACATTTTCGCAGCAACAACAAATCCAAATATGAAACTGAGGAAGAGAAAATAAGTTCCTTCCAACAACAAAAAAAAAATGTTGCGCCTGTTCTTTCTTGCATTTTGTGAGTGACAATTTTACCTTTTTCTGAAAAGAGATTTTTAAAAAATCTATTTTGGCTGTGTCTGCACCCCTCATATTCCCATTTCCCTACGTGCTGTTTTTAGCTGCTGTTGAGTCAATTTTAAATTTGAAATTCCAAGCTTCTCTTTATAATAATGCCCTCAACCAAACCAAGAACGTCATGGCCCCTCTCCTATTTTATCACATTCATCCTGCACATACCTGCCTCCATGGTCCTAATGTGGCTGGAGAAAAACACATAGTTATTCTGATTCTCTCACGGTAAACTTACGCACACTACCTCAGGACAGCCCTTAATCCTGCCTCACACTGGTACTTCATTTACCTGGTTGGTTCAGTCTCTAAACTTTCGCTTTTCTCTTCAAGTTGTAGCACCTACTTCTCATTCTACCTTTCAGCAAATGACCTCATTTCCTGTGTCTTGGAAGAGCTTCCACTAGCTCCTCTCATGCATCTTCTGATCCACAGGCGTCTATACCCCCATGTGCTGCCTTCCTTCCTTCCTATTACTGTAGATGAGTAGACAGCCCTCCCACCTGAGGCCAGGCCCCTGCTCCTATACTGCTGTCCCTTCCAAGGGTATTTCTTGGCATTCCTCACCTCTCTTTTCTAAAATATCCATGCTCCCCTCACTTTAGCATCATTTCTATCAGCATGAAACTGTATTTTTAAAAAATCTTGTGATTTCACATCTCCCTCCAGCTATGTCCTCCTTCACCCTTCTCCTTTACCTTAAAGCTCATTGAAAGACTTGTATGTAGTCACCAAACCCAGACTGTCTCTTTTCATGCTCCCTTGGTCTCCCTCCTTTGAGGGTATTAACCCCACCTTCTCATACAAATTGCTCTACTCAAAGCCACCGAAGACTTTCACACTGACGAATCCAGCAGTCACTTTTAAGTCCTCTTACCAAACACATCAGTGGCATTAAATATATTGGTGACGTCTTCCTCCTTAATACACCCTCCTCACTGAGCTCCCGGGCAAGACACTTCTTATTTTTCATCCCCACTGCTCTTTCTCAGACTCCGTTGCTGGTTCCCCCTCATCTCCGTTGCCTGAAAGCTCAGTCACTGGGCATCTTTTGCCCTTCATCTATGCAACACTCATGTCATTGCTTATCATATTTAATTCTCCAGCCCATATCTCTCTGCTGAACTCCAAACTCAAGTCCAATTATCTACTTGACAGCCACAGATGGAGGTCTAATACACAACTCAAGCCTAAAATTCCTGATTTTCCTCCCCAAATCCACTCCTCCCAAAGTCTTTCCTATCTGAATAATTGTCAGCTGTGCCCTTCTAGTTACTCACAGCTAAACCTTGAAGTCATCTTGAGACTTCTCATGCTCTTTGACAAAATCTTCAGGATAAAGTAACCGAGAGGGTTAAACTGTTGCCCTCCTCCCATCATATCAGGGCCTCTGAGCTCCTGGTGAAGCATTCTGTGTAACAGCCCAACATCCATCTTACTGCTCCTTTTCTCAAGGCCACTTCACCGCCCACTGCCTCACCCCCTCCATTCAGACAGGGGCAATTAGCCACAAAGTTGTCCTTCTTGCTGCCATATTGCACCCCTAGTGCACTCTGATACATGGTGTCTAGTTCCTGAAAATGCCAGAGTATTCTCAGAAATTTCATGAGCTCTGCACAACCTTACAACTGCCCTAAAATCCCCGACTTCGGGGAGCTTGATTTTAGACTTAGTCTCTGAACTCCTTGCTTGACTGGCTTGCAATAAATTCTAATTTATCTTTCTCAAAGGCCTGGTGTCTCTCAATTGAATTGAAGGGTCACAGGGAGCAGGACTCACACTTGTCAGACTAAGCATGGTATATCTATTTTCAAAATATGCCACTCCTCATCCCCTCCACTGCTACAACCATCACTGAAGCAATTGTCCTTTCTACCTGGATGATGGTAATGGCCAGCTAACTGATACTTCTCCTGCCCTTGTCCCCCAAGGATTTCCTGTTAAGCTACAAATCAAAACCTGTCCTCTTTTGAAAACTATTCCAGTTATTATCACATCCTTTAAAATGAAAAGAAAATCCTTAAAGTAGTCTACAAATCCTACAAAATGAGCCCCTTCATTATTTCTTTGTCTTTATCGCCCACACTACCCTTCACAACGCTGCTTCACCAACACTGGCTTCCTTGCCTCTTTCCCAACATGCTGGTTACATTTCTGCCTCAGAAATGTGTGATTTCCTCTAACTACAACACTTTTGCCTGGAGATATTCCTATGACTCATTTTCTCACCAACATTGAGGCTTTGATCAGTTCATTCCTTCTCAATGCAGCCTTCCATCACCATCTATTGTCGGGCAATTGCAAAAACACCCCAATTCTTTATCCCTCCCTGTATCCATACTACTGGTGACATGACTGTGTAGCTGCTCCTGTTAGGGGATAAGTGCTATTTGCCCTCTCCTTCATATGAGTTGGTTGTGTGAATTGTGTTGATAGATAACATACAGCAAAAGAGACACTGTGCCGGTATTGAACCTAGACTTCAACGGTACTTATGTGCTTTTACTTACTCTCTTGGAATTCTGCCAATTGCTATCACAACAAACTAGTTTCACTCTGGCAAGTGTTTAGAGAAATGTGGCCAAGTCACCTCAATAGCTGCATCTGATGGCCAGCCAACTACAGACATGTGAAAGTTACCTGAGCCTTTCTAGATGAGCTAGCACCCACGTGACCTGCCAGATAACTGTAAATGCATGAGCTTTCCAGACAAGATCACTGAAGACTGGTCCATATCAACAGAACTCTTTACTGGTCCAACTCACCAATAAACATGAAAGCAATAAAAATGCTTATTGCTTTTAGCCACTGGGTTTTGTGGATGGTTTATGTGGATGGCAAGAGCGAACTGATATATCATCCTTATTTACATTGCTACTCATCTACTGTGGATTGAATTGTGTCCCAAAAAATGTATGCAAACTTGGCTAGGCCATGATTTCCAGTATTGGGTGGTTGTCCAAGATTTTTTGATCTGATGTGATTATCCTATGTGTTATCAATCCTACCTCTATGACGTTAATGAGGCAGGATTAGAGGCAGTTACATTAATGAGGCAGGACTCAAACTACAGGGTTAGGATTACCTTGAGTTAATCTCTTTTGAAATATAAAAGTAAGACTCGAGCAGATAGTAGAGACTTCCACCACCAAGAGTGAAGAACCAGGAGGGGAGCTCGTTCTTTGGACTGGGTGTCCCTGTGCTGAGAAGCTCCTAGACCAGGGGAAGATTGATGACAAAGACCTTTCTCCAGAGCCGAAAGAGAGAGAAAGCCTTCTACTAGAGCTGGGACTCTTATTTGGGACTTCTAGCCTCCTAGACTGTGAGAGAATAAATTTCACTTCATTAAACCCATCCTCTTCTGATATTTCAGTAATAAGCAGCACTAGATAACTAATATAACATCTTACACCAGCAAGCTCTTCTTCCTTCCCACTCTTTATTTTTCTTCATACTGATTACAAAATTACTTACTAAATTTTTACTTAACCATGTGTTTATTTTCCATCTTCCCCAACTAGGATGATAGCAATGTATCTGAGTATGACACAGAGTAAGCTCTCAATTAATATATCTTGAGTGAATAAATGACATGGAAACTTTAACATCCATTCTTTGAAAATATTTCTCATTGTTAGAGAAAAGGTGCTGTTATGTACATAAGAATGTTCACAGTATACCGATCAATTTTTTTGAGATCACCCCGATGCCAAATTTTATCAATAC
Source organism: Elephas maximus indicus (assembly GCF_024166365.1). Classification (NCBI taxonomy): domain Eukaryota; kingdom Metazoa; phylum Chordata; class Mammalia; order Proboscidea; family Elephantidae; genus Elephas; species Elephas maximus. The sequence goes on along the minus strand of NC_064835.1, from coordinate 45,187,673 downwards.
ATGTATTTCAGAAGGAGATATAGGAATAACACTAGAATACCTGGAGTTTTTGTATTATTACACTGAGATGAGAATGTTAATTAAATGTTGTCAGAAGGATTCAATTATAGCTGAACAAAGAACCCTGGGTGGCAACAGTGGTTCAGTGGTAAAATTCTCGCCTCCATGCAGGAGACCTGGGTTTGATGCCAATCCAATTCTCCTCAAACACAGGCACTACTCCTCTGTCAGTGGAGGCTTGTATATTGCTATGATGTTGAACAGATTTTAGGAAACCTTCAAGACTAAGAACAACTGGGAAGAAAGTCCTAGAGATCAACATAGAAAAATCAGCCAGTGACAACCCTATGAATCACCATGACCCAATCCCATTTTTCATGAAATCACCATTGTTCTAGGAACCATAGCAGCTAAGAATAAAAAGAACCATGATTTCTTTCAGTTAAAAAGTTAGACTGGGTGCCCAGGGGGTGAACTTAGAGTTGTCAGTTAATGAAAAAAGATTGGAATAATTTCACATATTTATAGAGTGAAAGGGTTAATCGATTAGACACTTGCTTTTGAAAGAATGAATGCCACTGAAGGAAATGGAGAGAAGAGAAGGGTGAACAAAAAAGGAAGTAGAACAGAAAAACACCATCAGTGACATTGACCAGAAAGGCTTGGTCAAAAAGGGGATCTGTGGAAGGATAAAGCAAGAGAAGAATACTACCTTCTATGAAGGAAGTTCAGAATATGAAGGGTTAAAGATTTAATCTTGGGAAAGTCAAGAGATAAGGGGTAATTACAGAGAAGGGAAAAGCCAGGGAGACAAGGAATTAAATTGGGAATATTCCAGAGTCAAGATGGCACAGGGAAGAGAGAATTCATCTCTCAGGGTATAAAACTCACTGAATGCTTCTCCATGTGAGCCTTGTGATCTAGCCATGTGAAACATGCAGGTTTCTGTACTATGAAAATTCCTGACATGACAAAGGCTATAAGAAAGGTTTAAAGCACTTTTCTACAGTAATGTCCCAGAAAAAGTAGTTTAGGAAAGTCCGTGGCTCTTACTTTCCTCAAGGGCTCAAGGAATTAGTCAGGAGATGAGGCATCTGGGGCAGAGAGAGGAAGTGTACTTGTTCAGGACTGTGTGATAAGGAAGCAGCAGGTGCAGTGAAGACTCATAGGCCTGCAGCCCTGGTGAGGAGGCTTGCGTTCCAGGCTGAAGCCCTGTGAGAGGGCAGCCATAAAGTTGCTAAGAGCAATAGCCTGCCACACCCTCAGCCTGGAGGCTGCTGATGCTGAGAGTGAAGTCTGTCCCAGACCTAATGCCACTAAACCTTTCAGGTATCTCATATGTCCAGTTGGATGCCAAGGAGATAAGAAGCTTAGGAGACTACCCTGGTTTCTGCTTGTATGAGGTTAAGGCGTTGGTAACACTCTGGCTGGACTTCCTCTGATGGTGACCGTTTCTCCTGGAGACACAGTCAGGGAGACAGGAGGCTGGGTTATCACAATGTCTCCACTGACACCTGCAATCAGAGAGGACAATTACCATACATACATGTATACACGCACTTTTTCATAGGCACATTAATATATACCATTTTAAATGTGCATTTTAGTGGAATACATGTCACACATAATTGAGTCAATTTTGGAAATAGCCATCATTTCCCACTACGTCTTAATATCATTGTTCAACTCTACAAAAATACTTCTCTCAAGGAATTGAGGCACTTTTCATTTCTCACCAGAGACCCAGAGCAACAGGGGCATGAGGGCAGAGCCTGGAACACCATCTCGCTGCCTCCACCTACCTGATAAAAATCAGCACACGTTGCAAAGCCCCCCTTTTATATAATCTGAGCAGTCAGACTGGGCCTGGAGGGTCTATACAAAGCCATCATTGAACGTGGAAGCAAACTACATGGACAGAAAAAATAAGCAAGTTTCCTTGTAAAGTTGCTTGTGAAAGTCAATGCTCCAAGGAGTTTAACTCCAAGTGTGTATGGTCTATGCGTGTCTGGATCTCTCCAACCTTGAAATTAGTTTCAGATAGCCCAAATGATAGAACCAACAAATGGAAGATTCTCTGTAAGAGGGCACGCCCATCATAAATTCACAGGACACCTCACAAATAATTTTTCAAAGACTGATACCACCAAGGAGTCAGACATTCTTGATACCCAAGAACATAAGATAACTAGGATATGAATATGAACATGATGAAAGTGAAATAACAGTGAACAAAAGGAGTTCTCCTTACACTTGAGACTCGGGAGTTAGGTGAGTTTTTATAAAGAAATAAATGATAACCTTTACATTCCATGCAAGGCACAGAAAACTAAAAGCGGCGGTACTATAGATCTGAAAAAAATTTTTTTCTAGAAATTAGATACAGAATACACTTCTGTCAGTTTGTTATCCTGTGGGGACTTGCGTGTTGCTTTGATGCTGGAAGCTATACTGCCAATATAATAATACCAGCAGGGTCACCACAGTGGACAGGTTTCAGCTGAGCTTCCAGACTAAGGCAGACTAGAAAAAGGACCTGGTGGTCTGCTTCTGAAAGAATTAGCCAGTGAAACCTTATTAATAGCAACAGAATAATATCTGTTAAGTAGTGCCAGAAGATGAGGCCCTTAGGTTGAAAGACACTCAAAAGAGGGCTGGGGGAGAGCTGCCTCCTTAAAGTAGAGTTGATCTTAATGAAACACATGGAGTCAAGTTTTCAGGACATTCATGTGCTGATGTGGCATGACTCAAAATGAGATGAAACAGCTCAGTACATCTATTAATGATCTAAATGTGGAATGTGCAAAATACGAGTCTCAGAAAATGAAAATTGTCAAAAATGAAATAGAATGCATAAACATCAATATTTTGTCATTAGTCAGCTGAAATGGACAGGCAATGGTCATTTTGAATCAGAAAATTATATGGTCTACTATGCAGGGAATGATAACTTGAAGAGGAATGGCATTGCATTCAGCATCATCAAAAAAAAAAAAAAAGTACAATGCTGTCAGTGATAGACTACCATCCAGACATCTAAAGGAAGATCAGTTAATACGAGTATTGCTCAAATTTATCCACAAACTACTAAGGTCAAAGATGAAGAAATACAAGATTTTTACCAACGTCTGCAGTCTGAAATTGATCGAATATGCAATCAGGATGCACTGATAATTACTGGTGATTGGAAAGCAAATTTGGTTAAAAAAAAAAAAAAGGTAGGATCAGTAGTTGTTAAATATGGCCTTGGTAATAGAAATGATGCCAGAGACTGCATGATTGAGTATTGCAAGACCAAAAACTTCTTCATTGCAAATACCTTTTTCCACCAATATAAATGGCGGCTATACACATGGACCCCACAAGATGGAATACACAGAAATCAAATCAACTACACCTGTGAAAAGAGATGATGGAAAAGCTCAATATCATAAATCAGAACAAGGTCAGGCATTGACTGCAAATCAGACCATCAACTACTCATTTGCAATTCCAAGTCAAAACTGAAGAAAATTAGAACCAGTCCTGGAGAGCCAAAGAATGACCTTGAGTAGATCCCACCTGAATTTAGAGACCATCTCAGGAACAGAGTTGACACGTTGAACACTAATGACCAAAAACCAGCTGAGTTGTTGAATGACATCAAGGACATCACACTTGAAGGAAACAAGAGGTCATGAAGAAGACAGGAGGGAAAGGAAAGACCTAAATGGATGTCAGAAGAGACTCTGAGAATTGTTCTTGAATATCAAGGAGCTAAAGCAAAAGGAAAAAATGATGCAGTAAAAAAGCTAAACAAAAGTTTTTGAAGAGCAGCTCGAGAAGACAAAGTAAAGTATTATGCTGACATGTGCAAAGATCTGGAGATAGAAAATCAAAAGGGAAGCACATACTCAGCATTTCTCAGGCTGAAAGAACTGAAGAAAAAATTCAAGTCTCAAGTTGCAATATTGAGGGATTCTATGAGGACAATACTAGACAACACATGAAGCATCAAAAGAAGATGGAAGGAATACACGGAGTAACTATACCAAAAAGAATAGGTCAACGTTCAAACATTTCAGGAGGTAACATATGATCAGGAACTGAAGGAAGAAGTTCAAGCTGCACTGAAAGCATTGGGGAAAAACAAGACTCTGGGAATTGACCCAATACCAATCGAGGTGTTTCAACAAACAGGTGCAGTGCTGGAAGTTCTCAGTCGTCTATGCCAAGAAACTCAGAAGAGAGGTACGTGGCCAACCGACTGGAAAAGTTCCACATATATGCCTATTCCCGTGAGAGGTAATCGAACCGGGTGTAGAAATTATTGAACAATATTCTTTGAAAAGTGGCTACAGCAGTATATTAACAGGGAACTGCTAGGAATGCAAGCCAGATTCAGAAAACAAAGTGGAACAAGGGATATCATTGCTAATGTCAGATGGATCTTGGCTGAAAGCAGATAGTTATCAGAAAGTTGTTAATCTGTGTTTTATTGACTATGCAAAGCATTCAACTGTGTGATTTGTAACAAATTATGGATAACAATTGGGAAGAATGGGAATTCTAGAACACCTAAATGTACTCATGAGGAGTAGATCAACAGGCAGTCATTCAAACAGAATAAGAACATACTGCATGGTTTACAGAAACTCTGGTGGCGTAGTGGTTAAGTGCTACGGCTGCTAACCAAAGGGTCGGCAGTTTGAATCCGCCGGCCGCCCCTTGGAAACTGTATGGCGCAGTTCTACTCTGTCCTATAAGGTCGCTACGAGTCGGAATCGACTTGATGGTACTTTTTTTTTTTTTTTTGGCTTGGTTCACAGTCAAAAATTGGCTGTGTCATGGTTGTATCCTTTCACCATACTTATTCAGTCTATATGCTGAGCAAATTGAGAAGCTGGATAATATGAAGAAGAATGAGGAATCAGGATTGGGGGAAGACTCATCAGCAACCTGCATGATGCAGATGACACAAACTTGTTTGCTGAAAATGAAGGGGACTTGAAGCATTTACTGATGAAGTTCAAGGACCACAGCCTTCAGTATGGATTATGCTTCAACAAAAAGAAAATAAAAACCCTCACTACTGGGCCAATGGAGAAAATACTGAAATTGTCATGGATTTCTTTTTCCTTGGATCCGCAATCAATGCCCACAGAAACAGCATTCAAGAAATCAAAGGATGCATTTCACTGGGGAATTTGGCTGCAAAAAACCTCTTTAAAGTGTTAAAAAGCAAAGATGTCACTTTAAAGACTAAGAGGCATCTGAACCAAGCCATGATGTTTTCAATCACTTCTTTTGCATGTGATAGTTGGGCAAGGAAGAAGGAAGACCAAAGAAGAATTGACGTCTTTCAATTATTGCCCTGGTGAAGAATATTTAACATACCGTGGATATTCAGAAGAAGGAAGAAATTTGTCTTGGAAGAAGTACAGCCAGAGTGATCTTTAGGAGAGAGGTTGGCGAAACTTCGTCTCATATATGTTGGATAAGTTATCAGGGAGGATCAGTCCCTGCAGAAGGACATTATGCTTAGTAAAGTGGAGGGTCAACAAAAAAAGAGAAAGACGCTCAACGAGATGGATTGACTCAGTGCTTGCAACAATGGGCTCAAATAACAAAAATAGTGAGGCTGGCCCGGGCCTGGGCACTGCTTCATCAGGTTGTTCATAGGCTCACTAAGAGTCAGAATTGACTGGACAGCACCTAACAACAACAACAAAAATGAGCAATATACTAACGAATATTGGAAGCCTCTGCTACCATTCTGTTTGCAAACGTTGTTGACTCTGTGAATTGAGCATTATTAGTACCATTTCCTTATGAGCAGTTTCAAAAAGTGCTCTTCAAGAATTTATTTTCATTTGCAGAAACTGTAATCAACCCAAATCAAACCCATTACCATTGACTTGATTCCAATTCCTAGCAACCACATGTGTTACAGAGCAGCCCTGAGCTCCGTAGACTTTTCTGTGCTGTAATCTTTATGGAAGCAGACCACTAAGCCTTTCTTCTGGGGCTGCACTGGGTGGGTTCCAACTGCCAACCTTTCGGTTAGTAGCTGAGCACAAACTATTTGCACCACTCAGGGACCTATAGCAAGTGTAAGAGGAAAACTAAAATATAATTATTTTCATCAGAGAATCCACAAAAATAGTATATGCCATATTCAAATAGTACTGCCGTTTTCAAAAAGTAAGAGACATGCAGTTTACAACTGTATTAACCACAATCCTGTGATCTAAGAAGTTCACCATTACTCTCCAAGGTTCTTTGCATAAATGTCCCCTTGCCACAACTCAACCTTAGCTCACACCTGCTGACCTGAACCTCATAAAAAGCTATGCAGGATAGAAACTGTTGAACCTGTGTGTGCTTTCTTGTGTGTATTCTCAACAGCAATAACAACAACAACAACAACAAAAACGAAACCCTTTCCCATCAAGACAATTTCAACTCATAGTAACGTATAGGAAAGAGTAGAACTGCCCCATAGAATTTTCAAGGTGTAGCCAGTAGATTTGAACTGCTGACCTTTTGGTTAGCAAACATACCTCTTAACCACTGTGCAACCAGTGCTCCTACAACAAAATACTAAATCAAAAAAAAAAACTATGAAAGAGAATTTCTTGGGGGATGGAATCTGAGCAACATCACACAAAGAGAAGCTGCAGGACAGGCACCACCCAGATGCTAGGCTCCTGCTCTACTAGGTTCCAGGTGAGACAAACCTAGACATGGAGTTTTCTCTCCAGGGTGATCCTCCTATTCAGATAGGTCTACAGTTTGAAAAGAGATATGAAATAAATGTTACAAGCCACACAGTCCTGTCCACGTGTCTCAGTTAGAGACCATTTTGGTTTGATTTCCCTTCTGTCCCTGACTGCACAGTATCTCTGGATCATCCTTGGGTGCCTGTCCTTTTAGGTCACAGCGGGCAGATCCTGCTCACTAGGGGTCAGAATCTCTGCTGTGTCCCAGGAGAGAAAGTCTCCATTAGCTGCAGGGCCAGTTGGAGTCTCCTCTACACTGACTGGAAACACTACTCAGGCTGGCATCTGCATAAACCTGAGGAGGGGCCCACAGGCCTCCTTTACCTCACTTCCTCTATGCATGTTGTGATGCTGAACAGGCTTCAGCAGCACTTTCAGACTAATAGAGACTAGAGAGAAAGGCCTGGTGACCAACTTCTGAAAAATCAGCCACTGAAAATCCTATGGATGACAACATTCAGATCTTATTGTTCTTTGGGTTATCATGACTTAGGGGCTGACAAGATGGCAACTAACAAGAAGGAACCATGATTTCCTTCAGTCACTAAATTAATCTTGGGTGCCCATGGGATTCCTTTAAAGAGGAATTGACAACTATTGAAAATAGAACATGGGAAAGCTGTCACATGTTTCTAGGGTGATAGGTTTAATGAGTTCGAGACTGGCCTTTGAAAGAATGAGTGCCACTGAAAGACATGGAGAGAGGAGAAAAGGGCAGTACAAAGGGAGCTTAGAGCAGGAAATGCCTTCATTGACATTGACCAGGATGGCTTCCCTGAAAACAGGATCCATGGAAGGAAAAAAGTAAGAGAGGATACTACCTTCTGTGAGGGAGATTTCAAATATGAACGACCCAGGTTGAATATCGGGTTAGGTGCAGAGTTGTGAGGGTTGATTGCAGAAAAAGGAGAATGTCCAGAAAAATAAGAAATTAAAATGAGAACGTTCTAGAGTCAAGAAGGCACAATGAAGAGAGAACTGCTCTTTCAGGGTAGAAAACTCACTGGACCCTTTCCCGAATCAGTCATGTGATCTATCCATGCGAAACAAGGAGGTTCCTGTGATATGAAAACTCCTGACAAAGCCTACAAGGGATTTTTACAGCATTCTTTTTTTTATAATTTCCCACAAAAGGGGATCCAGAAGAAGCCACATCCCATTATTTTCTCCCGGAACCTGCAAATACTATGAGGAATTCGTCAGGAGATGTGGCCTTTGGGGCAGACAGAGGAAGCGTGCATGTTCAGGGTTGAGCAGAAAGGAAGCAGCTGGTGTAGTGAAGACTCACTGGCCTGTAGCCCTCGGGAGGAGGTTTGTTTTTGAGGCTGAAGCACTGTGGGTGGATTATGATAACCTTGCTGACAGTAATAAAGTGCGGTGTCTTCAGCCTGGAAGTTGCTGATGGTGAGAGTGAAGTCTGTCCCAGGCCCACGGCCACTGAACCGGTCAGGGACCCCAGGATCCCGGTTAGACGTCCTGAAGATGAGTCGCTTCGGACCCTCTTCTGGTTTCTGCTGGTACCGGGCTAAGTAGCTGCGCACAGTCTGGCTGGCCTTGCAGTTGATGGTGACCGTTTCTCCTTGAGACATAGCCAGAGAGGCTGGAGACTGGGTCATCACAATGTCCCCACTGGCACCTGTAATCGCAGTGGACAATTACTATTCAGACATATATACACACACATTTAAATATACTATTTATACCACAACATTTAGTGATATTACATATCAGCATGTAATTGGTTTCATTTTGCAAATAGCAATCATTACCCACTATGTCTTAAAACCATTTTTCAGCTCTACAAAGAAACTGTTTTAGAGGGATTGAAGCACTTTTAATTTCTCAGCAGAGGCCCAGAGCAACAGGGACATGAGGACTAGAGTCTGTGGCTCCATCTTGCTGCCCCTGCCTGCCTGATGCAGATAAGGTCACATTGCAAAGGCCCCATTTATAATATCTGAGCGGCCAGCCTGGTGTGGAGGGGCCTATGCAAAGCATTCAGTGAAGTGAATGCAAATTTCATGGGCAGTGATTTGTAAAATTAACCCATAAAGAGCCAAAAATATTTTCACAAAAAGTGTAATTTTATGACTAGAAAAGACACAGTAGTGACTTAGAAGCTCTAATATCAACTTACACACACAAAAAAAAATCTGTTGCAACTCAGTGTATTCCAACTTACGGAGACCCCATGTGGTACAGAGTAGAACTGCCCATAGGGTTTTCTTGCCTGTGTTCTTTACAGAAGCAGATTGTCAGACTTTCCTTCTACGGTAGCACTAGTTGGGTTCCAACTGCTAACCTTCAGGTTGGCAGCCCGTCACAAACTGCTTGAAGCACCGTGATCTAAAGAATGGCTTCTGTTCTAACTCACAAACAGTTTCAAATGGGTTAAGATTCCATAAATGATGGACTAGTTTCCTCAAATCAACAGTTTTGAGAAATAATAAAAAATGCTGGAAAAAAATAACAAGGGAAATGGAAGAATATGGAAAATTTCTGCCTCAATTTTTCATAAAAATTTATACCTAGAAAATGAGCTCTAAAGATACTTTTATCCTGAAGGATACTTGAAAGACACTGCAAACACTTGAGATAGGATTCCAGGGCTATGCCTGGAATGCCAGGACTATGCCAGAGAAATGGAAGACAGGTCCAGAATTTACCCTTGCGGAAAGTCCTCGGGGACCCTATTAAATAGAGTCCAGGAGAGCTCGAATCTCAAAGTAAGTGTGAACCAAAGAGAAAGTGGAATCTATCATGCCCACCATAGCTAGGAAGTGATAATAAGGCTCTAGATTCATTGTGGAAATAGACAGGAAAAAAAAAAAAAATACGGGATTTCATTTTGAAGTTGTGATTAAACATGAACACTTCAAGGAGATTCATTCCAGGCCTTGGTGTGCCTGGAACGCTTCAATCTTGAAGTTGTTTTAAGGTAGACCAACTGGTAGGGCCAACAAATGGAAGTCCCTCTGGAAGAGGGCACATCCATCATAAATCTTCAGGAAACCTCACGAATAATTTTTCAAGGGCCAATATCACCAAGAAGTCAGAGATTCTTGACATCCAAGGACAAAACATAACTAGTATAGCCTTGCGTGCTAAAAGCATAGAGGATTTGAAGCACTTACTGATGAAGATCAAAAACTACAGCCTTCAGAATGGATTACACCTCACACAAAGAAAACAAAAATCTTCACAACTGCACCAATAAGTAACAGTATATTAAATGGAGAAAATACTGAAGTTGTCAAGGATTTCATTTTAATTGAATCCACAATCAATGCTCCTGGAAGCAGCGGTCAAGAAATCAAACAATGTATTGATTTGGACAAATTAGCTGCAAAAGACCCCTAAGTGTTGAAAAGCAAACGTGTCACTAGGAGCTACGGCTGTTAACCAAAAGGTCGGCAGTTTGAATCTACCAGGAGCTCTGTGGAAACCCTATTGGGCAGTTCTACTCTGTTCTATAGGGTTGTAATTTTTTTTTTTTGTCACTAGGAGGACTAAGGTTAGCCTGACCAAGCCACGCTATTTCAATCGCCTCATATGCATGCAAAAGCTGGCCAATGAATGTAGTTGTTGTTGTTAGGTGCAGTCACGTCGGTTCCAACTTATAGTGACCCTATGTAGCACAGAACGAAAACAGCGCCCAGTCCTGCACCATCTTTATAATCATTGCTATGCTTGAGCCCATTGTTGAAGCCGCTGTGTCAATCCATCTTGTTGAGGGCCTTCCTCTTTTCCACTGGCCCTGTAGTTTACTAACCATGATGTCCTTGTTCAGGGACTGATCCTTCCTGACAACATGTCCAAAGTATGTAAGACACAGTCTCAGCATCCTTGCTTCTAAGGAGCATTGTAGTTGTACTTCTTCCAAGACAGATTTGTTCGTTCTTTTGGTAGTCCATGAACTCTTCAATATTCTTCAGCAACGCCACAAATCAAAGGCATCAATAGTTCTTTGGTCTTCCTTTTTCATGTCCAGCTTTCACATGCATGTGATGTGATTGAAAATACCACGGCTTGGGTCAGGCGCACCTGCGACTTCAAGGCGACATCATTGCTTTTAACACTTTAAAGAGGCCCTTTGCAGCAGAGTTGCCCATTGCAATGCATCTTTGGATTTCTTGACAGCTGCTTTCATGGGTGTTGATTGTGGATCCAAGTAAAATGAAATCCTTGACAACTTCAGTCTTCTCTCTGTTTATCATGATGTGGCTTATTGGTTTAGTTGTGAGGATTTTTGTTTTCTTTATGTTGAGGTGTAATCCATACTGAAGGCTGTGGCCTTAGGACTTCATCAGTAAGTGCTCGAAGTCCTCTTCACTTTCCGCAAGCAAGGTTGTGTCATCTGCATAACATAGGTTGTTAATGAGTCTTCCTCCAACCCTGAGGCCATGTTTTTCTTCATATAGTCCAGCTTCTCAGACTATTTGCTCAGCATACAGATAGAATAGGTATGGTGAAAAAACACAACTCTGACGCATAACTTTCCTGACTTTAAGCCACTCAGTATCCCCTTGTTCTGTCCTAACAACTGCCTCTTGATCTATGTACAGGTTCCTGACGAGCGCGATTAAGTGTTCTAGAATTCCCATTCTTCGCAGTGCTGCCCTTAATTTGTCATTATCCAGACAGTCAAATTCTTTTGCACAGTCAACAAAACACAGGTAAACATCTTTCTTGCATTCTCTCCTTTCAGCCAGGGCCCACCTGACCTCAGCAATGACATCCCTGGTTCCACATCCTCTTCTGAATCCAGCCTGAGTTTCTGGCAGTTACCTGTCGATATACTACTGCTGCAGCTGCTTTTTTTTTTTTTTATTGACTTTTATTAAGCTTCTAGTGAACGTTTACAAATCCAATGAGTCTGTCACATATAAGTTTACATACATCTTACTCCGTACTCCCACTTGCTCTCCCCCTCTTGAGTCAGCCCTTTCAGTCTCTCCTTTCGTGAGAATTTTGCCGGCTTCCCTCTCTCTCTATCCTCTCATTCTCCCTCCAGACAAGAGTTGCCAACACAATCTCAAGTGTCCACCTGATATAATTAGCTCACTCTTCATCAGCGTCTCTCTCCCACCCGCTGACCAGTCCCTTTCATGTCTGATGAGTTGTCTTCGGGGATGGTTCCTGTCCTGTGCCAACAGAAGGTCTGGGGACCATGGCCGCCGGAATTCCTCTAGTCTCAGTCAGACCATTAAGTTTGGTCTTTTTATGAGAATTTGGGGTCTGCATCCCACTGATCTCCTGCTCCCTCAGGGGTCCTCTGCTGTGCTCCCTGTCAGGGCAGTCATCGATTGTGGCCGGGCACCAACTAGTTCTTCTGGTCTCAGGATGATGTAGGTCTCTGGTTCATGTGGCCCTTTCTGTCTCTTGGGCTCTTAGTTGTCGTGTGACCTTGGTATTCTTCATTTTCCTTTGCTCCAGGTGGGTTGAGACGAATTGATGCATCTTAGATGGCCGCTTGTTAGCATTTAAGACCCCAGACGCCACAATTCAAAGTGGGATGCAGAATGATTTCATAATAGAATTATTTTGCCAATTGACTTAGAAGTCCCCGCAAACCATGTTCCCCAGACCCCCGCCCCTGCTCCACTGACCTTTGAAGCATTCATTTTATCCCGGAAACTTCTTTGCTTTTGGTCCAGTCCAATTGAGTTGACCTTCCATGTATTGAGTGTTGTCTTTCCCTTCACCTAAAGCAGTTCTTATCTACTGATTATTCAATAAAAAAACCCTCTCCCACCTTCCCTCCCTCCCCCCCTCGTAACCACAAAAGTATGTGTTCTTCTCAGGTTTACTATTTCTCAAGATCTTATAATAGTGGTCTTATACAATATTTGTCCTTTTGCCTCTGACTAATTTCACTCAGCATAATGCCTTCCAGGTTCCTCCATGTTATGAAATGTTTCAGAGATTCGTCACTGTTCTTTATCGATGCGTAGTATTCCATTGTGTGAGTATACCACAATTTATTTACCCATTCATCCGTTGATGGACACCTTGGTTGCTTCCAACTTTTTGCTTTTGTAAACAGAGCTGCAATAAACATGGGTGTGCATATATCTGTTTGTGTGAAGGCTCTTGTATCTCTAGGGTATATTCCGAGGAGTGAGATTTCTGGCTTGTATGGTAGTTCTATTTCTAACTCTTTAAGATAACGCCAGATGGATTTCCAAAGTGGTTGTACCATTTTACAATCCCACCAGCAGTGTATCAGAGTTCCAATCTCTCCACAGCCTCTCCAACATTTATTATTTTGTGTTTTTTGGATTAATGCCAGCCTTGTTGGTGTGAGATGGAATCTCATCGTAGTTTTAATTTGCATTTCTCTAATGGCTAATGATCGAGAGCATTTTCTCATGTATCTGTTGGCTGCCTGAATATCTTCTTTAGTGAAATGTGTGTTCATATCCTTTGCCCACTTTTTATTGGGTTGTTTGTCTTTTTGTGGTTGAGTTTTGACAGAATCATGTAGATTTTAGAGACCAGGTGCTGGTTGGAGATGTCATAGCTGAAAATTCTTTCCCAGTCTGTAGGTGGTCTTTTTACTCTTTTGGTGAAGTTTTTACATGAGCATAGGTGTTTGATTTTTAGGAGCTCCCAGTTCTCGGGTTTCTCTTCATCATTTTTGGTAATGTTTTGTATTCTGTTTATGCCTTGTATTAGGGCTCCTAACGTTGTCCCTATTTTTTCCTCCATGATCTTTATCGTTTTAGTCTTTATGTTTAGATCTTTGATCCACTTGGAGTTAGTTTTTGTGCATGGTGTAAGGTATGGGTCTTGTTTCATTTTTTTGCAAATGGATATCCAGTTATGCCAGCACCATTTGTTAAAAAGACTATCTTTTCCCCAATTAACTGACTCTGGTCCTTTGCCAAATATCAGCTGCTCATACGTGGATGGATCTATATCAGGGTTCTCAATTCTGTTCCATTGGTCTATGTGCCTGTTGTTGTACCAGTACCAGGCTGTTTTGACTACTGTGGCTGTATAATAGGTTCTGAAATCAGGTAGAGTGAGACCTCCTACTTTCTTCTTCTTTTTCAGTAATGCTTTACTTCTCCGAGTCTTCTTTCCCTTCCATATGAAGTTGGTGATTTGTTTCTCCAACACATTAAAAAATGACATTAGAATTTGGATCGGAAGTGCATTGTATGTATACATGGCTTTTGGTAGAATAGACATTTTTACTATGTTAAGTCTTCCTATCCATGAGCATGGTATGTTTTTCCACTGAAGTATGTCCTTTTGAATTTCTTGTAGTAGAGCTTTGTAGTTTTCTTTGAATAGGTCTTCTACATCCTTGGTAAGATTTATTCCTAAGTATCTTATCTTCTTGGGGGCTACCGTGAATGGTATTGATTTGGTTATTTCCTCTTCGGTGTTCTTTTTGCTGATGTAGAGGAATCCAAGTGATTTTTGTATGTTTATTTTATAACCTGAGACAGCCAAAACTCTTCTATTAGTTTCAGTAGTTTTCTGGACGATTCCTTAGGGTTTTCTGTGTATATAATCATGTCATCTGCAAATAGTGATAACTTTACTTCCTCCTTGCCAATCCGGATACCTTTTATTTCTTTGTCTAGCCTAATTGCCCTAGCTAGGACTTCCAGCACAATGTTGAATAAGAGCGGTGATAAAGGGCATCCTTGTCTGGTTTCCGTTCTCAAGGGAAATGCTTTCAGGTTCTCTCCATTTAGAGTGATATTGGCTGTTGGCTTTGCATAGTTATTATGTTGAGGAATTTTCCTTCAATTCCTATTTTGGTAAGAGTTTTTATCATAAAGGAGTGTTGGACTTTGTCAAATGCCTTTTCTGCATCAATTGATAAGTTCATGTGGTTTTTGTCTTTTGTTTTATTTATGTGATGGATTACATTAATGGTTTTTCTGATATTAAACCAGCCTTGCATACCTGGTATAAATCCCACTTGATCAGGGTGAATTATTTTTTTGATGTGTTGTTGGATTCTATTGGCTAGAATTTTGTTGAGGATTTTTGCATCAATGTTCATGAGGGATATAGGTCTATAATTTTCTTTTTTTGTAATGTCTTTACCTGGTTTTGGTATCAGGGAGATGGTGGCTTCATAGAATGAGTTGGGTAGTATTCCGTCATTGTCTATGCTTTGGAATACCTTCAGAAGTAGTGGTGTTAACTCTTCTCTGAAAGTTTGGTTGAACTCTGCAGTGAAGCCATCCGGGCCACGGCTTTTTTTTGTTGGAAGTTTTTTGATTACCGTTTCAATCTCTTTTTTTGTTATGGGTCTATTTAGTTGTTCTACTTCTGAATGTGTTAGTTTAGGTAGGTAGTGTTTTTCCAGGAGTTCATCCATTTCTTCTAGGTTTTCAAATTTGTTAGAGTACAAGTTTTCATAATAATCTGAAATGATTCTTTGAATTTCATTTGGTTCTGTTGTGATGTGGTCCTTCTTGTTTCTTATTCGGGTTATTTGTTTCCTTTCCTGTATTTCTTTAGTCAGTCTAGCCAATGGTTTATCAATTTTGTTAATTTTTTCCAAGAACCAGCTTTTGGCTTTGTTAATTCTTTCAGTTGTTTTTCTGTTCTCTAATTCATTTAGTTCAGCTCTAATTTTTATTATTTGTTTTCTTCTGGTGCCTGATGGGTTCTTTTGTTGCTCACTTTCTATTTGTTCAAGTTGTCGGGACAGTTCTCTGATTTTGGCTCTTTCTTCTTTTTGTATGTGTGCATTTATCGATATAAATTGGCCTCTGAGCACTGCTTTTGCTGTGTCCCAGAGGTTTTGATAGGAAGTATTTTCATTCTCGTTGCTTTCTAGGAATTTCCTTATTCCCTCCTTGATGTCTTCTATAACCCAGTCTTTTTTTAGGAGGGTACTGTTAATTTTCCAAATATTTGATTATTTTCCCCTAGTTTTTCTGTTATTGATTTCTAGTTTTATTGCCATGTGGTCTGAGAAGATGCTTTGTAATATTTCGATGTTTTGGATTCTGCAAAGGTTTGTTTTATGACCTAATATGTGGTCTATTCTAGAGAATGTTCCATGTGCGCTAGAAAAAAAAGTATATTTTGCAGCAGTTGGGTGGAGAGTTCTGTATAAGTCAATGAGGTCAAGTTGGTTGATTGTTGTAAGTAGATCTTCCGTGTCTCTATTGAGCTTCTACTGGATGTCCTGTCCTCCGAAAGTGGTGTGTTGAAGTCTCCTACTATAATTGTGGAGGTATCTATCTCACTTTTCAGTTCTGTTGAAGTTTGTTTTATGTATCTTGCAGCCCTGTCATTGGATGCATAAATATTTAATATGGTTATGTCTTCCTGATCAATTGTCCCTTTTATCATTATATAGTGTCCTTCTTTATCCTTTGTGGTGGATTTAAGTCTAAAGTCTATTTTGTCAGAAATTGATATTGCTACTCCTCTTCTTTTTTGCTTATTGTTTGCTTGATATATTTTTTTCCATCCTTTGAGTTTTAGTTTGTTTGTGTCTCTAAGTCTAAGGTGTGTCTCTTGTAGGCAGCATATAGATGGATCGTGTTTCTTTATCCAGTCTGTGACTCTCTGTCTCTTTATTGGTGCATTTAGTCCATTTACATTCAGGGTAATTATAGATAAATAAGTTTTTAGTGCTGTCATTTTGATGCCTTTTTATGTGTGTTGTTGACAATTTCATTTTTCCACATACTTTTTTGTGCTGAGGCATTTTTCTTAGTAGATTGTGAGATCCTCATTTTCATAGTGTTTGACTTTATGTTAGTTGAGTTGTCACGTTTTTCTTGGCTTTTATCTTGAGTTATGGAGTTGTTATACCTTTTTGTGGTTACCTTATTATTTACCCCTGTTTTTCTAAGTAAAAACCTAACTTGTATTGTTCTATATCGCCCTGTATCATTCTCCATATGGCAGTTCAATGCCTCCTGTATTTAGTCCCGCTTTTTGATTATTGTGATCTTTTACCTATTGACTTCCATGATTCCCTGTTATGTGTATTTTTTTTTAATTAATCTTAATTTGTTTGTTTTTGTGATTTCCTTATTTGAGTTGATATCAGGACATTCTGTTTTGTGTCCTTGTGTTGTGCTGATATCTGATATTATTGGTTTTCTCACCAAACAATATCCTTTAGTATTTCTTGTAGCTTTGGTTTGGTTTTTGCAAATTCTCTAAACTTGTGTTTATCTGTAAATATCTTAATTTCGCCTTCATATTTCAGAGAGAGTTTTGCTGGATATATGATCCTTGGCTGGCAATTTTTCTCCTTCAGTGTTCTGTATATGTTGTCCCATTCCCTTCTTGCCTGCATGGTTTCTGCTGAGTAGTCTGAACTTATTCTTATTGATTCTCCCTTGAAGGAAACCTTTCTTTTCTCCCTGGCTGCTTTTAAAATTTTCTGTTTATCTTTGGTTTTGGTGAGTTTGATGATAATATGTCTTGGTGTTTTTCTTTTTGGATCACTCTTAAATGGGGTTCGAGGAGCATCTTGGATAGATATCCTTTCGTCTTTCATGATGTCAGGGAAGTTTTGTGTCAGGAGTTCTTCAACTATTTTCTCTGTGTTTTCTGTCCCCCCTCCCTGTTCTGGGACTCCAATCACCCGCAGGTTATCCTTCTTGATAGAGTCCCGCATAATTCTTAGGGTTTCTTCATTTTTTTTAATTCTTTTATCTGATTTTTTTTCAACTATGTTGGTGTTGATTCCCTGGTCCTCCCGATGTCCCAGTCTGCATTCTAATTGCTCGAGTCTGCTCCTCTGACTTCCTATTGTGTTGTCTAATTCTGTAATTTTATTGTTAATCTTTTGGATTTCTACATGCTGTCTCTCTCTGGATTCTTGCAACTTATTAATTTTTCCAGTATGTTCTTGAATAATCTTTTTGAGTTCTTCAGCAGTTTTATCACTGTGTTCCTTGGCTTTTTCTGCAGTTTGCCTTATTTCATTTGTGATGTCTTTAAGCATTCTGTAAATTAGTTTTTTATATTCTCTATCTGATAATTCCAGGATTGTATCTTCATTCGGGAAAGATTTTGATTCTTTTGTTTGGGGGATTGGAGAAGCTGTCATGGTCTGCTTCTTTAAGTGGTTTGATATGGATTGCTGTCTCTGAGCCATCACTGAGAAACTAGTTTTTCCAGAAAATCCGCTAAAAAAAAAATGCAGTCAGATCCCTATCAGAGTTCTCCCTCTGGCTTAGGCTATTCGGATGTTAATGAAGCCGCCTGGGGAGGGTGGGGAAGGGAACAGAGAGATAGGAGAGTAGCACCTCAGAATATAGCCAGAGTTGCTTGTCTTGCTTGGAATGACTATTATATCTGAGATTCCCGTGGGGTGCGTCGCCTATGTATGCTGGCTGTGTGGAGATTGCCCCCGGGGGGTCTGGCCCGCTGGAGTCATGGTCAGATCCTCCGCTTCCAGCCCACACCCAGGGTCATGGCTCCCCTGCTGGGACGGTGCACTCTCGACTCCAAAATCAGTCGCTGCCTCCCGGGGACTTCTCGTCCCGCCAGCCGCGTCGCCGTGCCAACTCCGAGAACTGGCTGGGCCCCCTCCCAGTGTTAGTTCAGGGGGGTGGAGCAGCTCTCTGTGCTTGTGCCATACCTGACTGGTACACTGGCTCCAGGCTCTGAAAATAATCGCTGCTTCCCCGTATTAGTTCATTCTCCGTCTCTTAATCTGTGTTTGTTGTTCAGGGTTTGTAGATTGTTATGTATGTGATCGATTCACTTGTTTTTCTGTGTCTTTGTTGCAAGAGGGATCCAAGGTAGTGTCTGCCTAGTCCGCCATCTTGGCCCCGCCTTTCTGTAGCTGCTTTTGAATGATCTTCAGCAACATTTTGCTTGTGTGTGATATTAATGGTATTGATTGATAATTTCCTCATTCTGTTGGATTGACTTTCTTGGGAATAGGCATAAATGTGGTTCTCTTCCAGTCGGTAAGTCAGGTAGCTGTCTTGCAAATTTCTTGGCTTAGAGGAGTGAGCACTTCCAGCACTGCATCCGTTTGTGGAAACATCTCAATTGATATTCTCTCATATTCCTGGAGACTTATCTCCAATGCCTTCAGTGCACCTTGGACTTCTTCCTTTAGCACCACTGCTTCCCGATCTTACACTACCTCTTGAAATGGCTGAACAACAATGAATAAGAAAGACCAAAGAAGAACTGATGCTTTTAAATTATGGTGTTGAGTATACCATGAACTGACAGAAGAATGAACCATTCTATTTTTGAGCCAGAATGGTCCTGGCCAATGATTCCACCTCTCCTGGACCCTAGCTCAATAGGTTCCCTGAGGACTTTCCACAAGTGTAAATTCTGGGCCCATCTTCCATTTCTCTGGCATAGTCCTGGCATTCCAGGCACAGTCCTTGAATCCTATCTCAAGGGTTTCCAGTGACTTTTAAGTATCCTTCAGGATGGCAATACTTCATCTCTCTTACTTTGGACATTTTATCAGGAAGGACCAGTTCTTGGAGAAGGACGTAATTCTTGGCAAAGCAGAGGGTCAGCAAAAATAGGAAGACCCTAAATGAGATGGTTTGACACAATGGCTACAAAAATGGGCTTGAAGATAGCAAAGATTTTGGGAATGGCTTAGGACCAGGGAGTGTTTTGTTCTGTTGTACTTATGGCACCTAACAACAACAACAGGATATGAATACAAATGTGATACAACAGAAGTAACAGAAAAAAAAAAAAAAGAGTTCTATTCACACTTCAGATTTAGGCATTAGACGAGTTTTTTTTAAAAGAAATAAATGAGGAACTACAGGAAACTAAAACAGGGACACTTCAGATCTAAAAAACAGCCAAATGAATTTCGAGAAATTAGAAACAGAAATACCAAAGTTTTAAAAGTTTAAAGTCAGTGGAAGAAAGACTTTCACTTGTAGGCTAGATGCAATAACAAGGACAAAGTTTACCCTCACACATGAAACAACCAAAAAAAGAATTAATTAATAAAACTTACATATAACAGTTAACATTCTCAGCTCCTAGGCTATCAAAAGTGACCTCAAAAACAGAAAAAAACAAACAAGCAAGCAAACAAAATGCCTGGCAATCTACTTCTGAAGTATCAGCCTTTGACAACACTGTGGTCACAGTACTACTCGGACACAGGTGGGGTCACCATAAGTCAGATCTACTCAACTGCAAACAATTTTTAATCTTATAAAAGAAGACTGTCAGGCCCTTCTACCAAGGCCTTGTGGGTGGATTCGAACTGCTAACTTTCTCTGTAAGAGTTCCAGCTTGAAACAGTTGCTCCACATCTCTAGATAAATCTTAGTTTTGGGTAAAGAATCCAAGGTAAAAGGTGCCCATGACTGCCATACTTAAAAAGGAAGTTAGAAGAGAGCGCCCTACAAGATTTTTTACCACAACCCTGTGCTCTAAGATGTCACCATCATACTCCCTGGGTCTTAGCGTAAAGATCTCCTTGCCAGCACCCCACCTGGGCTCAGCCCTGCTGACCTGAGCCTCATAGTGGAGCCTTTTCTGGAGGGTGGAACCTGAGCAACATCACACGAGAGAAAAGCTGCAGGATGGTGACACCATCCAGACCCTCAGGCTCCTCCTCTGCTCTGTTCCAGGGGAGAGGATATGTGGGATCCTAGAGACAGAGTTTTCTCTCCAGAGTAATCCTTCCATTCCCACCTAGGATTTTAAAAAGAGATATGAAATAAGTGCTACAGCAACACAGGCCCTTCCACCTATAGAAGATATAGATTATTTTGGTTTGGTTATTTCTTCTATCCCTGATTGCCCAGCATCTCTGCATCATACCCCTGTGCCTGTCATTACAGGTTTCTGCCAGCAGATGGCGAAGACAGAGGCACCAGAACCCCTGGTTGTCTCCCAGGGAGAAAGTCTCCATCAGCTGAAGGGCCAGAGTCTTCTCTACAATGACCTAAGACACCACTTAACTGGGAAGACTCCTAGGGTCCTCATTTACCACACTTCCACCAACGTTGACAGTGTGTCCACCTGCCTCACTGGCAGTGGATCTGAGGCCAACTTTACTCTTGCTCTCAGCACCATCGGATCAAAGATAGTGCAACAAACTGCTGTGTTCCGAAATCAAGATATCCTCTCATAATAACGTGACCCCAGATATAAACCTCTTACCAGGGCACAGGTAGGGGGAGGGTCCCACTTACTAGACACTGTCACAGAGATTGCTGTGGCTTATTTGTTTTGATCACGCAAAAAAGTTGGCATGAAGTTGTCAGAAAATCGGCAGCTGAGCCTTCTCTGGCTCCAAAAGAGAGCAGGCCTCCTGCCCTTCCTGCTCACCAGGATTCTGATGTTAAAATATCCACAGATGGAAATAGCTTCATGCATGAAGGACGATGAGCAGAAAGATATGCAGTGGTAACCCTGACAAATATCTTGGAGGCTGCCCCCTTGCCTAAGGGAACTTCACCCCAGAAAGCTGAGCTCCTAGCTCTCAGTTGGACTTTCTGTCTGGTAAAAGGGAAGTGAGTGACCATTTATACGGACAGCAGGTACGCTCATTTAGTTTTACATTCCCATGTACCTTATGGAAGGATAGAAGACCCTGACAGATACTAATAAAGAAATAAAAAATGTGCCTGAGATCCTTGAGCTTTTAAAAGCTGTTCACGATCCCCTTCAGGTGGCGGTGGTATATTGTCCAGGGCATCAAAAGGGGCAATCCTTTGAGGCCATTGGAAATCAAAAAGCTGACATAGAAGCAAAAAGGGTTGCCTTACAAGAACAGAGAATGGTGGGACAACATTTAGCCCTGATTCCCCACTGGAACCTCAATGAATTCCCCAAGCCAACATAAAGTCCCCAAGATTTAGATAGAGCAAAAGAGTGGGGGGTTCAGTCTTCACCACACTTTAGTTGGCTGACTAATTCTGAAGAAAAAATACTGTTACCAGAAGACCAAGTGTACAATGTCATATCAACTCTACATGAAAGGACGCAGTATGGAAGAGACGCAAGTCTCAAATGGATTCAACAAATTGTTGGGGGACCAAAGATTCTTAAGACAGTATGGAAGGTCACTAAAAGATGTCCGTTATGTGCTAAAAACAATCCAAAGATGGTACGCCACCCAGCAGAGTCAAGAATCCAGCACTGAGGAACGAACATGGAAAAAAATTGGCAAGTAGATTTTACGGTAATGCCTCGAGCACCTGGAAACTTCAGATATTTACTGGTTTTTGTAGACACATAGTCTGGGTGAGTAAAGGCTTTTCCTTGCCAGACTGAACAAGCTTGAGAAGTGACTAAGGCATTACTCAAAGAGATTGTTTCCCGATTTGGTTTGCCACTCTCAATTCAGAGCGACAACGGGGGAGCCTTTGTGGCCCAGGTAAATCAAGAACTTAATAAGGCCTTAGACATCGCCTGGAAACTGCGCTCAGCATAGAGTCCGCAATCTACTGGAAAGACGAAAAAGATGAACCATACTTTGAAAAAAACTCTCGATAAACTTTGCCAAGAAACCCACTCCACTTGGTTACAAGTATTACCTATTGCCCTACTTAGGATTCGGGTGGCCCCTCTACGTGGGCTTAAGTTGAGTCCTTATGAACTTATAAGTGGGAAACCATTCCTGAAATGGTCAACTTTCCCCACCTCTGTCATGGCAGAAGTTGAAAAGAGAGATTGGGTCTGATCCTTAGGAGCAGTTATAAGTACCATTAACAAATATGCCTCTTCCCGTTTGTCTTTCCCCTCTAATGTGCCTCTTCATAGGTTCAAGCCAGGAGATTGAGTCCCGTTAAAGGTTTGGAGAAATCAACATCCAGAAGATCAACCGGCCCCCATCTTTTTGGGACCATATGAGGTCCTTCTGACTACACATTCCTCTCTGAAACTGGCCAGAGTAACTGCATGGGTCAGGCCTGCCTCGATGGGAAAAGAGTCAAGGCAGGCTCCTACAATTCTCCAGTCAGGAGGCACCTCGACTTTACAAGTAGGAGATACCCTGACTCTCCCTTCTGTTATTTTGACTTTAAGTCCCATAGGTCCTATTAAGTGGATTCGGGAATACTCAGATGAAGGGCAGTCTATACTTTGGGGAGTGACTGGGGATTTTCCTCAAACTTCCCCCACGACAAACAGTAAAAAAAAACCAAACCCACTGAGGACATTACTCAGTCTGAAAATCGTGATTTTTCTATTATTATCCAGAATGTTATTCTATCTGATACAGGGACATATTTCTGTGTGAAATATGGATGTCAAGATCAGCCGGGGGCAGGGAGCTCATGTGATTATTATTGGTAAAAAAGAATCATCTCACCTTCCAGTTATCTGGGACTGTTCACCTAATGGTTTAGTTACCATGTCCCAAGCTGTGGCTAAGAGAGGGAATCTCAGTGATTACTGTGTGTGCCACCATTTGCCACGATCCGGTGCACCCCTAAGTCCTATGGCTGCCCCAATTTTTGACTATGATGAAATTATGTCTGGGGGTGTGTTAACACACTGTGCTGCCAAGCTCCTGTAAGGGCAAGGTTAGTGCAATATCCTTTTTCAATCCCTTGTTTTTTCCTCTCTAATCTGTATAACCATAGTGAAAAAGGAAATTGGGAATTAAGGTCCCAAGTACCCTGAGAATGAACAGATCAGCAAATTTTCAGGGATTTCCAGCTCTTCTTTTCATGCAATGATTCAATCATCAACCCTTATTGGTTACATTTTAATTGAAGCCTTCCAGATGTCCCGAATGAAAATTTGTCTTTATGTGCCCCTCCAGGTTATATTTTTCTATGTAGAGGCAAGCCATACCCCAATAGTGAGTCACCCAATTCATCTAGTTCACCCTGCACTTAGGCTATCCAATGCTTAAATGGGATCCACTTCGTGGGTCAATGCACCCTAGGGTTCCTAGTCTTCCCCACCAAGTCCATTCCACCACGAGCATTCCACATACATCAAGAAAAAAGCATGATGTTTTCTCTGTAGATCCCATAACATTAGAAACCCAGAATGACAGATATAACCCAGTGTTAGAAGAAACTGCTTTTGGTTACTGGTAGCTGAGGACCATAATCCCCAGACTAGGCATATACCATATGGAAATGGCTATTAAAAATCTTTCAGATACAACCCATTTGTTAGCCATGGGTACAGAAAGAGCCCTGAAGACCCAGCAAGCCTCCTTAAATTCCCTGGCAGAAGTGGTCTTAGACAACACAATTGCATTGGACTTCCTATTGGCAGAATCAGGGGGTGTTAGCGTCATAATTAATAAGACATGTTGTACCTGGATTAACACTTCGGGGGAAGTGGACATCGGAGTAAAAGCAATGCACAAAGTTGCTGAAAGGACAAATCCAATAGCACGGCCCAGTGGACTGTGGCATTGGATGTCGAATCTATTCCCATCCATAGGATCTTAGTTAGTCCCTCTTGTCACCTTGAGAATTGTAATTTTAATGGTGTGTATTTGTGTTCCGTGTTTTCTAAAAATCTGTGCCAAAGGAACTGAGACCACCTTAAAGGCAGGAAATACATTTGCCCTAATTGGCTGAGGGACTTCTCCAGTCAACCAAGGGGATGTTCACCATCTGATTCAATTAGACACCATTGCCTTTTATACTAACTCTACTTCTAATAAAAAAATACCCACCCTAAATAAACATTCCCTGACTTCATGCCCCTCTTCAGCAGGAAGCAGCCAAATTGTGTGATGCCCCATTTCCCAAAATTGAGAAGCCTTCACAAAAAGGAAGGATTGAAGTAGAGAAAATATATTTTCTGCAGTGTTTTAGTATTAAAAGAAGGGAGAATGCATTTTCTAGTCTAGCTGTATAAAGCTGTGATTAAAATCTTTAGTCTTTGGAATGTTAATTATTTGCTCTGGAATCTGTCTCACTATTGTTCTATCGTAGAAAAACAAATTGGATTGTAGAAACACAAAGTAATCAAGGTTTTTATTGTCCATTAAACCATACTTCTCTATGAGGTGACAAAAACAAAGAGCAATACGATCAGAACCCGAGATAGCTGAGCAAAACCTGGACCCATCCAGTGACCGAAACCAGGATGGCATAAAGAGGCCTGCAAGACATCAACAAGAAGTCACTTGGTTATTATGTCCCCCTCTCGAAGAATCAACATCCCTGGGAACTTCTAAACCCTGACCCTCTCCCTATAAAACCCTTGTGTAGCCCTCTTGGAGCAGACAGAATCTGGGGGAAACTTTGCCCACTCTGTCTCTTGAACACGATGTTCAATAAAGCCCTCTTGCTGCTTAGCTCCTCCTATCTCACTATTGACGGGCCGCAAGCAGCACAAATCTGCAATTCGCGGTAACATCGTTATTTGTGTCTATTGTGTCTAGTATGAGGTAAATATCTTTAACTGTTTGTCAGTTTTGTTGTCCAAGCCAGAGTATGGTTTCATAACTTACAGACAGTGATTCTTTTAGAATTAGGAATATTATACTGCCTGTGTATAGGTAACATTAGAAAATTTCAAAGCCATTTTCTAAGCAAGAAATATTTTTTTACAAGATTTTTCATTTTCTGGATATTTTAGTTCAATATCTTAAGAAATCAAAGAGTCCTTCATGATGGAATTTCAGAACACTTAATTGTGCACATGAGAAAACTGCACAGAGAATGACAGGCAGTTATTTGAACAGAGCAAGGAGATACTGCATGGTTTAAAATCACAAAATTTATAAATCATGGTAGAATCTTTTCACCGTACTTATTCAATCTATATGCTGAGCAAATAGGTTGAAAAGCTGGACTATGTGAAGAAGTATACAACATCAGGATTGGAGGAAGACTCATTAGCAACCTGCAATATGCAGAGGACACAACCATACTTGTAGAAAGAAAAGACTTGAAGCCACTTACGGGTGAAGATCAAAGAGTATAACCTTCAGTTTTGATTGCACTTCAACATAAGGACAACAAAAATCCTCACAAATAGATCCATAATCATCATCATGATAAATGGAGAAAAGATTGACGTTGTCAAGGATTTCATTTTACTTGAGTCCACAAACAACGCTCATAGAAGGAGCAGTCAGGAATTCAAACAACTTATTGCATTGGGCAAATCTCCTGCAAAAGAACCTTTTAACGTATTAAAAAGGAAAGATGTCACTTTGAGAACTACGGTGCACCTGACCCAAACCATGGCATTTTCAATTGCCTCATTTTCATGTGAAAGTTGGATAATGAATAAGAAAGACTGAAGAAAAATTGATAGCATCGAATTATGCTGTGGAGAAGATATTGAACATTTCATGAACTTCTAGAGCAAACAAATCTGTCTTAGAAGAATTAGAGCCAAAATGCTCCTTAGAAGCCAGAATGACAAAAATGCATCTCATGTGCTTTGGAGATGTTATCGGGAAGGACCAGTCCCTGGAGAAGAATGTCTTGCTTAGTAAAGTAGAGGACCAGTGAAGAACAGGAACAAGATGGCTTGACACAGTGCCTGCAACAATGGGCTCAAACAAAACAATGCTTCTAAGGCTGCTGCAGGACTGGGCACTGTCTCCTTGTGGTGTACACAGGGTTGCCATAAGTCAGAACCGACTTCCAGCACCTAACAACAACAGCTTTATATATACATATACAGAAAGAGAAATAAGATAAAATACTCATCAAGTTGAACAAGTGGTTACCAGGAATATCATATTCACTACCTGAGGCATAAAAATCCTTTCCTCTTTTCCCCTTGCCTTAAACTGGGCTATTAGCTGTCAATGTATAAGAGACAGTTTTTTTCTTCCCTATCAAGCTCTTTTGACTTGAGGCTCTTTAGGAGTTTCATTCACTAAGTCCTAGGGAAAGAGAGTTTGTAGCACTAGATTCAAATATTCTTAAACAATTAACCTGGTATCACCAGATGCCAGACTGTATTTTTTACTAGAAATCTGTTTTTTTCTTTTTTAATTGTCCTTTTTCATGAAACATTTAGTACACACAGTGTTCTATGACATTAGTTGACCACCCCAGGACATGTCAACGCTCTCCCTTCTCAACCCTTTGTTCCCTATTACCATCTTTCCTATTCTCTCCTGCCTTTCAATTCCTGTTCCAGGGCTGGTGCACTCCTTTAGCCTTGTTTTGTTCCTTGGATCTGTTCAATGATTGGCTAAAGAGTAAACTTCAGGAGTGAACTCATTACTAGCTGAAAGCATGTCAGGGGCCATACTCTCTGGATTTCTCTAGTCTCTGTCAGGTCAGCAAGTCTGGTGTTTCTTTTTGAGTTAGACTTTTTTCCTACATTTTTCTCCAGCTCTTTCTGGGGCCCTCTATTGTGATCTCCATCACAGCTGTCAGTGGTGGTAGCAAGACACCATCTCATTGTACTGGACTCAGTCTAGTGGAAGCTGTGGTTGATGTGGTCCATTACTCCTTTGGACTAATCTTTCCCTTGTGTCTTTAGTTTTCTTCACTATTCCTTACTCCCAAAGGGGTGAGACAAGTGGATTATACTAGATGGCAGCTCACAGTCTTTTAAGACCCGAGACACTACTCACCAAAGTAGAATGTAGAACATATTCTTTACAAACTATGTTATGGCAATTGAGCTAGATATTCCCCGAGATCATAGTCCCCTCAGCCTTCAGCCCGGCAATTCGGTCCTTTAGGGACTTTGGATGCAATGGAGCTACCATGACCTTGTCTTGTACAATTTCTGCTGCCTTCCCCACTACTGTGTACTGTCTTACTCTTCACCAAAGTTTCCACTTATCTATTGGATACCAGACAAACTTGAATGATCTCAAGTCCAACTCATTATTTGCAGACACTCTGTGGGTCAGCATGGTGGGTGAGGGCAATGATTCCTTTCTTAGATTAGTTGAGAGAGAACCATGCAGGATGGCCCTAGACACCCATCTGTCCATCTTCGGAGTCTCTGATGTTTTCTTACAGTGTCAGGGCCATGTGCATTGTGTTCTTGACATGAATACAGCCTTTTACAATCCAAAGTGACCACCACAGCAGGCAGTACCAACTTCATCTCTGCTGGTTTTCCTCCAGACACAGAAGGCACTTTGTTATTTGCTCACAGGAGAGTTCCACCCTCCCTTGGTTCTCTCCACACTGCTGCACCCACCAAGGGATTTGCATATTGTTCCCCAGGGAAGGCCTTCCCTGGCCAAGTCTGAGATAAAAGGTCAGCTCCAATCTGCCTTTACTTATCAGGATTTATTCTTTCAACGTCTCAAAATGAGGTTTCCTGCTCAGCTCCTGGGGCTGTCAATGTTCTGGATCCTGGTGAGGACAGAGGGGGGATGGGAAAGGAGAAGGAGGTGGGGAGGGTGAGCTCTGGGGGTACCCCAGGTTCCTGTGTGTATTCTGTTCTCAAGTTAGGTGCCTATGTCACAGCCACTAGGAGGGCACATTGTGTTCAGATCTGTGAAACAGAAGAGAACACAAGAGTTAAGAGGGACCTGTTCTCTGGTAAAGATTTTAGCGAAGAAAGAGGTTCTTTTATGCCTGGCATTCTCAGGCTATTTTTTTTTTTTTTCTAATTGTCTAGTTTGGGGTATGAATTAATATTTCCCACATGCACACACACTCCCACACTCACACACAATTAATTAGCCTGAAAGAAATCTTGAAAATCCTTCTTAATATTGGCAGTAACTTTTCACTTCTCTCTCATAATTTTAACTTCCCATGGGGATATTGTGGTGACTCACACTCCAATCTTTCTGCCAGTCATGCTTAGAGAGCCAGCCACCATCTCCTACAAGTCAAGCCAGAGTCTCCTACTTAGTGATGGCTACACCTGTTTGAACTAGGACCAGCAGAAGCTGGGCCAGGCTCCACAGCTCCTATTCTATCGGGCATCGAGCCTGTTCCCTCGGGTCCCAGTGAGTCAGGACCAGATTTCACTCTGTAAATCAGCAGGGTGGAGGCTGAGGATGTTCCAGTTTATTACTGCCAGCAAAGTATACAACTTTCTCCCACAGTGGTCCAGCCCTGCACACAAACCTCTCTGCTTGGGGTGGCCCAGGTGCCTAAATGTGTGGTCCGTGTGGAGAGCAGTCCCAGCAGATTCTCTGAGGCTGTTAAGAGGAAGATGTTGGAGACCTCAGGGTAATGGGTCGAAGCTGAGGACTCTGGACCATGAGTGCCCCTGCTACACCTTAGATACTGCCTGTTTGTGGCCGGTCAGCTGCACCAGACTTGACATGGCAGAACCAGCAGGGAAGATGGAGGAGGTCTCAGTGCCTCTGAGCAACTAGGCCAGATGCCAGGAGAGCTGACTGAGAGCTCATCCTAAACCTCCTGCCTGTGTACATTTGTCAGTTAAATTTAGTCAGCATGGCAGGCAGACATTTGACACAGACAGTGGCAACACAAGTTGAATACATGTGGAGGTTAAGTAGGCTTTTTGTGTATTTCATCAGGAAAATATTTGGTGATATTTAGCCATTAGTATTTTCCCACTTTCCCAACCCCCTGCTTCTCATTTTACCACTTCTACTTCCCCTCGAATTAAGATAGTTGAAATATCATTGTATATTAAATGTCCTGAGGGGAAGTGTGGCTGAGAAAAATTTGTGGAGATGCTGATTTTTTAAATTTTTTTTAAAAAGCCTTTCGTGAATGTGTAGGAGACACAAGATGATAATTCCTCAAGTGTTGAATTTCCCCAATTACTTCAGGTTTAGAAAAATGATTTCTAAGAATTTTATAAGTTGGGTTTTAAAAATAAAAAGCAAACTGAAAGATGTAGAACAACGTTTATTCCATAAACTACTAAAAGGATACAAAAAAAGAAATGTTTTTATTTCTAAAGGTAAGAATTCTAAGACTGTGTCCATATTTATACCTATTCCCATGAAAGGTAATCCAACTGAATGTGGGAATTATCGAAGAATATTCATTCAAATGTGGCAACAGCAGTATATTGGCAAGGAACTACCAAAAATGCAAGCCAGATTCAGACAGCAACTTTGAACAAGGGCTATCATTGCTAATGTCAGATGGTTCTGGCTAAAAGCAGATAATACCAGAGAGATATTTACCTGTGTTTTATTGACTATGCAAAGGCATTCAACTGTGTGGTTTGTAAGAAATTATGGATAACATTGCGAAGAATGGGAATTCCAGAACACCTAAATGTGTGCATGAGGACCTGTACATAGGTCAACAGGCACTCATTCAAAGAGAATAAGGAGATGCTGCATGGCTTAAAGTCAGAAAATGTGTGTGTCACAGTTTTATCCGTTCACCATACTTATTCAGTCTATATGCTGAGCTAATAGTTTGAAAAGATGGATTATATGAAGAAGAACGAGGAATCAGGGTTGGAGGAAGACTCTTTAGCAGCCTGCATGATGCACATGACACAAACTTGTTTGCTGAAAATGAAGAGGACTTGAAGCATTTACTGATGAAGATCAAAGACCACAGCCTTCAGTATGGATTACACTTCAATATAAAGAATACAAAATTCTTCACAAATGGGCCAGTAAGTAACACCACGATAAATAGACAAAGTGTGGATTTCATTGTCCTTGGATCCCTAATCAATGACCATGGAAGCAACATTCAAGTAAACAAAGGATACATTGCACTGGGCAAATTGGTTGGAAAAGTCCTCTCTAAAGTGTTAAAAAGCAAAGACGTCCCTTTAAATACTAAGATGCACCTGAACCAAGACATGATGTCTTCGATTGCCTCCTATGCATGTGAAATTGGGTGATGAATAAGGAAGACCAAAGAAGAATTGATGCCTTTGAAGTATTGTGTTGGCGAAAAATATTGAAGATATCATGGACTTCCAGAAGGGAAAAATTTGTCTCGGAAGAAGTAGCGCCAGAGTGATCTTTAGAAGGGAGGGCGGTGAAACTTCGTCTCACATACTTTGGATATGTTCTCAGGAGGGATCCGTCCCTGCAGGAGGACATTATGCTTGGTAACGTAGAGGGTCAACAAAACAGAGGAGGACCCTCAACCTGACAGATTGACTTGGTGTTTGCAACAATGGGCACAAGCCTAACAAGACTTATGAGGGTGGCCTAGGACTGGACAGCATTACATTGTGTTGTTCATACAGTCGCTAGGAGTTGGAGCTGACTGGACAGCATCTAAAAGCAACAACAAAACTGAGCAAGATACTGATGAGATTTTTTTTTTTTTGAAACTCCAAAAATCTGAAATGGAAAACGGTTAGTATAAACATTAATATTCAATGTGAAAGAAATTTGATGAAGATCTAACACTGTCAAATATTGAAATATATTCTTACCAGTCAGGGATTTTGATTGCAAACAAGAGAAACCAACCAAGTCTAAACTAAGCAGAAAATGAAATGATTACTGGGTGACATGCAGATCTGACTGAAAGTCTACAGAACATGGTGTAGAAAATGTACATGAAACCAGCTGGCAAAAGCACAGTCCACGATAAATTAGAGAAAGAAGTTGTTTGTATATGATCCCACCACACCCACAGATGGAGTGGCTCCACCACCACTGGACACCAGCAATGAAACTTTGGATATTGGAAGCCTCTGCTACCATTCTGTGTGCAAATATTATTTGCTCTGTGAATTGAGCATTAGTACCAATTCCTCAGGAACAGTTTGAATAAGTGGTCTTCAAGAATATATTTACATTCATAGAAACTGTAATCAACCAGTATGAACCCATTACCATTGACTTGATTCCAATTCCTAGCAACCACATGTGTTACAGAGCAGCCCTGAGCTCCATAGACATTTCTGTTCTATAACCTTCATGGAAGCAGACCACTAAGGCTTTCTTCTGCGGCTCCGCTTGGTGGGTCCCAACTGCCATCCTTTAGGTTACTTGCTGAGCATGAACTGCCCGCACCACTCAGGCACCTTCAGAAATTATGGCAGGAAAACTAAAATATAACTATTGTCATCAGAGAATCCGAAAAACCATATTTGACATATTCAAATAGCACTGCCCTACTCAAAAATTAAGAAACATGCACTTTAGAAGTTTTTGTACCACAAACCGTTGATCTAAGAATTTCACCATTACACATTGTGGTACTTTGCATAAATGTTCGCCTGGCACATCCCAACCTTAGCTCGTACCTCCTGACCTAAACGTCATAAAAATCTACGAAGTATAGAAACTTTTGAATCAGTGTGTGCTTTCTTGTGTATGTCCTCAACAGCAAAAACAACAAAATGCAACCCTTTCCCATCGAGTCGATTCCAACACATAGGGACACATAGGACAGAGTAAAACTGCCCCATAAAGTTTCCAAGGTGTGGCCAGTGGATGTGAACTGCTAACCTTTTCGTTAGCAACTATAGCTCTTAACTAGTAGGCAACCAGACTTACCACGATCAAACTGAAAAAAAAAAAAAAAAGCTATGAAATATAGTTTCTTGGGGGATGGAATCTGAGCAACATCACACAAAGAGAAGCTGCAGGACAGGCGCCACCCAGGTGCTAGTCTCCTGCTCTGCTGTGTTCCAGGTGAGACAAAACCTGGACATGGAGTTTTCTCTCCAGAGTGATCCTCCTGTTCAGATAGGTCTACAATTAGAAAAGAGATGCGAAATAAATGTTACAAGCCACACAAGCCTGTCCACTTGTCCCAGTTAGAGACCATTTTGGTTTGATTTCCCTTCTATTCCTGATTGCACAGTATCTCTGGATCATCCTCGGATGCCTATCATTTTAGGTCCCAGAGGGCAGATCCTGCTCACTAGGGGCCAGAACGTCTGCTGTCTCCCAGGAGAGAAAGGCTCCATTAGCTGCAGGGCCAGTCGGAGTCTCCTCTACACTGACTGGAAACACTACTTAGGCTGGCTTCTGCATAAACCTGAAGAGGGACCTACAGGCCTCATTCACCTCACTTCCTCTATGCATGGTGTTGTGGTGCTAAACAGGCTTCAGCAGCACTTTCAGACTAATAGAGACTAGAGAGAAAGGCTTGGTGATCAACTTCTGAAAAATCAGCCAGTGAAAATCCCATGGATGAAAACAGTCAGATCTTATTGTTTGTTGGGTTGTCATGACTCAGGGGCTGAGAAGATGGCAACAAACAACAAGAAAGAACCATGATTTCCTTCAGCCACGAAATTAATCCTGGGTGCCCAAGGGATTAATTTAGAGAGGAAGTAATGAAAAAAAAATATGGTAAAACTGGGCCCTGTTTCTAGAGTATTAGGGTTAATGAGTTAGAGACTGGCCTTTGAAAGAATGAGTGCTAGTGCAAGAAATGGAGAGAGGAGAAAAGGGCAGTAAAATGGGAGCTTAGAGCAGGAAAACACCTTCATTGACATTGACCAGGATGGCTTGGCTGGAAAACAGAATCCATGGAAGGAAAAAGAAAGAGAGGAAGATTACCTTCTGTGAGGGAAGTTTTAAATATGAAGGGCCCAGATTTAATACTGGGTTTGTTTTTTTTTTTTTTAGGTCCAGAGCTGTGAGGGGTAATTGCAGAGAAAGGAAAGGGTTCAGGAAAATAAGGAATTAAAATGAGAATTCTCTAGAGGAAAGACGGCACAAGGAAGACAGAACTAATCCTTCAGGGTATAAAACTCACTGGACCCTTCCCCAAATCAGTCATGTGATCTATCCTTGTAAAACGACCAGGTTCCTGTGTAATGAAAACTCCTGACAAAACCTACAAGAGATTTTTAGAGCATTCTTTTTTCTATAAGTTCCCACAAAAGAGGATCCAGAAGAAGCCACATCCCTTAAGTTTCTCCTGGAATCTGCACATACTGCAAGGAATCAGTCAGGAGATGTGGTCTTTAGCGCAGACGGAGGAAGTGTGCATGTTCAGAGCTGAGCAGAAAGGAAGCAGCCGGTGCAGTGAAGACTCACTGGCCTGTACCCTCCAGAGGAGGTTTCTGTTCAAGGCTGAAGCACTGTGGGAGGTGGGTTATTACCCTGCCGACAATAATAAACTGCGGCATCATCAGCCTGGAAGTTGTTGATGGTGAGAGTGAAGTATGTCCCAGACCCACTGCCACTGAACCGGTCAGGAACCCCAGATGCCCGGTTTGATATCCTGTAGATGAGCAGCTTAGGAGTCTGTCCCGGCTTCTGCTGGTACCAGTTTAAGTAGCTGCTCACACTCTGACTGGCCTTGCAGTTGATGGTGACCGTTTCTCCTTGAGACTTAGCCAGAGAGGCTGGAGACTGGGTCAGCACTATGTCCCCACTGGCACCTGCAATCAGAGTAGACAATTACCATGCATACATATGTACACACTCTTTTTTACACATACATTAAAATATACCACAACTTCTAGTGATATTACATATCAGTAAATAACTGTCCTTTCCCACTGTATGTTAAAATCTTTTTTGGACTTTAGAAAGATAATATACTAGAGAGAGATTGAAACACTTTTAATTTCTCACCAGAGGCCCAGAGCAACAGGGACATGAGGACCAGAGTGTGTGGCACCATCTTGCTGCCCCTGCCTTCCTGATGCAGATCAGCTCCCATAGCAAAGGCTCTGTTTATAATATCTGAGCAGCCAGGCTGGTGTTGGAGGGGCCTATGCAAAGCAGTCAGTGAACTGAAAGCAAATTACATGGGCGATAGGTTGTGAAACTAGCCAATGTATTTCGAGACCCAAATATATCATATAAAGTATAATTTTATGACTAGAAAAGAAAAATCAAGGTCATAGATGCTCTAATATCTTTCAAAAATAAAAATAAAAAAACTGCAGTCCAGCGGATTCCAACTCATGACATCCCCAGGTGTTACACAGTAGAGCTGCTCCACAGGGTTTTCTTGCCTGTATTCTTTATAGAAGCAGACTGACAGGTTTTTCTTCCAGGGTACCACTGGGTGTGTTCAAACTGCCAACATTTAGGTTAGCAGCCCATCACAAGTGCTTGAAAGAAGTATGATATGCTCAATACCTTCAATTTTAATTTAAAAACGATTTTAAATGGGTTCAGGTTCCATAAATTTTGGACTAGTTTCCTCAAATCAATGGTTTTGTGAAACAATAAAAAATGATGGAAAAAAATAAGAAGGAAAGGGAAGAATCTGGGAAATTTTTGCCTCAATATTTGATAAAAATCTGTAGCTAGAAAATGTCTCAGCTTTGAAGATTCTTGTGCCCTGAAGGATACCTAAAAGACACCACAAGCACTTGGGATTGGACTCCAGGGCTATGGAAGGGCCAGAGAAATGGGAAACAGGCCCCGAATTTACTCGTGTTGAAAGTCATCAGGGAGCCTACATTGAGCTAGGGTCCGGGAAGGCTCAGATCACAAAGAAAATGTGAACCAAAGAGAAAGTGGGACCTATCAAGCCCACAGTGGTTAGGACCTGATAAGAGGGCTCTAGAATCATTTGTGGAAATGGAGAGGAAAAAAGAAGTAGGATTTCTTTGTTAAGTTGTGATTGAATGCCAACTCTTCAAAGAGTTTCATTCCAGGTATGGATGGCCTCAGTGGGCCTGGGAGTCTTCAGCCTTGAAGGTGAGACTTCACGTCTCTTACTTTGGATGTATTATCAGCAGGGACCAGTCCTTGCAGGAGATCATGCGTCATAAAGGAGAGGGTCAGAGAAAAAGGGAGAGAGCCTCAAAGAAATGGATTAACACAGTGGCTGCAACATTGGGCTCAAACATAGCAAAGGCTGTGAGGATGGCTCAGGACCAGGGGGTGTTTCGGTTTGTTGTACACAGAGGGTCACTATCAGTTGGAGCCAATGTGATGATGCAGAACAACAACATGATGTAAATAGAAACGTGATGCAACAGAAACAACAGGGAACAAAAGGAGCTCTTTTCATACTTCACATTGGGGCGTTATACGAGTTTATTCAAAGAAACAAATGACAAACCTAACATTGTATGCAAGGTACAGAAAACAAAAATGGGGATAGTTCAGATCTGAAGAAGAATAAGTTGAATTTCTACAATTTAGAAATAGAGTTACCAAATTTTTAAAGCTTAGCAGCAGACAGACTTCCACTTGTAGGTTAGATGGAATAACAAGGGTAAGTTTTAACATCACGCATGAAAAAAACAAAAAAGAATTAACCAATTAAAATTTATGTTTAACAGTTAATGCGCTCAGCTCCTAGTCCAAAAACAGTAGCATCAAAACTAAATAAAATAAAATAAACAAAAAACTTGGCGATCTACTTCTGAGAAATGAATCATTGAAAATCATATGAAAATCTTTGAAAATCATACCATTGACATACGTGGGGTCACCGTGATTCAGAATCAAGTCAACACCAAATGGCTTTTCATCTTACAAAAGTGCATCGCTAGGCCTTTCTTCCAAAGCCCCACGGGTGGATTTGAACTGCTAACCTTTCAGTAGAAGTCAAGTACAAAACATTAGCTCCACATCACTAGTTAAATGTTCTTTTTGGGAAGATAATCCAAGATCAAAGGTGCCCATCACTACCGTATTTAAAGAGTAAGTCAGAAAAGAGCACCTACAAGA
The DNA here is from genome assembly GCF_024166365.1 of Elephas maximus indicus. Classification (NCBI taxonomy): domain Eukaryota; kingdom Metazoa; phylum Chordata; class Mammalia; order Proboscidea; family Elephantidae; genus Elephas; species Elephas maximus. The sequence continues at coordinate 45,151,526 of NC_064835.1, read as the reverse complement.
TTTTTTACCACAATCCCGTGCTCTAAGACTTCACCATCAAACTCCCTGGGTCTTGCTGTAAATGTCCCCTCAACACCATCCCATCCTGGGCTCAGCCCTGCTGACCTGAGTTTCATAAATAGTGCCTTTTCTGGAGAGTGGAAGCTGAACAACATCACAGGAGAGAGAAGCTGCAGGATGGTGACACCACCCAGAGCCTCATGCTCCTGATTTGCTCTGTTCCAGGGGAGAGGATAGTTGCAAACCCAGAGATGGAGTTTTCCCTTCAGAGTAATCCTTCCATTCAGAGTTACAATTCTAAATGAGATATGAAAAAGTGCTACGAGCAACACAGGCCTGTTCACCTATCCCAGATAGAGATTATTTTGGTTTGGTTGTTTCTTGTATCCCTGTTTGGTCAGCATCTCTGCATCATCCCATGTGCCTGTCATTGCAGGCTCCTGCCAGCAGGTGGCGATGACACAGTCTCCAGAACCCCCGTCTGTCTCCCTGGGAGGGAGTCTCCAGCAGCTGAAGGGCCATAATTCACATGATTTGAACTCATTGTATTTTATCGAGAGATGTTATAGGCCATAACGTGTCCTATTTTATCAAGTGTTTTAAAAGAAAAGGGGTTCCTGCTGTTGTTTGAAGAGTGTTTCCTAAGTGTCAGTTATGTCACGATGGCTGATAGCCTTGTTCAGTCTCCTACATCCTAACTGGCGGTACTGCATGGTGGACGTGCTACAGAGCCTTTACTACTCTGAGGCCCTCTCAACGCTGGCCAACTCCATGTAACTGGTGTATGGGTCACACCAGTATACCTGGGGGTGGAATGAAGGTCCAGAACTCAAAGAGGCCTACCAGGTGCTTCGTTCCTTTAAGAAAAAAGGAACATGGTAAAGATGCTGAGGTAGAATGTATATTCCCCCTTACATCTTGTCTATAGGGGACAAGACATTTATAGTGGGGACAATATTTCTTTCATTTTATGCCAGCTAGAGAGGACAGTTTTCAGAAATAAAAGCTTAAGATCACCTTCAACTAGGGGACATCAGCCACCAGACCTCAGCCAACATGCTGCCTGGCATCCCAGGAAGAGCCTCCGGGTCGTTTTCAGACCCCCGAGCTCATCTCGACTTGATCCCTGGATTTGTGCTCTACTTAGCCAGTTACCATGTTGTCAGCTGAGACCCCTGGTCACCCCGTGTGTGTAAGAGTAGAACTGGGCTCCGTAGGGTTTTCAGTGGCTGACTGGTCTGAAGCAGGCCAACTTGCCTTTCTCCTGATAAGCCTCTTGGAGACTCAAACTTCCAGCCTTTTGCTCAGCAGCCAAGTGTTTGAACTGCTTGCACCACCCAGGGACCCCTGAGCTCTAGTTTAATAACCTGCTGCTGTTGAGTCAATTCTGAGTCATAGAAACCTTTCTGGACAGAGTAGAGCTGCCCCATAGGGTTTCTTTATGGAAGCAGGTGCTCTAGTTAACCCACTGCCCTTGGGTGGATTCTGACTCATAGCGGCCCCCTAGGACAGAGTTGAAGTGCTCCATAGAGTTTCCACGGGTGTAAATCTTTAACAGAAGAGGACTGCCCCATCTTTGTCCTGCAGAGCGGATGGTGGGTTCAAACCACAGACCTTTCAGTTACCATTAAGCACTTTAACCACTGCAAAACCAGGGCTCCTTGTTAGGAGGGCCAAACATTGGAGAGTGTAGATTCCATACTTCTTTTGTATTTAGGAAACCCTGGTGGCGTACTGGTTAAGGGTTCGTCTGCTAACCCAAAGGTTGGCAGTTTGAATCCACCAGGTGCTCTTGGAAACCTTATGGGGTGATTCTACTCTGTCCTATAAGGTCACTATGAGCCCCATTCCACTCCACCACAAGTTTGGTTTTTGGTTTTTGGTCCTAAGTCAACAGCACACTAGGGGGCACTCAGGTCATATTCTTGACATGTTTCTCCTGTTTCAGCTTGCAGTGCAAAATGTTTTTTGTGTTTTTCTAAGTCATTAAAGTGTTACTGTTATAAAACCAAAAAATCTAAACCAAACTCACTGCCATTGAGTCAAATTCTTCCTCTCTCTCTTTTGCTCTCTGTCTCCTTTTTCCTCTTCTCCTCTCTCTGCTTCCCTGCAAATGTTAATCTCAGGCAACTTCCTTAGGAGGTTTTCCACTATCTTTTTTGTCCACAAATTCTGAGGGTAGAAGAGCTACAGTTACTACCAATATTAACTGTATAGTTTGAATCCAAGGTAAATCAGTTTTACTGAATCTTGTAACTTTAGTATCAAGCCAGAAACAAAAGTTATTGCTCTTTTGCTACTCAGAAATATTATTGACAAGCAAACATTTGCTATAATTTTTTTCATATAAGCAACAAGTTTTGCACTTTTAAAAACAAAAATAATGATAATAAAAAAATACCAAACCCATTGTCTTCATGGTGCTTCCAAATAATGGTTACCCCATGTGAGTCACAGCAGAAGTGAGCTGCACAGGGTTTCCTTCCCTGTAATCTTTATGGAAACTGATCTCATGTCCTTTCTTTGGTGGCAGGGCTGGGGGGGGTTGAGTCATCAATGTTTCAATTAGTGGGTGAGTGCAAACTGTGCCACCCAGGGACTACTTGAATCTTTACTGTGCCTTCAATTAATACTGCTGGTGCATTCTGGGATGGACGATGGAGATTAATTCTCATAATCAGTTTCACATTTCACCCAGGGCTGCCAAGATATTCATCTATGAGAGAACCAAATAAGGAGGTTCCTAATTTCCACGGAAAATAATATGAAAGAAGAGTGAGATCTGCCCAAGCAAGTTTCTGTTTAGTTCTTACAGCCTCCAAATTTTTGCTCAATTTTATGGTTTTATCCCCTATTCTAAAAAAAATTCTAGGGAGCGGAAATTTGTTTGATTTGGTTTCATTTTTATCTTATTGCCTTATTTCCTTCTATCCTATTTAATTCAATTCAATTTGATTCAAATTGATTTGATTATATTCAATTTATTACTGACCCTCCATTCTCCCCTTTGCTAAGAGCTGTTATAGAGGGGTCAACATACAAATTTCTAGAAGTGCTCTGAGTCATCTAGTGCTGCTATAACAGAAATACCACCAGTAGATGACTTTAACAAAGAGAAATTTATTCTCTCACAGTCTAGTAGGTTTCAAGTCCAAACTCAGGGTGTCGGCTCCAGGAGAAGGCTTTTTCTCTTTATTGGCTCTGAAGGAATAGTCCTTGTCATCAATCTTCCCCTGGTGTAGGAGTTTCTCAGGCTGAGGCACCCAAGGTCCAAAGGAAACACTCTTGCTCCTGGTGCTGCTTCCTTCGTGGTCTGAAGTCCACAACTCTCTGCTTTCTACCCTTTCTTTTTCTTTCTTGAGGGATAAAAGGTGGTTCATGCCACACCCCAGGGGAACTCCCTTTACCTTGGATCAGGGGAGTGACCAGAGTAAGGGTGGTGTTACGAACCCATCCTAATCCTCTCAACATAAATTTACAATCACAAAATGGAAGGCAACCACACAATACTGGGAATCATGGCCTAATCAAGGTGATACACACATTTTTGGGGGGACATAATTCAATCCATGGCATACTGAAGGATGGTTAGTTTATGTTTCAAAGAGCAGTAGCTTTGGGTTATCCTTGGTTCCTGACAAGAAGTCCCAGATAAGGCTGAAGTTTACTGTTGAGAGAATGCTTCCTTCTTGAAGCTGAAAGTCACTGTCTCCACTTGCTAATGAAGAGACTGCATTATTATTATAAGACAAAGAATGGCTACTAAATAGTTTATTGAGCCCTTGACTCTTGCTTTCAGTTTTCAATGTTTGCTAATAGGTGATGAGACAAAGTGGTTAAAGCAGAATCAACTGACTTCAGAAATCATTTTAAGTAATTTAATTGGCTTTTGATTTTCCTAGATGGTCTTAAATCTCCTTTTGATAATTCATATAAGCCATTTTTGAAATGCTCGAAACTGTTTAATATGAAAGAAGAATCATGGAATTGGAGAACTCTCAGTCTATATTCTCCATTTTTCTGTACGTAAACCATAATATCCAAATAAAACTATTACAAAAATAACATTTTCTTTGTCATCTTGGTATATCCATACAAATCCTCATGCCAAAGGTAGTTTCAGCAACAATTTAAAAAGACTAGAATTCCCTTTTGGCACCCAATGTTTTCTTGGGTCCTCCGCTCTTCATCTCTAAGGTGAACCAGGCCTTCTTACAAGGTCAGACAAACAGACAGACGTCACCATCAAACTTCCAGGCAAGATGTGACTTCTAAGGAGGCCACGATTTGAAGACAGAGGCTCCTTTCCTCAGGGGTGAGTCCTGAGAGGGGATCTCAGATGAGGTAACTTGCATGGCAGAGAACGCCAAGATAGTCAATGGAATTAAGGTCCCCCCCCCTTTTTTTTTTTTTTTGCAGTGAGCTGGGGCTCAACAGAAAGAGCCAGCAAATGTTTCCCCCACCTATCTTAAGACTCAGTTCTGTGTCTCTACCGGATCTTTCCATTTATCTAGGAAAAAAGAAAGAAAAAAAATTCAGACATTTGGAAACAGACTCAGATTAGGAAGATGGAGAATAGGGTCTTGAGCCTCCAGAAAAGTCTGGCATGGTAACATCCCTGTTTTTCACAGAGGTTAGAGAGAACATCTAAACTCAGGAGATAAACATATTCACAGAGCTGTCCTGAGCTCCCTGCAGTCAGAATATTTATCCATGAATGTATCACTTAGTGGGTGACAATTTGCTGTTTGTAAATAGCAGCAAATTGTTATTTGTAATGCCTCAGTGCTAAGAAATCCATTCCTGCCCACCTGCAGGTGGAAAGCTCCCTCTGCTGGGGGCTTGACCTCAATTCCTAACAAAGGAAAAAATCTCACCTTTTATGAGAAAGAACCTCCATTTGGGTCCAGGTGGGCAATGGACCTCTTGTGTAAATCTGTGTGAGTTTGGGCTATTTGGGTGACAAAGTCTATAGAACAAAGCCTACAGAATGTGTGCGAATATCACACTCTCTGCCCCATAAACACTGACACAAGGGTAACAGGCTCAAAGCTTTCCACCCCCACAGCTTTTTCCCAAGTCCTACAAATCACACCCTAGCTTCCATTTCAATGTACACCAAACTGCAGTAGAGATAATCTACTATGTGACCAATTTATACAAGTTTCAATGTTCCTTTGAGTGTGATCAAGATGAGAGAATTAGTGAGATCTGCTGCTCCCCATAGGAACGAAAGGAGTTTTTTTTTTTTTTTTTTTTTTTTAATATTCTTTACCAGCTCTTGTTATTTGTTTCTGGTAGGGGGTGATCATCTCTGATTGTTGGTCAGTTTCGTTGTCCAAACCAGAGTATGTTTTCTTGACTTACAGGAGACAGTGATTCTTTTAGAATTAGGAATATTATACTGTCTGTGTAAAGGTAACATAAGAAAATTTCAAAGCCATTTTCTAAGCAATAATTATTTTTTACAAGATTTTTCATTTTCTGGATATTTTAGTTCAATATGTTAAGAAATCAAACAATCCTTCGTAATGGAATTTCACAACACTTAATTGTGCACATGAGAAAATTGTACCTAGACCAAGAGGCAGTCATTGGAACAGAGCAAGGAGATACTGCATGGTTTAAAATCAGAAAGGATATACATCAGGGTAGTATCTTTTCACCATACTTATTCAATCTGTATGCTGAGCAAATAGTTTGAAAAGCTGGACTATGTGAAGAAGAATACAGATTCAGGATTGGAGGAAGACTCATTAATAACTTGCAATATGCAGATGACGCAACCATGCTTGTAGAAAGAAAAGACTTGAAGCCACTTACGGATGAAGATCAAAGACTATAGCCTTCAGTTTCGATTGCACTTCCTCACAAGGACAAGAAAAGCCATCACAAATGAATCAATCATCATCATCATGGTAAATGGAGAAAAGATTGACATTCTCAAGGATTTCATTTTACTTGAGTCCACAAACAACGCTCATGGAAGGAGTAGTCAGGAAATCAAACAACTTATTGCATTGGGCAAATCTCCTGCAAAACAACTCTTTAAAGTGTTAAAAAGCAAAGATGTCTCTTTGAGAACTGTAGTGCACCTAACCTAAACTGTGGCATTTTCAATTGCCTCATTTTCATGTGAAAGCTGGACAATCAATAAGGAAGACTGAAGAAAAAATTGATGCCTTTGAATTATGCTGTGGAAAAAGATATTCCCTATGTCATGAACTTCCAGAAGAACAAACAAATCTGTCTTGGAAGAATTAGAGCCAGAATGCTCCTTAGAAGCCAGAATGACAAGAATTCATCTCATGTACTTTGGAGATGTTATCAGGAAGGACCAGTCCCTGGAGAAGGACTTCATGCTTAGTAAAGTAGAGGACCAGTGAGAAAGAGGAACAAGATGGCTTGACACAGTGGCTGCAACAATGGGCTCAAAGATAACAATGATTCTAAGGCTGCTGCAGGACTGGGCACTGTCTCCTTGTGGTGTACACAGGGTTGCCATAAGTCAGAACCGACTTCCACCACCTGACAGCAACAACTTTATATATACACATACAGAAAAAGAAATAAGATAGAATATTCATCAAGTTAAACAAGTGGTTGCCAGCAATATCGTATTCACAACCTGAAGCATAAACATTCTTTCCTTTTTTCCCCTTTCCTTAAACTGGGCTGTTAGCTGTCTATGTATAAGAGACAATGTTTTTCTTCCCTATCAAGCTCTTTTCATTTGAAGTTAAATCTAAGTTAAATTTAAGTTGGCAGTTAAAATCTGCCAGGCGCTCCTCCGAAACTCTATCGGGCAGTTCTACTGTGTCCTATAGGGTCGCTATGAGTCAGAATTGACTCGATGGCATTGGCTTTGGTGTTTTTTTTTTTTTTTTTTTTTTTTTTTGATCAAGCTCTTTTGACTTGAGCCTCTTTAGGAGTTTCATTCAGTTAGTTCCAGGGCAAGAGAGTTTGTAGCAGTAGATTCCAGTATTCTTAAACAATTAACATGGTATCACCAGATTCCAGGCAATATTTTTTACTAGGAATCTGTTTTTTTTTTTTTTTTATTTTACTTTAGATGAAGGTTTTTAGAACAAACTACTTTTTCATCAAACATTTAGTACCCACAGTGTTCTATGACATTAGTTTACCACTCCACGACATGTCAACACTCTCCCTTCTCAACCTTTTGTTCTCTGTTATCATCTTTTCTATTCTCTCCTGCCTTGCAGTTCCTGTCCCAGGGCTGGTGCACTCCTTTAGCCTTATTTAGTTCCATGGGTCTGTTCAATATTTGGCGGAAGGGTAAACTTCAGGAGTGAACTCATTACTGAGCTGAAAGCATGTCGGGGCCATACTCTCTGGATTTCTCCAGTCTCTCTCAGGCCAACAAGTCTAGTCTTTCTTTCTGAGTTAGAATTTTTTCTACATTTTTCTTCATCTCGTTCTGGGACCCTTTATTGTGATCTCTGTCACAGCAGTCAGTGGTGGTAGCAGGACACTATCTTGTTGTACTGGACTAAGTCTGGTGGAATCCGTGGTAGATGTGGTCCATTAGTCCTTTGGACCAATCTTTCCCTTGTATCTTCAATTTTCTTCATTATTCCTTACTCCCAAAGGGGTGAGACAAGTGGAGTATCCTAGAAGGCATCTTACAGACTTTTAAGACCCCAGACATTACCCACCAAAGTAGAATGTAGAACATACTCTTTATAAACTATGTTATGGCAATTGAGCTAGATATTCCCCTAGAAAACAGTCCCCTCAGCCTTCAGCCCAGCAATTAGGTCCCTTAGGGAGTTTGAATGAGTCTATGGAGCTACCATGACCTTGTCTTGTAGAAGTTGTTCTGAGTTCTCCACTATTGTGTACTGTCTTACCCTTCACGAAGGTTGCACTTAATCTCTGTTAGATACCAGACAATTTTGAATGATCTCAGGTCCAACTCAGTATTTGCAGGCACTCTGTGGATCAGCATGGTGGATGCGGGGAATGATTCCTTTTTTAGATTAGCTGAGAGAGAACCATGCAGGATGGCCCTAGACACCCATCTGTCCATCTTCAGGGTCTCTGATGTTTTCTTACAGTGACAGGGCCATGTGCATTGTGTCCTGGACATGAATACGGCCTTTACCATCCAAAGGGACCACTACTGCAGGCAGTACCAACTTTCTCTCTGTTGGTTTTCCTCCAAACACAGAAGACACTTTGTTATTTGCTCACAGGAGAGGCCCAGTCTCCCCTTCATTCTTTCCACACTGCTGCAGGCACTGAGGGATTTGCATATTTTTACCCAGGGAGGACCTTCCCTGGCAAAGTCTGAGATAAAAGGTCAGCTCTTAATCAGAAACCCTGGTTGCGTAGTGGTTAAGTGCTACGGCTGCGTACCAAAGGGTCGGAAGTTACAATCTGCCAGGTGCTCCTTGGAAACTCTATGGGGGAGTTTTACTCCATCCTATAGGGCTGCTAAGAGTCAGAATAGACTCGAAGGCACTGGGTTTTGGTTTGTTAAAGTGCCTTTACTTATCAGGATTTATTCCTTCAACTTCTCAAAATGAGATTTCCTGCTCAGCTCCTGCGGCTCTTAATGGTCTGGATCCCTGGTGAGGACAGAGAGGGGATGGGAAAGGAGAAGGAGGTGGGGAGGGTGAGCTCTGGGGGCACCACAGGTTCCCGTGTGTATTCTGTTCTCAAGTTAGATGTCTATGTCACAGCCACTAGGAGAGTCATGTGGTGTTCAGATCTGTGAAACAGAAGAGAAGAGAAAAGTAAGAGGGACCTGCTCTCTGGTGAAGATTTTAGCAAAGAAAGAGGTTCTTTTACGCCTGGCATTCTCAGGCTATCTTTTTTTTTTTTTTTTAATTGTCTGGTTTGGGGTATTAATCAAAATTTCACACACACACACACACACACACACTCACACACTCACACACACAATTAGCCTGAAAGAAACCTTCAAAATCATTCTTAGTATTGGTAAAAATAAAATTTATTTATTTATTTATTTTTTATTGGTAGTAACCTTTTATTGTCTCTCATAATTTTAACTTCCCATGGGGATATTGTGATGACTCACACTCCATTTTCTCTGCCAGTCATGCTTAGAGAGCCAGCCACCATCTCCTACAATTCAAGTCAGAGCCTCCACCATAGTGATGGTTACACCTACTTGAACTAGGACCAGCTGAAGCTGGGCCAGCCTCCACAGCTCCTAATCTATAGGGCATCAAGCCTGCTCTCTTGGGTCCCATTGGATCAGGAACAGTTTTCACTCTGAAGATCAGCAGGGTGGAGGACGAGGATGTCGCAGTTTATTACTGCCAGCAAAGTTTACAACTTCCTCCCACAGTGGTCCAGGCTTGCACACAAAACTCTCTGCTTGGGGTGGCCCAGCCGTCTAAACGTGTGGCCTGTGTGGGGAGCAGTCCCAGCAGATTCTCTGAGGCTGCTAAGAGGAAGATGTTGGAGACCTCAGGGGAATGGGTTGCAGCTGAGAACTCTGGACCATGAGTGCCTCTGCTACACCTCAGACACTGTCTGTTTGTGGCTGGTCAGCTGTACCAGTCTTGATATGGCAGAGCCAGTAGGGAGGATGGAGCAGGTCCAAGTGCTTCTGAGCAACTAGACAAGATGCCAGGAGAGCTGACTGAAAGCTGATCCTAACACTCCTGCCTGTGTACATTTGTCAGTTAAATTTAGTCAGCATGACAGGCAGACATTTGACACAGACAGTGGCAACACAAGTTGAATACATGTGGAGGTTAAGTAGGCTTTTTGTGTATTTCATCAGGATAATATTTGGTGATATTTAGCCATTAGTATTTTCCCACTTTTCCAACCCCCTGCTTCTCATTTTACCACTTACAGTTCCCCTTGAATTAAGGTAGTTGAAATATCATTCTCTATTAGCTGTCCTCAGGGGGAGTGTGCCTGGGAAGAATTTGTGAAGATGCTGATTTTATAGCCTCCAAAAAGCCTTTCGTAAATGTATAGGAGACACAAGATGCTAATTCCTCAAGCGTTGAATTTCCCCAATTACTTCATGTTGAGAAAAATGATTTCTAGGAATCACATAAGTTGGGTTTTAAAAATAAAAGCAAACTGAAAGATGTAGAACAACATTTATTCCATAAACTGCTAGAAGGATACAGAATGACAGAAATGTTTTTCTTTCTAAAGGTTAGAATTTTAAGACTGTGTCCATATTTATGCCTATTCCCACGAATGGTAATCCAACCTAATATGGAAATCATCAAACAATATTCATTCAAAAGTGGCTACAGCAGTATATTGGAAGGGAACTGCCAGAAATGCAGGCCAGATTCAGACAACAACATGGAACAAGGGATATCACTGCTAATGTCAGATGGAGCCTGGCTAAAAGCGCGTAATACCAGAAAGATATTTACCTGTGTTTTATTGACTATGCAAAGGTATTCAGCTGTGTGGTTTGTAACATATTATGGACAACATTGCGAAGAATGGGAAATCCAGAACACCTAAATGTGTGCATGAGGACCTGTACATAGGTCAACAGGCAGTCTTTCAAAGAGAATAAGGAGATGCTGCATGGTTTAAAGTCATAAAATGTGTGTGTCACAGTTGTATCCTTTCACCATACTTATTCAGTCTATATGCTGAGCAAATAGTTTGAGAAGATGGATTCTATGAAGAAGAATGAGGAATCAGGATTGGAGGAAGACTCTTTAGAAAACCTTCATGTTGCAGAAGACACAAAGTTGTTTGCTGAAAATGAAGAGGACTTGAAGCATTTACTGATGAAGATCAAGGACCGCAGCCTTCAGTAGGCATTATGCTTCTACATAAAGAAAACAAAAATCTTCACAACTGGGCCAATAAGTAACATCCTGGTAAATGGACAAAACACTGAAATTGTCATGGATTTCATTGTCCTTAGATCCCTAATCAATGACCATGGAAGCAACATTCATGAAATCAAGGGATGCATTGTACTGGACAAATTGGCTGGAAAAGTCCTCTCTAAAGTGTTAAAAAGCAAAGACGTCACTTTAAAAACTAAGATGCAGCTGAACCAAGCCATGATGTCTTCAATCGCCTCCTATGCATGTGAAAGTTGGGCAATGAATAAGGAAGACCAAAGAAGAATTGATGCCTTTGAATTATTGTTTTGGCGAAGAATATTGAACATACCATGGACTTTCAGAAGGAACAAATTTGTCTTGGAAGGAGTACAGACCGAGTAATCTTTAGGAGGGAGGATGGTGAAACTTTGTCTCACATACTTTGGATATATTTTCAGCAGGGATCAGTTCCTGCAGAAGGACATTATGCTTGGTAAAGTAGAGGGTCAACAAAACAGAGGAAGACCCTCAACGAAATGGACTGATTCAGTGCCTGCAACAATGGGCTCAAGCATAACAAGAATTATTATGATGTCCTAGGCCTGGGCAGTGTTTCATAGTGTTGTTCATACGGTCACTAAGAGTTGGAACTGACTGGACAGCACCTAACAACAGCAACAAAAATGAGTAATATAAAGATGAGATTTTTTTTTTTTGCAATTCCAAAAATCAGAAATGTAAAATGGTTAGTATAGACATTAATATTCAAGGTGAAAAAGCATTGATGAAGGTCTAATACTGTCAAATATTGAAATATATTCTTATCAGTCATGGATTTTGATTGCAAATAAGAGAAACGAACTAAGTCTAAACTAGGCAGAAAATGAAATGATTACTGGGTGACATGCAGATTGGACTGAAAGTCTACAGCACATGGTGTAGAAAACGTGCATGAAACCAGCTGGCAAAAGCACAGTTCAAGGTAAGTCAGAGAAAGAAGTTGTTTGTATGTGATCCCACCACCGCCACAGATGGACTGGCTCCACCACCACTGAAAACCAGTGATGGAACATTGCATATTGGAAGCCTCTGATACCATTCTGTTTGCAAACATTTTCTTTTTTAATAATTTTTATTGTGTTTTAAGTGAAAGTTTACAAATAGGTCAGTCTCTCACATATAAACTTGTATACACCTTACATACTCCCACTTACTCTCCCCCTAATGAGTCAGCCTGCTCCCTCCTTCCAGGCTCTCCTTTCGTGACCGTTTTGCCAGTTTCTAACCCCCTCTACCCTCCCATCTCCTCTCCAGACAGGAGATGCCAACATAGTCTCAAGTGTCCACCTGATGCAAGTAGCTTACTCCGTATCGGCATCTCTCTCCAACCCATTGTCCAGTCCAATCCATATCTGATGGTTGGCTTTGGGAATTGTTCCCTTCCTGGGCCAACAGAAAGTTTGGGGATGATGACCGCTGGGATTCTTCCAGCCTTAGACCATTAAGTCTAACCTTTTTATGAGATTTTGGGATCTGGATCCCACTGTTCTCCTGCTCCCTCAGGGGTTCTCTGTTGTGCTCCCTGTCAGGGCAGTCATCGGTTGTGGCCAGGTACCATGTAGTTATTCTGGTCTCAGGATGATGAAGTCTCTAGTTCATGTAGCCCTTTCTGTCTCTAGGGCTCATAATTACCTTGTGACTTTGGTGTTCTTTATTCTCCTTTGATCCAGGTGAGTTGAGACAAATTGATGCATCTTAGATGGCCGCTTGCTAGCTTTTAAGACTCCTGACACCACACTTCAAATTGGGATGCTGAATGTTTTCTTAATAGAATTTATTTTGCCAATGACTTAGGTGTCCCCTGAAGCCATAGTCCCCAAACTCCTGCCCCTGCTCCGCTGACCTTCAAAGCATTCAGTTTATTCAGGGAACTTCTTTGCTTTTAGTGCAGTGCAGTTGTACTGACCTCCCCTGTATTGAGTGTTGTCCTTCCCTTCACCTAAAGTAGTTCTTATCTACTATCTAACGGGTAAATAACCCTCTCCCACCCTCCCGCCCTCCCCCCTCTTGTAACCACAAAAGAATGGGTTCTTCTCAGTTTAAACTATTTCTCAAGATCTTATAATAGCGGTCTTATATCATATTTGTCCTTTTGCCTCTGACTAATTTCACTCAGCATAATGCCTTCCAGGTTCCTCCGTGTTATGAAATGTTTCACAGATTCATCACTGTTCTTCATTGATGTGTAGTATTCCATTGTGTGAATATACCACAATTTATTTATCTCTTTGTCCATTGAGGGACACCTTGGTTGCTTCCAACTTTTTGATATTGTAAACAGTGCTTCAATAAACGTGGGTGTGCATAAATCTGTTTCTGTAAAGGCTCTTATTTCTCTACAATATATTCCGAGGAGTGGGATTTCCGGGTCGTATGGTAGTTCTATTTCTAGGTTTTTAAGGAAATGCCAGACCACCTTCCCGAGTGGTTTTACCATTCGACATTCCCACCAGCAGTGTATAAGTGTTCCAATCTTTCCACAGCCTCTCCAACATTTATTATTTTCTGTTTTTTGGATTAATGCCAGCCTTGTTGGAGAGAGATGGAATCTCATCATAGTTTTAATTTGCATTTCTCTAATGGCTAATGATCGAGAGCAATTCCTCATGTATCTGTTAGTCCCCTGAATATCTTCTTTATTGATGTGCATGCTCATATTCTTTGCCCAATTTTTAAATGGGTTGTTTGTCTTTTTGTGGTTGAGTTTTAGCAGAATCACATAGATTTTAGAGATCTGGCGCTGGTCGGAGACGTCATAGCTGAAAATTTTTTCCCATTCTGTACGTGGTCTTTTTAGTCTTTTTGTGAAGTTCTTAGATGAACGTAGGTGTTTGATTATTAGGAGCTCCTAGTTATCTGGTTTCTCTTTGTTATTTTATGTATTGTATTCTGTTTATGCCTTGTATTAGGGCTCCTAATGCTGTCCCTATTGTTTTGTCCCCGACCTTTATCATTTTAGACTTTATGTTTAGGACTTTGATCCATTGGAGTTAGGTTTTGTGCATGGTGTGAAGTATGGGTCCTGTTTCATTTTTTTTGCAGATGGATATCTAGTTATGCCACCAGAATTTGTTAAAAAGACTATCTTTTCCCCAATTAACTGACACTGGGCCTTTGTCAAATATCAGCTGCTCATACGTGGATGGATTTATATCTGGGTTCTCAATTCTGTTCCATTGGTCTATGTGTCTGTTGTTGTACCAGTGCCAGGCTGTTCTGACTACTGTGGCTGTATAATATGTTCTAAAACCAGGCAGAGTGAGGCCTCCCACTTTGTTCTTCTTTTTCAGTAATGCTTTACTTATCTGGGGCTTCTTTCCCTTCCATATGAAGTTGGTGATTTGTTTCTCCATGACATTAAAAAATGTCGTTGGAGTTTGGATCAGAAATGCATTTTATATATAGATGGCTTTTGGTAGAATAGACATTTTTACTATGTTAAGTCTTCTTATCCATGAGCAAGGTATGTTTTTCCACTTACGTAGGTCCCTTTTAGTTTTTTGCAGTGGTACTTTGTAGTTTTCTTTGTATAGGTCTTTTACATCTTTGGTAAGATTTATTCCTAAGTATTTTATCCTCTTGGGTCTACTGTGAATGGTATTGATTTGGTGGTTTCCTCTTCGATGTTCTTTTTTGTTGATGTAGAAGAATGCAACTAATTATTGTATGTTTATCGTGTAACCTGAAACTCTGCCAAAATCTTCCATTAGTTTCCGTAGTTTTCTTGAGGATTCTTTAGGGATTTCTGTGTATAAGATCATGATGTCTTTGCAAACATTTTTGACTCTGTGAAATGAGCATTATTACTATTTCCTCATGAACAGTTTTAATAAGTCCTCTTCAAGAATGTATTTCCATTCCCAGAAAGTGTAATCAACCAAAATCAAACCCATTACCATTGACTTGATTCCAGTTCATAGCAACCACATGAATTACAGAGCAGCCCTATGCTCCATAGACTTTTCTGTTCTGTAATCTTCATGGAAACAGACCACTAAGCCTTCCTTCTGTGGCTCCACTGGGTGGGTCCCAGCTGCCAACCTTTAGGTTAGTAGCTGAGCACATACTGTTTGCACCACTCAGGCACCTGCAGCAATTATGGCAGGAAAACTAAAACATAACTCTTTTCATCAGAGAATCCAAGAACACCATATTTGCCGTATTCAAATAGCACTGCCCTATTCAAAAAATAAGAAACATGCAGTTTAGAAGTTTTTGACCCACAATCCTTTGGTCTAAGAGTTTCAACATTACACTCTGTGGTTCTTTGCATAACTGTGAGCTTGGTACACCCCAAGCTGAGCTGACACCTGCTGACCTGAATCTCATAAAAAGCTACGAAATATAGAAGCTGTTGAATCAGTGTGTGCTTTCTTGTGTATGTTCTCAACAGCAACAACAACAAAAAAAAACTGCAGCCTTTTCCCATCGAGTCGATTCCAACACACGGTGACATATAGGACAGAGTAAAACTGCCTCATAAAGTTTCCAAGGTCCGGCCAATAAATTCGAACTGTTAACCTTTTCGTTAGCAACTATAGCTCTTAACCAGTGTGCAACCAGGGTTACCACAACCAAATTGAAATAAATAAATAAAGCTGTGAAATAGAGTTTCTTGGGGGATGGAATCTGAGCAACATCACACAAAGAGAACCTGCAGGAGGGGCACCACCCAGATACTAGGCTCCTACTCTGCTATGTTGCAGGTGAGACAAAATCTAGATTAGGAGTTTTCTCTCCAGAGTGATCCTCATATATATATATATATATATATATATATATATATACACATATATTTACATTTTTACAATTTGAAAAAAGATATGAAATAAATGTTACAAGCCACACAGGCCTGTCTGCTTGTCCCAGGTAGAGACCATTTTGGTTTAACTTTCCTTCTATCCCTGATGGCGCATATCTCTGGATCATCCTCGGGTGTCTGTCCTTTTAGGTCCCAGCGGGTGGATCCAGCTCAGTAGGTGCCAGAATCTCTGCTGTCTCCCAGGAGAGAAAGTCTCCATTAGCTGCAGGGCCAGTCAGAGTCTCCTCTACACTGACTAGAAACACTACTGAGGCTGGCATCTGCATAAACCTGAGGAGGGACCTACAGGCCTCATTCACCTCACTTCCTCTATGCATGTTGTTGTGATGCTAAACAGGCTTCAGCAGCACTTTCAGATTGATAGAGACTAGAGAGAAAGGCCTGGTGATCAACTTCCGAAAAATCAGCCAGTGAAAATCCCATGGATGACAACAATTAGATCTTATTGTCCGTTGGGTTGTCATGACTCAGGGGCTGGCAAGATGGCAACTAACAACAAGAAAGAACCATGGTTTCCTTCAGTCACAAAATTTATCTTGGGTGCCCAAGGGATTAATTTAAAGAGGAAGTAATGAAAAAAGAACATGGAAAAGCTGGCCCCTGTTTCTAGAGTGACAGAGTTAATGAGTTATGGATTAGCCTTTGAGAGAATGAATGCCAGTGAAAGAAATGGAGAAAGGAGAAAAGGACAGTAAAATGGGAGCTTAGAGCAGGAAAACACCTTCATTTCTTTTGCCCAGAAAGGCCTGGCTGGTACACAGAGTCCATGGAAGTCAAAGGTAAGAGAAGAAGATCATGTTCTGTGAGGGAAGTTTTAACCATGAAGGGCCCAGATTTAATACTGGGTTAGGTCCAGAGCTCTGAGGGGTAGTAATTGCAGAGAAAGGAAGGGGTTCAGGAAAATAATGAAGTAAAATGAGAATGTTCTAGATTAGAGAAGGCACAGGGAAGACAGAACTAATTTTTCAGGGTATAAAACTCACTGGATCCTTCCCCAAATCAGTCAGGTGATCTATCCTTGTAAAACAAGCAGGTTCCTGTGATATGAAAACTCCTGACAAAGCCTACAAGAGATTTTTAGAGCATCCTTTTTTCTCTAATTTCCCACAAAAGGGGATCGAGAAGAGGCCAAATTTCTTAAGAGTCTCCTGGAACCGGCAAATACTCCAAGGAATTAGTCAGGAGATGTGGTCTTTTGGGCAGAGAGAGGAGGTGTGCATGTTCAGGGCTGAGCAGAAAGGAAGCAGCTGGTGCAGTGAAGACTCACTGGCCTGTAGCCCTCAGAGGGAGGTTTGTGTTCAATGCTGAAGCACTGTGGGAGGTGGGTTATTACATTGCAGGCAATAATAAATTGCGGCATCATCAGCCTAGAAGTTGCTGATGGTGAGAGTGAAGTCTGTCCCAGACCCACTGCCACTGAACCAGTCAGGGACCCCAGATGCCCGGTTCGATGCATCGTAGATGAGCAGCTTAGGAGCCTGTCCTGGTTTCTGCTGGTACCAGGCTAAGTAGCTGCTCACACTCTGGCTGGCCTTGCAGTTGATGGTGACCGTTTCTCCTTGAGACTTAGCCAGAGAGGCTGGAGACTGGGTCACCACAATGTCCCCACTGGCACCTGCAATCAGAGTGGACAGTTACCATGTATACATTTATACACACACTTTTTCACACATACATTAAAATATACCATTTATACCACAACATCTAGTGATATTACATATCAGCAAATAATTGGTTCCATTTTGCAAATAACTGTCATTTCTCACTATATGTTATAAGTCTTTATTCAACTCTAGACAGATACTACTCTGGAGAGATTGAAACAGTTTTAATTTCTCACCAGAGGCCCAGAGCAACAGGGACATGAGGACCAGAGTGTGTGGCACCATGTTGCTGCCCCCACCTGCCTGATGCAGATCAGCTGCCATAGCAAAGGCCCTGTTTATAGTATCAGAGCAGCCAGCCTGTTGTTGGAGGGGCCTATGCAAAGCAGTCAGTGAATTGAAAGCAAATTGCATGGGCGATAGGTTGTGAAACTAGCCAGTGTATTTCAAGAGCCAAATATATCACATGAAGTATAATTTTATGACTAGAAAAGACAAAGCAGGGTCATAGAAGCTCTAAAATCTCTCAAAGAAAAAATAAAAAAAAGAAAACTTGTAGTGCAGTGGATTCCAACTCATGACAACCACATGTGTTACCCAGTAGAGCTGCTCCATAGTGTTTTCTTCCCAGTATTCTTTATAGAAGCAGGCTGACAGACTTTTCTTCCAGGGTACCACTGGGTGTGTTCAAACTGCGAACCTTTATGTTAGTAGCCCATCACAACTGCTTGAAACACCTAAAATCTAATGAAGAGCTTCAATTTTAACTTAAAAAGCATTTTAAATGGGTTCAGGTTCTATAAATGTTGGACCAGTTTCCTCAAATCAACAGTTTTGTGAAACAATAAAAAAAGCTGGAAAAAAAATAGAAGGAAAGGGAAGAATATGGGAAATTTTTGCCTCAATGTTTGATAAAAAATTGATAACTAGAAAATATCTGAGCTCTGAAGATACATGTATTCTGAAGGATACCTAAAAGACACTGAAAGCACATTAGATTGGATTCCGGGGCTATGGAGGGTCCAGAGAAATGGAAGACAGGCCCCGAATTTTCCCGTATTGAAAGTCCTCAGGGAGCCTATATTGGGCTAGCGTCAAGGAGGGCTTAGATCTCAAAGGAAATGTGAAAGAAAGAGAAAGTAGAACCTTTCATGCCACAGTGGATAGGACGTGATAAGAGGGCTCTAGAATCATTTGTGGAAATGGAGAGGAAAAAACAAGTAGGATTTCCTTGTAAAGTTGTGATTGAATGCCAACTCTTCGCAGAGTTTCTGTCTAGGTATGGATGGCCTCGGTGGGCCTGGAAGTCTTCAGCCTTGAAAGTGAGAGTTCACCTCTCTTACTTTGGATGTATTATTAGGAGGGACCAGTCGCTGCAGGGGTCATAAGGTAGATGGTCAGGGAAAAAGAGAAAGATACTCAAAGAAATGGATTGACACAGTGGCTGCAACATTGGCCTCAAACATAGCAAAGGCTGTGAGGACAGCTCAGGACCAGGGGGTGTTTCGGATTGCTGTACACAGAGGGTCACTCTCAGTCGGACCCAATGTGATGATGCAGAATAACAACATTATATGAATACAAATGTGATGCAACAAAAATAACAGGGAACAAAATGAGTTCTGTTCATACTTCACATTTGGGCATTATACGCGTTTATTCAAAGAAACAAAAGACAAACTTAATATTGGATGCAAGGTACAGAAAGCAAAAATGGGAACACTTCAGATCTGAAGAAGAACTAGTTGAATTTCTACAAATTAGAAATTGAGTTACCAAAAGTTTAAAACTCAGCAGCAGACAGACTTCCACTTGTAGGCTAGATGGAATAACAAGGAGAAGATTTACCATCACGCATGAAACAGTCAAAAAATAATTAACTAATTAAAAATTATATTTAACAGTGAATGCACTCAGCTCCTAGTCCAAAAACAGTAACCTCAAAACTAAATAAAATGAAAAATAAACAAAAAACCTGGCAATTTACTTCTGAGAAATGAATCATTGAAAATCATACTTTTGATACACGTGGGTCACCATGAGTCAGAATCAAGTCAACAACAAATGCCTTTTTATCTTACAGAAGTGCATCGCTAGGTCTTTCTTCCAAGGCCCCACAGGTGGATTCGAACTGCTAACCTTTCAGTAGTAGTCAACCACAAAACAATAGCTCCACATCATCAGTTAAATTTTCATTTGGGGAAGATAATCCAAGATCAAAGGTGCCCATCACTACCGTATTCAAAGAGTAAGTCAGAAAAGAACACCTACAAGATTTTCAACTGCATTGGGTTTTTTTTTTTTAAAGATTTTTTACCACAACCCTGTGTCCTAAGACTTTCACCATCAAAGTCCCTGGTGCTTGGCGTAAATGTCCCCTCACTACCACCGCACGCTGGGCTCAGCCCTGCTGACCTGAGCCTCATTAATGGAGCCTTTTCTAGAGAGTGGAACCTGAACAACATCACACAAGAGAGAAGCTGCAGGATGGTGACACCATCCAGAACCTCAGGCTCCTGCTCTGCTCTGTTTCTGGAAGAGGATATTTGCAAAACTAGAGAGGGAGTTTTCTCTACAGAGTAAACCTTCCATTCAGAGATACAATTTTAAAATGAGACATGAAATAAATGCTACAGCTACACAGGCCTGTCCACCTATCCTAGACAGAGTTCATTTTGGCTTCATTGTTTCTCTATCCCTGATTGCACAGAATCTCTGCATCATCCCATGTGCCTGTCATTGGAGGTTCCTGCCAGCAGATGGCGGTGACACGGGCTTCACAGGTCTCCCTGGAAGAGCTTCCATCAGCTGAAGGGCCAGTCAGAGTCTTCTCTACACTGACCTGAGAGGCCACTTAACCTAGACAGACTCCTAAGGCCCTCATCGACTTCACTTCCACCCGCGTTGATGGGGTGCCCGCCTGCTTCAGTGACAGTGGATCTGAAGCCAACTTCACTCTCACCATCCTCACCGTCAGATCAAGATAGTACAACAAACAGCTGTGTTCCAAAATCAAGATATCCTCTCAAAATAATGTGACCCCAGATATAAACCTCCTACCAGGGCAGAGGTGGGGGAAGGGTCCCACTTACTAGACACTGTCACAGAGATTACTGTTGTTTATTTGTTTTGAACATGCAAAAAATGTTGGCACGAAGTAGTCAGAAAATCGGCAGCTGGGCGTCCTCTGGCTCCAAAAGACAGCAGGCCTCCTGCTCTTCCTGCTCACTTTTCTTTCAAATATGCTTCCAGCCCTCACCCTAGGCGTCATTACGTGGTCATTTGCAGTCCCATCCGACCCTCTCTAACCTGCGTCAACCCTGAATCCCAAATACCTTTACTGCTGCCCCAGAACAGCACCTCCTCTCTAGGGCAAAGGCTAGAGCCACTATCCCCTGGGCATTCCTGTCCTTGGGTCCCTGATACAGTTTATGTCAGAGAAAACATCTCAGGGTTGAGAAAGTACTAGAGCCCTGCTTACTCTTGTGTAAAAGCAATGCAGGTTATGTCTTCCCAAACACATTTTCACAACAACAACAAATCCAAATATGAAACTGAGGAAGAGAAAATAAGTTCCTTCCATCAAAAAAAAAAAAAAAGGTCTGTCTGCTCTTTCTTGTATTTTATGAGACAAAATTTTACCTTTTTCTGAAAAAAGGTTTTTAAAAAATCTATTCTGGCTGTGTCTGCACCCCTCACATTCCCATTTCCCTACTTCTTGTTGTTGCCTGCTGTCGAGTTGATTTTATATTTAAAATTCCAAGCTTCTCCTTTATAATAATGCCCTCAGCCAAACCAAGAACGCCATGGCCCCTCTCTTATTTCATCACATTCATCTCGCAAAAGCTAAACCCTGGAAACTCCACCCTCCGCATACCTGCCTCCATGGCCCTAATGTGGCTGGAGAAAAACACATGATTATTCTGATTCTCTCACCGTAAATTTATGTACACTACCTCAGGACAGCCCTTAACCCTGTCTCACACTGGTACTTCATTTACCTGGTTGGTTCAGTCTCCAGCCTTTCTCTCTTCTTTTCTCTTCAAGTTGTAGCACCTACTTCTCATCCTACCTTTCAGCAAATGACCTCATTTCCTGGGTCTTGGACGACCTTCTGCTAGCTCCTCTCATGCATCTTCTGATTCACAGCGTCTACACCCCGACGTGCTGCCTTCCTTCCTTCCTTCCTATTACTGTAGATGAGCAGACAGTCCTCCTTCCTGAGGCCAGGCCCTCTGCTCCTAAACCCCTGTCCCTTCCGAGGGTATTTCTTGGCATTCCTCGCCTCTCTTTTCTAAACTGTACATGTTCCCCTCACTTTAGCATCATTCCTATCAGCATGAAACAGTATTTTAAAAAAATCTTTCACTTTCACACTTCCCTCCAGTTGTGGCCTCTTTCACTCTTTTCCTTTACCTTAAAGCTCATTGAAACACTTGTATGTAGTCACCAAACGCACACTGTCTCTTTTCATACTTCCTTGGACTCCCTCCATTGAAGTTGTTAACCCCACCTTCTCATAGAAACTGCTCTACTCAAAGCCACTGAAGACTTCCACACTGACCAATCCAGCGGTCACTTTTGAGTCCTCTTACCAAATACACCAGTGGCTTTAAACACATCAGTGACACCTTCCTTCTTAATACATCCTCCTCACTGAGCTCCCGGGCATCACACTCCTTGTTTTTCGTCCACACTGCTCCTTCTCAGACTCCTTTGCTGGTTCCTCCTTGTCTCCATTGCCTGAAAGCTCAGTCCCTGGGCATCTTTTGCTCTTCATCTATGCAACACTCAATTCATTGCTTATCAGATTTAATTCTCCAGCCCATATCTCCTGCTGAACTCCAAACTCAAGTCCAATTGTCTACTTGACAGCCACAGGTGGAGGTCTAATACACAACTCAAATCTAAAATTCCTGATTTTCCTCCCCAAATCCACTCCTCCCAAGATCTTTCCTATCTGAATAATTGTCAACTCTGCCCTTCTACTTACTCAGAGCAAAACCTTGAGGTCATCTTGAGACTTCTCAAGCTCTGTGACAAAATCTTCAGGGTACTGTAACTGACAGGGTTAAACTGTTCTCCTTGCTCCCATCATACCCGGGTCTTTGAGCTCCTGAGGAAGCATTCTGTATAACAGCCCAACGTCCACCTTACTGGTCCTCTTCTCAAGGCCACTTCGTCACCCACTGCCTCACCCCCCCCATTCAGACATGGGCAATTAGCCACAAAGTTGTCCTTCTTGCTGCCATATTGCTCCCCAAATGCACTCTGATATATGATGTCTAGTTCCTGAAATTGCCAGCATATTCTCAGAAATTTCATGAGCTCTGCATAACCCTACAACTGCCCTAGAATCCCTAACTTGAGGGAGCTTGATTTGAGATTTGGTCTCTGAACTCCTTGCTTGACAGGCTTGCAATAAAGTCTAGTTTATCTTTCTCAAAGGCCTGGTGTCTCTCAACTGAATTGAACGGTCACAGGGAGCAGGACTCACCCTCGTCAGATTACGAAATGGTAAAACTATTTTCAAAATATGCCACTCCTCATCCCCTCCACTGCTACTATCAGCAAAACATTTGTCCTTTCTACCTGGATGATGGTAATGGCCACCTAACTGATACTTCTCCTGCCCTTGTCCTCCAAAGAGTTCCTGTTAAGCTACAAATCAAATCATGTCCTCTTTTGAAAACTATTCCAGTCATTTTCACATCCTTTAAAATGAAAAGAAAATCCTTAAAGTAGCTTACAAATCCTACAAAATGAGCCCCTTCATTATTTCTTTGACCTTATCACCCACACTACCCTTCACAACGCTGCTTCACCAACACTGGCTTCCCTGCCCCTTTCCCAACATGCTGGTTACATTTCTGCCTCAGAAATGTGTGATTTCGTCTAACCACAACACTTTTGCCTGGAGATATTCCTATGACTCATTTTCTCACCAACATTGAGACTTTGATCAGTTCATTCCTTCTCAGTGCAGCCTTCCATCACCATCTATTGTAGAGCAATTGCAAAAACACCCCAATTCTTTATCCCTCCCTGTTTCCATACTACTGGTGACATGGCTTTGTAGCTGCTCCTATTAGAGGCTAAGTGCTATTTGCCCTCTCCTTCAATAAGAGTTGGTTGTGTGAATTGTGTTGATAGATAACATGCAGCAAAAGAGACACTGGGCCAGTATTGAACCTAGACTTCAACGGTACTTATGTGCTTTTACTTACTCTCTTGGAATTCTGCCAATTGCTATCACAACAAACTAGTTTCAGTCTGCCAAGTGTTGAGAGACATGTGGCCAAGTCACCTCAATGGCCGCATCTGATGGCCAGCCAACTACAGACATGTGAAAGTTACCTGAGCGTTTCTAGATGAGCTAGCACCCAGGTGACCTGCCAGATAACTCTAAATGCATGAACTTTCCAGACAAAGATCACTCAAGACTGGTCCATATCAACAGAACTCTTTATTGGTCCAACTCACCCATAAACATGAAAGCAATAAAAATGCTTATTGCTTTTAGCCATTGGGTTTTGTGGATGGTTTATGTGGATGGCAAGAGCTAACTGATACATCATCCTTATTCAAAGTGCTACTCATCTGTTGTGGATTGAAATGTTTCCCACAAAAATGTCAACTTGGCTAGGCCATGATTTCCAGTATTGGGTGGTTGTCCAAGATTTTTTGATCTGATGTGATTATCCTATGTGTTATCAATTCCACATTATGATGTTAATTAGGCAGGATTAGAAGCAGTTACATTAATGAGGCAGGACTCAAACTACACGGTTATGTTTATCTTGACTTGATCTCTTTTGAAATATAAAAGAGAGATTCGAGCAAAGAGTAGAGACTTCTACTACCAAGAGTGAAGAGCTCGGAGGGGAGCTCGTTCTTTGGACTGTGTGTCCCTGTGCTCAGAAGCTCCTAGACCAGGGGAAGATTGATGACAAAGACCTTTCTCCAGAGCCAAAAGAGAGAGAAAGCCTTCTATTAGAGCTGGGATTCTTAATTGGGACTTCTAGCCTCCTAGGCTGTGAGAGAATAAATTTCACTTCATTAAACCCATACCTTTGTGATATTTCAGTTATAGCAGTACTAGATAACTAAGACAACATCTTACACCAGCAAGCTCTTATTCCTTCCCCCTCTTTATTTTTCTTCATTCCAGTTACAAAATTGCTTAGTAAACTTTAACTTCTCCATGTGTTTATTTTTCATCTTCCCCAACTAGGATGAAAGCAATGTATCTGAGTATGACACATAGTAAGCTCTCAATTTATATACCTTGAGTGAATAAACGACATGGAAACTTTAACATCCATTCTTTGAAAATATTTCTCATTGTTAGAGAAAAGGTGCTGTTATGTACATAAGAATCTTCACAGTATACTGATGAAGTTTTTTTGAGTTGACTCTGATGCCAAATTTTATCAATACATGTATTTCAGAGGAAATACAGAAATAAAACTAGAATACATGGAATTTTTGTATTATTACACTGAGATGAGAATGTTAATTAAATGTTATCAGAAGGATTCAATTATAGCTGAACAAAGAACCCTGGGTGGCAGCAGTGGTTCAGTGGTAGAATTCTTGCCTCCATGCAGGAGACCTGGGTTGATGCCCTGCCAATGCTCCTCAAACACAGGCACTATTCCTCTGTCAGTGGAGGCTTGTATATTGCTATGAGGTTGAACAG
Source organism: Elephas maximus indicus (assembly GCF_024166365.1). Taxonomy (NCBI): domain Eukaryota; kingdom Metazoa; phylum Chordata; class Mammalia; order Proboscidea; family Elephantidae; genus Elephas; species Elephas maximus. The sequence continues at coordinate 45,126,521 of NC_064835.1, read as the reverse complement.
ATTTTAGGGAAACTTCCAGACTAAGACCAACTAGGGAGAAAGGCATGGAGATCAACATAGAAAAACCAGCCGGTGACAACCCTATGAATCACCATGACCCAATCCCATTCTGCATGAAATCACTATTATTCTAGGAACCAGAGCAGCTAACAACAACAAAAAAAAACATGATTTCCTTCAGTTAACAAGTTAGACTGGGGTGCCCAGGGGGTGAACATAAAGTTGTCAGTTAATGAAAAAAGATGTGGGAATAATACCATATATTTCTGGAGTGAAAGCTTAATGAATTAGATGCTTGCTTTTGAAAGAATGAAAACCACTGAAACAAATGGAGAGAAGAGGAAGGTCAATAAAAAAGGAGGTAGAGCAGCAAAACACCATCAGTGACACTGATCAGAAAAGCTTGGCCAAAAAGGGGATCTGTGGAAGCAAAAAGAAAGAGAAGAATACTACCTTCTATGAGGGAGGTTCAGAATATGAAGGGTTAAAGATTTAATCTTGGGAAAGTCAAGAGTTAAGGGGTAATTACAGGGAAAGGAAAAAGTCAGGGAGACAAGGAATTAAATTGGGAATATTCCAGGGTGAAGATGGCACAGGGAAGAGAGAATTCATCTTTCAGGGTGTAAAACTCACTGAGTGCTTCTCCAGATGAGCCTTGTGATCTAGCCATGTGAAACATGCAGGTTTCTGTACTATGAAAATCCCTGACATGAGAAAGGCTATAAGAGATGTTTACAGCATTTTTCTACAGTAATGTCCCACAAAAAGGAGTTTAGAAAAGTCCGTGGCTCTTACTTTCCTCAAGGGCCCAAGGAATTAGTCAGGAGATGAGCTTCTGGGGCAGATGCAGGAAGTGCGCATGTTCAGGACTGTGTGGGAAGGAAGCAGGCAGTTCAGAGAAGACTCATAGGCCTCCAGCCGTGGGGAGGAGCCTTGTGTTCCAGGCTGAAGCCCTGTGAGAGGGCAGCCATAATGCTGCTGACAACAATCTGCCTCATCTTCAGCCTGGAGGCTGCTGATGATGAGAGTGAAGTCTGTCCCAGGCCCACTGCCTCTAAAGGAGTCAGGGATCTCAGATGCCCAGTTGGATGCCAGAGAGATAAGCAACTTAGAAGAGTGTCCTGTATTCTGCTGGTACCAGGCTAAGGAGATGTTGACACTCTGGCTGGACTTGTTCTGATGGTGACCCTTTCTCCTGGAGACACAGTCAGGGAGACTGAAGGCTGGGTTATCACGATGTCTCCACTGTCACCTGTAATCAGAGAGGACAATTACCTTACATACATGTATACACACACTTTTTCATAGGCACATTAAAATATGCCATTTTAAATGTGCACTTTACTGGAATACATTTCACACATAATTGAGTCAATTTTGGACATAGCCATCATTTCCCACTAGGTCTTAATATCATTGTTCAGCTCTACAAAGATCCTTCTCTCAAGGGATTGAGGCACTTTTCATATCTCACCAGAGACCCAGAGCAACAGGGACATGAGGGCAGAGCCTGGAAAACCATCTTGCTGCCTCCACTTGCCTGATAAAAATCAGCGCACGTTGCAAAGCCCCCATTTATATAATCTGAGCAGCCAGACTGGGCCTGGAGGGTCTATGCAAAGCCATCATTGAACGTGGAAGCAAACTCCATGGACAGAAAAAATAAGCAAGTTTTCCTTGGAAAGTCGTATCTGAAAGTCAATGCTCCAAGGAGTTTAACCCCAAGTGTGTATGGTCTATGTGTGTCTGGACCTCTCCAACCTTGAAATTAGTTTGAGATAGTCCAAATGATAGAACCAAAAAATGGAAGCTGCTTTGGAATACGGCACACCCATCATAAATCTGCAGAACACCTGACAAATAATTTTTCAAAGACTGATGCCACCAAGAAGTCAGACATTCTTGATATCCAAGAAAATAAGATAACTAGGTTATGAATATGAACATGCTGAAAGTGAAATAACAGAGAACAAATCGAGTCCTCCTTACACTTTAGACTTGGGAGTTACGTGAGTTTTTATAAAGAAATAAATGATAACCTTTACATTACATGCAAGACACGGAAAACTAAAAGCAGGGGTACTAGAGATCTGAAAAAACATTTTTCTAGAAATTAGATATAGAACACACTTCTGTCAGTTTGTCATACTATGGGGACTTATGTGTTGCTTTGATGCTGGAAGTTATTCTGCCAGTATAATAATACCAGCAGGATCACGAAAGTGGACAGGTTTCAGCTGAGCTTTCAGACTAAGACAGACTAGAAAAAGGACCTGGTGGTCTGCTTCTGAAGGAATTAGCCAGTGCAATCTTATTAATAGCAAGAGAAGAATATCTGTTAAACAGTGCCAGAAGATGAGTCCCTGAGGTTGAAAGGCACTCAAAAGAGGGCTGGGGGAGAGCTGCCTCCTTAAAGTAGAGTTGACCTTAATGAAACACATGGAGTCAAGTTTTCAGGACATTCATGTGCTGATGTGGCATGATTCAAAAGAGAGGAAACAGCTCAATACATCCATTAATTACCTAAATGTGGAATGTACAAAATACGAGTCTAGGAAAATGAACAATGTCAAAAATGAAATAGAAAGCATAAACATCAATATTTTAGTCATTAGTCCACTGAAATGGACTGGCACTGGTCATTTTGAATCAGAAAATCATATGGTCTACTACGTAGAGAATGATAACTTGAAGAGGAATGACATTGCATTCATCATGAAAAAAAAAAAACAAAGTACAGTGCTGTCAGGGATAGACTACCATCCAGACATCTAAAAGGAAGACCAGTTAATTTGACTATTACTCAATTTATTCACAAACTACTAAGGTCAAAGATGAAGAAATACAAGATTTTTACCAACTTCTGCAGTCTGAAATTGATCGTATATGCAATCAGGATGCACTGATAATTACTGGTGATGGGAATGCAAAACTTGGAGAAAAAAAAAAAGGGATCATTATTTGGAAAATATGGCCTTGGTGATAGAAATGGTGCCAGAGACTGCATGATTGAATATTGCAAGACCAAAGATTTCTTCACTGCAAATACCTTTTTCCACCTGTATAAATGGCGACTATACACATGGACCCCACAAGATGGAATACACAGAAATCAAATCAACTACATCTGTGGAAAGAGACAATGGAAAAGCTCAATATCGTAAGTCAGAACAAGGTCAGGGGTTGACTGCAAATCAGACCATCAATTACTCATATGCAAGTTCAAGTCAAAACTGAAGAAAATTAGAACAAGTACTTGAAAGCCAAAGAATGACCTTGAGTATATCCCACCTGAATTTAGAGACCATCTCAGGAACAGAGTTGACACGTTGAACACTAATGACCGAAAACCAGCTGAGTTGTTGAATGACATCAAGGACATCATACATGAAGGAAGCAAGAGGTCACAAAGAAGACAGGAAGGAAAGGAAAGAGGTAAATGGTTGTCAGAAGAGACTCTGAGAACTGCTCTTGAATGTCAAGCAGCTAAAGCAAAAGGAAAAAATGAAGTAAAAAAGCTAAACAGAAGTTTTTGAAGGGCAGCTCGAGAAGACAAAGTAAAGTATTACGAGGACATGTGCAAAGATCCGGAGATAGAAAATCAAAAGGGAAGCACATACTCAGCATTTCTCAGGCTGAAAGAACTGAAGAAAAAATTCAAGTCTCAAGTTGCAATATTGAGGGATTTTACGAGGACAATACTAGACAACACATGAAGCAACAAAAGAAGGTGGAAGGAATACACGGAGTAACTATACCAAAAAGAATAGGTCAACGTTCAAACATTTCAGGAGGAAACATATGATCAGGAACTGATAGCAACGAAGGAAGAAGAAGTTCAAGATGCACTGAAAACATTGGGGAAAAACAAGACTCTGGGAATTGACCCAATACCAATTGAGGTGTTTCAACAAACAGATGCAGTGCTGGCAGTTCTCAGTTGTCTGTGCCTAGAAACTTGGAGGACAGGTATGTGGCCAATCGACTGGAAAAGTTCCATATTTATGCCTATTTCCACGAAAGGTAGTCCAAGCCGGTGTAGAAAATATTGAACAATATTCTTTCAAAAGTGGCTATAGCAGTATATTGACAGGGACCTGCCAGAAATGCAAGCCAGATTCAGAAAACAATGTGGAACAAGGGATATCATTGCTAATGTCAGATGGATCTTGGCTGAAAGCAGATAATACCAGAAAGTTGTTTACCTGTATTTTATTGACAATGCAAAGCATTCAACTGTGTAGTTTGTAAAATATTATGGATAACAATTGTGAAGAATGGGAATTCCAGACCACCTAAATGTGCTCATGAGGGACCTGTACATAGATCAAGAAGCAGTACTTCAAACAGAATAACGAGATACTGGGTGGTTTACAGAAACTTTGGTGGCGCAGTGGTTAAGTGCTACAGCTGCTAACCAAAGGGTCAGCAGTTCAAATCCGCCAGGCGCTCCTTGGAAACCCTATGGGGCAGTTCTACTCTGTCCTATAGGGTCGCTATGAGTCGGAATTGACTCAGTGGTAGTGGTTTTTTTTTTTTTTTTTTGGCATGGTTTACAGTCAAAAAATGTGTGTGTCACAGTTGTACCCTTTCACCATACTTATTCAGTCTCTCTGCTGAGCAAATAATTTGACAAGATGGATTCTATGAAGAAGAATGAGGAATCAGGATTGGAGGAAGACTCAGTAGCAACCTGTATGATGCAGATGACACAAACCTGTTTGCTGAAAATGAAGAGGACTTGAAGCATTTACTGATGAAGATCAAAGAGCATATCCTTCAGCATGGATTACGCTTGAACATAAGGAAAACAAAAATCTTCGCAACTGGACCAATAAGTAACATCATGATAAATGGAGAAAATAGTGAAATTGTCATGGATTTCATTTTCCTTGTATCCACAATCAATGCCCACAGAAACAGCATTCAAGAAATTAAAGGATGCATTGCACTGGGGAATTTGGCTGCAAAAGACCTCTTTAAAGTGTTAAAAACCAAAGATGTCACTTTAAAGACTAAGGTGTATAAGAACCAAGCCATGATGTTTTCAATCGCCTCCTGTACATGTGAAAGTTGGGCAATGAATAAGGAAGACCAAAGAAGAATTGACGTCTTTGAATTATTGTGTTGGTGAAGAATATTGAACACACACCATGGATGTCCAGAAGAAGGAACAAATTTGTGTTGGAAGAAGTACAGCCAGAGTGATCTTTAGGAGGGAGGATGGAGAAACTTCATCTCACATACGTTGGATAAGTTATCAGGAGGGATCAATCCCTGCAGAAGGACATTATGCATAGGAAAGTAGAGGGTCAACAAAAAAAGAGAAAGACTCTCAACGAGAAGGATTGATTCAGTGATTGCAACAATGGGCTCAAATAACAAAACTGTGAGAATGGCAATGTCTCATCATCTTGCTCATAGGATCACTAAGACTCGGAATTGACTGGACAGCACCTAATACCAACAACAAAATGAGCAATATACTAATGAAATTTTTTTTTTTTTGCAACTCCAAAAATCAGAAATGTAAAATGGTTAGTATAAATAGTAATATTCAAGGAGAAAAATTTTGATGAAGATGTAACACTGTCAAATATTGAAATATACTCTTATCAGTCAGGGCTTTTGATTGCAAACAAGAGAAACCAACCAAGTCTAAACTAATCAGAAAATTATATGATTACTGGGTGACATGCAGTTTTGACTGAAAGTCTACAGAACATGGTGTAGAAAATGTACATGAAACGTGCTGGCAAAAGCACAGTTCACAAGAAATCAGAGAAAGAGGTTGTATATGATCCCACCACCACCACATTTGGACTGGATCCACCATGACTGGACACCACTGATGGAACCCTGGACGTTGGAAGCCTCTGCTACCATTCTGTTTGCAAACATTTTTGACTCTGTGAATTGAGCATTAGTACCATTTCCTCATGAAGAGTTTCAATAAGTGCTCTTCAAGTATATATTTCCATTCCCAGAAACTGTAATCAACCAAAATCAAACCCATTACCATTGACTTGATTCCAATTCATGGCAATCACATGTGTTACAGAGCAGACCTGAGCTCCATAGACTTTTCTGTGCTGTAGCCTTCATGGAAGCAGACCACTAAGCCTTTCTTCTGGGGCTCCACTGGGTGGGTTCCAACTCTCAACCTTTAGGTTAGTAGCTGAGTGCAAACTATTTGCACCACTCAGGGACCTTCAGCAAGTGTAATAGGAAAACTAAAATATAACTGTTTTCATCAGAGAATCCACAAAGGAGTACATGCCATATTCAAATAGTACAGCCCTATTTGAAAAGTAAGAAACACGTACTTTACAAGTTTATGAACCACAATCTTGTGATCTAAGAAGTTCGCCGTTACATTTCAAGTATCTCTGCATAAATGTTCCCTTGCCACACCCCAACCTGAGGTCACACCCGCTGACCTGAACCTCATAAAAAGCTATGAAGGATAGAAACTGTTGAACCTGTGTGTGCTTTCTTGTGTGTGTTCTCAACAGCAATAAGAAGAAAAAAAAAAAAGAAACCTTTGCCAATCGAGTCAATTCCAACTCATACTGACCTATAGGACAGAGTAGAACTGTCCCATAGAGTTTCCAAGGTGCAGCCGGTAGATTTGAACTGCTTATCTTTTGGTTAGCAAACATAGCTCTTAGCCACTGTGCAACCAGGGCTCCTACAACCAAATAAAAAATTGAAAAAACAAAAAAAGCTATGAAAGAGAATTTCTTGGGGGATGGAATCTGGGCAACATCATACAAAGAGAAGCTGCAGGACGGGCATGACCCAGATGCTAGGCTAATGCACTACTATGTTCCAGGTGAGATAAAACCTAGACATGGAGTTTTCTCTTCAGAGCAATCCTCCTATTCAGAAAGAACTATGATTTCCTTCAGTCACTAAATTCATCTTGGGTTCCCAAGGGATTAATTGAAAGAGGAAGTGATGAAAAAAAGAACATGGTAAAACTGGCCCTTGTTTCTAGAGTGATAGGGTTAATGAGTTAGAGACTGGCCTTTGAAAGAATGAGTGCCACTGAAAGACATGGAGAGAGGAGAAAAGGGCAGTAAAATGGGAGCTTAGAGCAGGAAAACACCTTCATTGACATTGCCCAGGAAGGCTTGGCTGGAAAACAGAATCCATGGAAGGAAAAAGTAAGAGAGGAAGATCACCTTCCGTGAGGGACGTTTTAAACATGAAGGGCCCAGATTTAATACTAGGTTAGGGCCAGAGTTCTGAGGGGTAACTGCAGAAAAGGAAGGAGTCCAGGAAAATAAGGAATTAAAATGAGAATGTTCTAGAGTAAAGAAGGCACAAGGAAGACAGAACTAATCTTTCAGGGTATAAAACTCACTGGACCCTTCCCCAAATCAGTTATGTGATCTATCCTTGTAAAACAAGCAGGTTCCTGTGATATGAAAACTCCTGACAAAGCCTACAAGAGATGTTTAGAGCATTCTTTTTTGTATAATTTACCACAAAAGGGGATCCAGAAAAAGCCACATTCCTTAATTTTCTCCTGGAACATGCAAATACTCCAAGGAATTAGTCAGGAGATGTGCCCTTTGGGGCAGACAGAGAAAGCATGCATGTTCAGGGCTAAGCAGAAAGGAAGCACCTGGTGCAGTGAAGACTCACTGCCCTGGAGCCCTCAGGAGGAGGTTTGTGTTCGAGGCTGAAGCACTGTGGGAGGTTTGTTATTTTCCTGCTGACAGTAATAAACTGCGGCATCATCAGCCTGGAAGTTGTTGATGGTGAGAGTGAAGTCTGTCCCAGACCCGCTGCCACTGAACCGGTCAGGGACCCCAGATGCCCGGCTGGATGTGCTATAGATGAACATCTTGGGAGCCTGTCCTGGTTTCTGCTGGTACCAGTTTAAGTAGCTGCTCACACTCTGGCTGGCCTTGCAGTTGATGGTGACCGTTTCTCCCTGAGACTTCGCCAGAGAGGCTGGAGACTGGGTCAGCACAATGTCCCCACTGGCACCTGCAATCAGAGTAGACAATTACCATGTATACATTTATACACAGAGTTTTTCACACACACATTAAAATATATCATTTATACCACAATATCTAGTGATATTACATATCAGCAAATAATTGGTTCCATTTTGCAAATAACTGTCCTTTCCCACTATATGTTAAAATCTTTTTTCTACTCTAGAAAGATACTGCTCTAGAGAGATTGAAACACTTTTCATTTCTCACCAGAGGCCCAGAGCAACAGGGACATGAGGACCAGAGTGTGTGGCAGCATCTTGCTGCCCCTGCCTGCCTGATGCAGATCAGCTCCCATAGCAAAGGCCCTGTTTATAGTATCTGAGCAGCCAGCCTGGTGTTGGAGGGGCCTATGCAAATCAGTCAGTGAATTGAAAGCAAATTACATGGGGGATAGGTTGTGAAACTAGACAATGTACTTGAAGAGCCAAATATATCACATAAAGTACAATTTTGTGACTAGAAAAGACAAAGCAGGGTCATAGAAGCTCTAATATCTAAAAAAAAAATTAAAAAAAACTTGCAGTCCAGTGGATTCCAACTCATGACAACCACATGTGTTACACAGTAGAGCTGCTCCATAGGGTTTTCTTGCCTGTGTTCTTTATAGAAGCAGACTGACAGGCTTTTTTTCCAGGGTACCACTCGGTGTGTTCAAACTGCCAACCTTCAGGTTAGCAGCCCATCACAACTGCTTGAAGCACCCAAGATCTAATGAAGAGCTTTAATTTTAACTTAAAAACAATTTTAAATGGGTTCAGGTTCCATAAATTTTGGACTAGTTTCCCCAAATCAACAGTTTTGTGAAACAATAAAAAATGCTGGGGAAAAAAAAAAAAAGGAAAGGGAAGAATATGGGAAATTTTGCCTCAATGTTTCATAAAACTTACAGGTAGAAAATGTCTGAGCTCTGATGATACTTGTATCCTGAAGGATACCTAAAAGACATTGCAAGCATTTGAGATTGGATTCCAGGGCTATGGAAGGGCAAGAGAAATGGAAGGCAGGCCTTGAATTACTTGTATTGAAAGTCCTCAGGGAGCCTATATCGAGCTAGGGCCCAGGACGGCTAGATCACAAAGGAAGTGTGAAGCAAAGAGCAAGTGGGACCTATCATGCCCACAGTGGGTAGCGCCTGATAAGAGGGCTCTGGAATCATTTGTGGAAATGGAGAGATAAAAAACAAGCAGGATTTCCTTGTAAAGTTGTGATTGAATGCCAACTCTTCAAAGAGTTTCTTTCCAGTTATGGATGGCCTCGGTGGGCCGGGAACTCTTCAGCCTTGAAGGTGAGACTTCCTCTCTCTTACTTTGAATATATTATCAGCAGGGACCAGTCCCTGCAGGAGATCATGTGTCATAAAGCAGAGGGTCAGCAAAAAAGAGAAAGAGCCTCGAAGAAATGGATTGGCATGAAATAAACGCTACAGCAACACAGGCCTGTCCACCTATCACAGTTAGACTATTTTGGCTTCATTGTTTCTTGTGTCCCTGATTGCACAGAATCTCTGCGTCCTCCTGTGTGACTGTCCTTGCAGGTTCCTGCCAGCAGATGGCGGTGACACAGGCTTCTCAAGTTTCTCTGGAAGAGCTTCCATCAGCTGAAGGGCCAGTCAGAGTCTTCTCTACATTGACCTGAGAGGCCACCTAACCTGGACAGACCCGAAAGGCCCTCACTGACTTCACTTCCACCCGCGTTGATGGGGTGCCTGCCCGCTTCAGTGGCAGTGGTCTGAGGCCAACTGCACTCTCACCTTCCTCACCATCAGATCAAAGATAGTACAACAAACTGCTGTTTTCCAAAATCAAGATATCCTCTCATAATAATGTGACCCCAGATATAAACCCCTTACCAGGGCAGAGGTGGGGGAAGGGTCCCACTTACTAGACACTGTCACAGAGACTGCTGTCGTTTATTTGTTTTGATCATGCAAAAAAGTTGGCATAAAATGGTCCAAAAATACACAGCTGGGCCTCCTCTGGCTCAGTAGACAGCAGGCCTCCTGCCCTTCCTGCTCACTTTCTTTACATCTGCTCTCAGCCCTCACTCTGGGCGTCACTATGTGGCCATTTGCAGTCCCATCTGACTCTCTCTAACCTGACCTCAACCCTGACTCCCAAATGCCTTTATTGCTGCCCCGGAACAGCAGCTCCTCTTTAGGCCAAAGGCTAGAGCCGCTATCCCCTGAGCATTCCTGTCCCTGTTTCTCTGCTGAAGTTTATGCCAGAGACAACATCTCAGGGATGAGAAAGTACTAGATCCTTGCTTGCCCTTACATAAAAGCAATGCAGGTTATGTCTTCCCAAATGCATTTTAACAGCAACTAAAAAAATCCAAATATGAAACTGAGGAAGAGGAAATAAGTTCCTTCCATCGAGAAAAAAAAATGTAGTGTCTTCTCTTTCTTGTATTTTATGAGTCAGAATTTTACCTTTTACTGAAAAGAAGTTTTTAAGACATCTATTTTCGCTGTCTCTGCACCCCTCACATTCCCATTTCCCTACTTCTTGTTGTTAGCTGCCATCCAGGCGATTTGAAATTCTAAGCTTCTCCTTAATAATTATGTCCTCACCCAAACCAAGAATGCCATGGCCCCTCCCTTATTTCATCACACTCATCTTGCAAAACCTAAACCCTAGGAAAAACTCCACCATCCACATAACAGCTTCCATGATCCTAATATGGCAGGAGAAAGACATAATTATTCTGATTCATCTCACCATAAATTTATGCACACTACTTCAGGACAGCCATTAATCCTGCCTCACAGTCCTACTTCATTGACCTGGTTCATTCAGTCTCCACCCTTTGTCTTTTCTTTTCTCTTCAAGTTTTAACATCTACTTCTCATCCTGCCTTTCATCAATTGACCTCATTTCCTGTTTCTTGGACGAGCTTCCACTAGCTCCTCTCAAGCATCTTCTGACCCACAGGCGTCTACACCCCCCTGCGCTGCCTTCCTTCCTTCTTTCCTTCCTATTACTGTAGACCAGCAGGCAGCCCTCCTACCTGAGGCCAGGCCCTCTGCTCCTATACCCCTGTCCCTCCAAGGGCATCTTGGCATTTCTCACCTCTCTTTTCTGAGTTAGCCATGTTCCCCTCACTTTGGCATCATTTCTATCAGCATGAAACGTCATTTTTAAAAACTTGCTTTGTTTCACGCCCCCCTCCAGTTATGTCCTGTTTCTCTCTTCTCCTTTACCTTAAAGCTCATTGAAAGACTTCTATGTAATCACCAACCCAAACCCTTTCTTTTCATACTCCCTAAATCATGTGCTGTCCTGCATCCTTTCTATCACTAAGGCCATATTTTCCAAATACCGATCCTTCTTTTTTTCCCAAATTTCACATTCCAATCACCAGTAATAATCAGTGCATCTGATTGCCTGTTAGATCAATTTCATACTTCAGATTTAGGTTAAAATCTTGTATTTCTTCATCTTTGGCCTTAGCAGTTGGTGCGTAAATTTGAGTAATACTCGTGTGAACTCATCTTACTTGTAGGCCTGTAGAAGTTATTTATGTCACTGTCAGTGTTGTAGTTCAGGATAGATTTTGAAATACTCTTTTTGATGATAAATGCAACGCCATTCTTCTTCAAGTTATTATTCCCGGCATAGTAGACCGTATCATTTTCCAACTCAAAATGACCAATACCAGTCCATTTCAGCTGACTAATGCCTAGGATATTGATCTTTATGCATTCTATTTCATTTTTCACAATTTCTCATTTTCCTAGACTCATACTTTGGACATTCTACATTTCAGTTATTAATGGATGTTTTCAGCTGTTTCTTCTCATTTTGAGTCATGCCACATCACCACATCTGTGTCCCAAAAGCTTGACTCCATGCATGTCATTAAGGTCAACTCTAAGGAGGCAGTCATCTTTTGAGTGTCTTCCAGCCTGAGGGGCTCATCTTCTGGCACTGTAACAGACATTGTTCTCCTGCTATTAATAAGGCTTTCACTGGCTAATTCTTTCAGAAGCAGACCACCAAGTCCTTCTTCCTAGTCTGTCTTAGTCTGGAAGCTCAGCTGAAATCTGTCCACTGTGGTGACCCTGCTTGTATTTGTGTATCGGCAGCATAGCTACCAGCATCACAGCAATACGCAAGCCCCCACAGTATGACAAACTGACAAACGTGAATTCTGTATCTAATTTCTGGAAAATTTTTTTTTTTTCGGATCTGTAGTACCCTGCTTTTAGTTTTCTGTGCCTTGTATGCAGTGTAAAGTTTATCATTTATTTCTTTAAATAAACTGACATAGCTCCCTAATCTAAAGGGTGAGAACACCTTTTGTTCTCTGTTATTTCAGTCACTTCAGATTTATATTCGTATCCTAGTTATCTTATTTTTTTGGATGTCAAGGATCTCTGACTTCTCGGTAGTATCAGTCTTTGAAAAATTATTTGTGAGGCGTCCTGAGGATTTATGATGGGTGTGCACTCTTCCAGAGCAGCTTCAGCATGTTGGTCCCATCAATTGAGCGATCTTAAACTAATCTCATGTTTAGAGAGCTCCAGACACACCTAGGCCATTGACACCTGGAGTGAAACTCCTTGGAAAGTTGACTTTCAGACACAACTTGCCAAGGAAATCTTGCTTATTTTTTCCTGTCCATTTCCACAATGCCCCTAGAGCCCTTTGATCGTTTTCTAGGAGCTGTGGGAAGGATAGGTTTGCTTTCTTTACTTCACACTGACTTTGGGATTATAGTCCTCCTCCCTTGGCTCTAGCACAACATAGGGTCCCTCAGGACTCCCCAGATGGGTAATTTCTGGGCCTGTCTTCCATTTCTCTGTATCTTACATACCCTAGAATTAAATCTTTAGTGTATGCCGTGACCTTAAACTGTCCTTCAGGATACAATGTGGCTTTAGAGCTCAGACATTTTCTGGCCATAAATTTTTATCAAAAAGTGAACCAAAAGTTCTCCATTGTCATCTCTTCTTTACTCTTCTTTCTCTCTTTGATATATTTCCATCATTTTGTATTATTTCACCAGGATTGTAGAAATCAGGGAACTAGCCCATCATTTATGGACCCTGAACCCATTTCATTTTTTTTTCCCTTATTTTAAATAGTCGCTCTTCTGAAGAGAAGCTAATGTTTGTAGTTTTAGAGCTTCTTAGTTGATATTAGGGCTTCTAAGTTGACTACTTTGTCTTTTCTAGTCATTGGCTCTTGATTTACTTTGGTTACTTTCACAACCCACTGCTGACGTACTTTGCCTCCACATTCAATGATGGCTTTGCATAGACCCTCCAGGCCCAGTCTGGCTGCTTAGATTTTATAAATGGGGACTTTGCAATGTGAGCTGATCTTTACCAGGCAGGTGGGCGCAGCAAGATGATGTTCCAGGCTCCTGTCCTCATGTCCCTGTTGCTCTGGGTCTCTGGTGAGAAATAAAAAGTGGTTTAATCCCTTTAGAGAAGTATCTCGTAGAGCTGAAAAATGATTTTAGGATGCAGTGGTAAATAATGGGTCAATTATGTGTGACATCTATTCCACTAAAATGTACATTTAAAAAGATATGTTTTAATGTGCCTATTTTGTATATATGTATGTATGGCAATTGTCTTTTCTGATTGCAGGTGTCAGTGGGGAAATCTTGATAACAGTCTCCTGTCTCCTTGACTGTGTGTCCATGAGGAAAGGTCCCCATCAGTACAAGTCCAGGCAGACTGTGAGCAGTGTTTTAGCCTGGTACCGGCAGGAAGCAGCACAGGCTCTTAAGCTGCTTATTTCCTTTGCATCTAACTAGGCATCTGAGATCCCTGACCGGCGTCGTGGCAGTGGGTCTGGGACAGACTTCACTCTCACCATCAGCAGCCTCTAGGCTGAGGATAAGGCAGATTATTGCTGTTAGCAACATTATGGCTGCCCTCTCACAGTGCTTCAGCCTGGAACACAAGCCTCCTCCCAGGGCTGGAGGCCTGTGAGTCTTCACTGCACCAGCTGCTTCCTTCCTCCACAGTCCTGAACATGCACACTTCCTCTATCTGCCCCAGAAGTCTCATCTCCTAGGCATGGAGCTTTCTCTCCAGAGCGTTCCTCCTATTCAAATAGGTCTACATTTTGAAATGAAATATCAAATAAATGTTACAAGCCAACCAGGCCTGTTCACTTGTCCCAGTTAGAGACCACTGGTATGATTTCCCTTCTATCCCTGATGGCACATATCTCTGGATCATCCTCATGTGTCTGTCATTTTAGGTTCCAGTGGGCAGATCCTGCTGAGTAGGTGCCAGAATCTCTGCTGTCCCCCAGAAGAGAAAGTCTCCATTAGCTGCAGGGCCAAGGAGACTCTAGTCTACACAGACTGGAAACACACTTGAGATGTCATCAACATAAACCTGAGGAGGGACCTACGGGCTTCATTTACCACATTTCATCTATGCATGTTCTTTTGATGCTAAACAGGTTTCAGTAGCACTTGCAGACTAATACAGACTAGAAAGAAAGGCCTGGTGATCTATTTCTGAAAAATCAGCCAATGAAAACCCTATGAATCACAAGAGTTAGATCCTATTGTGCTTTTGGGGTGTCATGAGTCAGGGGTCCATAAGATGGCAACTAAAAACAAGAAAGAACCATGATTTCCTTCAGTCACTCAATGAAACTTGAGTGCCCAAGGGATTAAAGTAAAGAGGAATTGACAACTAATGAAAAAAGAACATGGGAAAGCTGTCACATATTTCTAGAGTAGTAGAGTTAATGAATTAGAGACTGGCCTTTGAAAGAATGAGTGCCACTGAAAGACATGGAGAGAGGAGAAAAGGGCAGTAAATTTAGAGCTTAGCACCTGAAAACACCTTCACTGACATTGACCAGGAAGGCTTGGCTGGAAAACAGGATCCACGGAAGAAAAATGTAAGAGAGGAACACTACCTTCTGTGAGGGAAGTTTTAAACATGAAGGGACCAAGTTTAATATTGGGTTAGGTCCAGAGTTGTGAGTGGTGATGGCAGAGAAAGGAAAAAGTCCAGTAAAACAAGGAAATAAATTGGGAATATACCAGAGTCAAGAAGGCACAGGGAAGAGAGAACTGATCTTTCAGGGTGTAAAGCACTCTGGGCCCTTCCCCAAATCAGTCATGTGACCTCTTCATGTGAAACATACAGTTTCATGTGATACGAAAATTCCTGACAAAGTCTACAAGAGCTTTTTAGAGCATTATTTTTTTCCCATAATTTACATCAAAAGGGAATCCAGAAGAAGCCACAACCCTTAAGTTTTTCCTGGAACCTACAAATACTCCAAGGAATTCATCAGGAGATGTGTTCCGTGGAGTAGACAGAGCAAGCGTGCATGTTCAGGGCTGAGCAGAAAGGAAGCAGCTGGTGCAGTGAAGACTCACTGGCCTGTAGCCGTCGGGAGGAGGTTTGTGCTCAAGGCTGAAGCACTGTGGGAGATAAGTTATCATACTGCTTATAGTAATAAACTGCGACATCTTCAGCCTGGAAGTTGCTGATGGTGAGAGTGAACTCTGTCCCAAATCCACTGCCACTGAACTGGTCAGGGACCCCAGATGCCCAGTTAGATGCCAAGTAGATGAACAGCTTAGGAACCTGTCCCGGTTTCTGCTGATACCTTCTAGTCCAGACCGTAAAAAAGCCTCTTGTTGGACTTGCTGTTGATGACGACCGTTCCTCCTGGAGACGCAGCCAGGTTGGCTGGAGACTGGGTCATTGCAATGTCCCTTTGGCACCTGTAATCAGAGTGCACAATTACCATGCATACACATGTGAAGACACTTTTTCATAGGCATGTTAAAATATGCCACTGATACAAGAACATCTAGTGATATTACATATCACCACTTAGTTGGTTCCATTTTGCAAATAACCATCCTTTCCCACTATATCTTAAAATCATTTCTCAGCTCTACAAAGATTCTACTCTACAGGGTTCAAAAATCAAAGCGCTTTTAATTTCTCACCAGAGGCCCAGGGCAACAGGGACATGAGGAACAGGGTCTGTGGCACCATCTTGCTGCCACCGCCTGCCTGATGCAGATCAGCTCACATTGCACAGGCCCCGTTTATAATATCTGAGGAGCCAGCCTGGGTGTGGAGGGGCCTATGCAAAGCAATCAGAGAATTGAAAGCAAATTACATGGACCATGGGTTGTAAAACCATCCAGTGTACATCAAGAGCCAAAAATATCACACAAAGAAAAATTTTATGACTAGAAAAGACACAGCAATGTATTTAGAAGCTCTAATATCAATTTAAAACTTCTCGCAGCCCAGTGAATTTCAACTCAGGGCAACCCCATGTGTTACACAGTAGAGCTGCTCCATAGGGTTTTCTTCCCTGTATTCTTTATAGAAGCAGATTGACAGGCTTTTATTCCGGGGTACAACTGGGTGTGTTCAAACTGCCAACCTTTAGGTTAGTAGCCCATCACAGCTGCTTGAAACACCCATGATTTAATAAATAGCTTCAGTTTTAACTTAAAAAACAGTTAAATGGGTTCAGGTTCCATAAATGATGAACTAGTTTCCTCAAATCAACAGTTTTAGGAAATAATAAAAAAAATGCTGGAAAAAAAATAACAAAGGAAACGGGAGAATATGGGAAATTTTTGCCTCAATGTTTGATAAAAATTTATAGCTACAGAATGTCTGAGCTGTAAAGACACGTGTATGCTGAAGGATATCTAAAAGACACTGCAAGCGTTTGAGATTGGGTTTCAGACCTATGCAAGGCCCAGAGAAACAGAAGACAGGCCCAGAATTCACCTGTGTGGAAAGTCCTCAGGGATCCTATATTGAGCTAGGCCTTACCAGGGCTCAGATCAGAAAGGAAGTGTGAACCAAAGAGAAAGTGGAACCTATCATGTCCACAATGGCTAGGACCTGAGAAGAGGGCTCTAGATTAATTGTAGAAATGGACAGGAAAAAACAAACAGGATTTCCTTGTAAAGTTGTGATTGAATACCAACTCTTCGAGCAGGTTCATTCCAGGTATGCATGGCCTCGGTGTGCCCGGAGCAGCTCAGTCTTGAAGGAGAGACTCCATCTCTCTTACTTCGGATGTTATTAGGAGGGACCAGTCCCCGGAGAAGGACATCATGCTTCGCAAAGTACAGGATCAACAGAACAGGGAAAGAGCCTCAAAGAAATGGATTGACACAGTGGCTGCAACATTGGGCTCAAGTATAGCAAAGGTTGTGACGATGGCTCAGGGCCACGGAGTGTTTCGTTCTATTGTATACAAGGCAGCTGTCAGTTGGAACTGATTTGACGGCACATGATAACAACAACAATATGATATGAATACAAATATGATGCAACAGAAATAACAGAGAACAAAAGGAGTTCTGTTCCTACTTCACATTTGGGCATTATTTATTTAAAGAAATAAATGACAGACTTGACATTGTATACAAGGTACAGAAAACTAAAATGGAGACATTTCAGATCTGAAGAAGAGCCAAGTGAATTTCTCAAAATTAGAAATTGAATTATCAAAATTTTAAAACTCAGTAGAAGAGAGGCTTCCACTTGTAGGCTAGATGGAATAACAAGGGCAAGATTTACGCTCATGCATGAAAGAGCCTCAAAAAAAACAAAACAAAACAAAAAAACCCTGGCAATCTACTTCTGAAAAAACAGTCATTGAAAACCATATTGATCACAGTTCTACTCATCCCAGACAGGGTCACCGTAAGTCAGAATCAGCTCAACAGTGAGCAGTTTTTAATCTTACAGAAGTAGATTGCCAGGCCTTTCTTCCAAGGCCCCACTAGTGGATTCTGACTAGTAACCTTTTGGTTAGTAGTCGAGCACAAAACATTTGCTCCACATCACTAGCTAAATCTTTGTTTTGGGCAGAAAATCCAAGATAATATGTGGCCAGTACTGCCATATTCAAAAAGTAAGTCAGAAAAGAGCACCCTACAAGATTTTCTGCCACAACACTGTGCTCTAAGACTTCAGCATCATACTCCCTGGCTCTTGGCATAAATGCCCCCTTGCCAAACCCCACCCTGGGCTTGGCCCTTCTTATCTGAGCCTCATAAATGGAGCCTTTTCTGGGGAGTGGAATCTGAGCAACATCACATGAGAGAGGAGCTGCAGGCAGGTGACACCATCCAAATCCTCAGGCTCCTGCTCTGCTCTGTTCCAGGTGAGAAGGTATTTGCAAACCTAGAGACAGAGTTCTCTCGGCAGAGTAATCCTTCCGTGCACAGCTACAATTCTAAAATGAGATGACATAAATGCTACAGCGAGACAGGCCTGTCCACCTATCACAGGTAGACTATTTTGGCTTGATTGCTTCTTCTATCCCTGACTGCACAGCATCTCAGCCTCATCCCCATGTGCGCACAGTGCCGTGTTGAGTGGTCTGTGGTAAGGTAGCCATCAGGATGGGCCACACTGCAGTCATCAAGGAAGAATGTGTTCTAAGTATGTGGATGGGACAGAGAACCAACAAGTGTCCTCGTACTCACACTACTGATAAACTAAGCAGTCAGGACAGCCTTTCCCCTGCAATGTCCCTCCTTTTATTGGCTGGAGAATTGTTGAGGATTTTTGCAACTATGTTCATGAGTGATATTGGTTTGTCATTTTTTTTTTTTTTTTGTGGTTTCTATTCCTGGCTTTGGTATCAGGGTATGCTGGCTTCGTGTAATGAGTTCGGGAGTATTCCTTCCTTTTATATGCTCTGAAATACCTTTAGTAGCACTGGTGTAAACTCTTCTCTGAATGTTTGGTAAAATTCTCCCTGGAAGCCTTCTGGGTCAGGGTTTTTTTTTGTTTGTTTGATTTTTGTTACCTTTTTAATCTCTTTTTATGGGTTTATTTAGTTTTTCTACCAAAGTTCAGTGTTAGTTTAGGTAAGCAACATGTTTCTAAAAATTTGTTCATTTCCTCTAGGTTTTCAAATTTGTTGGAGTAGAATTTTTCATAGTATTCTGTTATGATCCTTTTTATTTCAGTTGGGTCTGTTATGATATCACCCATCTCTTTCAGGTTATTTACTTCCCAACCTGTTTTTTGTTTGTTAGTTTGGTCAATGATTTGTTGCTTTTGTGAATCATTTCAAAGAACTGGGTTTTGCTTTTGTTGAATCTTTCATTTGTTTTTCTATTTCATTTATTTCTGCTCTAATCTTTATTATTTTCTTTCTTCTGGTGCCCGAGGGATCCTTTTGCTGCTCTCTATTTCTTCAAGTTGTAGGGTTAATGTTTTGATTTTGGCCCGTTCTTCTTTTTGGATGTGTGCATTTATTGCTATAAATTGACCTCTAAGCACTGCTTTTGCTGTGTCCCAAAAGTTCTGGTAAGGTGTCTTTTCATTCTATGAATTTCCTTATTTGTCCTTGCTTTCTTATATAAGCCAGTAGTTTGTTTCTTTGTTTTTTGATTTTTTAAAATAATACTTCAGATGAAGGTTTACAGAACAAACTAGTTTCTCATTAAACAGTTAGTACACATATTGTTTTATGACGTTGGTTAATAACCTCATGATGTCAACACTCTCCCTTCTCAAACTTGGGTTCCCTATTACCAGCTTTCCTGTTCTCTTTTGCGTTCTAGTCCTTGTTTCTGGGCTGGTGTGCCACTTTACTCTTGTTTTGTTTTATGGACCTGTCCAACTTTTGGCCGAAGTGTAAACCTCAGGAATGACTTCATTATTGAGCTGGAAGTGTATCTCGGGGCCATTCTTTCAGGGTTTCTCTAGCCTCTGTAAGGCCAGCAAGTCTAGTATGTCTTTTTGAGTTAGAATTTTGTTCTATATTTTTCTCCAGCTCTGTCCAGGACCCTCTATTGTGATCCCCGTCAGAGCAGTCATTGGTGGTAGCTGGGTACCATCTAGTTGCATTGGACCCAGTCTGGTAGAGGCCGTGGTAGATGTGGTCCATTAGTCCTTTGGACTAATCTTTCTCATGTATCTTTCATTTTCTTCATTCTTCCTTGTTCCCAAAAGGGTATGATCAGTGGAGTATCTTAGAGGGCCACTCACAGTCTTTTAAGACGCCAGACGCTATCCACCAAAGTAGAATGTACAACATTTTCTTTATAAACTGTGTTATGCCATTTGCACTAGATCTTTCCTGAGACCATGGTCCCCGCAACCCTCAGGCCACCAATTTGGTCCCTCAGGGAGTTTGGATGTGTCTTTGGAGCTTCTATGACCTTGCTTGTACAAGTTGTGCAGGCTTCCCCAGTATCGTGTACTGTCTAACCCATCACCAAAATTTCCACTAATTCATTGTCTATTTAGTGTTTTTCAATCCCTATCCCTCCCCTCCCTCCCTCATAGCCACCAAATATTGCTTCTTTTTGTGTGTAAACCTTTTCATGAGTTTTTACGGTAGTGGTCTCATAGAATATTTGTCCTTTTGTGATTGACATATTTCACTTAGCATAATGCCCTCCAGATTAATCCATGTTATGAGATGCTCCACAGATACATCGTTGTTCTTTATCATTGTGTAATACTCCATTGTGTGTATGTACCACAGTTTGCTTATCCATTCATCTGTTGATGGTCATCTAGGTTGTTTCCATCCTTTTGCTATCGTGAACAATACTGCAATGAACACGGGTGTGCATATGTCTATTCGTGTGACGACTCTTATTTCTCTAAGATATATCCCTAGGAGTGGGACTCGTGGATCATATGGTATTTCTATTTCTACCTTTCTAAGGAAGCACCATATCAGTTTCCAAATTGATTTTGCATTCCCACCAGCAGTTCATGAGAGTTCCGATCTCCTTGCAGCCTCTCCAATGTTTTTTTATTTCCTGATTTTTTTTATTGGTGCTAGTAATGCCTGGGTGAGATGGTATCTCATTGTGGTTTTATTCACATGTCTCTAATGGCTAGTGATCGGGAGCATTTCCTCATATGTCTGTTAGCCACTTGAATGTCTTCTTTGGGGAAGTGTCTGTTCATTTCCTTTGCCCATTTTTTAATTGGA